>NC_135885.1:65442550-66110535 GCF_964194155.1 Cetorhinus maximus | reverse complement strand
GGTGGAAGCAGAGCCTCAGCAGGTGCTCTCGGACAGCCCAAGCGGAGTGAAGGGTCCAAGGTAAATCCTCCCTACCTGCTCCTCCTGAGATGTTCTCTGGATTCCTGGTGGCCACAGCTGTGCTCTCATGATGGTGATATTATGGAGAGTGCAGCAATCCAAGACAAACTTGGACACTGCACTGGCACCTACTGAAGGGCATGCCCCCACCTGAGGGGTCCGGGCATTGAAATGTTCCTCAAGTACATCAATGGTCTGCTCCATGATGCTCCAGGTGGCTCTCACAATACATGCGTTGTCCTCGTATGGTCCCTTACACAGGGGGTAGCCTTTCTCATCGAGAAGCCAGCCTCTGGTTCTCCATGGAGGTCTGAAGACATCAAGAATCGTAGATTGCCTCCGATGAAAGCACTGTGGCTGCTGCCAGGATAATGGGATTGTGCCATAATAATGGGGTGAGGTACTGTGTATGGTCACACACCAACTGCATGTGGATACAGTGGTAGCCTTTGCAGTTTCTATACTTCTCTCTATTGACAAGGAATCCTTCAGAGCCACGTATATGCAGCTGATGACACCCTTCACCGTTGTAGATCCCACTATCCTGGAAAAGCCATGTGCCCTCTCACCCTGTTTCTCCACGTTGAGGGAGAAAACAATATACTTGGCTTTCCTGGCATAAATTGCCTCTATCACTTTCCAGTTACATTGATGTATTGTTCTGGGATAAGGTGGAAATGTCATTGCTCCCAACTGGAAATCTCATGACACATAGAAGTTCAATGCCACTGTGACCTTTATGGCCACAGGCAGCAGACGTTGCCCTAGTGCAAACTTAGACTGGATTGAAAAAGATGGCACAGTTCTGTGATCATCTCCTTGTTGAACCTGTATTGCTTCAGGCATTGCTGCTGGGTCAGGTGCAAATAGAAGTGCCCTCAAAAAAATTATTGGTGGGTAGGGCCTGCGGTGAAGAGTCTGTCAAATCCTCCTGCTTTGCAGAACTTCTCCTCTCTGCAGCCTTCATCCCATTTGCTGGTGAGGTTGGAGGAAAAGAGGCACTGCCACCTAAGAATCCATACCATGTGCAGCGTTGGGTCACCAAATCCTGTTACCTCCCTAAACCTCTCTAGAACACCTCCAAACAAGTCACAGAGATAAAAACAAAAAACTACTGCGGATGCTGGAAATCCGAAACAAAAACAGAATTACCTGGAAAAACTCAGCAGGTCTGGCAGCATCGGTGGAGAAGAAAAGAGTTGACGTTTCGAGTCCTCATGACCCTTCAACAGAACTGAGTAAAATTAGGAGAGGGGTGAAATATAAGCTTGTTTAAGGTGGGGGTGGGGGGGGGGGGGAAGAGAAGTTGGGGGTGGGAGGTTGGTTGTAGGGACAAGCAAGCAGTGATAGGAGCAGATAATCAAAAGATGTCACAGACAAAGGAACAAAGAGGTGTTAAAGGTGGTGATATTATCTAAGAGAATGTGCTAATTAAGAATGGATGGCAGGACACTCAAGGTACAGCTCTAGTGGGAGCAATGAAGGTGAACAAGGCAGAAAAACAACCTTGAAGAAGTACTGCTCTGCTCTCCAACAGGATTTTCGTATCTCTCTTCTGCCTTGTTCACCTTCATTGCTCCCACTAGAGCTGTACCTTGAATGTCCTGCCATCCATTCTTAATTAGCACATTCTCTTAGAAAATATCACCACCTTTAACATCTCTTTGTTCCTTTGTCTGTGACATCTTTTGATTATCTGCTCCTATCACTGCTTGCTTGTCCCTACAACCAACCCCCCACCCCCAACTTCTCTCCACCCCACCCCCCACACCTACTTTAAAACAGCTTATATTTCACTCATCCCCTAATTTTACTCAGTTCTGTTGAAGAGTCATGAGGACTCGAAACGTCAACTCTTTTCTTCTCCGCCGATGCTACCAGACCTGTTGAGTTTTTCCAGGTAATTCTGTTTTTGTTTTCCAAACAAGTCACAGTACTTCTACTAACATTGCTGAAGCAAAAGTCAAAAGCACCTCACCTGCAAGCTTATGGCTGGCTCTTTAAATAATGGTACTGGCGGGGGGTGGGTTGGTGGTGGAGGGGGTCACTCAAGCTGCTGATTGCATGTTCAACTGTGACTGCTGAGCTCAGGCTTTCAATGGACCAAATTAATGAAGCAAATGTCAAATCAGTTGGAATGGGCTGTGCTGCAAATGGCTGGAAGCGCAGCTGATGCCATTTTAGGACTCCAACGCTTCCGTAGCACTGGCATCTGTGGTACCAATGAGCCCAACTTTGTGACCTCTATGTTTACATGGGCCTAAAAATTGGATTATGCCTGAAAGCAGGCAGGCAGGGAGAGCCGAGATGCACACTACACACACCTGTTCATGTGATCCAAGGCATCACACTGAGGTTATTACAGTTATTACAGAATCACAGTGCAGAAGAGGCCTTTCAGCCCATTGAGTCTGCACCAACACGTGAGAAACACCTGACCTACCTACCTAATCCCATTTATCAGCACTTGGCCCATAGCCTTGAATGTTATGATGTGCCAAGTGCTCGTCCAGGTACTTTTTAAAGGATGTGAGACAACCTGCCTCCACCATCCTCCCAGGCAGTGCATTACAGACCGTCACCACCCTCTGAGAAAAAACGTTTTTCCTCACATCCCCCCTAAACCTCTTGCCCCTCACCTTCAACTTATGTCCCCTTGTGACTGACCCTTCAACTAAGGGGAACAGCTGCTCCCTATCCACCCTGTCCATGCCCCTCATAATCTTGTATACCTCCATCAGGTCGCTCCTCAGTCTTCTCTGCTCCGACGAAAACAACCCAAGTCTATCCAACCTCGCTTCTTAACTTAAATGTTTCATCCCAGGCAACATCCCGGTGAATCTCCTCTGCACCTCCTCCAGTGCAATCACATCCTTCCTATAATGTGGCGACCAGAACTGTACACAGAACTCCAGCTGTGGCCTCACCAAGGTTCTATACAACTCCAACATGACCTCTCTACTTTTGTAATCTATGCCTCGATTGATAAAGGCAAGTGTCCCATATGCCTTTTTCACCACCCCACTAACATGCCCCCTCCGCCTTCAGGAATCTTTGGACACACACGCCAAGGTCCCTTTGTTCCTCAGAACTTCCTAGTGCCATGCCGTTCATTGAATACTTCCTTGTCAAATTACTCCTTCCAAAGTGTATCACCTCACACTTTTCAGGGTTAAATTCCATCTGCCACTTGTCTGCCCATTTGACCATCCCGTCTATATCTTCCTGTAGCCCAAGACACTCAACCTCACTGTTAACCATCTGGCTAATCTTTGTGTCATCTGCAAACTTACTAATCCTACACCCCACATAGTCATCTATGTCATTTATACAAATGATAAGTAATAGGGGACCGAGCACAGATCCCTGTGGTACGCCACTAGACACTGGCTTCCAGTCACTAAAGCATCCTTCTGTCATCACCCTCTGTCTCCTACAACTAAGCCAATTTTGAATCCACCTTATCTAATTACCCTGTATCCCATGTGCATTTGCCTTCTTTATAAGTCTCTCATGTGGGACCTTGTCAAAGGCTTTGCTGAAATCCATATAAACTACATCAACTGCACTACCCTCATCTACACACCTGGTCACCTCTTCAAAAAATTCAATCAAATTTGTTAGGCATGACCTCCCTCTGACAAAGCCATGCTGACTATCCCCGAACAAACCTTGCCTCTCCAAGTGGTGATAGATTCTCTCCTTCAGAATTTTCTCCAATAGTTTCCTTACCACTGACGTGAGACTCACTGGCCTGTAGTTCCCTGGCTTATCTCTACAGCCCTTTTTAAATAGTGGAATCACATTAGCTGTTCTCCAGTCTCTGGCACCTCCCCCTTGGCCAGAGAGGAATTAAAAATTTGGGTCAGAGCCCCTGCGATCTCCTCCCTTGCCTCCCTCAGCAGTCTGGGACACAGATCATCTGGACCTGGAGATTTGTTCACTTTTAAGCTTGCCAACACCTCCAATACCTTGTCACTCCCTATATCAATTTGCTTAAGAACCTCGCAGTCTCTCTCCCCGAGTTCGATACCTTCATCCTCATTCTCCTGGGTGAAGGCGGATGTAAAGTATTCATTCAACACTCTAGTGATGTCATCTGGCTCCACCCATAGATTGCTCCCTTGGTCCCTTATGGGCCCTACTCTTTCCCTGGTTACCCTCTTCCCATTGATATACTTATAGAATATCTTGGGATTTTCCCTACTTTTACCAGCCAGAGCTTTCTCATATCCCCTCTTTGCTCTCCTAATTGCTTTCTTAAGATCCACCCTGCACTTTCGGTATTCCGCAAATGCCTCCGCTGATTTGCTTCCCTTGTACCTGCTAAAAGCCTTTCTTTTCCTTCTCATCGTAACCTGAATATCTCTGGTCATTCATGGTTCTCTGGACTTGTTACTCCTTCCTATCACCCTAGAGGGAACATGTTGAGCCTGTACCCTCCCCATTTCCTTTTTGAACACCCCCCCACTGCTCCTCTGTAGATTTCCCCACAAGTAGCTGTTCCCAGTCTATCTTGGCCAGATCCTGCCTTATTTTACTAAAATCCACTCTCCCCAAGTCCAAAACATTTTTTTGCAACTTGTCTATTTCTTTGTCCACAACAAACTTAAACTGTACCATGTTGTGGTCGTTATCATTAGAATGCTCCCCCACCACCACCTCAGCTACCTGTCCAGCTTCATTCCCCAGAATTAGGTCCAGCACTGTGCTGTCCCTTGTTGGACCCTCCACATATTGACCTAAAAAGTTCTCCTGTACACATTTCAAGAAATTCACTCCATCCAAGCCCTTAACACTATGTCTGTACCAATTAATGTTGGGAAAGTTGAAATCACCTCATATAATTACCCTATTGTTATTGTTTTTACACACCTCCGCAAATTGTGCACATATTTGCTCCTTAATTTCCCGCTGACTATCTGGGGGTCTATAATAAACACCTAACAATGTGGCTGCCCCTTTTTTATTCCTCAGCTCTACCAACAGAGCTTCATTCGATGCCCCCTCCAAGGTATCATCTCTCCTGACTGCAGTAACTGACTCCTTAGCTAATAATGCAATGCCTCCTCCTCTTTTACCCCCTCCCCTGTCTCGCCTGAAGATTCTATATCCCGGAATGTAGAGCTGCCAATCCTGCCCCTCCCTCAACCACGTCTCAGTGATGGCCACTATATCACAATTCCATGTGTCAATCCTCGTCCTTAACTCATCCGTTTTACCTGTAATACTCCTGGCATTAAAGTAGAAGCCATCCAGCCTTGCCTTACTCCCTTGAAACTTAATGTAACTGTACTCCCTCTGACTTGATTGTTTTATGATGTGTCCCTATTCTGCTAACATTCTGTGTTCCCTCCCCCTGCTGAATTAGTTTAAACTCCTCCCAACAGCACTAGCAAACCTGCCCGCATGGATGTTAATCCCACTCTGGTTCAGATGTAGACCGTCCCGCTTGTACAGGTCCCACCTTCCCCAGAAACGGTCCCAGTGATCCAGGGATCTAAAACCCTCCCTCCTGCACCAACTCTTAAGCCACGTATTCATCTGCGCTATTCTCCTATTTCTGAGCTCGTTAGCACGTGGCACTGGGAGTAATCCAGAGATTACAACGCGAGAGGTATTGCTTTTTAGTCTACTGCCTAACTCCCTGAATTCTTGATGCAAGACCTCATCCCTCTTTCTACCTATGTCATTGGTACCAACATGTACCATGACCTCTGCCTTATCACCCTCCCCCTTCTGGATGCCCTGCAGCTGTTCAGTGACATCCCAGACCCTGGCACCAGGGAGGCAACATACCATCCTGGAGTCACGTTGACGGCCACAGTAGTGCCTATCTGTTCCCCTGACTATAGAATCCCCTATTACTATTGCTCTTCCTCTCCTCTACAGACAGGCTGCTTGTGGTGCCAGAAGCTTGGCTCTGTCTGCACTCCCTGGAGGAACCAGCACCCTCGTCAGCCTCCAAAATGGAATACCGATTTGCGAGTGGGACCCCAGAGGTCTCAGCATGAATTTAACAAGTCAGGATTGCAGCCAGCACTACCCACACTATTTATTGGCTGCACACCTTCTTGGGGGAAGACAAAGATTGGGCATCTCTGATGCCACTTAAAGGCTCCCAGCATCTCTAAAAGGCGAGGTATTCTGGCCGCAAATATGAGGGAATCTTATCTAAATAGAGGAACAGTTACAAGGCCTGCAAATTTGCCAGTAAAATCTCTGGTATTGCTTTGGAGACATTTGTCTAGTTGGTAGGCGGGAGGAAAGAGATTGCGCCGTCAACTACCTGCACCGCCCCCATCCCCTCACCCCCCAGCCTAACCAGGAGACAGAAAGCTCTTCTTCACGCAACATTTATGCGACCAATGGGAAGAGATCACAGAGGAGCTCAATGCCAGGAGCATAGCTCAAAAAATGTGGCTGCAATACTGTTCATAAAGTTCAATGGCCTCACCAAAGTTGTCAAGGTAAGAGCATTGCTCTTTTATTGCTCTCCGACCAATACACTCCATGGAAGCCCTTGCTAACTTCAAAAGCCAGCTAAACCAAATCACCTTGCCACACAGTAAGATGCTGCAGCATGCAGCTGGAGCCCCCAACCGACTGCTGCCAGTAAACAAGGCACAGACCTGTATGATGTGCTACCTGAGATTGCAATCCAGCTGGACCCAGAGAGTGGAATCCCTTTTGATTGATAAAAAAGCTTGTGGTAGGAAACATTCAAGACACTCTGGATAGTGCCTACGGTTCTTTGGACCTTGGGAAGACTGTCATGGCATGCAAGTTTAATGCTTTTTCACCCTTCTGCACTCTTCATGGGGAAAGTATGTAGCTGTTCCTCCTGGTGTAGAGAGCCATGATGACCTCTCTGGTACAGCAGTACACTGCAAACTGTAAGATGTCACTGATGTTACCTGTTGCAGCCTGTCTTTCCTCCAAAAATTCCTTCAATTAAATGTTGCAAGATGGGAACAATTGTCTTTGCTCCCCGGCAAACTCTGTTCCCGGGCCATGATTCCATCCCTCTCTCTGGCAGTGTCTGAGGCTGAATCAGATTGTTTGCAACCTTTGTGTCATATTTGATCCTCAGCTAAGCTTTCAAACACATCTCCAAACCATCAATAAAACCACCTATTTCCAAATCTGTAACACTGTCTGACTTTTCCCTTGCCTTAGCTCCTCTGTTGCTGAAACCCTCACATATATTTTTTGTTACCTCACTTGATTATTCCAATGCACTCCTGGCTGGTATACCACGTTCTACTCACTGTAAACTTGATGTCATCCAAAATTGCTCATGTCCTAACTCACACCAAATCCTGTTCACCCATCAGGCCTGGGCTCACTAACTTGGACTGCCACCAGTTAAGCAATGCCTCAATTTTAAAATTTGCATCTTTGTTTCCAAATCCTTCCATGACCTTGCCCCTCTCAATCTCTGTAATCTCCTTCAGCCCTACAAACCCGTTTGAGTATCCTGATTTTAATTGCTTCACCACTGGTGGCCATACCTTCAATTCCCTCAGCCATAAGCTCTGGATTTCTCTCCCTAAACCTCTCTGCCATTCTACCTCATTTCCTCCTTTAAGACACTCCTAAAAACCTAACTCTTTGATCAAGCTTTTGGTCATCTGCCCTATATATCTCATGTTTCTTGCTGCCATATTTTATTCTACAATGCACCTATGAAACACCTTATGGCATCTATTATGTTAAAGGCACTATTTAAATGCAAGTTGTTGTTGTATTAAAGATAAGAGACATGGTGGCCTTAACAGCCACAGGCAGTGTTGTCCATGCCATAGTGCAAGGTTCGAGTTCTGGTTGCATTAGGTGACATAGCTAGGTGACAGCCCCTTTTGTGAATCGTAGACTCCTTATACATTGCTCCTCCTAGAAGTTGAGATAAGTGAGGTGCTCCCTGAAGACCCTTTGAAATATGGCTTCCTGTGCAGTGCTCTCCTCCTGCTGCTATCCGTATCCTCAAGCCCCAAAGGCAGCCCTACCAGACCATTCATAACCTTTACCAAAGGCAGCCAAAAAGAGTGCAACACCAGCAAAAAAACATTTTCCCATCAGTCAGGATTAAGTTTTCAGAGTCAGAAAATAGACCAGAAACTTATCTAAAAGTTAATCAGCAGCCTTAAATCACAAACTGACAACCAATCTTTAAGTAGTCCTTCAGAGTCCTTCCTGCCTGTTTGTGTAACAAATTGCTAGCTGAGTTTATTGCATGGTGAGTCAGACACTGGGGGCAACCCAATATCAGGAAGTGATCCCATACCAAGGGTAGGATCCTTATCTATGTGTTTTATTTGTTATTTTAATATTTCTGGTGTGTACACTGGACACTTATAGAATTGCCCTAATCGATATGGCAGTCAATGCACTTATGATTCATAATGTGCTTCTGTGTCACCCCCACCCAATTGGATGCTTAGGCATTCCTTTTGTGCCTGTAAAATAGGTGTGTGCCATCTGATGTCACAGTGCCAAGAATGTTGGAGCTGCACCACAACATGTTACTTCTGGAACAATGTCACTGCTTTTAAATTCATGGGTCAGTAGAAGAAAACATGAAAGTCATTGAGTTAAAAAAATATTTTTATCTGAATGATTTGGTATTTTGGCACTGCAGGCCAAATGTCCTTTTAAAACTGGAAGAATAATTTACTTTGGGAAGTTACAAACTAAATTTACATATTTACTCCAGAATATGCATTTAACCCAAAGCCCTGCTGATAGCAAAATACTACGTCAGATATAATATATCACAAGTTTTCATAATTACCATTTAAAACAATAAGAACTTTCTTCCACTGTGTATTACCAACTTTTGGGGTTTGACAGAACAGGATTTTGTGCTTATCGCGCACAAATATACGGTCCAAGACAAACTTTGTGATAGGAGAATGTGTCAGATTCCTTAACGAAGTATTTCTGCAGACGTTCTTCAGAAGATTGAAGCGTTCAGCATGTACCGTATCCCAGTGAGGATCCACTTTATTCAGTGTACTTTGAGAAGGCTGAAAATGAAAATTTCTCTGATAAGATTGTTAATCAATTCCACAAAACAAAAGCTCCACCCCAAACTTTAAAATTATGTTTTTGAATGTGTTCACCATCAATAATCCACTTAAGTTAATAAATGTAGCTTTAAATGAGGTGAGAAGGCACAGAGAGGACAATAACTGCTTCCCCATAGTGCATGCTTCCTATAGATGCCATGCTTCCTTCCTGCAAAACTCTCCCTGACATAGTTCCCCCTTCATATTGAGAAGATCCCAATTATTATAAACAGCAGACCCTCTAACTCAGCATGAGCAGCACCAGACACTGCTACTGTATCAAAAAAATTACTTTACACAACCTCCTGTGCTTTCCACTCAACCGCAGCTCTATGAACAAAACTTAAAAACTAATTGAATGCAAACAATGGGATTCTCTCTCTCTCAGCTTGGAGTAAAAACAGTGAAATTAATAGCTTTTACTCAACAGCTTAGTTAAATTCACTATCCAGCTTGTATTCAAATCAGTATGAAAATTACACAAATGGAGATACTACAATTCAAGGTCAGAGTCTGAAGTTTTAAAAAACCAAATAAACTTTATTTGAGCAAAGTTTTTGAAATGTGTGTCCTAGCTATTCTTCAAATAATTCTGAAAAACAATCATGTGCATACTACAGAATAGAAAAGCCACAATTTTCAGTGAACACCGGATACTGGTCAGGCACAGAAGCTTACGTATTGCAGAAAAAAGAGACATGCTATTGAAGCTTTTCTTCTTGTACTCATCAGGACAGCCATGCAGGATAAACCAACAGTAAAGGGAACAACAATTTATACTGCATGAGAAGAGAGTGATTAGTTGGCAAGTGGACTCTGATTGGTCAAGGCACTGCCATGGGAAATGAACCTGGGAATGGCTGTTCCCCAAGCTTTTGTTTAGTTGGTAACAATGTAATGCATGAACATGCTCCTTCTGTCTGCAAAGGGCAGGGCCCTGTGTGTGAACATTTGTGGCTTTTAGCATGCATAAATGAGCAACACTGCAAGCCTGACTGATAATCTTAAATTAGTTTTCAGAGTAATTATTAGCACAATCAGGATTGTTTAGCAAGTGTTGTGCAGTTGCAGAATCACATCTAATGTTGGACACTATGTATTGAGTTTTGCAAGCCCGGGTTGGTTGGGTACAGTCAGTACTTTGCTTGTTGTGAAAGCTGAAGGGACATGCTGTTTGATACAATCCGCCAGTCGCATATTTCCTAGGTAACAATATGTCCTAGAATCAACAAGGGGGCATACCATATTAGATTTAGTAATGAATCAGATTTAGTTAACAGTCTAACAGTGTGTGAACATTTACCTGATGGGGATTATCGAGTTCAAAGTACCGTTTGATAGGAAGAAACAGAAAACAGTTAAGATTCTAGACTTAAGTAAGACTGATTTCAGTGTGATGAGACAGAGACTGACTATAGTAAACTGGGTAAAATAACAGAAGATCAGTGTGAGATGTTTAAAAATAATTTAATGTGGTACAGAACCAACTTACACTCTGAAGGGCAAGACCTTCACTTGCCAATATACAGACGTTGGCAATTATAAGAGACAATATAAAATCTGAAAGAAAAGACATGCAAAAAGATGCTGGCAAGTGGGAGGGATACAAAAAATAGCAAAGGGTGACAAAGCAGATAGTAAAAGCTAAAAAAGTGGGTATGAAAAAAATTTGCAAGGGATATCAAAATTAACACAAAAAACTTACAATTCTATTTGGAGGAAGACAGCAATAGGGGCCATTAAAAACTGATAACTGTGATACCATCAATGAAAATAAGGAAATGGCAGATATGCTGCATAATTACATAGCGTCAGTATTTACAATGGAGGAAGAGGTTACCTTGTCAGACACTCCAAGGAAACTAATATTGAATCAGGGACACAGACCTGAGCAATCTAACGTAATGAAGATAATAATGTCACTAAAGAGTGACAAATCCCCAGGACCAGATGGTTTTCATCCCAGTGTTTTAAAGAACATAGGTGAGAATTGTACAGGTGTCCTAACTATAAGCTTCCAAAGTTCTCTCAATTTAAAAACCGTTCCTTATGACTAGAAAATTATGCATGTCATCCTGCTATTTAAAAAAGTTGAGGGAGGGAGGCCAGAGAATTAAAGATCAGTTAGCCTAACATCTGTTGGTGGGAAATTACTAGAGTCTATTATCAAAGATAGGGTAACTGAACACATTGAAAATGTTCAGCGAGACAGCTGAACATTTGTAATGGGTAAAAACAAAAAGCTAAAAGCTACTGCGGATGCTGGAAATCCAAAACAAAAACAGAATTACCTGGAAAAGCTCAGCAGGTCTGGCAGCATCGGTGGAGAAGAAAAGAGTTGACGTTTCGAGTCCTAATGGGTAGGTCATGTCTGACTAGAATCATAGAATTCTATGAATGGTTACAGCACAGGCATTTGGCCTGTTCTGTCTTGGCAGTTCTCTGTGAGAGAAGCTCAGCTAGTCCCACTCCCCATCTTTTCCCCATAGCCCTGCAAATAGTTTCTCTTAAAGAGGTGACCAACATAATGGACAAGGACATGAGACTGTTAACTAAAGCTGACAATCATGGAATTGAAGGCAAATTATTGACCTAGTTGGGAAATTGGCTGAGTAACAAAAGGCAGAGAATAGGGATAATAGCAGGTACTTTAATTGGCAAGATATGACTAGTGATGACAGCAAGGATGTGTGTTGGGGTCTCAATTATTTACCGTATTAATTACTTAGATGGTAGGATAGAAAGCCACATCTCCAGGTTGGCATTGTAAACAATGTAGATTGAAGCATAAAATTACAAAGATATTGATAGATTACGTGATTGAGCAAAACTGTGATGAATGGATTTCAAAGCAGGCAAATATGAATTCAGCTGTGATTAATCATTTAGGTCCTAAGACTGATTATGAATAGTGAAAAGCTAGAAACAGTAGAGGTCTAAAGACACTTGCAGTGATCCAGGTACATGTGTGATTAAAATGTTATGAACTGGTACAGAAAATGATCAGAAAAGGTTTAGAGGAGGCTGGTCTTTATATCTAGAGGACTAGAATACAACTATGACTATAACTTAAGTCTCCATGCTACAGCTATACAAAACGCAGGTTAAGCCATCCTTGGAGAACAGCGAGCAATTATGGGCACCACACCTTATGATGGCTATACTGCTTTGGTGGGAGTGCAATGCAGATTCACCAGAATGATACTTGGATACCAAGGAGTAAATTTCAAGGAGAGATTACGCAAACTAGGGTTGTACTCTTAGAAATTTAGAAGGTTAAGGTGTGATTTGATCGAAGCTTTCAAGATATTAAGAGGAACAGATATTGAGAGAGACTATTTCTGCCTGTTGGAGTATCTTGGACCAGAGGTCATTGTTTAAAAATTAGAGACAAACTTTTCAGGAGTGAAATTAGGAACCATTTCTACACACAATGGGTGGTAGAAGTTTGGAATGCTTTTCTGCAATCTGCAATTGATGCTAAGACAATTGCTAATTTTTAATCAGAGATAAATATATTTTTGTTCAACATAATTATTAAGGGATATAGAGCAAATGCAGCTACATGGAGTTAGGTCGCAAATCGTCCATGATCTCATTGAATGGAGGAACAGGTTTGAAGGGCTAAATGACTTACAGTGTTCATATGTTTTTCCTATAATACACATGAATGAATAGAATACAGTTTACGCAGTGACATTTACCTACCTCCTATTTTGTCTTTTGTAAACATACCTTACAAGTCAGTTGCACTGGAACCGATTGGCACCAACCTTACAACACGAGATCTGTGTATGTTTCTCAGTTCTAGACCATATTCCTGTGCCATTACAAAAACTGCCTATTTTCACCTACATAACATCACCCAACTCCATCTCTACCTCAGTTCAATTGCTGCTAAAGCCCTCATCCATGTCATTGTTACCCCTAGACTTGACTATTCCAACGCACTCCTGGACTGCCTCCAACTTTCAATTCTCTGAAAAATTCAAGTGATCTAAAACTCTCCTGGCCCTTGTCTTTGCACCATGACACCAAATCCCGTTCACCAATCACCCACTGTGGCTGCTGACCTATATTGACTTTCACAGCAATGCAATTTTAAAATTTTCAACTTTGTTTTAAGGTCACCCCAGAGCCTCGCCCTTCCCTATCTCTGTAATCTCTACCAGTCCCTCAACCTTTCAAAACATCTGCACTCATCTAATTCCGAATTCTTGCGCATCCCTGATTTAAATTGCTCCACAAATGGTCACTGCGCCTTCAGCTGTGTAGACCATAATCCTTTCTGCCTCTCTTTCCTCCTTAAAGATGCTTCTTAAAATCTACCTCTTTGGCCAAGTTTTTTTGCCATCTGCCCTTATGTGGCCCAACTTATGTGGCTCAGTGTCCAATTTTGCCTCATAATGCTCAGCTTCATAACGCTCCAGGCGTTGCTGACTAGGCCAGCATTTATTGCCCAAGCCTAATTGCCCTTGAGAAGGCGGTGAGCCGCCTTATTGAACTGCTGCAATCCATGTGACGTAGGTACAGACACAGT
The DNA here is from genome assembly GCF_964194155.1 of Cetorhinus maximus. Lineage (NCBI taxonomy): Eukaryota > Metazoa > Chordata > Chondrichthyes > Lamniformes > Cetorhinidae > Cetorhinus > Cetorhinus maximus. The sequence continues at coordinate 66,096,864 of NC_135885.1, read as the reverse complement.
GCTGTTAAGAAGGGATTTTGACTCAGCAACAGTGAAGGAACAGAGATATAGTTCCAACTTAGGATGGTGTATGGTTTGGAGGGGAACTTGCAGGTGGTGGTGTTCCCATGCATCTTCTGCCCATATCCTTCTCAGGGGTAGAGGTCATGGGTTTGTAAGATGGTGTTGAAGGAGCCCTGGTGAGTTGCTGCAGTGCATCTTGTAGATGGTACACACTGCTGCCACTGTGCATTGGTAGTGGAGAGAGTGAATATTTAAGGTGGTGGATAGGGTGCCAGTCTAGCAGGCTGATTTGTTCTGGATGGTGTCAAGCTTCTTCAGTGTTGTTGGAGCTGCTGTCATCCAGGCAAGGGGAGAGTATTCCATCACACTCCTGACTTGTGACTTGTAGATGCTGAATGGGCTTTGGGGAGTCAGGAAATGAGTTACTCTCGATAGAATTCCCAGCCTCTGACCTGCTCTTGTAGTCACAGTATTTATATGGCTTGTCCAGTTTAGTTTCTGGTCAACGGTAAACTCTAGGATATTGATAGTGGGGGATTCAGTGATAGTAATGCCATTGAATGTCATAGGGCGATGGTTAGATTCTCTCTTGTTAGAGAAGGTCATTGCCTGGCAGTTGTGTGGCATGAATGTTACTTGCCACTTATCAACCCAAGCCTGGATATTATCCAGGTCTTGCTGCATTTGGACATGGGCTGCTTCAGTATCTGAGGAGTTACGAATGGCGTTGAACATTGTGCAATCATCAGTGAACATGCCCACTTTTGACCTTATGATGGAGGGAAGTTAATTGATGAAACAGCTGAAGATGGTTGGGCCTAGGACACTACCCTGAGGAACTCCTGCAGCAATATCCCAGGACTGAGATGATAGACCTCCAACAACCACAGCCATCTTCCTTTGTGCTAGGCATGTCTCCAACCAGTGGAGAGTTTTCCCCCTAATTCTCATTGACCCCAGTTTTGTTAGGGCTCTCTGTTTGATGTCATAAGGATTAGTATCCCTAGGTCTATCTTAACTTGTAATAAAAACCTCTTTAAATGTCTAACAGTTTACTTGGATCTAACTTGACTCAAAGTCCACTTGGTTGAACTCGTCATATTCAGCATCCTTCTATCTGCAGAAGATGATGGAAATGCAGCAAATCGAACATGTTAGGGACAAGGTAGTTTCACTTTTGCTAATGACTGAAGAAATAAAACTGTGAGAAGTAGGCTCTCCCACAAGTGCCGCATATAAAGTGGTTATCAGGTAATGCTGTCAGTTGTTGTTTTGGTGCTGGCGCCTGTTTCCAAGCCGCTGTACCTGCTGATCATCATTATGGTGCACTTCGAACCACAGTGATGTCACCATTTTCCTCAGTCGACAGTTAGTGTCTCCCAGTGTGAGGGCTTTATGTCATGCTTGCATGAAGTGGGCTTTGGGCAATCTACCTCGGCATACACAAAATCCTTAGGTATGCGATCTTTCTGCCATCCTGCAAACATTCCTGAGCAAGCGAAGTCGCCTCTGCTTGATAAGTGCCAACATACTTGAGAGCTTTGCCTTTGAAAGGATGGCTGCATTCATGGTTTTGTCCTTCCACGAGATACTCACAATGTGCCTCAAACAGTGAAGATAGTGAAGATGATGTAAACCATACGTTTCACAGCCATACAAGGTGCTGAGAACACAGTCCTCATAAACCAGCATCTTGGTCCTAAGAGTTAGCTTGATGTTATTCCATGTATGTTTCATGAGTTGGCCAATGGTGTAGCTGCTTTCCCTATGAGTCTATCGAGCTCTGCAAAATTACCTTTTAGGAAACAGCTTTAATGGACTGTTCTTTCTGATTGTGCCTATACTCTCTTCTACAAGGCCAAAATTGTACTTTTGAATTTTGTTCCAAGATTGATTGCAGAGGGTAGGTTTTTGGCTCAGCATAAGGGTTGCTTCTAGAAAAGAGGCTGCAGGAAGCATGATTGCTTCTCAGTGTGTTTTTGAAAACACTGAGTGATAGCAAAATGAAGGGAGCTAAATAGCGAATTCCATTGGGTAGTAGTGTACCAAATGTGTGGTTCTTTGTGTAGCAGGAAAGGAGCGGTGAGGAGATGTTCAACGTTAAAGTAGTGGAGAGTGTGTACAAAGACACAGGCTGGAAGATATCATTAATGTAGGGTCAGATGAAGCCAGGGAGTGATGAAAGCAAGGACGATAATTTTGAAGTTTTTATGCTGGAGCACAGAAAGGAAGACAGACATGGAACCTTAAGAAAGTTCAAAGTTACTAACTCCACAATTAGAGAAAATGGAGTTCTGCAATACTTATTGAGCTGCATCTTTCAAATAATAGCCAAACAGTAGCCATTCAACTTCCCATCATAATATCCTTATTTACAGATTATTTTTAGACTGCATTATCATAGGGACTATGAGGGATATGAAAATATTACAGAAGCATTAGAAAAAATTCTGCATTACAAAATAAAATTTAGTTTAAGATTCATTGCTATGATCAAAATCATCAATTTACATTTCAATGATATTCCAAAAAAATCCAATAAAAGGAATAATTAGCTACTGGTATGCTCATAGTTCAAGACAGCTGTTATTTAGCTCTCTTTCAAATATTTTAACTACATAAGAGTAAATGTCAATATCAAACTTGGGTAATGAATAACTAGATAAATGCATTTTCACAATATAACCAATCTATCCCTCCCTGTTGGCTTTTCTACAAAGGTTATATTAAATATATTCCTACTTTTTTGAAAAAAAGATTAAATTCCCTAAATGTTACCAATATCTCATTAATCCATTTTCATCAATCCATGATCACAGAGGGTAGGTTTTTCAAACGAGTCTGCCAAATGTACTGTAATGGTGTATGTTTTGCAAATGAACTTACAAAAATCAAATACTCTGCAGATGTTTCCCTATAATCTAACTGCTTGCTTAATAAAATTAAATGTTTTATTTGGTTTATATGTTTGCTTTGGTTATATTTCTTCTCCACAATCCACATAATATTGAGGGTGAGCAGACAAAAGAACATGCTCCAAGGACTTTTCAATATTAATAAATTGGTCAGGAGGTGTAGCTAGCTAATCTCTCTTTCACTCTACCGTCAATCTTTCTAAATTATTCATTTCAGCTGGCACATATTCTGTAGAAGATTTTCAGATATTCCTCCCTTAGGCAATTACTTGTGAGCATGTAACAGAGTACAAAGTACATTTCTTCCCAATTTCCTTTCAGTTTAATAATATTCAGAAATATGCTTGTAATCCTCTTTTACATGGGGAGGTCACTAGATCATGGATGAGAATAAGAAGGGTCTATGGGATACAATAGAAATCCCATAAGTGGTCTCACCTGGTATGGTATAAAAAATTCAAGTTAAATTTGTCAGTTTCACGAGTGGGAAATGGATCAAATCCCAAGATTCTGTGTAATTTGTTCTTATCATGCCACACGTTAGTAAATAATTATAATTAGAATTATCAGTGTTAGGTATAACTTTTAATTTAAAATCAGAAATAAATTGGTACACTGATTGGATAATTGTCCCAATAAAGCAGTGAAACATTTTTCACTTACAGTGCAGTCCATTCTCAATTATGACATTTTCTCCCTGAAATACAAATTAATCTCAGGGTGATGGTGTTCCATATGGTAGGGCATATCCTGACAAGAACAATAAAGCATATTTACATAGCACCATTAACATAATAAAATGTCTCAAGGCACTTCACAGGAGCATTATCAAACAAAATATGAGACCAAGGCACATAAAAAAGATGTTATGTCAGATGCCCAAAAACTTGGTCCAAGAGGTTTTCAACCGCATATTCATGCACTCACTAAGACTGCCTATTTCTACCTCTGTAACATCAGCCAACTTCAGCTCATCTGCTGCTGAAACTCTCATCCATGCCTTTGTGACTTCTAGACTTAACTATTCTAATGCATCCGGCTGGTTTCCCAAATTCTATCTCTCTAAACTTGAGGTCATCCAAAACTCTGCCACCATGTCCTAACTTGCACTTAGTCCTGTTCACTTATCACACCAATGCTCTCTGACCTACATTGGCTCCCTGTCAAGCCATGTCCTGATTCTAAAATTTTCTTCCTTGTTTTCAATTTTCCCCATAGCGTTAACCCTTCCTATTCTCTGCAATCTTCCCCAGCCCCACAACCCTCTGAAATATCTGTGCTGATCTAATTCTGGCCTCTTGAGCATCTCTGATTTTAATCACACCACAGTTGGTGGCTGTGCCTTCAGCTGCCTGGGCCCTAAGTTCTGGAATTCCCTCCCTTACACCTCTCTACTTTGCCTTCCTCCTTTAAGAGACTCTTTAAAACCTACCTCTTGGACCAAGTTTTTGGGCATCTGACATAACATCTTTTTTATGTGCCTTGGTCTCATATTTTGTTTGATAATGCTCCTGTGAAGTGCCTTGAGACATTTTATTATGTTAATGGTGCTATATAAATATGCTTTATTGTTCTTGTCAGAATATTGGGGTCAAATATGCGACCAAGGTTGCAAATAGTCCAGTTTAGTCACAGACAGCTGCCGAAGAAAGGAATGGAGTTGGTAGGTAGGAAACAAGAGTTTGGAGCGGGACAGAAAGCAGTGGCTTCAGTCTTCCCAATATTTAATTTTAGTAAATTTCTGCTCATCCAATACTGCGTATTTTGGATAGGCAGTTGATAATTTAGTAAAAGTGGAGGAGATGAGAGAGGTACCAGTAAGGTAGGACTGGGTGTTGTCAGCATACACATGAAAATGAACGTGCTTTCAGATAACGTTGCCGAGGGGCAGCAAGTAGATAAGAAATAGCAGTGGCCAAGGATAGATCTTTGACAGACACCAGCAAGAGTACAAAGGGGGAAAAAAAAGAAAAAAAATGCCTTTGGATTGCATACAGTCTGATGAAGGGTCATCGACCTGAAATATTAGCTCTGTTTTTCTCCACAGATGTTATCTCACCTGCTGAGTATTTCCAGCATTTTCTGTTTTTATTTAAAGTTTTCAGCATCTGCAGTATTTTGCTTTTGTCCTAAGGCTTGCATTCTAGGTAGATCGTGAATGTAAAGAAACTGACTAATACTGATGTTTAGACCTTGTTATCACTGTATGTGGTCCAAATTAACTGGATTTGTATTGTCCTTTCCATTTTTAGCCCGCTATCCAAAGCCACATCATTACATCAGTTAGGCAATGTTCAGCTCTCTTTTCGGTTCATCCTAATGAAGTTAGTAATTTTGAGTCTAAAACCTACAAGTTGGATTCATCTTTTTCTTTACTTTTAATGTTAACTTAATTAAGTTCTGATCACCATTTCTCAAGTATTCTACTTTTAGGTTCCTTAGTAGATCAACTGTGAGTCAGTTGGTAGCACTTTTACTTTGTGTCCAAAGATTGTTACAATTATGAGATTTAGGATTGTTATGTTTTGGGACTATGTCTTTAATTTAGGGTAAAACCAAGGGGGTCATGTGACCTGTTCTAATGTCTGCCTGATAACATGACTGGGTGAGGAGCTGTTGAAGATTATAGGAAAGCCTAGATTGTCTTGCTTGGAAGAAGGTGTTTACACTTGGAGACAGTGGCAGCAGCATCTGTATGCTAACAGTGGTTAGATTATGAGTTTCCAAAGTCCTAGATGCATTGAGAATGATGGGTTGTAAACTGCTTAAAACTGTCCATTTACTTTAAGATCAAATAGAGTTGGGGTCTCAAGGATTGCTAAACAGCATGTCTACCTGGATGCAAGGCCCATATGATCCACATTACCATGGAGATGGGTTTTAAGAGGGGAAGGGTCTTAGGTATCCCTGAAAACCCACAGAAAATGTTATTCTGCCAGGATCCAGGACAGAGAGAGAGCAGCTGAGCAGAGGCCGAAAATGTCTAAAGTTCACCAGGAATGCAGGTGGAAGCTTGCGTTCAGATTGTAAAGACCAGATTTATGAGGATTTAAATGAGGCTGGACGTTTCGCAGAGCTTTAGCTAAAGGGAGGAAACTAAATGGACAAGAAACCTTCATAATGAAAGCAGGTTCTGGAGTTAAAAGTTACTAGGTTGGGAAAGTAAAAGAACAGCAGTAAACCCTCAGGAGTTAAATTAAAAACACAAAGTGTTAGAAAAGTTCAGCAGGTCTGACAGCATCTGTGGAGCGAGAAAGAGCTAACACAGCTCTTCTTAGAAACTGCATTCTTCCTTCTTCTGAATCCACCTTTTTACGCATCCTTTCTTTTGCCCTATCATCAATGGCTATGCATTCAACTGCCTAGATCCCATGCTCTGAAATTCCCTATTTGATCTGCTACTTCTCCTTTCTTAAAAACTTTCCTTTAATTCAACCTCTGACCAAGGTTTTGTTCATTCCTTTTAATGTATGCTTCTGTGACTCAGTGCCCATTTTCCTAACACTGTGAACCACATTTTATATGTTAATGATGCTATCTAAATGCAAGTTATTGCTGTTTTATTATTGGAACGAAAAATAAATTGTATAATTTTTCAACAAATGAATGATTGTGGCTCTTTTTTAGTTCAAATTCAACCTTTGACTACCTAAAGCACTAAGAAATATCCAAATCACTTAATAACGACCAATTCAATATTTTCCTAATCACATTTTAAAAAAGGGTAATCTTTTCCTTCCAGAATTACATTTATTTACATTCTAGATATCATTGCACTGCTTTTCATGCCAGATGAGTGTGTTAATTTTCATAACAATAATCTACAGATGAGAGGCTATTTACCCCAGCGTACAAATATACCCCTTTACTGCATCAGACTACTCACTGACAATATAATTATTTTGTCCCTTTAACTTCCCAGTGCTTTAACCAAATCCAGATTGATTGTTCCATAAGTTAACTTAAATTTGAAGTAGTTTATTTTCCAGTTATGTTTATGTATGATTCTTTTATTTATAATCTGGTCCTTTAGTGTCCTTCACCCCTTTTCTCAGGTGCTGACCCATCCCCTTAAAATCTGCCATCATCCTTTTCCTCAAGAAACCAACCTTTGACTTCCTCCTCTCCTGTAAACTACCACCCAATCTAACTTCCCTTTCCTCTCCAAAGATCTTGAACTTTTTGTTGCTCCTAAATCCTATTGTTAATTGTATATTAATTGTGTTTACTTGTAGACACACTTGTGCCCCTTTAAATAGTCACAGGCTTAAACTGTGGTTGTTAGTTTAGGTGGTGTTTGCTTGTAATCTGAAACTCTAAATAAGTGCTTATACAAGTCTGTAAAGATTGGCTTCAGTTATATCCTCCACCAATTGGCTTTCTGGATTAAAATATCCATCTTTCCTGGAACACCATGTTTGAATCCCTCAATAAGGTTTCTGCCCTTGCCACAATACCAAAACAGATCTCAGAGTCACAAGTGACATCCTATGTGACTATGACAAAGGTAAGCTATCCCTTCTCAACCTATCTGCAGCCTTTGACACAGTTATTTGCACCATCCTACTCCACTGCCTTTCCACTGTCATCCAGCTGGGTAGGATTGTACTCACCTGGTTTCATTCCTATATATCTAATCTATATATTCTTATATATCTAATATCTAATGGGTTCTGTTCCCAGTCCTGCACTGTGACCTCTGCTAAGGCCCTAAGCTCCTGAATTCTCTCTCTAAACCTCTCCACCTCTCATTCCTCCTTTAAGACACTCCTTAAATCCTAGTTCTTTGATCGTTTTTGGTCATCTGATCTAATATCTCTTTATGCAGCTTAATGTTAAATTAGTTCTATAGTTATTACTGGTTGTATATAAAGTTTTTGAGATATATATATATATATATCAATGGTTGGAGCTACAAATTAGAGCTTATGCAGGTTCTAAAAGAAAAATACTGAGTGTCTTTTTTTCCTGAATAATCTTAATTTGCTTTCAAATGTGCTAATTTAAATAGAAGTGATATTGTCATGCAAAGTTTTAACTTATTATAACTTGTTTAAATATAGAAATGCTACTATAATTCTCAAAAGGTTAAAAAGGAAATAACTATTCTTACCTGGTCATCTGTGTATAAAGTCTGTTCTTGAGGCTTTAATTTTTTAACATATTTGGTCACAGTCTTATCCAATATTTGTGGTTTAGTACCATATTCTGTAAAATTGAACATTCAATTCAGATATATAAGGGCAGTGCAGTCTGTCAGCAACTACCGCGCTCACCAATTACTTCAGGTGGTCTATTATCAATTCAAATGGGAATCATTCAATTATTGCTTTAACTAGTGGAAATAAGTGGTCTTTGTGTCAGGTATTGATGTATTTTATGCATTGGGTTGAAAATAAACAGTAAAAAAAAATCAGTCTTCACAGATATTGCATATTATTTCACATCTTTATCATTGGCACTGTATAACATGGGAGCAACAGCACATTTTGCTGACGCAAGCTAATTGTGAGGAAGTATATTTTTTCCTGACACTATATTTTTCTGAGTTACCACACACTGTTTCATTGGAAATTTAACAAGATCACCGCAGCGTTTATTTTTAAATGAGCTCTGCCAAGACAGTATAGTCCATTGTGCTTTTCTAAACAGTAGGACATCAGCACACACAGGTGTATTGCTGTTACATAAATAGAACTGACAGCAAGACTGTTGTACTGAATGGGCTCATTTTCATTGTAACAAGATACACGAGGGAAGTCACAAGGGAATCACTGCAGTGGTTACCAAGGTCACTCAAAGGTTAAGCAGTGCCTCAATTTAAAATCCCCTTCTTTGCTTTCAATGGCCTCGTCCACTCCCTGTCCTTGTAATCACACCCAGCCCCAAACCCTCCGAGGTATCTGCACTCATCCAATTCTGGCCTCCTGAGGCCAGAATTATTCACTCCACCACTGATGGGCATGTCGTGAGCTGCCAAGTTCCTAAAGTCTGGAATTCCCTTCCTAAAACTCTTTGTACTTCCTTAGGACATTCCTTAAAAGCTACCTCTTTGACCAAACTGCCCTAATATCACTTTACGTGTTCCAATGCGTCAAACTATAATGCTCCTATGAAGCGCCTTGGGATGTTTTATTATGTTAAAGGTGCTATATAAATACAAATTGTTGTTTTTAAGTTAGAGCAAACAAAACAACTTTGACCTTGGCAGGCAGGCTTGGCGGGGTGTGTGCATTGGCAGTCGGGAGTCCAACCGCTGCCCGTGATCGATGCCGGAAGGCGATTTCATGCTGGGTGGGCTAATTAAGGCCTGCCCAGCGTGAAAGCCGGCTGGAGAATCTCCAAGAAGGGGTGAAAGGGGGTGGGGGCCTGTTATCCACCGGGTCCAATGGCCGATTCAAAAGCAGCGTAGGCAGTCTCAGGGAGGCTGCCTGCGTCGAATTTGCAGCAGCAACATGGCTGCAACCCAGGAAGGAGAACCCGTGCGGGAGGTGTGGTCGGCAGGGCAGGTGGCCTCGTGTTTCTCCAAGTGCCTTGCTGCCCTCCTGGAGGAGGTGGCTGCCAGAAGGGACACCCTTGTCCCCAGAGGTGGGAGGAGGAAGCCACTGCACCTCCCCAAGAAGGCACGGGGGGAGGTGGCATCCCGGGTGAGCAGCCACATCATGTGCGGCATGCCCTGGGTCCAGTGCCAGAAGCACTTCAATGACCTACTGCGCTCGGTAAGGGTGAGTGCCGTGATGGCATGGGTCAGTGTGGAGAAGTGTTAAGGGCTGGCCATCCCCCCGTGGAGCTCAGGGGTGCTAGAGTGCTTAGTGCCACCTGTCAATGATGCCAGAGTTGGCCAAGGAGGTGAGCCCTGGATGCTTGGACTGAGTGCCTTGTGGCTCGAGGGCCACGGCTTGGACATGCCATGCGAGGTCTTCCTCAGGTAGGGTTGGTCAGGCTGCACTGGCGCTGCAGATTGAGAGTGGACGAATCAATGCCCCTCTATCCTTTCAGAAGAAGACATCCCATAACAGTATTGAGAGGTCACGGGCTGGCAGGGGATACCCACACCCCCTCATCCTCTCCCACTACCAGCAGGAGGCCTTGATGCTTGAGAGGTGGCATGCACCTCGGTCAACTGGCCACGGTGAGGTTGAAGTGTCAGACGAAGGTAAGAGTGCAGTGCACTGAGGTGAGAATTTCGGCTTGTGCACCAGTACTAGTGTACTCTCTTCATTGATGTGAGCCTCGAACCTGAACTCCCCATTGATAATCGAAAGACGAGAGCACTATGATGCAGATCGCCATTGTCTCATCAGGGTGGGGTGCCTGACATGAACAGTGACAGTGTGATGACTTTAACTAATGACATGTTGTTCTCCTCCCTTTTAGGTTCACCAGCAGGCAGTTACATTCAGAGCCCTGAAGGACCATCCCCGACCCCGGAGGACCATCATGCTCCCTACGCATCTGCGTCACACCCACTCTCTAAAGCAGGCACCAGCGCAGATACCAGCACCTTGGTGGGCAATAAATCACCATCTAGTCTCTTGGTGCACATTGGTGAGGGCACTTCACACTCGCTTGAGGTGCAGGTGGAGGCAGAGAGTGCCCAAGGTGCTGGCAGTCGGAGGGCTGCTGATGACCAGGAGGATGCTCAGTCAAAGGCTGATGATGGGCTTCTGGAGTCATCCATTAGGCAGCAGATGCTGGATGTCCAGCAGGGTGTGCAGGAGGATCTGGTGGAGATTCATGAGGGTGTGCATGCCATGGTCTCCATTTTCGAGGAGACCCTGCGGAGCATGACCACTGCGTTGACCCTCATGGTCGAGCACAATGCCTCCTCCATTGACAGGGTGGCGACTCTCATGGAGAGGCAGCTCCAGGGGCATAATAGGGCTCCCTGCGGAAGCGCTTGAACCTGCAAGTCCACACACAGACAATGACCTCAGCTGGTCAGTATCCGTGTGAGAGATAGATGGGCAACCAAGTGTCCCAGCTAGGTGCCCATCCATCAATGGTGAGCAGGGAGGTCCAGAGCGCCCTCATGTTGGTGCACGAGGTGCCTGTTGTCTCTGCGGGCTCTTCTCAGGGCGCTCCAGATGATGGCAGCAGCTCCTGCATCCCTCTGCCAGTAACCGTGGCATCTGATGAGGCTGCGGTGACTGGGGAGATGCCAGCCATGGCACTGGCCGCTCCCGCCCGGGGCCACCACAGGTTCCACTGGCCAGAGGATGACTGCTAAGGTCATCAAAGCCAACAAGACAGCAGAGTCAGCAGGCTATCTCCAATGCTGGTGCCAGTGAAGGAGGAGCACTTAGACATATCACCCGTAAACGTAAGTTTAAAGCAACTTAAGCACAAGACAGGCTGGTCACGGGTGATATTTTGCTCCCCCATTTTGCTTTTAGTTTTTTAATGGTGTGGTTACCAACACCGGTTAAAATTCAGTTCAGAAATCTGTAACTTCCAACATTAAATGACATTTGATTTTGTGTTATTGGCCTGAATATGCTTCGTTTGTTCTGTAGGGGCAGGGTAGGCCAAAATTTAATGATGGATGTGTGTCGCTTGAAACTTTATTGCACAGGCACTGAGTATCTTGGTGGCCAAGGAAATGCTCCTCTCTGGGATCGAGGGTGGAGGCAGCAGCCCTGGCATGAGGTGGCAGTGCTTATTTGGTAGCCTAGCTGAAAGAGCATTGCATCAATGCGTCCTGGGTGTTCCTGCCTCCCTGGAGGTTACCCAGGTCTGCCTCCATGCCCTCAGCATTCTCCTCACCGTGTGCGTCCTCAGACTCACTACTCGACTCATCATCTGTTGCCTGTGGAGCTGCGTCAATATCCTCTTCCTCCAGTGGGTCCCCCCTTGCCAGTGCCAGATTTTGGAGAGCGCAGCATGCAACCACTATTAGTGACACCCACTCTGGGGGTATTGCAGTGTGCTCCCTGAACGGTCCAGGCACTGGAAGTGCATCTTGAGAAGACCAGTGGTCCTCTCTACCACCGCCCTTGTGGAGGCGTGGCTCCTGTTGTTCCACTGCTCCGCCTCTGTTCTTGGATGGTGGAGAGGCGTCATGAGCCACCTTTTCAGGGGATAGCCCTCGTCTCACAGCAGTCATCCATCCAGTCAGGCTGGAGCACTGAAGAGCCTCGGCACCTGGGAGTGTCTTAGGATGTAAGCATCATGGGAGCTGTCAGGGTACCTTGCACAGACTTGTAGAATCAGCATCCTGTGATCACACAGTATCTGCACATTCATGGAGTGGAAGCCCTTCCTGTTGACAAAGACACACAGCTCACTCGCTGGCACCTTGATGGCCACTTGCGTGCAGTCGATTGCACCTTGGACGTGGGGGAAGCCAGCAATTGCTGCAAAGCCTCTGGCTCGCTGTGCCTGGCTGGCCTCGTCCGTGCGGAAATGAATGAAAGTCAATGCACGCCTGAGCAGAGCTTCTGTCACCAGTTTGACCAACTGTGGACAGCTGATTGGGATACTCCACATAGATCCCCCACTGAGCCCTGGAAAGAGCTGGAGGCACAGAAGACGAGGGCCGCTATGACCTTCAGAGCCACTGGCATGGGGTGTCCACCTACACAGTCGCAGCTGATCTCAGGCCCGATCATCTGACAAATGGAGTTAACAGTCTCCCTCGAGAGGCAAAACCTCCTTCGGCACTGCACCTCAGACATATTGAGGTAGCTGCATCGCTGCCTGTAAACCCTGGCAGCGGGATAGTGCCGTCTTCTGTGGCCCCTTCTGCCTTGGACTTCCTGCTGGCCCCGTGCCCCTTGTGCCTGTACCTCTCCCACAGGTCCCCCCTCTAGAAGCTGCATTGGGACACCTGGCCTCTTCTCCCTTCTGGCCCTCTCTTCCTCCTCCAAGGAGGTGCCTCCAGCAGAGACTACAATCCCCATTACCAGGGTTATAGAGGGCTGTCTGATACCTGGAAGGGCCCACACAGTCTGAATCCTCCAGGGGCCTAGAAGACAACGATGAGTCCTGAAATGAAGGCTAGAAATGCTCAGAAAGAAGCTCTGAAGCGAGATGAAGCTGTCCAGTTTAAACAAGCAACCAGCAGCAAACGATCTCCAACACTCCTCATTACTCACATTGACAATGCTGCTGACTCTTCTTATCCCACCCGTGGATGATCTTTTGCAAATTGTGGCCTGCCTACCTGCCCGTTTTGCCCATGCGGCAGCCGAGAAATCACACGGGCAATGTAAAATTGCCGACAATTGGGGTGTCATGGGCCTTAACTGGCCTCTTAATTAATGGCGAGCGTGGCTCCATCTCCCACGCGCGCCCGCCGAAATATCAACGTGCGTCGTTTCACGCTTGAGCGGGTCTGTCGCGTACCCACCCGCCGGGGTGAAAATTCTGCCCAGGTGTATTAGACGGCAGGTTTTGGTTTCTTTTTTTGTTAACAAATTCTTCTGTGGAGCAGCTTTCACTGTAAAATGTCGATTTTTTAGACAGGTTTCATAAGTCCCAGAAATGTCACTTCCAGCTTTATACCAGTTTCAAAGCCGTATAATTGAACTAAACATTAATTTGAAAAATTAAAACCAAAATTCAAAATCACACATCATTTAGAGATGCAATTACCAGTAACGAGATTGGTGCATTTAATTTAATTGTTTAGGAAGATAACCATATTAGAAATGGCAATAACACGTGGAATCTGGAAAGTGTATTTGAAATAGCATCAGTTAAAATATCTTTGACAAAATTGTGATTCTAAGGTCAGATTTTTCAGGTTCATCAAACCACTCATTTCTAAATTTCATAAACCAAGTTTCCACATCAAAAATCAGAAAACCTTGAAGTAAAAGAAAACTGTATATGAAGTAAATTAATAGAAAGTACTCTCCCAACCCCCCAACATCCAACTCATAGTGGATATCAATAGCTTTGTTAACATTTCCTCTCGTGGGGAAGATTCAATTTTGACACCTGCCGCTCTGTAAGGAGTTCCTTAGCTAACACTAATGGAACAAGCACCATCTACAGCTTCACAGCAAATCCAATACAGGAATATGCCTTGAATACTGATGTGCAGACCTCTGAGCTGGAAAAGTTCAGTAACGGCAAGTTTTTTTTTCATTCATTCATGGGATGTGGGCATGCTGGCTAGGCCAGCATTTATTACCTATCCATAATTGCTCTTGAGAAGGTGGCAGTGAGCTACCTTCTTGAACCGCTGCAGTTCATGTGGCATTAGGGAGAGAGTTCCAGAATTTTGACCCAGCAACAGTGAAGAAACGGCGATATATTTCCAAGTCGGGATACTGAGTGACTTGGAGGGGAACTTCCAGGTGGTAGTGTTCCCATGTGTCTGCTGCCCTTGTCCTTCTGGATGCTAACAATCGTGGGTTTGGAAGGTGCTGCCTAAGGAGGCTTGGTGAGTTCCTGCAGTGCAGCTTGTAGATGGTACACACTGCTGCCACTGTGCGTTGGTGGTGGAGGGAGTGAATTTGTGGGAGTGAATTGAGTTTGTGGATGGGGTACCAATCAAGCAGGCTGCTTTGTCCTGGATGTGGTCAAACTTTTTGATTGTTGTTGAAGGTGCACCCATCCGGGCAAGTGGAGGGCATTCCATCACACTCCTGACTTGTACCTTGTAGCCTTTGACCTGCTCTTGTAGCCACAGCATTTATATGGCGAGTCCAGTTCAGTTTCTGGTCATTGGTAACCCATAGGATGTTGATATTGGGGGAGATTCTCTCTTGTTGGAGATGGTCATTGCCTGGCACTTGTGTGATGCCAATGTTACTTGCCACTTGTCAGCCCAAGCCTGGATATTGTCCAGATCTTGCTGCATTTGAACTGCTTTAGAATCTGAAGAGTTGCGAATGGTTCTGAACTTTGCGCGATCATCAGCAAACATCCCCACTTCCGAACTTATGACGGAGGGAAGGTCATGGATGAAACAGCTGAAGATGGTTGGGCCTAGGACACTATCCTGAGGAACACAGGCTGGTGTTCAAGTTGGTGTCCAAATAGTCTGACATTAATCCAAACATTCAAAAGAGCTTTACAGCTAATGAAACAGTTTTGAAATGCAGTCACTGGGCAGAATTTAATGGACACAGAGGTGGTCCTGTCCACTGGTCACAAAACCAGGGCAATCTCGCTGCGGCCGTTTTTGGAAGCCCTAATCGAATTCAATGTTAATTAGACAGTTAACTGCCTGCCATCAGGTCTTTCATGCCTTTAAGGTCAGAGGTCTCACTTCCAAGTGCTGCCAGCCAATTAGAGGGCGGGAGCAGTGGCCACTGCTGGCTCTGCAACAGGTCCAGACCAGCCACCAGGGAGGAGGACCCAGAGTTAAGTTTATGAGGCTCAATGGGGCAAGTAAGGCAAGCCCCGGGGGCAGGAAGGGGGGGGTTCGTTGTGTAGGGTAAGAGTGGGACTTTCAGCGGAAGCAGCCCTTGCTAACAGGAGCACCGAACAGGCATGCTCTGCTCCATCCTCTCAAGCCCGCAGAGAGGCTGCCAGATTTAACTGAGTGGCCTCCACGTGTGGTGTACAGCTCTCCTGCCACTGTTAGAATACCAGCAGAGGCTGGATGAGGGTAAGTGTCCATTAATTGGCCACATAAGGGCCTCAATTGGCTTCCCCGTGGGACAGCCACTTTTGTCCTCCATGCCCTGACTTAATCCACCTCCCCTTCCGATTCTATGGGCCCTACCGCCCCCCCGCGCTCCTGATTCTATGGGCCCCCGCCCCTCCCTTCATGATTCTATGGGCCCCCACCCCTCCCCTCCACTCTCCTCCCGATTCTATGGGCCCCCACCCCTCCCCTCCCCTCCCGATTCTATGGGCCCTCACCCCTCCCCTCCCCTCCCGATTCTATGGGCCCCCACCCCTCCCCTCCCCTCCCCTCCCGATTCTATGGGCCCCCACCCCTCCCGATTCTATGGGCCCCCACCCCTCCCCTCCCTTCCCGATTCTATGGGCCCCCACCCCTCCCCTCCCCTCCTGATTCTATGGGCCCCCACCCCTCCCCTCCCCTCCCCTCCCGATTCTATGGGCCCCCACCCCTCCCCTCCCCTCCCCTCCCGATTCTATGGGCCCCCACCCCTCCCCTCCCCTCCCGATTCTATGGAACCCCCCCTCCCCTCCCGATTCTATGGAACCCCCCCCCTCCCCTCCTCACCCGATTCTATGGAACCCCCCTCCCCTCCCAATTCTATGGAATCCCCCTCCCCTCCCCTCCCGATTCTATGGGCCCCTGCCCTCCTTATTCTATGGGCTCCCCACCAACCCATCCCCTCCCGATTCCACTGCCCACCTCCAAGCCCACTCCCAAGAATAGAGTTAAATTCTGTGCAAGAATGCTCAATCTATCTAAATATCTAACAGCAGGGCGATGAGCTGAGATTCATCTGATACTGTTGCAGAATGAACAATGCTGAGAAACTGCTATACATACTTATCAGGACAATTCACAAGAATACAAAATTGTTAAGAGGACAACAATTTATACTGCACGAGAAGACAATGCTGATTGGTTGGCATGTGGAGTCTGATTGGTACAGGCATTGCCATGGAGAGCTTTTTGCTCTCAATTTCACCAATCTACCTGTTGCAGGTGCATCAATCCATGACACCATTGGTAGGAGTGACCAATGCAGAGTCCTTTTAGAGATGAAATTCCCTCTTCACAATGGAGATACTCTCTATTGTGTTGTGTGGCACTACCGGTTTGCTAAATATGGTAGATTTGGATCAGGTCTAGCAGCTTAAAATTAGCCGTTTAAGAGACACTGTTGGCCATCAGTAGCAGAATTGTATTCTACATGTCTAGCATTCCCTCATTCCACCATTCTGTCATGAAAATATAATAATTTCCATAACATTGTGATTTATTATAAAATATGGTTAATAGTAGGGTTTTGGATAGTTTCTCTGTGTAAGTGTGTGTGGGAGGAATTTAACTGAACTGGAGACAGCTGGTCTGGAGGCTCTGAGTTATCAAAAAGAAAGCTAGGTTTGAAATGTGAAATATGTAAACATGGCTGAAGTTTTAGAATGTGAGGTGTAAGGAAAATTTGCATTTTTAGCTAAATTAGGTTAGTTTGAATTTCAAAGAGATGGTAAGTTGTTACATCTAGCCAGAAGAAGCTAGGCTAACAGTGTGTTTATTTTTCCCAAAGGTTACTGATAAAATTAGTACTGTGAAAGATTTATATTATGAGAAAAGTAAAGTTGCAAAGGCATATTGGAACAATGGGATTTGCATTAAAAAGGGAGAAACATGTATAAAGGAGATGATGCTGTGTGTCAGAGGAGAAGGCATTCTAAGATCTAATACAAGTGCGAAAAGCCTCCAGTCTCTGTGCATCAGGTTGCTGTCTGCAGGAACTGAAGCTGAGAAAACTCACTTTTAATTCAACTGTCCAGCTTTTTGCGTGGCTTTGCCTGGGTCTGTTTAAATCTATCTGTTTTTACTGTTGCCTTTACGGAGGTGTAACTGGGAGTTAGATTAATCAGGGGTTTTAGGAGGTATTATAGTAATAATTTGTAGACTTATGTATGTGCTTGAAATCTTCTCTTTTATTAATAAATGTTTAATTTAGTTTTCTAAAAACCTCAAGTTCTGGTGGTCTTATCACTCCTGAATTCAAGGCACGCATCTCGAAATAAAATACAAATTGCAAAACAGTGGTGTCACCACTGTTTAGCTTCACCAGGTCAACACCTCACTTTTAGGTGCTGCTCCTGGCATGCCCTCCTGCACTCCTCATCGAACGTGGGTTGATTCCCTGGCTTGGTGGTAATGGTAGAGCGGGGGATATGCCGGGCCGTGAGGTTACACATTGTGGTCGAGTACAATATTGCTGCAGGTTGGTGATGATAAGGTCAAGTATGTTTTTCCCTCTTGTTGGTTCCCTTACCACCTGCTGCTGACCCAGTCTAGCAGCTATGTCTGTTAGGACTTGGCCTGCTCAGTCTGTGGTGGTGCTTCCGAGCCACTCTTGGTGATAAGCATTGAAGTTCTCCATCCAGAATACATTCTGTGCCCTTGCTACCCTCAGTGCTTCCTCCAAGTGGTGTTCATCATGGAGGAGCACTGATTCATCAGCTGAGGGGGCGTGGTGGGTTGGGGTGGCGGGGGGCGGTACGTGGTAATCAGCAGGAGGTTTCCTTGCCCATGTTTGAGCTGATGCCATCAGACTTCATGGGGTCTGGAGTCAATGCCAAGGACTCCCAGGGCAACTCGCTTCTGACTCTATACCACCGTGACACCACCTCTGCATACCCCAGGATGGTGATAGTGGCGTCTGGGACATGATCTGCAAGGTATGATTCCATGAGTATGACTATGTCAGGCTGTTGCTTGACTAGTCTGTGAGACATCTGTCCCAATTTTGGCACAAGCGCCCAGATGTTAATAAGGAGGACTTTGCAGGGTCGACAGGGCTGGTTTTGTCGTAATTTCCGGTGCCTAGGTTGATGCTGGGTGGTCCGGTTTCATTCCTTTTTATTAACTTTTTAGTGGTTTGATACAACTGAGTGGCTTGCTAGGACATTTCAGAGGGCATTTAAGAGTCAACCACATGTAGGCTAGACCAGGTGAGGACGGCAGATTTCCTTCCCTAAAGGACATTAGTGAACCAGATGATTTTTATGACAATCGACAATAGTTGAATTATCGAATTATTATTGAATTCAAATATGCAAATGGCAAATTCAAATGGCAGCTGATTCGAACCTGGGTCCCCAGGTCTTACCCTGGGTCTCTGCATTACCAGTCCAGTGATAACACCACTACACCGCACCTTCCTCATGCTAAATGGTATAATTTTAAAGTGGGTGCAAGATGATGGTGACTGCATTTATCTGAAGGTGGCATGACAGGATAACAAAACAGATAATAAAGCAATACGGGATCCTAGGCTTTTTAAATAGAAGCGTAGAGTATGAATGCCAGGACTGTTATGCTAAACCTATATAAAACACTTTTTTGACCCTAGCTGGAATAGCGTGTCCAATTCTGGGCACCACACTTCAGGAAGAATGTAATGCGTTTGGTCTCTCCAATGTAGAAGAAACAGCATTGGGAGCAGCGAATGCAGTGGACTAAATTGAGGGAAGTGCAAGTGAAATGCTGCTTCACTTGAAAGGAGTGTTTGGGCCCTTGGACGGTGAGGAGAGGGGAAGTAAAGGGGCAGGTGTTGCGCCTTCTGCGGTTGCATGGGAAGGTGCCGTGGGAAGGGGTTGAGGTGTAGGGGGTGATGGAGGAGTGGACCAGGGTGTCCCGGAGGGAACGGTCCCTGCGGAATGCCGCCGGGGGGGTGAAGGGAAGATGTGTTTGGTGGTGGCATCATGCTGGAGTTGGTGGAAATGGCGGAGGATGATCCTTTTAATGCGGAGGCTGGTGGGGTGATAAATGAGGACAAGGGGGACCCTATCATGGTTCTGGGAGGGAGAGGAAGGTGTGAGGGCGGATGCGTGGGAGATGGGCTGGACGCGGTTGAGGGCCCTGTCAACCACTGCGATAGGAACACTTCCATCCTGCATCTTGGAGTTGAATTTAGTCGAACTTTTGAGTTGCCTTGATTGTTCTGAGTGTGGTGGGGGTAATCAATTCTGAAATTGGATAGACTGCAAAAGGGATTTTCCGAACTTAATACAAATACTAACTCTTCCTGTTTGTAGAGTTTCAAGCTTTGTTACATAAAGGGCGTTGTTGTATGACTGGTGCTGAGGGACTAAGATCAATCTCAGCACACGGGTCTGTACTTTATGATCTGGGTAGTTTGCGCATGTTAGAGGCCAGGTGCCACACAGGCACAGTGCATTCAATACAGGGACGGATGTAGCCAATATAGATCATCAAACAGGTCATGGGATCTGAGGATGAACATATTTTATTTTTTAGCATACTGTCCACTAGGCTGTCCCACTTCAAGTCAGCTTGCGTGTGTATACCCAGGATTTCCAAGGCTTTCACCTTTGTCAAGGCATAGTTGCCTTAATTTACGTCAAAAGGCACGTGCTCATATCTACCGAAGTCTATGCGCATGGGGTTACATTTAGTAGCATTTAACCGCATATTGTTTTCCCTAAGCCATTCATTGAGGACGTGAGAGTTTGCTGAACCTCACTGACCACACACTGCAGCCTAGACTCCACGACCGTCATGTCGTCCGTGTATTTCCAGTATTTCCAGAAGAAGAGAGCATCAATAATGAGAATTAGCAAAAGATTTGGTCCTTGCTGAGTGCCCTGAGGCACACCTGCTGTTAATTGAACACTTTTGGTCAGACAGTCATGGTATCTGACACACTGAGTGTGGTCAGTGAAGAAGTCAGCAATCCATTGGAAAGAATCTCACATACATTTAATATTATCAACTTCATAACCACAACTGTACGATCAACCCTATCAAACACCTTTGAAAAATCTGTTTTAATAGTGGTTGAGGTTGCTCCAAGCTTGTTGGCATTTTTACAAAAGAAGTTCACAACATCGACCAAACAGTGTGTTGTCAATCTTCCAGCCCCGCTACCAAACTGATGACAGTCAAGTAGAAGATCAATGTCTGATAGTAACCACTTAGTCATGAACTGCACCACAATCTTAGAGAAGTGATCTGTCAAGGCAATGGGCATAGCTTGACCATTGTTGCTGGTTGTTGGTTTGGCACTGGAACAATAATTGCTTGCTTCTGCTGACTTGGAACTACTCCCTAGGCAAAGGAAGCATTCAAGGCATTGCATAATGGAATACAAAACTCATAGATGAAGAATCAGATAATCTTGGCCAGAACTCAGTCTGGACCAGCTGACTTCCAAGATTTAACTCTCAAGAGCACTCAGAAGACATTCCATAGTTGGATCATAGGAGGCTCTCTTGCTGGTAGAAATGTCAGTAATTGGGAAAGGTCCAGAGACATCACCAGCAATGTCTGCAAACCATCTATTAATGATGTGGCGATGGAGTGTGGCTGGAACGATGATGGATTAACCTTCTTCAACTGCATTACCTGGTCTCAATAGAAGTGTGCTTTTGCATTTGCTATAGCATGTTGGACCTTGTTACAGTACTCCTTCCACTCCTTGAGTCCCCACTATGAAAAGCAGATAAAAGATTGCACTCAAGGGGTAATTCAAACTTTGTCATTTTGATGAATTCGAACACTCCTACAAGGAAAGTATAAATTCAACACCAACAGTAAAGGAGGTGTAAAATGTGTCATATTTATTAGAAGCATTAGAGGAATGGAGAACCTCAGGCCAAGAGTTGGAAGATATCCAATGACCAAGAGCTCAAAAATAAGAGTCCCTAATCAACCTCACCGTATACTTCATTTATTCATTGTGCTGCAAATATTTAGTTTCATAATTCATTTGCTTTAGAATATAACTTTTAGTTTTAGGAATTGGAATTTTTTTAAAAGTAGATAATTGGAAAAACCTGATTAAGAAGCTAGAAATCAATCCTAAAGTGCAAACAAACAATCCTGGGTTAACTACAGTTGGACAATAACTGGTATTTTTCTGACATGTTCAGAATGGGAAGTGAGAACACAAACAATGGATAACCCATCTCTAAGTTTGTAATAGAGTGTAATAGAGCCAGGTGGTCTACATAAGAGATTTAATTATTTATGTAGTTCCCAGATGAAAGAAGCTAGAAGCAGTTGATGAACAAGGGAGTTCCTCGTTGGGACCAGCAACTCTGGGAAAGAGGGTCATAAACTCCATTAGAGATATAAATTATTCATATGGGTCACAGAATCAAAGGGTTTTTTTAAAGGTGAAAGACGATTTGTTTGCACTTCTTTTTGGAATATCCCAAAACATGCCATGTTGCCATGGAGATGGGTGCTGGGGGTTAGAAGGTTCTTCTGTTTAGTTTATCAGGGTGTATCTCACAGAAAGCAGTTTCAGATTTGGTCTCGTGTAGGTTGCAGCTCCCTTGGAGTTGATGAGGAGAAAAGAAGCTGGAAGATTTGCTTAGCTTGAAGTTAGAGGAATAAATCTACATTGACTCTCACAGTGAAAGTCAGTTAGCCTTGTGGCAGAAAGCAGTCAGCCTGAACAGTTAGCTTGGAAAAGGCTGTAAAGAAGCTGTGTACGTCCAAAGCCAGGATAAGGAGCTGAGTCGTCCATAGTCCTGAGGTCTTAAAAGAAAGTTGGAGAGTCACTTGGCCAAAAGCTAACGGAAAGATTCCCATGAAATTTTGTACTTCAAAGAATAGCTGGAACAATAAGGAGAAATCAAAGTGAATTCCAGAGGGCTGTGGCACACGTAATTGTAAACTATAACGTGTTTGCTTTCTTTAAATTTTATATATACAATAAAGTTTTTGTTTAAAACATGAAATCTTGTGACATAATTTATTTTAATTAATCACTAAATGTTCGAATTTCTCTTTAAACACTAACACTTCTTAGTGGGATCACAACAATTGGGATGATGAAGCATTGGCAATCAGGAAGCCAGAAGATAGAGTTTTGGTCACTAATACCCAGAGGGCACATGATCTCACTTTCTTTGTAGTGGAGACCCAGGTTGGTTAAGACCTTACCCAAAACTGCATCAAAGCCATGAAGTTGATGCAATCTTCCACTGAGCTCATGAATGACAAGGGCTTTATTTACAAGTGAACAGATATTCTGAAGGGTAAGCACTGGGAGAGGTGAGTAGGACAGGAAAGAGATTGGCAAAATTACTCCTCAGCCGGTGCACTGGATGGCAGGTTGGGGTTGCTGCTCGTAATGAGGCAGCAAAGGGTGGCCTCCATGGGCCCTTCAGATGATGCAAAGAGACGCACAATAGGCTTATCTAAGAAGGAGTCAAGCCTGGGACGGTAGTAGGCAAGTAGAAAGATTGAGGAATGCTGAAGAGTTGGACTGGGATTTCAGAGGACTGAGTACCTAAGTGAGGGAAAACTGATGATACAAGAGGTAACGAGAAAGGATGGAGAAAAAGATGGAAATAGAAGCGATGGGTTTGGGTCTGGAGTTGCAGCCAAATATGCATGCAAACAGACATAGGGAAAACACAAGTTACACAGCCTGGTTATATAGTAATTATGAGTAAACGATGAAGAAAGATGAGATAATCGGAGGGAGTCCAGAGTTAAAGTCAGGGATCCCGCGGTGGGATTAAGTTCACGAAGGAAGAGTGAGTTGGCATGGGTCATCTATGAATTATTGTCCAAGTTTAGGGACAGATGTGGTGGGAGTGAAGTCCAGAAGCCGAGGGTACAGGATCAGAAGACACAGTGATGGAGACCTTTCCATAGGAATGAAGAATCAGGCGTGTGCAGAGTTGGTTGTTGTGCAGAAAAATAGTGGCCAAGTTGAAGGTCACCATAAGATCCAGGAGCTGCAGAGAAATATACTTTGACCCAGGAGTATGAAACTCTATACATGAACCAGACTGTAGCTGAAGTTGGGAAACCAATAAAGCAGCCACAGGTTCAGCAAGTAACATCAGCAGGAGGAGGGAGAGCTGCAAGCTGATCAAATAAAATATAAGTAACAGAGCAGCAGAGAAGAAACACAGAAGCCAAGTCTTGTGGTGTAGTCCAGTATAGAAGTGCAGTCTTCATCTTCAGAGAAGTCTAAGAATCTGGAAGCCAAATTTAAAAGATCCAGTGCCCTCACTAAGAAAAGCCCAGGGTAGGCATGATTGGGGGATGGGCAGCAGCAGCTTAAACTAAGTTAGGGTTAAAATGCATTCACTTAGAGCCAGAAAACTTGAACAGTGGAAAAGAGGAATTTGGGGGAGATAAGTCAAAATATGGCACTGGACGGCAAAGGACAGAGGTGCACAATAAGGAGCTCCCTTAGGAACTGATCGCTTAGCAGTCATCTAGCATATGACACTGGGAATAATCTAGAGATTTCTAACTTTTGAGGGCCTGCTTTTTAAACTTCTCCTTACCTCCTGAAGCTCTGACTGCAGGACCTCAGCCTTTTTCCTTCCTCTGTCAATAGTTCCTTTCAAGACCACGATGTCTGGCTATCCCCCTTCACCCAACACCCTCCTCAAAGTGCTCTATACCCTCTCAATGATGTTCTTTATTCTGCCAGCAGGGAGGCAACACAAAAAGTGGAACACATGTAGCAGCAATGCAAACCTCATCTAAGTTAAACCTTAAAATTAATTCAGAAGCAGGTTTTCAAATCATTTGGAAAAAAAGGAATCCAGAAAGCTTAAAATTGTGTGTTAAAAAATATAGTCATGCATGCTGGGAAAGACTGTGCATTTCAAGCTGGGGCATCCAGAAGTTTACAACCACTGAGTGTTAGTTGTAGGAAAAATAATAGAGGCCGAGGTGGGAAGCTTTAATGAAAGTTAATACATGCCTTTAATCATGTTACTTTGAAATGTGGATCTTTCTTTTTTATATTATAAACCTTAATTTTACATTGGAAAGTTCAATTAGAAGAAAAATGGCTTTTTTTCTGGAGCAATTCAAGTAGTTCAGGTTCTGATTTGCATTACTTGTAATTTTTCAATTTTGTACCTACGGAATTGTGATTTCTTGAGCATGAAAGTTAAGCAATTAAAAATTGGCACATTGAAGTCATCAAGTCTGACATGCAAAATACAGCACAACAAATAGGAAATGCACAGTGCCATACTAATTTTTCAAATAAAAAGCACTTTATAATCAAAGGTTATCAGGAATAGGCGGAATGTGGAGTTGAGGCCACAATCAGATCAGCCATGATCTTATAGAATGGCGAAGGAGTTTTGAGGGGCCAAATGGCCTAGTCCTCCAAATCATATGTTCACATGTATTTTATTTCAAGAAGCCAATTATTACAGATTACAAACTGAAACAGAAAAGCTAACAAACCTTTAAAGAAAACATTGATTTAGTAATTAAGAATTCAATTTTTTTTTCAGGAAAAAAAAGTTAACATTTTCCGTTTGATATTAGAATGACAAATATTCAAGACAACATTTGCAGGGGAGTACAATCACACTAGAGCTGTCCATCTTTTTACAGTAGTTGAACATTTCAGAGTGGGGACAAACATGGATCAAGACTGGTAAAGCTGGGCAGTGGACAGCAGTGGCTATCTCACCTTTCACATGGGTGTTTTTGGTTGCATTTGCCGTCTGGGAAACACTGATAGCCTGTTTGCATTGGCATCAGCCCATCCCTCCCTCTGCAAGTGTGTGCTGTGGGGTTTGTCAGAGGAAACAAGCTAAGAAAGTTCCAGCATGAGTTCTGACTTCTGCCTGCCTAGCCCTGATTCCCTTTCTACCAGCAAAGTAATTGTTGCTTCCCAGCCCTTTTGCTTCCCTACTCCACTCCTCATCTTCCCTCCCTTAAACCACAACAGAGACTTAAGCATTACTGGTGCACAATCAACCTCATAATTGATTACCACATTTGTAGCTGCATAGATGATTTGCTAAAATGTTTGCATTTGCAGGCAAAACCAGAAGGTATAACTTGTAAGTATGGCACACTGGTCACAACCTTACTAGCATCCTATGATATGAAGATGCAGAATCTGTGAAGCTTATGTGGGTTGTTACGCTAACCTCATCAATTTGAGTATATCCTCTTGTATCTCAGCGTGAGAATTTCTTACAGATCTTTTTTCATTCTGCTCCAGTTGTATAGATGAATTTATCCTGGATACCTATAACTTCCCAAAGCAGCGGGCCTCATTAAGTCTCAGGTGCAGTTACTAAGCAGCCGGTTCAGTTTAGAATACACCCATATAGCAGAACCCGTAACTGAGTATTAAGATTAAAAACTCCCATTTAATTTGCCTTTCATACAGCTCAGCAAGAGAACAAAGGAATGAAGTAGTACTTTAGAGTTACATTAACTCCAGTGCTCTGGAAGAAAGCTTGTGCACAACCAAAAATACTGCTTGGTGCATCATCGTTCTCCTCAATCTGATGCAACACGGAGCTCTCACATGTATAAGCCACAAGTGGATCGCAAACTTTGCCCAAGAAGGGCTTCACCATAAACAATCTTAACAAAGGTTCAGTCTTGCTTTTTGCAGTTAAATAAGGACAAATTCTCACACAACAAGGTATGTTTAGGTGCATCAGCAAAAGCCAAACCCTTCACCAAAATTCATTCTCAACCTTCAAAACCCCCTAACATAGCTCAACCCTGTGCACCATCTCTATACTGGCAGAAAGTTTAAAAGGGAAAGTTTACTGACACAACGTTTAAAAGGTGCAGATCATCATACCATTTTTATAGTGTGGCACAGCTTACAGAAAATCTGGGTATGCTGTTTTACAAAGATGAGAACATTATATTGCTGTGGTATCATGAAAATCACAAAGTTTAATGATATAAGTTATTTCAACAGTTGACTTTCTTTACGCTGCTAATTACAACCATGTTTACGCTGTGACAAAGGTCAAGTAAGAGCCTCTAAACACTCTGGCTTTGGTACATTTTGTTCCTGTATACTAAAAGTTCTTACTTTTGTTATGCCATAGTTATCTTTGAAGTACGACAGTAAAATGTGTTATGTCTGAAAGGTGATGAATATGAAGTGTGCACATAAAGTTCTGAAGACATTACTAGCAGATCTGCTGTGGTGTTGTTCAAGGTTGGAAGCTTTAATAATAGGGGTGTTTCACCAATTAATATACCAGGAATATTGACTTATCGCTAAGTGACCTGTGAAAGAGGCGTGGGGTTTGCAGTCCTGGAATGAGGCTTCGCTATCTAGCAGTACTTTGAGAGAGGACATAGGTCAGGGAGCATCAGGAGACAAGTGCTGGAATTCCAGGAACACTGCAGAGGAAGGTTCCAGGAACACTGAAGTAGTTTCCAGAAAAAGAGATCACTGGGGAACAGGTGCTGAGGATAGAAAATGTTGGTTTAGGTAGTTTCAAGGTCCATGGGTTCTGGAATCTGGTAGCAAAGAGATTGAGGGGTGTTCTGGGATTGGGATAGGAGGGAGGCAGGGTGAGGGGAAAGAGTCTGGAAAGGTTTTATGGTCCAGCAGCAGCAAGTTTCAGGCATTGGTGGAATAGTTTGGCAGTACAAGGTATTGGATACTGCTAGCTTTTACCAGTACTGGGGGAGAGCATGGTCCAGCAGTCTTGTTGCGTAGGGGCCAATAGAGAATAGGATCCAAAATGTGCTTAGCAACTTTTAGGCCAACAGACTGCAATAATCCACCACGTTCTTGCCTATCAAAACCTTTCTTCCACCTTGAGAAATTCCTCTCCCTAGTGCTTTGCCTGATGTCAGGTAATTGTTATCCTCAATTTCCTCCTTTAAAGAAATTAATGATAAACATTCCACTTCTTAAAATTAATGCAAAATCAGCAGCTGGGGATGTGCAATTTCCCAATATGCGTTTCTGGTGTACGCCTGAAATGTAGATAAGTATGTTCCTGAAGTTAAGATACAAGTCAGGGTGAACTCTGAAGCAGCAATTAGATCCTTGGTTTGTAAAAAAGCTGAAAGGGCCAGTAAAGCAAAGATGAGAATGAAGGAATAGTGGTTAACACATTTCAGAGTTATTTGTTTGAGCCACTATTTGAAATATTATTCCAAACTCTTTTGAGGTAAGCTCTTTCAATAGTATTGCACTTGAGCTACTCATGTATAATTCGTAAACAGAGGCCTAGTATAGGTTAGTACCCTGTCTGCTTGAACAACTGTGGAATAGTCTTTGGAGGAGGCTCTATAATGAGGACAGCAAGGTGGTAAAACACATTTCATAATAGTACAGTTGCTACAATTAACAAATTAAGACCACACATGATAAATCCCATAGGCTGATTATTCTGAAAGCAAAAATTGATAATCATTCATGCCTGACTTACCTTCTTTATCTCTGAGAGTTAAAGTAATAAATTTACTGACAAACAGCAACATGAAAACTGCCCATCCACACACAGCCAGCAGCAAGCATCGGTGCCGCATGTTTTCAGACATAAGCCATCGCCCGCATGTGTTCTGCAAAAGAAATAGAATATTTAAAGAGTAATTACAGCATTATCTATATCCCCAACCTGCAGACTCAGAAGGAAAAACAAGCATAAAAGACACTAAGCCTACATTTACAGCATTGTGTCCATCAGTTGCCTTAAATGAACAGTTTTTCAACTTAATCAATTCAAAATGATTTCTGTAGTGAAAGAAACATTATTCATAATATGTAACAATTTAAAACTGATTTTCCCCCCAATACCATTGAGCTTTCCTTGGGACATTTTATTATATTAAAAGTGCTATATAAACACAAGTTTATTTTTTCCCATTTTGTACTTTAATTAAATGTAGTGTACCAGATTATTTATTAATTTAGAGGTTTATGTCATTATGAAACAAGAAAAAGCCATCAAACTTATTGAAGCCCATAGCTCTATAACATTTAACTTGCTCATCAAAAATGCACCTCATTGTGCTTTGAATAATATAGAATGTTTTGCCTCTAACTTGCTCAGTAGATTATTTCAAGTATTTATCACTGATAACTGATATTTGTTCTAATTTCATTAATTTCCATTGTGACTCATGTTACAATTTTTAGTGTACTTTAAAGTGGTAATTCAAGATCTTTTTGTGGTATAATGGTTTAAATCAAACACAGTATTCTTTAGTATTGTTTGATCAACACTTATGAAACTTTACCATAATTTCTGCAGATTTATTTTCTAATGATTTGGCTAGATGGTCTTGAATGCAATATTATGCTATTTAATGCTTCTTTACATAGTCTAAAATTGAAAGTGACTTGTCTATCATTATTTCCAGGTCCCTTTCCAAGTTACTTTGTACTAATACAATTCCATATACCTCAATTTTTCAACATGTGTAATACTTTATATTCATCAGTATTAACTTTAAATTGTCATGTATCTGCCTAATTGCATAATACTGTTGGTTTGAACATTCATTTTATTGAGCTGTATGAGAAACAGTCAAAGGCCAAGCAACAACCTTTGTGATCCTTCACTCAAAATTTTTCCACAGTCTAACATTACCCTTTTCATGAACACTTCTGTATTTATTAACCTGTTTGTTATTCAGTTCCATGTTCTCCCTGGATTCTTGGGGTTTTCACTTTAATTAGAAGCTTTTTTCCCCTCATTTGAAACATTGTTAAAAGCTCTCTAAACTAGATCATAGGGAATTCCTGTGTCCTTTATCTATATAATCCTCAGTTTCCAGAGTAAGACTAAAACAAATACTATTAATCTTCTGTATAAAGGAAAAACTCACAAGCACTAATAAGTTGGTTCTTAATGAAGGATCAGCTATTAAACCTGGAACTTTACTGACAGTTCAACTGGAGAAACAACCAAAATACACAATAACATTTGCCTAAATAAAAGTTTGCTAAAATGAGGTCTCACTGCATAGTGAATCTGGTTTCACCATCGCAATGGTGAGGATTAGACTGATACATAAGAAGTTTAATTCTAGGAAGGAACTCAATGACCTGCTGTGTAGAACAGTGGAGATATAATATACACATACACACAGGGAGCAAGGGAGGATGTACGGAAAATTGTGTGCAAAAGGATTGATGGTAGTGCCAGGAATTAGGAAGATATTGCTGAAGGCAAAGGATGAAAGATCCCCAGGATCAGCAAAAGCTCACTGACAACATCAAGAGAATATGATAGTTCCTTTACGATAGTTCCTTTCAAATCCTTTGAGTATTCTGAAACTGATGGAAGATTTCAAAAGAATTGTAAGGAGAATCTTATTAAGAAGTTACTCTAAGAGCTGATCAATACACACATCCTAGTGGTCTTTCAATCATTTCCTCCAGTAATTACTCCCAAATGCTGTCACTGTGCTGATATTTATAGACACAGTTATCCTTACAATCCATCACTTTTTAATCTTTCATCAGTTTGAGAATAACAGTAAAAGATTTAAAAGCAGTATTTAAAAAGACCTATGTTACAAGATTGTTTTGCTCCTCCTGAACAGCAGATCTGTATCAGCATGTGGTCAGTGGTCTGGGTTAGAGGGAGAGAATTCAAGTCAATTAATTTTAGTTGACACTTCAGTGCAGTACTGAGGAAGCGTAACATTGGCCTAGAATTTACGATGTCAATTACAGTCAGACCATCAGTACTCAGCATTATAATGGACAGAATCTATCAGCAAATTCTGGAATAACACTTGCACATTTAAACATGGAAATTTAGACGTTGGTGTCAGAGATACATTGCTCCTCCACAGGGCGTGCTGTTGAAATCCTTGCTGATAGATTTGTCATTTGGCAATGGCATGATCTTGTTGCACTTGCCCACTAGTTCCATGCTAAAAACAGCTTTAAAAAGTTAAGGCTGGTGCCTTCGCAATTTTGTGGGTTTCTAACACCGTGATAAATACAGCTGAACAACCTTTCTGGCCCTGCAAAATTAATTTTACAAGTATGGAATCTCATTTCCTTGGAAGAAAATTAGTGTGGGAGATTGTTTCTTGAATAAATTTCACTTCACTTTGTCTGTCTGTCTCTTCTATTTTTGTTTCTTAATCCCATGTGTAGTTACCAATCTTTATTGTGCTTTCTGTGCATTTTTACAACCAGGTTAACAAGGGTGAACTGACTCTTCCCTTTGTCTACTCCTGAATTGGTTATAACAGAGTTTTGAATTTAAAAAGGAAGTGATATTACCAATTTAATACAAATTTAACTGTGTATAGCTCGGTGCAAGAAATAAGCCAGCCAGGTTCCTTAAGTTAACAATAATTAGTTTTATTGCTAAAACTCACTCAGGTAAAGATGCAAAAATTAACAAAAGTTTAAAATGTACAAATATGTCCAACTACCCACTAATACAAAAAAACACATACAATCCGCAACCATCTCTACCAACGCCACCAACCACCCCCACCACCCCACCCCGAAGCATGAAAAAAAAACTCTGCAGAGTATCAGGTATTAAATAAGTAAAAGCAGAAAAAAAATATTCATGGAGTATCCTATTGCTTGTTTACTGCTGAAGGATCCTTTTCCACTATGGAGCAGTCAGTCCGTGGCTGGTTGACTCAGAATTCAGCTTTAAGAACTTTTGGTTTGCAGCAATGAGGTCTTCTGGTGGGTTTTTCAAATCACAAACAACTCAGCTTTGATAAGAGAGGTTTCAGAAGGTAGAGATGGGGTAAGATTGTTGCCTCTATGGCAGTCTCTCTGACGATACAAAATCCAGTACTTTTTCACCCAAGAACTGGATTATGTGACCTCTTTCTGAGAGCTCCATAAAGACTGTGTCCCCCTAAAAGCAGCTCATGTCCTACACAAATGCAACACAGTAGCTGCTGTGAGCCAGTGTCTTTTGCTTAGGAAAAGTATTCTTTTCAAAACAGTTCAATGCATATGTATTTCCAGCTGATGACATTATAAATTAAAATTTAATATAATACATCCTCATAACACTTCAGGGAACAAAACGTGACTTGTAGGCACGTTTCATTACAAGGTGTCAAAAAATAATAATGGAAAAAATAGGAAACACATGCACACCTAAAGTTCAAGCAATACACCTGAAATCTTTATCAATCTTGGTACCCAGGTAATTCTGACCAGAGTTAACTTCTAGACAGAGCATCAGCTATCTTATTGTTTTGCCCTGCAACGTGGGCAATCTTTAAGTGATAGGGCTGTAATAACAAATTCCACTAAGATAGCCTGGCATTCTGGTTTTGAATTTTTTCACAAAGGTTAGGTGGTTGTGGTCAGTATATACTAAGCTCGCCCATATCCGTGGCGACATATACTTCAAAGTGTTTAAGAGCCAGTAATATTCCCAGGGTTTTCTTCTCCACAGTGGAGTATCTCTTTTGGTGTAGATTTAACATTTTGGAGAAGTACCTGACTGGCCTCTCTATGCCCTTCTTGGAGCAGGACTCCAGGTCACTGGCATCAATAACTATCTTGAAGAGCTTATTGAAGTTTAAGGTGGCCAGCACTGGTTTGCTGATTAAGATAGCTTTCAGCCTCTCAAAAGCTGCTTGGCACTCCCTTGACCACAATACCCTCAATTTCCCACAACAGGTTCATCATTGGGGCCAGCTATAATGCTGAAGTTTGGGACGAATTTGCGATAGAAGCCACATATCCCTAAAAACTGCATGATTTTCTCATTTAGTCTTGGGGGTGGGCAAGTCCATCAATGCCTGCACTTTTGCTGTTCTTGGCAACACCTGTCCCTGACCCACTATATGTCCTAGGTGTGTTGCTCAGGTTTTTTCAAACTCGCTCTGTGCAAGATTTACCACTAAATCAGCTAACTATAATCTTCCAAAAAGGGCTTCCAGCTGTTGCAAGCGTCCTTCCAAGTGTCACTGTATACTACAGTGGGTCAAAAGGTACACCACACAAGTTAGGCAGCCCGGCCACTACCTGGTTCATTAACCTCTGGAAGACAGTACTTGGCATTGGAAAAGGCTGCCTGGGGTGACAGAGGCCAATATTTCTTACCCCGGGTGTCAAGGGAAACTGTCAGTATCCCTTTAGCAGATCTACTTTTGTTATAAATGGGGCACTTCCTACCCTGTCAATTGAGTCCTCCAGGTGGGGAACTGGGTAGAAGTCGCCCTGGTCACTGCATTAACCTTTCTGTAGTCAATGCAAAGTCTGGTTAATCCATTGAGCTTAGGCTGTAGCATGACCGGGGAATTTCAACAAGTTTGACTGGATTCAATCAGGTTGTTTTCCAACAAGAACTGGATTTCTGCTTTCACCTGGGCTAGGTTCTCGGTACCTAGGCCATAACGATGCTGTTTTATGGGAGAGGTCTCTCCTATATCTACATCATGTATGGTGGGGGTTGTACATCCTGGTTTGTCCCTCAGACTCATTTAAACACTGTAAGCAGCCTGTCAGGTTTCCTCTCTGCTTTGCGTTTAAATAGGAGAAATCAGCATCTAGCCTCTCTAATAGTTCAGTGTCAGTTAACCAGATACTAGGGGGTTCAATTTGGGAATTGACCAGGCCTACCTCTGCCTCATACTCACTATCCTTACTGCCTGACAGACCTGTGCTTTTTTATCCTCCTTCCGGCTGTGGTACTGTTTCAGCATGTTGATGTGACACAGCCTGGTCTTTTTTCTGCGGTCTGGGGTATCAATTAAATAATTCAATTCATCAATCCGTTTTGCTTCTCCATACGAGCCACTGAACCAGGCTTTCTACGGTTCACCCTGTAAGGGTAGTAACACTAACACATGGACCCTTGGTTGAAATGTTTGGTTCTTGACGTACTTGTCTGCTCGTTTTTTCATGACTACCGGTGAAATTTCAAGGTGCTCCTTGGCCATGTTATAGGCTCTTGTGAGCCACTTCTAGAATACAGATACGTAATCCAACATAGAAGATTTGTCCCTTTGCTTTAAGAACTTTTCCTTGATTAGTTTCAGAAGACTTCTTTCCTCATGTCCATAGACTAATTCAAAGGCACTAAAGCCAGTTGGGTGATTCCCAGATGGCAAACTGAAGAAACCCCAGTACTTTATCCCAGTCAAGGGGGTGATCATGGTAGTATGTCCTGATCATTGTCTTGAGGATCTGATGGTATCGTTCTAAAAGCCCCTTGTGACTGTTGATGGTAGGCTGATGAGGACTTTAGCCAGGTCATACCCAGATTACTCAATGACTTTCTGGAAAATTCTGGACATAAATTAGTACGCTGATCCAACTGGATCGTAGCTGGTAATCTGCATCAAGCAAAGAACTGGGTTGACTTCTCTACCACTACCTTGGCAGAAATAGTTCTCGGAGGATGACCTCTGGGATGTAGCCACATCCATAATAGTGAGGGTATACTGATGGCCCCCTTTCGTTTTCAGCAGGGGTCCCACACAATCTAACAACATCTTCTTGAATGGCTCTCCAAAAGCTAGTTTGGGAATCAGGGGTGCTGGTTTTATTACAGGTTGGGGTGTTCCCACAGTTTTACAGAACTGCATCATGTCCTTGTGGAGGCATGGCCTGTAAAAATGCTGGTTTATGCGGGCCTGGGTCTTCCAAATATCCACATGCCCAGCCATGAGGATTCCATGGGCTATCCTCAATATCTCCCTGGGATATCTGGGTGACACTATTATCTGGTGGACCACTGTCCACTCTTCACACTCAGGTCTGTGAGAGGGTCTCCACTTTCTCATTAGCACCCCATTTTTTAAATAATAGCATTGTGTAACTCCCTCTGCTTCAGCTTGGGCAGTTTGTCCTAATTTTTTTAACTCTTGGTTAGCTGGCTGGGCCTGGACCATGGAAAGCCTGCTTATCACTTCCTTTGAGTCATCCAAATCTTCAAAAAAAGTTTTGGAAAGCCAGACCGCAGAGTAATCCATCTCTGGTGCCAATTTAGCTTCTGATTACGGGTCTTGTTTGGCCATCCACTGGGTCACTACAGACGCTGGGAAAATACCAGGAACCTTTTCCTTTAACTGCTCTTATTTCCTTGACTTCACATGGTTTCTTTGAGACTACTGGGGAAGCCACTACCTTCGCCCCTACCAAGTCATTTCCAAGGAGCAAGTCAACCCTGTCCACATGTAAACCATGGACAACCCCCACGGTTACCAGCCCAGGCATTATGTTGCACTCTAGGTGCACCCGATACAAGGTATGGGTATATACTCGCCACCGAGGCCATTAACTAAAACCTTGGCATTCAATGCACTCTCAGGTGGAAAGGTCTTGTCTTTCCTCAGGAAAAGGGTTTGGTGGCCCCTGTATTCCTAAGTATGACTGCAGGTTTGCCTGTTTCACCTGAGGGGTATGGAGTCACTTTTCCTTTAGATAAGAAATCTTGATAACTCTCAGGGATCTTGTTCACTTCACCCGCACCCACAGTAGTGTTTTTACCAGGACTTACTGGTCACAGTCATAGTTTTGTCTGCTGTGCTCTTGGTCAGGGCCTGCGTTGACCTGGTGTAACCCCAACAAATTGTACAGGCTTTTCCCGTAACTTCTAGCAATCAACATGAAGGTGCCCTATCTTACTGTAGTGGGAGCACATAGACTTCTGGGCATCATTTCTACTCTCAGCACTTTCCTTTTTGGCCTGAGGAAGGGTTCACCTTGCTTTCCCAGTTTTCCCTTCTTGCCCCTAGCTGTTTGCCTTCCTACCTGCTATTTATCTTCGGCTTGTGGGGTTGAAGAAAAAAGGGATTCCCTTGGGGTAAGGGATTGTGGACAAGCCATAATCATCAGGCACCTCAGTTGCTTGTATCGCTTTCGAAACCTTTTGGTTCTCCACATGTGTCTGCAGAGGTAGGGGGTGAGTTTTCAAATTCTTCAAGAACCACCTCTCTGAGGCTTTCGTATGTGGCCTCTAATTTAAGTGCCAACATCCAGCCGTCAAAGGGAAGTTGCTCAACCTTCTCAAGCTCTATGTAAATTTGATCGGGCAGTTTTCGGAGGTTTCAAAATTTCTATCTGTAAGCTTCAGGCACTAACTCAAAAACCTTCAGGATAGCCTTTTTGGCCATCTCATAATCTGCGGAGATCTCCTCAGAAAGAATGTCATAAACCCTGTGGGCTTTGTCTGTTAACTGGCTTTGCATTTCAGCATCCAACCTTCTACAGGCCATTTCGTACGTTTTGCAATTTTCACAAATGAAATGAAAACTGCCTCTACATTCCTATCATCTGGTTTTGGGGTTACTTGGGCAAATTTAAACAGCTCTGCACTTGGCTCTAAGTTGGGAGCAGGTCTCTCCCTATTGGTAATTTCCCTGGGTTCAGAGAAAGTCTCCTCTCTTGGTTCAAGTTGTTTTAATTGAAATTCTTTTTCTTCCCTTCATTCCTGCCCCTCTCTTTCCTTCTCCCCTCTCCTGCCCCTCTCTTTCCTTCTCCCCTCTCCTGCTCCTCTCTTTCCTTTCTCCCTCTCCTGCCCTTCTCTTTCCTTTTTCCCCTCTCCTAAAATTCTACCATTAGCCTCTTCTGTTCCAAATATATTTTTGCTAAAACTAGCTTGTCTGTTTCTGGTTCTACGCCTTTCTCTAGCTCTTCCAATTCAATTTCACGATTGCTGGCCATTAGTTTTTGAATTTCTTGTTTCCTTGCTTTCAGTCGAAATTCTAACTCCAATCACCTAGCCACACTTTTCAATTTGTCAATGGACAATGCCTTTAATCTATTCCAGGTTATTTCACTCTGTTCTAAAAACACACTAGCCTCAAAAATGGGCATTTTGGTTAGTATGGGCTCATTCTAGTACACAAGACGACAGTACTGGTGTTTTTAAATTATGTCTAGGAATTAATTAATTTCCACATCCAATTACACTCATTTGCCTATGGGTTCAAATGCCAGGCATAAGCGCCCAAACATTTGCTATAACCAGGTTAGCAGGGGTAAAATGACTCCTTTCTTTGTCCTACTCCTGAGTTGGTTATAACAGAGTTTGAATTTAAAAGGGAGATAATATTGCAAATTTAATGTATATTTAACAGTGTGTGGTTCAGTGCAAGAAACAAGCCAGTCAGGTTCCTTAAGTTAACGAATAAAGATTTAGTTTTATTGCTAAAACTTACTAAGGTAAAGGTGCAGAAATTATTTTAAAAAGTTTAAAATGTACTACGATGATCCCAGCTGAGGTTACCCTTGGACAAGCTTGATCCCAGAGTAGAACCCAGCTTGATAGATCCCAACTTTTATTTGTTTGTGTAGATACGTGGAGAGTAGCTGCTGAGTAAAGTCACAGGAGTCAGCTAATGAACTTTTAACAAAAGAATAAAACATTTATTCAACAAGAAAAGATGAACTATATTACAATACTCCTTCACCCACAACTATACCTTTACAGATATATACAGATTTGTAAGGATAGCACAAGTTACAAAAGCTATATTATGCTTTAATGTTCAGTTAGTATACAGTCCACATACCATTAAGCAGCCTGTGGTCAGACACACCACATTCCGAAACCAAGTGACAGGTGCCACCTCAAGCAGATGCTATGGATCTCTCCTCAACTCCCCCAAGATACTTGTCACACCGTGAGCCAATCAGTCTCACTGAACTCTGTCTTTCACATGAGGGTTTCCAATTTCCACTCTCCAAGAACTTGCTTTGGAATCTTCTCCCAAACTGACACTTTCTCTCAGACGCCTTCCACAAGGGTTCACCTCCAGGGTTTCTAACTCTCCTTCTGATGTTCCTCTTCCCTGGGTCACCACATGCATTTGAGCTGTCTTCCACGCACTGTCTCTCACCGACTCAGCTGTCAACAACAGTACCACTGCTTCACATGCCCACAGCAAGAGCTACAGACCTTCAGTTGTCTCTTTGGACCTTCTTGCCTATTGTAAGTTATTCTCACTTTAAATCTGCTATCTGCAGCTTTTGTCTCTATAAATCTGAAGCTTGGAGCCTTCCTCCCTGCCCCAGGACCTTTTCGAGGTTTCTGTCCTCCCTTTGACTATAGGTTTGTCTTGGGGCTGTCCCCTGTTCCACTCCCCTGGATTCTTGGGGTTTTTCTTTAGCTTGGGACTCGGTATCTGCCCCCTTTGCTCCAGTCTTTCCTGGTAGTTACTTTCAACCAACTTTAGCTTGGGATGGGCTATCTGCCCCTTCTAGGTTGCTTCTGCTTGACAGCTGTCTTCAAACCAACCAAATTCGAACAACTCCCAAAACAAACTGCTGTTTCTAGTTTGTGTGTGTGTGTCTGTGGCAGGGACCAGCCTCCCTGGACCCTTGTTGCTAGGCAACAGCCCAATTCTTCCACCCTTGTTTGTTTACCTAAGCTGCAACAGTCCTAAGAGCCTCATTAGAAATGCAGGCACCTTTTAAAAGTGAAACTAAAACTCAATTTGACCTTTTCTTAACACAGATACAGGAATACAAATTAAACTTAAAAATTACAGCTAAAACTCATTCCTAACATTCAAAAATACAAATATAACTTACATAAACTATCTCCATTGCCTAACATGTACAAATATGTCCAACTACCCACTAATGCAAAAACACACAATCTTCCCACCCCACCCCTCTCACAAGCATGCAAAAAAGTAAAATTTTGCAGAGTTTCAGGTATTTCATATTGGCAAAATACAAGTAAAGTCAGAAACAAAAATATTCATGGAGCGTCCAGATGCTTGTTTACAGCTGAAGGGTCCCTTTCCATAGTGGAGCAGGCGGTCTGCAGTCATAGCCGGTTGATTTGGAATTCTGCTTTAAGAACTTTTTAAGAAGGTTTGCAGCAATGAGGTGGGTTTTTCAAATCAAAACTCAGCTTTGATAACAGAGGTTTCAGAAGAGAGATGGGGTATTGCCCCTGTGGCAGTCTCTCTGACAATACAAAATCCAGTATCTTTTCACCCAAGAGCTAGATCACATGACCTCTCTCTGACAGCTCTGTAGAGACTGTCTCCATAAAAGCACCTTGTGCCCTTTGCAAATATAACATAGTAGCTGCTTTAAGCCAGTGTCCTTTGCTGAGGAAAAGTGTTCTTTTCAAAAAAGTTCAATATATATGTGTGTTCCACCGATAACATTATAACTTAATATTTTATATAGCACATCTTCAGAACAACATCATTTAAATCTAATTTATATTTCTTGTTTTATACTTCTGGTTTGGACTCTGTGTCCCAGTGAGGATATTTCAATCTGATTGGTTGAAGAGTATTGCTGCTGCTTGCCCTGCATACCACACTCATAGATCCCCAGTAGAAGGCGTTGTGCTGGCAAAGACACCAAACTAGAAGAAATTTTGTGGGTAGCTGTTAGCAAGGCGAACAGTCAATGTTGCTTGCTCCTTTGCTGCTGAGAGCAAAATCTGGGCTATTGTTGGAGGTAGTGCCTTTCAGGTGTGGCGTTCCTGTGATGTAAAAGATCCTATTCAACAAAGAGCAGGGGAATTTTCTTGGTGTCTTGGCCAAAATTATCCCTCAACCATTGCCATCAAAATAAATATCTGGCTATTTATCTCACTGCTTCTTACAAACTCTTGCTGTGCACAAATTGATTGCTGGATTGGCCTATAAAGCTCAACGGCTGCACTTTAAAAGTAATTAATTGGCTGCAAAGTGCTTTGGCACATGCTGAGAACATGATAATGCTATATATAAGTTCTTTCTTCCCCCCCTCTCATGTAGTTTTCCCACCTTGTGCCAAATGACT
Organism: Cetorhinus maximus; assembly: GCF_964194155.1. Classification (NCBI taxonomy): domain Eukaryota; kingdom Metazoa; phylum Chordata; class Chondrichthyes; order Lamniformes; family Cetorhinidae; genus Cetorhinus; species Cetorhinus maximus. Next base: position 66,057,878 of record NC_135885.1, on the reverse strand, counting down.
TACTTGATTGTATCTAACTTTTCATAATGTGATCATGGTTTCATTGCTTTCAAAGCTAGATAACAATGCTTTCCCAAGAGAAAAGTATATGGATTTATTACTTGCTTTTGAGGCAACTGGATGACTTTGTCTCAATGACTCTAATGTATAACACCACCTATTCATGTGAAAGGACTAATGAAAGAATGAGCAGTGTGTGCCCTCATGGTCCTACTAAAATGGAAAGTATGGACTCAAAGTTTAGCTTTGAGATATGGTTAAATTGTGTAGCCAAAAACATTAGAAACATTTAGCAGTTTGATAATGGAGGGGAGCAATTAAGCAACCAATGGCAAGAAGAACTTTCATGAACATTGCCATTATCAATGATGGTGGAGTTTAGCAGTTGAGTGCAGGAGAAAGCCTGAAGCATTTGCAGCCATCTTCACCCAGAAGTGAAAAAAAAGCTTGTATTTATATAGCACCTTTCATGGTGTCCCAAAGTGCTTTACAAAAAATGAAGTTCTTTCAAAGTGTAGTTATTTGTAATATAGGATGCAGGGTAGCCAATTTGCACAAAGCAAGGTCCTACAAATAACAATGTGATTATGACCAGGTGTTTTAGGGATGTTGGTTGATAGATAAGTATTATTCAGGCTATTTAAAGAACTCCCAATAGTACCATGAGATTTTTTTTACTTCCACCTGAGAGGTCAGATGAGGCCATGGTTTAGCATTTAATCTGAAAGCTGATACCTCTGAGAGTGCAGTGATCCCTCAATACTGCACAGGTGAACCAATGTATCAAGTCTCCATTGAACCCACTCCTCCTCAGAAGCTAGAGTGCTACCACTGAGCTGAGTGGATGGTCTATCTTGACTTCTTTCTAAAGTCTCCACAGTCACATATACCAGTTACCAATTCGATTCACTCCACTGACATCAGTGCTGAGTGCTCTGAACATAACAACGGCTAAGGGCCCAGATAACGTGTTATAGTCATGTCTGCTCCAGAAGTAACTGCGCTCCTACGCAAGCTATGCAAATATAACCACAACATTGGCATCCACCCGAAAATGCAGGAAATTCAGGCATGCTCTGTCCTGAAAAAGGACAAATGCAACCTGACCAATTATCAGCCTATCAACTTAATTCCAATTATCAGCCAAATGATGAAAATAGTCATTAAAAGTGCAATCAAACAACACCTAAGCACCAATTGTATGTCAGCTGGGGCACTGTTGGTAGCAGTCTTATCTTTAAATCAGAAGGTTCTGGGTTCAAGTCTCGTTCCAGGACTTGAGCACATCAAGGCTGACACTCCAATGCAGCACTGAGGGAGTGCTGCACTGTCGGAGGTGTCGTCTTTCGGATGTGACATTAAACCAAAGCCACATATGCCCTCTCAGATGGATGTAAAAGTTCCCGTGGCACTATTTTGAAGAAGAGTAGGGGAATTATCCCCAGTGTTTTGGCCAACATTTATTCCTCAATCAGCACCACAAAAACAGATTATATGGTCATTACCACACTGCTGCTTGCAAAAGCTTACTGTGCACAAATTGGCTGTCGTGTTTCATGGATTACAACAGTTACTCCACTTCAAAAGTACTTCATTGGTTTTAAGCACTTTGAGATGTCTGGATGTCACGAAAGGCACTATATAAATGCAAGTCTTTCTTCCTTTCGTTTCAATAATCTGCTCACTGATGTTAATACATCAGCTACAAATTCCATCATCAGTCGAATATAGACAATATCAGTGACAATCTGAAATACCTCTAGCCTTCTGAATGCTGAAAGATTTGCTTTAGAAGGCAATTAGACTTTGTCCAAATGACTCAAATATTGTATGGCACATACTTATTCAAAGAGAGTATTGTAAGAATGAGCAGAGTGTTGCAAGAACAATGTTTGGTGCAAACATGGGGACGAGCTGGATTTCAGAGGTGAGGTACAAAACTGTCCTTTACATCAGTGCAGTAGTAAAGTTGAAGTCAATGGTGATTTGGCGGAACACACTCCAGTGGCTGGGGTCATTTTGTAGGTTGTTGAAGACCAATCATTTAAGCCCTAGGCGATCACTGCAGAAGCTTCTCAGCACAGCATCAGAGGCTTCATCATAAGGTCAGGGGAGGGGGCTAGTTGATTATCATTGCACACTGCTCAGCTCCATTTGTAATTCCTCAGATAATGAAGCACCAGACTTGGGCAAAGAAACAATTGTGCCACACAAATGCCAAGAAATGACTTTCTCCAAGGAGAGAGTCTAACCACTTTCTCATGACATTCAAGGGCATTATTATCTCTTAGTCCCCCATCAACAACATTGTGGCACACACCATCGACCAGAAGTTCACTTAAACGCCATCGCTGCTAGAGCGCATCAGGACAGAGGCTGCATATCCTGAGAAAAATGGCTCACTTCCCGACTCCCCAAAGTCTCTCTGCCACCTAGAAAGCACAAGTCACCAGTGTGATGGAAGCTCCCCCCTTGCTCAGATAGATAGATTCAAAAAGGGAAGGGGATAAAAAACAGGTAACTATAGGCCAGTTAGCTTAACATCCATCATTGGGAAAATGTTAGAGTCTATTATAAAGAATGTAATAGCAGAGCATTTAGAATTGCACAATATAATCAAACAGAGTCAGCATGGCTTCATGAAGGGGAAATCATGCCTAACAAATCTATTAAAATTCTTTGAGGAGGTAACAAGCAGGATCGATAAAGGGGAAGCAGATGTGATATTTTTGGATTTCCAAAAGGCATTCGATAAGGTACTGCACATAAGACTACTTAAAAAGATAAGAGCCCATGGTGTTGTGGGTAGTACATTAGCACGGATAGAGGATTGGCTAATTAATAGAAGACAAAGATTTGGGATAAGGGGGGCATTTTCGGGATGGCAACCTGTAACTAGTGGAGTGCCACAGGGATCAGTGCTAGGGCCACAATTATTTACAATACATATTAATGACTTGGATAAGGGAAGTGAATGTACTATTGCCAAGTTTAGTTTTAGTCCCCTTTTCTAAGGAAAGATATACTGGCATTGGAGGCAGTCCAGAGAAGGTTCACTAGGTTGATCCTGGGTATGGAGGGATTTTCTTATGAGGAGTTTAGAAGAGTGGGAGGCGACCTTATTGAAACATATAAGATTCTTAGGGGGCTTGACAAGGTGGATGCTGAGCGGCTGGGAGAGCCTAGGAACAGAGGGCATAATCTCAGAATAAGGGGTTGCCCATTTAAGACAGAGATGAGGAGAAATTTCTTCTCTCAGAGGGTGATGAATCTGTGGAATTCTTTACCGTAGAGGCTGGGTTGTTAAGTATATTCAAGGCTGAGATAGACAGATTTTTAATCAGTCAGGGAATCAAGGGCTATGGGGAAAAGGCAGGAAAGTGGAGTTGAGGATTATCAAATCAGCCATGATCTCACTGAATGGCATGGCAGACTCAATGGGCCGAATGGCCTACTTCTGCTTCTACGTCTTACGTTCTTATGATACATCTGCAAAAAGATGCAAAAAACCTTCAGGCATTCAGGACCAAAGCAGTCCAATTAAATGGCACCTCATCCACTTGTTTAGACTCCTCCAATGTTGGCAGACTGTGGCTACAAGGCTTTTTCAGTAGCTACTTCACAACCTACAACAATTTGTACTTGTATTGCACCTTTAACAGAATAAAACGTCCTAAGGCATTACACAGGAGCATTATATGGCAGGATTTAACACTGATCCACATAAGGAGATATTAAGAACATAAGCAATAGGAGCAGGAGCAAACCATACTGCCCTTGAGTCTGTTTTGTCATTCAGTATGATCATGGTTATTCTGCCTCAACTCCATTTTTCTGCCCAGTCCCACATCCCTTGATTCACTGAGACTCCAAAAATTTGTCTATCGCAGCCTTAAATATACTCAACAATGGAATATCCACACCCTCTGGATACAGAATTCCAAAGATTCAAAACCGAGTGAAGAAGTTGCTCATCTCAGTCCTAACCAATCAAATCCACTAGTTATAGCCTGCCAAGTTGAAAATGCCCCATTTATCTCTATTCTCTGCTTCCTGTGCTTTACCCAATCCTCTATCTGTACTATTACCTCCAACTCCATGCGCCATTATCTTGCGTATTAGTGTTATGTGCGGTACCTTATTGGATGCCTTTTAGAAATCCAAAAATACAACATCTTCTGGTTCCTACCCTCCCCACCCCTTAACCACCCTACTAGTCACGTCCTCAAAAAAACTTTAATAAATTTGTCAAACACCCTTCCCTTTCATAAAACCATGTTGACTTTCCAAGTGCATTGCTAAGACTTTCCTAATAATAGCTTCCGGTATTTTCATGACAACTGCCATCAGGCTATCTGGCCTGTAGTTTCCTGTTTTCTCTCCTTCTTCCTTCTTAACTAGCAGAGTTATATTTGCTAACTTCCAATCTGTTGGGACCAATTGTAGAATCAAGGGAATTTTGGGAGATTATAACCAGTGCATCCACTATCTCTGCAATTAACTCTTTTCGAACCATAGGACATATACCATCAGATCCTGCGGATTTGTTGGCTTTTAGTTCTTTAGGTTTCTCTAATACTTTCCCTCTGCTGATATTAATTACCTAAAGCTTTTCACTCCTATTTGTCCCTAGGTTATCCTCTTTTTCTGGTATGCAATTTGTATCTTCTACTGTGAAGAGAGACATAAAATATCTAGTCAACATCTCTGCCATTTCCTTGTTCCTTGTGATAACTTCTCTCTCTGCCTCTAAGAGATCAATGTCTATTTTAGCTACTCTCCTTTTTTATTAGGCAGATGATCGAAAGCTTGGTTAAAGAGATAATTTTTAAGGGGCATCTTTAAGCAAGATAGGGAGGCAAGAATTTTGGGGAGGATACTCCAGAGGCAGTAAAGGCTCGGACACCAATAGTGGAGCAATTAAAATCGGAAATGCTTGAGTCCAGAATTAGAGGAGCGAAGCAATTTACAGGGTTGTGAGGCTGGAGGAGATCACAGAGACAGGTAGGCCTGAGGCCATGGAGGAATTTGAAAATTAGGATAAGAATTTTAAAATTATGCATTGCTTGACCAGGAGCCAATGCAGGTCAGCAAGCACAGGGCTGGTGGGTGTAGTCTTGATGTGACTAAGGACACAGGCAGTAGTGCTTGGACGACCTCAAGTTTATGATGGGTCGAGTATAAGAGGCTGGCCAGGAGTGTATTGTAATAGTCAAGTCTAGAAGCATGGATGAAGGCTTTAGCAGCTGATAGGCAGAGTCAGAAAAAGGTGGTCTTAAGAAATGGCACAGATGTGTGGTCAGAAGCTCATCTCAGGGTCACATATGATACCAAGGTTGCCAGCAATCTGGTTCAGGCTCAGGCAGTTGCAAGGGAGAGGTATGGAGTCGGTAGCTAGGGAACAGAGTTTTATGGCCTCCAACACCTAGGAAAAGGGTAGAAGTGTGGTACAGTGTTAGAATAGCAGGTAAAAGGCACAATTGACCACTTATTGTTGCAGCACATTTCTAGAATCATTTATAAATTGAAAATGTGAAGAGATAGGTATTTCCTTACAGGCAGTAACAATAAGAAAGTTGAAATAATGTTATTTTATTATGGAACAGAAAGCTGAATTTTGAAAGCGAAGTATATGCTTTTTTCCATTTGTGGGATGGCCATACCACCTTCATATCATATCACCTTCCCTTGAAATTTATAAGGGTGGGGAGTTGGGAGTTCATACTACAATCATGATGTATGAATGCTTTACTAATTTCTTCTATGAACAGTGACTTTTTCAACCTATTACTGCATCTGGTGAACCAGGGCTTAATTTTTCACTCACGTCCTGGACTGCACACATATCTATTAAATGATATAATGGTTTTCCTTGTTTAACTAAAATGATTCATATTAAAACTTTGAGTTTTTACATAAAGATATATTTTAGTAAACCTGATAATCTGTACTAAATCACAGATTGAAAATCTTTGAATACACATAATTGTGAATTTTGTGATCTGTCAATAATTTTTAAACTTTCCAATTGGAAACCAATATAAAACTGGTTACATTTTAATGAAAAAACTAAATTTGCTACATTTACTATGACAAGAGGGAACAAAATAAACCCAAAGTATAGCCTATGCAACCTAATCACAATAAATACACATATTTCTTAAACTCTCAGGTTTTCAATATTGCTCGCTTATATCCACAGCAGTGTAGAGAACAGATTATCGTTTTAAAAACTCATATCACTCATGAGTTTGTGCTGCTCGTCCAGTATTGATTTATACAATATAAGACTTCTTAAGGTAAATTTTAACCTTGGTTCATGGGAAACATTTTCCCTCTGGTTTGGAAGGTTATGGGCTCAAGTCTCACCCCAGGGACCCGGGTGTATAATGCTAGGCTGACACACAGAGTGCAGCAGTGAGGAAGTGCTGCACTGTTGGAGGTAATGGCTTTCAGATAAGACATTAAAACAAGATGAATATAAAAGATCCCAACAACAACTATTATTTATATAGCATCTCTAACACAGTAAAAAGTTCCAAGATACTTCACAGGTACATTATAAAGCAAAAATTTGAAACTGAGCCATATAAGGATATTCGAGCAGATGATCCAAAGCTTGGTCAAAGAGGTAGGTTTTAAAGAGCATTCTAAAGGAAGAGAGAGGTAGAAAGTTAGAGAAGTTTAGGAAGGGAATTCCAGAGTTTGAGCCAAGGCAGTTGAAGGCACAGTCACCAACGGTGGAACAATTAAAATCAGGGATGCTACTGATGTCAGAATTATAGAAATGTGGATATCTTGGAGGGTTGTGAAACTGGAGGTGTTTATAGAGCTGGGGGGAACTAAGACCATGGAAGGATTTGAAAATAAGGCTGACAATTTTAAAAGCAAGGCATTGCCTAATTGGCAGCCAATGTAGGTCAGCAACCACAGGGGTGATAGATGAATGGGACTTGGCGCGAATTAGAACATAAGCAACAGAGCTTTGGATGGCTTCAAGTTTATGGAGAGTAGAATATGAAAGGCCAGTCAGGAGTGCTTTGGAATTGTCAAGTGTGGAGATAACAAATGCATGGATGAGGGTATCAGCAGCAGATGAGCCAAGACAGGGAGAGAGTCGGTGATGCTACCGCGGTGAAAATAGGAGGCCTGAGTGATCACGTGGACATGATTGGAAGCTCATTTCGGGATTAAATATGACACCAAAGTTGTAAACAGTCTGGCTCAATCTCAAACACTTGCCAGGGACAGGGTTCAAGTTGGTAGCTAGCAAACAGAGTTTGTCGCTGCGACTGAAGATAATGGCTTTGGTTTTCGCAATATTTAAATGGAGGAATTTTCTGTTGCACCATTACAGCAGTCTGACAATGTAGAGGTAGCGATTAACAAAGGTGGTAGTGAGGTAGAACTCAGTGTTGTCAGCATATGTAGGAAATGATATTGTGTTTACAGATGAGTTCACCAAGGAGCAGCATGTAGATGAGAAATAGGAGGGGGCTAAGGATAGATCCGCATATTGGAGTGGGTGAGGAAGGGGTGTGAAAGGGGTCCTGAGCTAATGGTGCAGGAGTGAGAAGAGAAGCCATTGCAGGTGATTCTCTGGCTACAATTAGATGGATAAACTGAGCTGTGTGTGGCTCCTCACTTGACTAGTTTTTCAGCTGCGGTCAGTTTCTAGTCAGAATATCAGAAGAGCAACACTCTGCTGATTTTGCATTTTATGGTGTCCTCCAACTTGGCCTTCATCTTCCTGTTCTGCAACTGGGTCTATACATCTCCTGAATCTTCATTCCTACAAACATACTTCCATCAGTGCGTCCTCCCATACTCTATACTCAAAATGCTACTGGACTTCACTCGCTTCACCTGTCTCCAAACTCGAACAACACCTCGTTGATGCTTCATGCTGATCCACCCTTCCTAAGTTGTCTTTATTCCACTACGGGACTCCTGATTGTAACTCTGGACCAATGTTCCCTCTAATTTTTTTCCATCCATGTGTTGAATGAATTTTGTTACGTGCACCAATATCAAGATACTGCATGGATGTGCACCACCAGTAGAAATAAAAACAAATATATACAATATATAATTTTAGAAAGTTATCATAGGTGTGGGAGTAAAAGAAAGAATACAACTCCCAGCCATTGACACAGTAACATGCTAGTCCACAAATTACCAGATTTACTGAATTTAAATGTTACATGGTGGCATTTGAACTCACAACCTCTAGGTTTTAAGTTTAGGACTATAACCACTACATTACCATGCATGAGAGATATTTGTTAGTTTTTATATTGTAGCTTCTATTTTAATTATTTGACAGATAAGGATCTTTTGTTTCAATTTGACAGGCTGAAACAGCCAAGGAGGCTTGCCTTTTAAATTGATAGAAAATATAGAAAAGGCAACTTTTATTTTTTCAGCATAATGAGTATTTACTTAAAACTGCTATGAATAGTGAGGAAAATAGCTCAGTTATTTCTTCAAATCAAAAAATATAATCAGGCTGAGGTAAAGTGTCTCTGAATTTAGAAAGAGGTTGGCTCTTGTGAACTAGAAGGTGAAGGGTAGAGAGACACTGTCCTGTAAATTAAATGGATACTGTCATGACCATGGATCCTATACCTGAATGACTTATGGACATATTGAACTTTTAAGTAAGGCATGTTTTTTTTTAAAAAAGGACATACAAGCAAAAGCTGGCTGAGACTGTAAGGTATCCACTTTCTGGAAAATTCCTATGTGGATTACTTGACCAACTAGTTCAGAGAGAACGGAATGTCACACATAAAAGGTGTGACACAGCCTCCTTCAGACAGAGGCACTTCAAAGGAAAAGATTCAATGCAAACTGAACTGTAATCGCCTGTGGTTGCAGAGATTATGGAAAATGATTACCATCTCAGCCAAAACCACCTCCTGTTGAGTTATAGCCCAGGCTGGGAACATGAACTAAGTTGAAAAGAAAACAGATCTGGGCGAAAGACATGTTTGTTCTTTCCCTTCCAGGAATACACAAGGGGTTTAAAAAAAGCCAACTGCAACCCTAGTTTGGTGTGCTAGTCTGGTGTTCTATTCTGGTGTGTTATGTGCTGTGAAGGTCACAGTTGAAGAACGCCAGCTGGGCATCCCTGAGCTTGGAGGTGAAAAAAAACTCTTTCCCTCTGATTGGCAGAAGCAAGTCATAAGTCAGCAAAGCCACAGTTGAAAAGGAAACAGGACAACTCCTTTCAGCTAGCCTGCAGACCAATAATTTCCAACCCAAATGCGCAACCACCAAAGTCAGCGCTACCAGACTCACCCCAATTTAACTGCCGCAGTGTTTCACCATCTACTCCCCACAGACAAGCCAAAGGACTGATTTATATATCTTTTTAACTTTTATTTTTTGACTCAATTTCTCAATTCTAATCTATGTGTGGGGTGGCCTAGGAAACTGCAGGGACCCCATTTGGTGCTGGAAGGGTTAATGAGAAGTTGATCGTACGCCTAGGCCTAAGAGAAAAATACTACAACCTTGAGAAGAATACAATCTTGTCTGACCACAGTTGTAGGATGAGCCCTGAGACATTCCATTTTGTTCTTTCTCAGGCCGAATGTAATCAGGGTTGTGATAAGCTACTGCGTAACCAAACATCTGTTGTGAGGAAAATGGAAATTTACTGGAACATGGATTGGTCAGTTAACTTATGCAAATAAATGGATAGGTTTGTTGCAAAACTTACTGATTGGCTGTAAAAATGCTTTTAACAAATCTGCGTGTATTCTGCTACAAGACTGTACAGTAGCTCTCATTGTGCTATCTCCCTTGTGCACAAGTAATAAATGGGGTTTCTTACGTACGAAATGATGCCTCGGTGTGATTAATCTCCGACAGTTTCTTGGAGGTCCCACCGAGATGACTAACCCCTAGGGTTGGGCCACGGAGCGCCAGCGTTAGGACCTCGCGGTTCAAGGACTCTTCAGTCTGCGGCAGCCCGATTTGGGCTTCTGGGGTTCATTGACCCGCGAACTGTCTTCGCCTGCCTGTGGCTGACTCTTAGGGTAAGTCATCTATTTAAGTATTTAGGAGATTAATTTGTTGCAGTCCGGGACCACTCTGGCTAGGATATACTCGGGGTCGGTAGCCCCTAGAGTTGGTACTGAGTGTGTGTGTGCGTGATTGCGGCTCGGGGTCCGGGAACCCTCGAGCGTGAGTGGGCTGATTGATGAAAGTGGTTTGCGGGTCGGGGACCCGCCAAGGACTGGCCTTTCTTAGTTATTAGATAGAGAATGGGTAATATGGCATCAAAGAAACCCCAGGTTCCCCCTTCAAAGGGAACCCCAAATGCTTATATTATTATGGACCTGAAAGTGTCCAACATGTTTCTGAATGGGTTAAGTGGACCCAAGGTAAGGGAGAGAGCTTTTAATCGGGATAGAATTGAGCTCTTAGCATATGTTTTAAGGGAGGTAGAGAAGTCGGGTCAGGAGACACAACTCTGGCAGCGCATTTGTGTGGCCTTGCGGAAGGCTTTCCCTGACATAGTTGATTGGCACCGGCCCCTATATTTTACGCAGCCCCTCAATTGCCCAACTTTTACAATTGCCAGCCCCAATCTGTTATGTGGCCTCAGAATATGTGGCAGCCTAATTGGCAACAGGGCACCCAGGGGAATCGACGACGAGGGAGAGGAAGAGGCTGCAAGGCGGGACCAAAAGGGGGTGGCCGCTCAAATTGTTTCAACTGTGGCCAGGGGGGTCATTGGGCCCGAGACTGCCCTCGGTCCCCTGCAGCTCCCCCACAAGCGGCACCTCAGCAGGAACCAGCCCCTGCCTCTCAGCCGATCCCCTACTCGGTAGCTAATCCATTTGGGGGTACGACACAATAGAGTTGCCACACCCTTTTACCTCTTATTACCGTTGAGGAATCCACTATCCCTTTGTCTGTTAATGGCCATCTCTTGAATTTCCTTATCGAAACTGGAGCGACTAATTCTACCCTTCAGCCTGTCGAGGCTCCTGATGTCATCCCCTCTAGGGATTTGATTTCCATTGTTGGGGTCTCGGGACAACCGCTTTCGCTGCCAGTTTCTGAACAAGTGCCCTTTGACCTGAATGGAAGAAAAGGATTCCATCGATTCCTCCTTGGGGCTGACGTCCCGGTCAATCTTTTGGGTCGTGATCTCCTCTGCAAACTTGGTTGCACTTTAGACTGCTCTAATAATTCTATCACTCTTCAAGTTCCCGAGTCTACTTACTCCACAGTCATCGGCCTTCCACAGGAAGATGCTTCGCGTCATCTTCATGTTTGGTGGTGTAATTTTGGACTTTGTGATTTATCCGATAAACGAGGCTACTCCGGCTTCTGACCAACCACTGTGTTTCCGCCATGATAGCCATCCACCCGGCCCTGCAACACTGGCTTCGGGATCTTCACTGTACAGCTCGCTACTCTGCCTGCTCGGATCACCAGTATGCCCGTGAGGTAACAGGCCATTTGGGTGAGTGCTATGTTCTTTCTATATCTTCCCTTTGCGTCGGACCTGAAGGGGTTGCTGGTTCCATGTCCCTTCCTCCAGCTGCCCAACCACTTTTTCATGCCCGGGATGTTGCGCCTCATGTTACCCTCTGTGTCTCCGCTGGATATCAGGCCAGGGACCTTGGTCCTATGGTGTACCGCCTTCAGTGCACGGATCCCCAATCATCTGTGGAATTGATGGGCGGCTACCTGAATATCTATGATCAGGCCATCCAATTTTTTCCCTCTATACCCCTTGAGTATCCTGCCTATTTTCAGCACCATGCTCTAGGCAGTGTAACCACTGGTTACCTTGATAACTATCCCCGATACCTTGTGGGCAAAGGGTCCTAATGATGTTGGTCGAGTATTATCAGCAGAACCCTTTCAGGTGCGTTTGGATCCCTCTAAACCCCTCCCTCGGAAAGCTCAATACCCTCTTAATCCCGAAGCGATGGAAGGCATAAAGCCTGTCCTCCAAGACCTTCTGAACTGCGGTGTTGTTGTTCCCACCGTTAGCCCCTGCAACACTCCTATACTCCCTACGCAGAAGCCAGGCAAGGATACCTGGTGTTTTGTCCAGGACTTGCGGGCGGTAAACGCTTGTGTGATCCTGGCCTATCCAGTGGTGGCCAACCCGGCTACCATACTTACCTGTGTTCCTCCTAACTCCACTTGTTATACTGTTGTTGACCTCTGTGGAGTCTTTTTCTCCATACCCATACACCATGACTCTCAGTTTCTCTTTGCTTTCACCTTTTACGGTACTCAGTATACATGGACCCGGTTGCCCCAGGGGTATACGGAGAGCCCGACCATTTTCTCCTGTGCCCTTCAGGCTGATCTTGCCAATGTCTCCTTTCCCAGGGGTTCTATTCTCCTCCAGTACGTCAATGACTTGCTTCTTTGCTCTCCGTCTGAGCAGACTTGTCTCGACAACTCCCTCACCCTCTTGAAAGCCTTAGCCCGTAAGGGCCATAAGGCTTCCCGTGAAAAGTTACAATTTTGCCGATCCCATGCTGAGTACTTGGGCCACGTTCTTGACGGCCCCACTCGCCTCCTATCCAAACGCCGTGTCGACAGCATTATCTCCCTCACCCACGCCAAAATTGGATCTGACTCATTTTCTTGGCATGTCAGGGTATTGTCGGCAGTGGTTCCCTAATTATGCGGAACTCACTACGCCCTTGCAGGATCTTGCCCTCCCTTCTGCCCCTGAGGACCTCGCTTGGGAGTCGGACTCCCAAGCCGCTTTTGTGGCTCTCAAGACAGCCCTTATTTCAGCCCCCGCCCTCGGCCTTCCAGATTATACTAAACCTTTTCACCCTTATGTTCACGAACGTTGCGGCTTTTCACAGGGGGTACTTACCCAGTCCCATGGAGATGCCCAGCGACCGGTTGCTTACTACAGTACTCACTTAGATCCTGTTGCGCGCAGTTATCCCTCCTGTATTCGATCCATTGCGGTCCTTGCTGTCGTCGCCGCCCAGTCCCTTACCCTTGGGTACCCTGTTGTTCTGCATGTTCCCCACACAGTCGCGGATCTCCTTAACCGTTCGGCTACCCAACACCTTACTGCTGCCCGCGTCACCCACTATGAGACAGCTCTTTTAGGGGATCCCTCATTGACTATTGTACGATGCACTACTCTCAACCCTGCTACCCTGTTACCCGCAGAGGAAGACAGCGAGTCTCATGATTGCTCCACTATTGTCCAGCACTCCACCCTACCTCGTCCAGATCTGCAGGATCATCCTCTCTTAAATCCCGACCTCATTCTTTTTGTCGATGGCTCCTCTACTCGATCACCAAGCAGCGATTTACTTACCGGCTATGCTATTTGTGACTCTTACTCTGTTATTGAAGCATCTCGTCTCCCGCCGTCCTGCTCTGCCCAGGCCGCTGAACTTTTCGCTCTTATACGAGCCTGCATATTTGCTGCCAAACAATCGGCCAATATCTATACCGACTCTTGATACACTTTCGGCGTGACACATGACTTTGGGCAACCTTGGAAACTCCGGGGATTCCTCACATCAGCAGGAACCCCCATCCGCCATGGGCAGCTCATCACTAATCTTTTAACGGCTATCCAGCTCCTCTCCTCCCTTGTTGTTATTAAATGCTCTGCCCATACACAGGGCAATGATTTTGTTTTTCAAGGTAATGATGGGGCTGACCGTGCCGCCCGTGGTCGGTCTCAGTGGGTCTGTGGTTCCCCTTTGTTATCAGGCTGCAACCCCTTCTCCTATAGCTAGTCTAACTGATCTTATTCACTTGCAGTCGCAGGCATCTACCCATGAACAACACAGTTGGACTCAAGCATCATGCGCAAAACGCTCTGATGGACTCTGGATTTCTTCTGATGGCCGTGCAGTTGCCCCAGCTTCACTCCTGCCTTGGATTGCCCGCTTGTTACATTCATTTACCCATGCGGGCAAAAGGGGGATGAACAGAATGGCACAGCATATGTGGTTTGCGCCTGAATTTTTCGCCATGGCAGCTAAAATAGCTTCACAATGTCTGCTTTGTCAACAACATAACCCAGGCAAGGCGCCCACAGTGACTGCTGGTACAGGACCCCGGCCATGGGGCTCGTTTGTACACCTACAAATGGACTTTATACAAATGCCTAAATGTATGGGATATAATTATGTTTTGGTTATAGTATTTCGCGATGGGTGGAGGCGTATCCCACGCGATGAAATGATGCTATTATTGTTGCAAAATTGTTGTTGCATGAATACATATCCAGGTTTTGGATACCAGAGATTTTATCAGGTGATAATGGGCCTCATTTTATCGCTAAAGTGATAAAGGAACTGCTGAAGGCCTTACAATGCAAACATCACCTTTCCTGCCCATACCACACCCAGTCTACTGGGGTGGTGGAAAGACAAACTAGCTAAATTATGTGAAGAAACCGGTTTGAAATGGTCTGAAATTCTACCCTTGGCGCTCATGACTATGCGCTCTCACCCTAACCGTACCACCTCCCTTTCCCCTTATGAAGTTGTAATGGGACGTCCCATGCGCCTTCCGGTGGCCCCACCTTTGTCTGCTAGGGAAATGGACATCCACGCTATGAATGAGGGAATGATTACATACTGTATAGCGCTTACTAATTCTCTCAAAAGCTTGCATATACAGGTAGTAGAAGCTCAGAAAAAGCCCACTATTGAAGACTGCCATCAATACCAGCCCAGGGACCTAGTCCTGGTTAAGACCTTCAGGAGAAAGAACTGTTTGGAACCTCGATGGGAAGGACCTTTCCAAGTCCTGCTCACCACCCATACGGCCGTGAAGGTGGGAGGTCGGCCTTTGTGGATCCACGTCTCGCACATCAAGCGGACGCTGACCTCGGACGGAAGTGCTTGAGCAGGAACCTTGACTGAGCCGTCAGAATGTGGACTCTGATCTCGATCCTGTCCTGCACGGTCCTTGCGGGGGCATGGACTACCAATTCTGTGGTTCAACGAATGCAGGCCGTCGCCTTGCAAGTCAATCAACTAAATGTTGGATTTGTATTCATTTTCCCATTAACCTCTTCTCCTCAGAGATGCATTTTTTGGCTTTCCCCTCAGATTCCACATGGTCCCTAGGTAATACAGGGGCCCTCATTCATTGAACGCCCATTTGGAGACGGGAGCCCACCTTTGTGGTTGTTAAGGGGCCGGCCTGGCTATGCATCAGGAGAAATTATACCAAGGGTAGTACTCGGGTGGGTGAGTTGCCAGTGGGTTCTGTGCCTACCTTGCTGATTATGACTACTGGGAGGGTCGACTTCAGTTCCACAGCCAGTCTGGTCCTATGACCGCCTTCTGGGAGTTCAAGGTAAATGAGACGGTATGTCTTTTGCAGGTCCCGAGATCTGTGGCTAATCTCACATACTTTAACGTGAGTAGGTGTGATTGCCAATGATCGTACAATCTCACCTCAAAAAATTCCACCTCCACTTGGACCTCTAATGGCTACTACACTGAAGAATCTGGGCCTTGCAATTACAGAAATCAGTCCGGTTGCACGGGCTTGCTGGCCCTGCGAGCGTTGCAGCTCAGTCAGACCTGCCACATCCACTGGTATGCCCAGACGAATTCTTCTCTCGTCTGGAAGTGGCTTAACTTTTGCCAAAATTCCACTTATTGGTACCCTACCCTTGTCCGCAATGGCTCATTTTGGCTTTGCGGAAACAAGGCATACAAAACCCACCCTGTCGATTGGGCAGGCACCTGCACCATTGGCTATATTGTCCCTGAGGCCGTTGGGGTCGAGCGCCTTACCATCAACTCTCTCCACAACCATCTAGGGCCTGTGAGGCATCATAAACAATCGACCTGGAACCTACTTGTTACCCGTAACACCAGATTCCACAAGTTGGTCTGGGCCCTCATCCCCGGTCTAGGGGCCTCAGAGCTGGAAAAGGCCACTATTAATATCTCCGCTACAATGGAACTTATTGAGAATAAGACTGTTGACGCCATTCAGAGTCTGCAGTTGGAAACTAAGTCCCTTTCCAAGGTTGTCCTCCAGAACCGTATGGCCCTAGACTTCCTGCTAGCAGCGCAGGGGGGAGTCTGTACGGCTATTAATGAAACAGGACCAGAGGATTGAGACTGATGTACATTTCATTCAGGACCAGGTGCGCCTCCTCCATGCAGTTGCCCAGGAAAAATCCTTTGACTGGTAGGGGTGGCTCCCTAATATCAGCGGGTGGTATGGGGGCTTTTTTAAAACCCTCCTCAAATACCTTGTCATAGGTCTTGCCGTACTCATTGTTCTGTATGTTGTTGTCCAGCTCGTCCTCTGTTGCATCCGCTCTGTCTGCCGACTACAGAACCTCCAGAGTCCTGGTGGCAAGCCAGCTATCTATTCCCTCCCACTCCTCAGGAATCAGGACCCCACTGAGGGTGAAGCCCGGCGACTAGGATACATAGAACTTGGCTAAGGGCATTGGATTGTCCTTTTAGGACAAAAGGCGGGGGGGGGAAGTGTGGTGGCCTAGGCAACTGCAGGGAGCCCATTTGGTGCTGGAAGGGTTAATGAGAAGTTGATTGTATGCCTAGGCCTAAGAGTAAAATACTACAACCTTGAGAAGAATACAATCTTGTCTGACCACAGTTGTAGGATGAGCCCTGAGACATTCCATTTTGTTCTTTCTCAGGCCGAATGTAATCAGGGTTGTGATAAGCAACTGCGTAACCAAACATCTGTTGTGAGGAAAATGGAAATTTACTGGAACATGGATTGGTCAGTTAACTTATGCAAATAAATGGATAGGTTTGTTGCAAAACTTACTGATTGGCTGTAAAAATGCTTTTAACAAATCTGCGTGTATTCTGCTACAAGACTGTACAGTAGCTCTCATTGTGCTATCTCCCTTATGCACAAGTAATAAATGGGGTTTCTACGTACGAAATGATGCCTCGGTGTGATTAATCTCCGACATGTGTTATATTGTTATTACTTTTTTTTCTTACGTTTAGTAACTAATAAACTTACGCTTTCTTACTCTTTCATCTGAAAACAGAAGAGAACATTGTGAAGAGAGAATTCTTCCTAGGAGATGACTTTTATTATTCATTCATGGGATGTGGGCATTGCAGGCTAGGCCAGCATTTATTACCCGTTCCTAATTGCCCTTGTTCAGAGGGCATTTAAAAGTCAACCACATTGTTGAGAGTCTGGAATCACATGTTTTATGGTAGTTTTTGGGAAGTAGTGCGATTCATTCCACCAACAGCGTTTTTTAGATTTAAAAAAATCTATGAATTGTGAAGTAATAATCCAGTTGACCCTTTTAAAAATAAACTGTGTCTAGCATGCAAACATATGTAACCTGGGGACTATGCATGGTTTAGTGTCACATGAGTTAACCTCACAAGACCCTCTGCATTATTAATCGGATATCTGGGCTACGAATCCAACTTTTCACAAACTCGTTAGAGATGTCCTTGAGTTTTTAAATGTGTCAACTGTCTTCGGGATCAATCTTCCTTTAATAATTCTACAAAACCCAACTGCAACAGAATGACTAGATCAGTGATATTAACTAGCCCAGAAATCCTCTTACTAACTCTTCATAATTCTTTCTTTCAACTTACCTCCTTCCTGCCACTGAATCACCCCAGCTCACCCCCTCTCTCGACTTGCAGCTTCCCTCCTCGACCCTCCCGCTTGCCGCCTCCAACTCACACTCTGCTTCCCTCTCCCGAACCTCGCTGTGAACGAGAACTTGAGGGAAGGGAAACGACTGATGCAGCAAGAGGGGCTGCGAGTGGGAGGTTCGGGGGGAAAGCGGCCATCAGGGGGTAGGGAAGCAGCAAGCAGGAGGGAGAAGCGGCAAACGGGAGGGTCAAGGAGAAGCGGCAAGTGGTGGGGTCGAGGAGGGGAAGGGTTGGCAAGCGAGAAAGCCGCAGGAAAACCAAGTGCTGACAGAGCTTCAGGCTCAAGGAACTGACATGAATGAATTTCTGAATTGCGGATGTTCATTCCACCTAATTAATCATGTCAGGTTTGGCTCCCGTCCCTTAATTTCTTGCCGTGGGGAATTCCACCAGTTCTTTGCTCATGGGCTAGAATGGCAGTAAACCTCATTAAACCTCAGGATGGCGCGGCTATAATAACTGAGCACACAACATTTGACCGATTCAAAAACAGAAAATGCTGGAAAAACGCAATAGTTTTCAGAAGAGTCAGAAAGCTCTAAAGAGTCATTAAGTCTCGAAACGTTAACTGTTTTTTTTCTCCCCGCAGATGCTGTTAGACCTGCTGAGTTTTTCCAGCATTTTCTGTTTTTGCTTCAGATTTCCAGCATCCGCAGTATTTAGCTTTTATTTACATTTGACGGATTGTTGTGCAGCCGCACAGGCACCGAGCTCAGAGGGAACACTGCTGGGGACTATTTCCTCTTATCACCATCTACTGCATATTGCCGATTTACTATCACGTTCCTGTAAATAGACCTATGTAACTTGCACTCTCCTTATGTCTATTTGTGTGGGGAATTTGGCAATTCTTCCGGACCCAAGCCTATCAAACTAATTCCACTTTTACTCTTTATTTTAACTTGTTTTCTCTTTACCCCTCTTAGATTCTCTTCTATGGCCATGCCTCCTTTCACTTCTCCACTCTCAGGCACTCTGCTTCCCAATTGCCATCAACACATCTTCCTGCACTCCTGCTGCCAACCCCGGGCTCAATTCCACGAGATAAGAAAGGCTCTGCCTTGCCTGGATGCTAAGTCCTTCCATCAAGTGGTATTGAAAATAAAAAATTTAAAGTATCAACAACTGAGATGGAGGTTTTGTAAATCTTAAATCTTGCTCACAATATCCAGCTGATACTCTGTGTGTGAAATCACGTAAACATCTTTGATTAAATGACTGGGTTGTAATCGCTCCCACTTTCACTCCTGTTCACTTATCGCCAGAAACATGTGAGGAGGCCAAATCCATCGCTCAGCTCCCCGCCCATTTAATTAAATGATGCCGGTCCGTTTACTTGGAGGGGGGGCCACGGGGCAGCCCTGGCGCCCTCACTCTCCGCTCCCAGCCCGAAACAAGGTGGCAGCCGGAGTGAGAGCCCGAGGATGCTGATCAACAGCAGCAAACCCCCGGCTCCTCCCTCAGTCAGACCCAGGCCCGGACCTTAACCACACCTCACAGTCCGGCACTGCTCAGCGCCACCAGTCACAAAGCCGCCTTTCACCCACCTGCTCAACTCCCGGGTCTAAAGAAGCTGCGTCAACCCGTCTACTCCAACACCACAAAACCGAGCCGAGTACCGCTTTCCAGCCGGCCGTCCATGACAACCACCACCACAACAACTTCACCGCCAACTGCCCAGCACTGCAGCGCCAAGGTCCTCCTAGTGGACACAACCCAGCACTGCAGCGCCAAGGCCCTCCTGCTGGATACAATCCAGCACTGCAGCGCCAAGGTCCTCCTAGTGGACACAACCCGGAACTGCAGCGCCAAGGTCCTCCTGCAGGACACATCCAGCACTGCAGCGCCAAGGTCCTCCTAGTGGACACAACCCAGCACTGCAGCGCCAAGGCCCTCCTGCTGGACACAATCCAGCACTGCAGCGCCAAGGTCCTCCTGGTGGACGTAATCCAGCACTGCAGCGCCAAGATCCTCCTGGTTGACAGTCCGGCACTGCAGTGCCAAGGTCCTCCAGCTAGACACAGTCTATTACTGCAGCGCCAAGGTCCCCTGGTGGACACAATCCAGCACTGCAGCGCCAAGGTCCTCCTGCTGGACACAGTCCGGCACTGCAGCGCCAAGGTCCACCTGGTGGACAGAGTTCGGCACTGCAGTGCCAAGGTCCTTCTGGTGGACGCAGTCCGGCACTGCAGCGCCAAGGTCCTCCTAGTGGACACAACCCAGCACTGCAGTGCCAAGGCCCTCCTGCTGGACACAATCCAGCAATGCAGTGCCAAGGTCCTCCAGGTAGACACAGTCTAGCACTGCAGCGCCAAGGTCCCCCTGGTAGACACAATCCAGCACTGCAGCACCAAGGTCCTCTTGCTGGACACAATCCAGCACTGCAGCGCCAAGGTCCTCCTGGTGGACATAATCCAGCACTGCAGCGCCAAGGCCCTCCTGGTGGACACAGTCCGGCACTGCAGTGCCAAGGTCCTTCTGGTGGACACAGTCCAGCACTGCAGTGCCAAGGTCCTCCTAGTGGACACAGACCAGCACTGCAGCGCCAAGGTCCTCCAGGTGGCCACAGTCTGGCACTGCAGTGCCAAGGTCCTCCTAGTGGACACAGACCAGCACTGCAGCGCCAAGGTCCTCCAGGTGGCCACAGTCTGGCACTGCAGCGCCAAGGTCCTCTTCATGGACACAGTCTGGCATTGCAGCGCCAAGGTCCTCCTGATGGACACTGTCTGGTACTGCAGTGCCAAGGTCATCCTGGTGGACACAGTCCTTCACTGCAGCGCCAAGGTCCTCCTGATGGAACAAAAACAGATAATGCTGGAAAAACTCAGGTCTAACAGCATCTGTGGAGGAAAAAAAGAGTTTTTAACAGGTTCAGGTTCAGAGTTCTAGCATCTGCGGTATTTTGCTTTTATCCTGCTGGTGGACACAGTCTGGCAATACAGCATCAGGACCCTCCAGGTGGACTGCAAAAGACTGAAAATGGCACTCATTATGTTTGCTATTGATATGCTCAGTGTATCCATCAGTTGGAAAATTATAGGGAAATTTGGAGAAGTAGTCGACAACAAGTAAGAAGCCATCACCTCTAACATTGAATAAGTCAATCATTATTCTTGACCATGGATGTGATGGAACATCATGAGGATGGTGTGGCTCTTTATGTTGCAACTCGGCTGATGACCCTACATAAAATCATAGAATGTTTTTGTCTCAGAAAGAAGCCACTTGGCCCATCATGTTTGCACTGGCCGAAAAATGAGCCATCCAGCCTAATCCCACTTTCCAGTATTTAGTCCGTAAACCCTGCAAGTTATGGCACGTAGGTACATATCCAGAGACTTTTTAAATGAGTTGAGGGTTCCTGCCTCTAATGCCTTTTCAGTCAGTGAGTTCCAGACCCCCAGAAACCTATGGATGATAACTGTTTTCCTCATCTCCCCTCTAATCTTTCTACCAATCACTTTAAATCTTTGTCCCCGAATCACTGACCTCTCTGCTAAAGTAAATAGGCCCTTCCCACCCACTCTCTCCAGGCCCCTCACAATTTTGTACATCTCAATCAAATCTACCCATAGCCTCCTCTGCACCAAGGAGAACAACCCCAGCCTATCCAATCTTTCCTCATAGCTGCAATTTTCCAATCCTGGCAACATCCTTGTACCCTCTCTAATGCAATTACATCCTTCCTGTAATGAGGTGACCAGAACTTCACACAGTACTCAAGCTGTGGCCTAACTAATGTTTTATATAGTGTTAGGAAGGTATAATATTTTTCATAATGTTATCAGAATTTATTGTAAGGTAGAGTAATAGTGGGGTCTGTGTCTATGTGTGTGTGTGTGTGTGTGTGTGTGTGACTTAATTGAATTAAAGGCTGCTGGTCTGAAGTCTTTGATGTAACAGAAGATAAGCTAGGTTTGAAATGTTCAGTAGGTAAACATAGGTGTGAAGGGAACATTTGTATTTTTAAATAAACCAGAACAGATTGAATTCAAAAGAGGGAGTGAAATTTTTCACCTAGCCAAGAGAAGTTAAGAAATAGTGTGTTTATTTTTCCCAAAGATTACTGGTAAAACTGGTACTATGAGAGATTTTTATTATTAGAGAGGGAAAGTCCAAAGACATAGTGAAACAATGGGAATTTGCATTCAAAGGAGAAAATATGTACAAAGGAGAGAAGGTTGCATGTAAGGGTAGGCATTCTAAGATCTAAAACAAGTGTGAAAAAGCCTCCAGTATCTAAGCCTCAAGCTGCTGCCTACAAAGAACTGAAGCTAAGAAAACTCACTTTGAATTGGATTGTTCAGGGTATCGTGTTTCTCTGCCTGGGTCTTTTAAAATCTATATGTCTTACTGTTGCCTTAATGAAAGTGTAACTGGGAGTTAGATTAACTAGGGGATTTAGAAGTTATCATAGCAGTAATTTGTAGATCTATGTGTGTGCTTAAAATCATTTCTTCTATTAATAAATGTTTAATTTAGTTTTGCAAGAAATCTATAAGACTCAGTGGTCTTATTACTACTGAATTCAAGGCAGCAGCAGTGTGTACCATCTACAATATGCACTGCAGCAACACAACAAAGCTCCTACAACAGCACTTTCCAAACCCACGATTTCTACCATCTAGAAGGACAAGAACGACAGATGCATGGGAACATGACCACCTGCAAGTTCCCCATCCTGACTTGGAAATATATCGCCATTCCTTCACTGTCACTGGGTCAAAATCCTGGAACTCCCTTCCCAATACCACCTTGGATGTCCAAGAAAGCAACTCACCACCACTTTCTCAAGGACAATTAGGAATGGGCAATAAATGCTGGCCTAGCCAGTGACACCCACATCCCATGAAAGAATAAAATTTAAAAAGTACCTATCTTCAATCTTATTTTGCGCTTGCCACTTTTGTTAGGACACATGGGCCCACAACATCCGATCTCTAGATGGTTATACCACAGAGGTAACCCCCAAGATGAGCTACAGGACCCCTCAGAAATCAGAATAATGAGGGAATTGCTAGAAAGTTTGGACTTCCAATGGGAAATTTCCCTGCATTTGGAACCCTCTGAAAAAGTCTCCAATTATGGGAGAAATTGTTCCAGGTTTGCATTAAGTGTGGTAGCAGGGGGGCGAAAAAGAACGTTTTACCTGCCGGCCGCAATGGCGGCTTTTCACGCCGTATCATCCCAATCCCACCTCATTAATCATGCATTCCCGGGAAACATACTGTTTCGATGGCGGGCGGCCTCCAATTCGCCCGCCACGCTGTCACCTCGCCACTTCCTCATGCTGGGCACCATATTTAAAGCGCAGCCACACACACCTCTCAGTGCTTCCAGCCCAGAATTGCTGCAAAGAAGACATGGCCCCGAAAGGCAAGGAGTCAGCAGTGCCCCGGTTTAGTGGCGCATTCCTTGAGTGCCTTTTGGATGCCATGGAGGCCCGCCGTGATGTCCTCTACCCCCACTCTGGCTGCAGGAGGGGCAGCAACATCACCAATCCGGAAAAAGAGGACAGACACCCAGCGCGAAAAGAGGATGAATGATCTCTTCCGTTCCACCAGGGTAAGTCACTCTTCTCATCACTCTCAACTCTCTCACTCACAAACCCATCACACATCCACAGGGCCCTCACTCACTGCCAGTTCAAGGGACATCACCTCTCACTCTCTGACCACACCTTCATTGTCCTCATCCCATCCATGGGATCACTCACCACCCACACATGCCAGGCAGACTTATCATCTGGCCTGGCAGATGTTCTGCTTATACTCTCTCCATCTGTATTCATGCAGGACAAGCTGGCACACAACAAAAGGTAGAGGTCACAGATTGCTGGAGGAATGCCTGAAATCAAGGTCCTCACGGACTTTGGAAATAGTCATCCAACTGGCCGTCGATGTTCTGGACCGGTCCTGTGCTGAGGGTGAGGTCGGCGCTGCTCTACCAGGTGAGAATCCAGCAGTGCAACATCTATCAGGCAACCATGCCGTGAGTGGTGTGTCCTGTTTCACAGGCCACTGCCAGGCACTAATTATCTCCCCTTGCTTTTGCAGGCACGTCTGGGAAACAGCTGACGGAGCCCATGACCCAGGGCCTCCAATCAATCGCCAAAAGAAACATCAGAAGAAGAATCTGAAGGCAGCCCCGCTGAAGTCCTGTCCCAGCTCACCCACACCCTCCCCCAGTGCAGAGACACACACCTCGGTGGGACCTGGCTTTAGAATAGCCTCAGGATCACAACCTGGTGAGCACATTGCACCATCTGATCCACAGCAGGCGGCAGCAGGGACTTCCCAGGCCCCCGGCACTTGGAGGACTGCTGGAGACCAGAAATCTGCTGTGTACGAGTCAGGTGATGAGCCTCTGGACTCGGTCGTGTCTCAGTTGCAGGAGCTGCAAAGGCAAGCTCAGGAACATCAGGAAGGGATGTATGCTGCACTCCTCAGATTGCAAAGCATGATGGAGGAGTCCGTCTGCCTTTAGGAAGAGGCAATAGCGCCGGCATGCCAACGCACCAGGGTCAACACTGGTAGGCTAGCGGTCGCCTTGGAGACCTTGGTCCAGGACATCAGTCCTGCACTGCTGTGTGGGCTGAACTCCATTGTTGACACCATAGTTGGCCTCCAGCAGAATCAATGTGAGAGGGGTGCGGGGCAGCTCGATCCCACTCTAGCTCCCCCTTCTCCTCAATGAGTCAGCCAAGGGCCCTTGGCCGCCCATAGGGAGGAGGATCAGCAGTTGCATACCCCAGGGCCATCCACCCAGGTGACTCCGGGAGTGTTCAGCCCATCCGAATCCCCTCTTCCTGTGACCTCAGCAGCTCCAGCTCCACAGGCCAAGGAGGGTGCCACCGCCACACAGCAGGGCCCTGAAAGCAGGCTGGGGGCTCCAGGTCTCAACCCTCCAGGGGACGCCCACCAAGGTCATCACAGACAGGGTGTAGCAGTCATCAGGCTGCCTCCACCTCCACTGTGGATGTCAGGAGAGCACCAAGATGTAGGGGCAGGGTTAGGAAGGTGAAGAAGATGTAGTTGCACAGCCTGGGCACGGGTGTTAATCACTTGTACATAATGTTCACTATTGTAAATAAACTCCCAAGAATGTCTCCTTAACTATGGCCCCTTGTTATGATGAGCAGTGTTCCTGTCACTCAGATGTGAAACCTCGGTTCCTGCACAAGATAAAGACAGGTGTCTAGTCTAGGGTCTCTTCCCTGCGCAGTGTGTAACTTTCAGACCAAAGTGGTTGTCCAGCTTCATACTCACCAGACACATCAGTGAATCCTGCACCTCGATGGTGCATGTCGTTGCTGCCAGAATGTCGTGGGCAGGTGTCACAGAGTTCCGTCATTCTCTCTGTGTGCTGTCAGCACCTTTGAGGTGGGGCTGACCCCCACCTCTTCAGCATCTGTGACCAGTGACTCTGTGCTCCTGAAGGGCTCAGGTGCTGAAGGCTGACAAAGGATTGGGTTCATTTAAGGTTTCACAGCTGCGTCTCTATGATGTGACCCTGATCACAGAGCGCAAGAGAACTGCCCTCGGCCAGACGGGAGCCAGACATTCATAGAGGCAATGTGAAGATCCACAGAGTGTCCTCACTACATGTCATCATCATCCTCCTGGAATTGAGCAATTATTAGGGCCACCACTTGTCTACATGACAAGAGCGTTAGTACAGGGGATATGTGCGCTGCCATCAGCCAGACCAAAGTCAAAGATTCACAGATGCAAGGTGAGGAGCTATGATGTCTCCTCACTGCATGTTGACATCATCCTCCACAAATCTAGCAGCTATGAGGACCTCCTGAACACGCCTTCCTTGCCTGGCCAGTGCTTTGGCCTCATCGCCGTCATCCTCACCTTCAAGGACCTTCTTGCCCTCATCCCCATTAGCGTTGTCCTCATTGGAGGAGACATCCAGCTCCTCCATCTCTTCCTCAGCCAGTTTCTTGCCCCATTGCAGCACCAGGTTGTAAAGGGTGCAGCAGGCAACAATGATGCATGACACCCTCTGTGGACTGTATTGCAGGGCTCTGCCAGACCGGTCTAGGTACCAGAACCTCATTTTCAGCATCCCGATGGTTTGTTCCACCAAGTTGCCACACGGGTGTCATCAGCCACGGCCTCTGCAGGTAGCCCTTGTCCTCGAGAAGCCATCCCTGCAGCCTCTGTGGACTCTGGAAGACTCCAGGTACCTGTGACTGACTGAGGATGTAGGCATTGTGCACACTTTCTGGAAACCGTGCACGTACCTGCAGGATGCACTTCTGGTGGTCGCACACCAGCTGCACATTCAGCGAATGGAAGCCCTTGCATTTGATGTAGTCCACTGAGTGTTGCGATGGAGATCTGAGCGCCACATGAGTGCAGCTAATGACACCCTGCACCTGTGGGAATCCAGAGATCTGGGCGAATCCAATCGCTCTTGCACCCTGGCTTTCCTGGTCCCAGGTGAAATGCACAAAGTTGTGTGCCTTCACGAAGATGACGTCCGTAATGTCATGGATGCATTTGTGGGTGGAGGCTTGCGATATCCCACAGAGGTCACATGTGGAGCCCTGAAAGGAGCCACTGGCATAATAATTGAGTGCCACGGTCACTTTTACTGCCACGGGCAGTGGATGCCCTCCATGTCCCCATGGCGCCAGATCCTGCAGTAGCTGGCAGATATGACCGACCAGTTCCCTAGGCATGTGCAGTCTTCAGTGACACTGGTTCTCGGTCATCTGCAGGAATGAAAGACAGTGTCTTTGGCCCTGGGTCCAGTGAGGCGCCGACCAGTGACGGCTCACTATGGCTCTTCACCAGTGTGTGCGGGAGCCCCAGCTGCCCCTTCTTCCTGAGGGTGCTACTCCTTCCTCTGCTCAGCCAGGCATCTCCATTGCTCTCTTCTCCTTTGTCCCTGCTCTCTGTAAGCCGTGATGTCACCAGGCTCCATGATCCTGATGCACTCCTCCTGCAGGATGAAAGAGAGGGATGCATGAGTTAGTATGGGTGTGCTAAGAACCTGCCTTGGTTAAGTCTGAAGGCCCCTTAATGCATCCCAGAGAGTGCTGGCCACCACTTGGAGTTTAGTGCACTGCATGGCTGCCTGAGACTCCACCCAACTCCGTCCCACTCCACCTGACTGATTGGCTGCAGCTTCGCCCATTGGACTGCATGCTGTGCTCTCAGCTCAGGCACAGGCATTCTCCTAACCCGCGCTGCAAGGCTGCTCTGTTGGCTCCCCCCAAGGGAAAGACTGGTCCAAACTGGGATAATGACATTGCAAGGGGCTGTGAGTGTCTCCACCAGTGACTGCTCCATGGTCAGCGTTAGGAAGAAGATTGTACAACGTGCCCTGTGATCCAACTGTTCTGCAGTCCACTAAAATGCTTATTACTTTGCAGTCTTTGCCCAAGGGGTGAAAAGCTTTGGAGCACTTGGTGGCACTTTGATATCTCTGTGTTGCTTGAGTGGGCAGATAAGCTAGAGGCCCAAGCATGTCGATGTGACTGTGTCTGAACTGTCTGAGCTGTGGAGGAATGGTCACTTTATGCAAGTTTTCCCTAATGCGTGGCCATTTCCTTCCCCGCAACCACACACGAGCTTTTGCACTGCCTTCAACCGCAGTGCAGCCCTGCCCCCACCCAAGTCACCTCAACTGCAGGGCAGCTCTTGCCCCCCCCACAAGTCGCCTGGACCGCAGGGCAGCCCTTCCTTCCCACCCCCCAAGTCACCTAAACCGCAGGGCAGCCCTTGCGGAAGGCAAGTGCTACACTGCGGTGTGTGTGTGTGAATGAGGTAAGTGGGTAGAGTGAGCAGGGTGGGTAGGATGGCAGATGGCAGGGTGGCAGGGTGATAGGGTGGCAGGGTGATAGGGTGAGTAGGGTGCAGGCTAGGTAGGGTGGCAGGGTGATAGGCCCTGACTTCCCCCCCAAGTTGCCTCAACTGCAGGGCAGCCCTTGCACCCCACCCCCACCCCCCAAGTTGACTCAACCATAGGGCTGCCTTTGCCCATCCCAACTCACCACAATCGCAGGGCAACCCTTGCCACCCACCCCACCCCAAGTTACCTCATCCACAGCGCAGTTCTTGCCCCCGCATCGTACTGTCAGCCAGCCATGAAAAAGCGACTTACCTGTGCACTTGCCTGAGTGCCTCAACCTTGAAGCCCAATAGGCAACCTTGGCGAGTGCTGTGCAACGCTACTGTGCACTCACCTCCGAGTTCCCTTCAAAGTGCAGCTCACCAGGTGCATGCCTTATATATGCTGTTGCGATCCCGCATGGGGGAATGATTCCAGTGAGCTGGGCTTATAATGATATGCAGATGTATTACAATGAAGCTCCCAAAGTCCCACGGCAGGAAACAAGGCCCACCGTTGACGGGCAGAGCAGACGATTGCAAACAGGGTTCACGACATCATGAAACCGATTTTTGGCCTTCTCGCCATATTGTCCATTCACACCGCCAAACACGCCCACTGCCAACAACATGGAAAATTCCACCCTCTGAGTTGCAGTTGGAGACTTTAGATGGTTCCCACTTAATTACCTTAATGGTTATCCAGGAGTTAGAACTGTGTTTTTTCTATCCAACATTTCCTGGGTAACTATACATAATCACTCACACTGAGCCCCTAAACTCCCCTCATCTGACCTCCAACCCCCACCTTGAAAGCCCCGACTGCCCCCAGACCCCCTGACTCCTCCTGACCCTCCAATGCCTCCCGACCCGAACTAACCATCCCACCAACACCCCCCAACTATCCCCCAGACCGTCCGACACCCCCCTGACCTGACCTGACTAATCTTCCGACCCCCAGTCTCCCCCGACCCTTCGATCCCCTCATCACCCCAACTCCCCACAACCTTCCGATTCGCCCCTGACCCTCTGACTACATTCCTGACCCTCTGGCTCCCCCCACCTGATCTGACCTGACTGGACCTCACCACCCTACCCACCCAGCCACCCTACCCAGCTGGCACCCAACCATGCTACTACCCTGCCACCTCCCACCCTACCACCCTGCCACCCTACGCAGCTGGCACCCTATTCACCCTATCACCCTGCCACTCTGCCACCTACCACCTTACCACCTGCCACCCTATGCACTCTGCCTACTCTACCCACTTACCTCACTCACAGTCATTCACTTAAACAGTGAAAATCTATTTGGACGTCCCAAGGCTTTTTATTGTGTTAGTGAATGAAGACGTGTCGAAATACAGCAACTAGTGCTGCAAAAAGGGGGTGTGGCTTGACTTCCTTTGATGATCCTGCGCAAGGAGGGAAGACTCGAAGAACAAATATGTTCTGTATTTCTGAAGAGGCTTGATTCGGAAGTCCAGGCCAGAAATGTGGAGCTCTCTTGCAAGTTAAGAAAATAGAAACGGAATAGCAATTTGAGATTGCCATTCCTCGGAAGATTTTGCCCCATGATTTCAACTGTGGTGAAAGCTTCCAATTGTGTGCTTGCATCCATATGCTGTGATTGTCATTGTATGGAGCGCTTGTTCACTTTCAAGCTTGAGAATGCCTCTCTAAGTACTTTTTTGCTGTCCACATCTCTGCCTACCTCATGGACATGCTTGAATGGTACTCAGTAATCTGTTTTTTTTCTTTAGCCGCTAGGCGGCATCTGCTTTCTGTTGAGCTGTGGCTTGCTATTGCATCTGACCACTTCTTCACTGCCAGACTTTCTAAACAATCTTGCGCAGTATCTCTTTAGGCCACACGCCTTGCATGTCTCAAAGTGCAGGATAGTATTATGGCTGATGCTTGAAACAACGCTTGCCACATACCTTGCCCTGTCTAGGTGCCTTGGCTCGCTCAACTTTTGGTTGTTGCTGTCCCAAGCCCTTGTATATATTGCCTGCTCGCAGGTATGGCTTCATATTTTCTGCCATCTTTGAGTAGATTGTCAATGGCCTATCCTTTTTTCTTATCAAGCAAATCTTTTGGAATGCTTCTATTGGGGTTGATTCAATTACCAGCTCCATGATTCCCTTAGAGAGTTCTGCAATTGAAAAATCATAATCTTTGCCTTTGTCTCGACATCTAGTGGTGAACTGGCTAACAGTTTCTTTGAGCTGTCATGAAATTATAATAATTCTCATAATATAAGTGTGACTTATTGTAAAAGTAGGTTAAAGATATCACAGCAAGTGATGAAAACGAAGGCGGATAGGAGAGCCACAGCTCGTAGTTTTGTTGCTGGGGAGAAAGTGTTAGCTTTGTTAGCGGACTGGGTGATTCATTAAAGGCAAGGTTTAGTGGGCCTTACAGGATTGAAAAAAACTGAATACTCCAGATAGAAGAAAGAAGCAGAGGGAGTGTCATGTAAATATGCTTTAAAAGTACTTTGACAGGGAAGAGGACCAAAAGGAGGAATTAGTGGTGGTAGATAAGGAGAAAGAGGTAGAAATGAAGGATTCTGAAATTGATTTTCCTCTAATCAAATTGAATAATGAAGGAGTACTTGAAAATTTAAATGTAATATTGAGCTACCTCCCAGACAAGCGTCAAAGTAATTTGGAGAAGTTATTGCAGCCACACAAAGATATTTGTGGGAATAAGCTGGGGAAGACAAATTTAGCTACACATGATGTGAGTGTAGAAGATTTATCTTCAAGAAGGCATTCAATAACATCCTTATAGATTAAATCCAGCAAAGTTATCACAAGTTCAGAAAGAAATTGAATTCATGCTTCAAAATGACATCATTGAATCTAATTGCAGCACCTGGAGTTCATCTGTTGTGATGGAACACAAAGACTGTGTGTGGACTATCGAAAGATGAATGCAGTGACAAAAGCAGATTCATATCCTATAACATGGTTGGAAGATTGAATTGAGAAAGTATTACTGCAATCTACAGATTATACATGTGGCTAGAGGAGAAAATCTAATTGCAAATGCATTGTCAAGAGTTTAAAGCTCAAAGGAAAATTGGATATTAAACACTGGATATATATATTATATATATATATATACATATATAGTTATGTTAATGCGTGCATCTGGTAATGTAATAGTGTGAGTATATAGGTAAGTATAGGAGGCAGTGTAAGATGGGTTAAGAAAATGAAGCCATCTTTTTTAATTATGGCGGTTCATTTTCTCGTAAGGAGGGGGGTGTCACAAAAGTATAATAATTCTCATAATATTAGTGTGATTTATTGGAAAAGTAGGTTAGTAGTGGAGTTTGGATAGTTTCTGTGTGTGTGTGTTTGTGTGGAATTTAATTGAATTGGAGACAGTTGGTCAAGAGGCTTTGATTCATCAAAAGAAGCTAAGTTTGAAATGCTAAATATGTAAACATGGCTGAAGTCTTAGAATGTAAGGCGAGGAGAATTTTCATTTTTAAAGGCATGGTAGGATGTTTACGCCTAGCCAGAGAAGCTAGGCCAAGCAGTGTGTTTATTTTTCCCCAAAGGTTACTGACAATATTAGTGCAACGAAAAGATTTATAGTATGAGAAATGTAAAGTTCCACAGGCATATGGGAACAATGGAATTTACATTAAAAGGGAGAGACATGTATAAAGGAGAATGAGACTATGTGTTACAGGAGACATTGTAAGATCTACCAGAAGTGTGAGAAGCCTCTAGTATTTGTGCATTAAGCCTGCTGTCTACAGAAACCAAAGCTGAAAAAAAAACACTTTGAATTCTATGATCCAGGGTATTGTGTTGACTTGCCTGGATCTGTTTAAAATCTTTTTTTTCACTGTTGCCTCAACAGGGGTGTAACTGGAATCCAGATTAATTAGGGGTTTCAGGAGTTAGTAGTAATTTATAGACTGATGTATATGCTTGAGATCCTTTCTTTTGTTAATAAATGTTTAATTAGTTTTTTAAAAAATCTCTAAAGTCTTGGTGGACTTATTACTTCTGAATTTAGGGCACGCATCTCGAAAGAAATACAAATTGCAAAGCTGTCGTGATAGTGGGATCAAGTTTCCTTCATGGATTTGTTCCACCCGGCACACATCATCTGCCATGTCATAACAGAACTGTTTGTGTAAAGGCCATCAGTTTGAGTTGATGGATTCTGAAGTTTACATTGATTCTTAGCTGATCTTCCAGCATTGTCCAGAGTTTTGATGGATCTTTCTAGCCTGCTTCTGACAGTCCAGAAATGTTGATGTGATGGAGACCTCCATTGCTAATCGCTGTCTTTATTTTTATTGCCTGCCTGACAGGTTCTGTGACTGCAAATTCTAAAAAACATAACTCCATACGCTGCTGAAAGAGGTAGAGTTCATGAAGGGGGTCCTGGGCCTTCTAATTCACAGCTGTGTACTTTGTTGTCATGGCGTCAAAATTTCTTGCTTCCAAGAATTTTTTTCCCATGATTTTCCCCTTTAGACTATTTTTCCTTTAACAAATTTGGTTTGAGGAAATGTAATACAGGTCTACTGAATATACAGCACTAGACTTCTGCTATAACCAGAGCTGTGTGGCTGCAGCATGGACTTCCAGCCTCTGTCCACAGAGCTCTTTTCTGTGGGCAAAGGCACAACACTTAATGGTCTTGCAGTCTAGCAGCCTCATTTTGGTTTGACAGTTTAGAGTCCAGTTCCACCAGAACACTGATTTTCTGGTTGACTACTATTCCAGTAAAATTCCTCTTTCAATTATTAACTCTCTTAGAGTACCAATTATTGAGAATAACTTTCAAATTTGGCCCTAAATCTTGTTGCTGCAGCTTCTTCCAGGCATTTTCAGTGTTGTCCCAAGCTTTTTTAGCTTCTCCCATTGTCCACGATGGCATGCTTGTGATAGCTGTCACTATGTTGAGAACACCATTGCTAAAACATTATGCACATCTGCATCACTACCACCATGTTGTGTTAGTGGCTCTTAACACAAATGTACCAAACGCTGTAAAGATGATGGGTAAACTAAATGAAGCATTCTTTATTAAAGAATAACAAGGTTCAGGAGAGCTCTGCCATACACATGCTACCTGCTGACTAACACTGCTCCAACAACTGTATCACATATTTGCTTGCATCACTTCCTGTGATGATGTATACCAAACTATTTACATATTCAGTAGTATGTTAATCAATATTAAAACAAATTAAGGCAACACCACAACACACACCGAAGTCTCTTAATGTTGGCAAAGCTTCACAAGACCCAGCCATGCAGATTGCTGCATCTTGGCAGTTTCAGCAGCTTCTGACACTCTGCGTTAACTAAGATCAGTGTAATGCCTCAGGAGCTGATCCTGATTAACAGACCTCACATGCAGAACCTTAGCCCTTTTGCATCTCCCATATATTGTTGTGCACATCCATATGTGCCCTGTCCATTACCCTCATAACAGCACTCTGCCATTGCAGATGAGTGCGACTCAGAGGGAGCAACCAGCAGAGGCATGTTTGCTCGTGAACACACCATGCCATGTTGGCACACACAACAAATGCCAGCCCACCCAGCAACGAAGCTATTACCCCATCAACATCAGTCTATCAACATCAACTAGATAATCAGGTTCCTGCATGTGAATGGACACAGGCTATGTGTAATGTGTTATGTTGAGAAGGGCAATTAGGGATGGGCAGTAAATGCTGTCATTGCCAGCGACACCCACAGCCTGTGAATGAATAAAAAAAACACAACCTATGCCCGTTCACATGCGGGGACCTGATTATCTGGTTGAGCACTGAGTGATGTTGATGGGGTCGACAGCATGAATGCTGGATGAGCTGGCATTTGTTGTGTGCATGCCAACATGTTATGGTGTGTTCCATGGCCTGGTGTGTTGTGCTATACGAAGCGAGAAAGCTCACTTATGTGCTTTCTTCATTGTCATGCCAGAATGTCGCAGAGGAGGTCTGCTTCCAAAGGTCCTGGAAGGACGGCACCTGGTCCTGTATCCAGGACTTTGCGCACCTGGTCCATGCGATCCAAAGCCAGAGGGAAATCTTTTATCCAAGAGGAAGAAGGAATAAGCATTACCAAGAGAGCATGGCAGGAGATAGCAGGCATGGTGAGCGTGGCAGGAGAGTACCGTCAAGCATGAATCCAATGCTGCATGCAGTTCCATGACCTGTTGTGTTCTGGCAAGGTGAGTTGTTTGGTAGAAGCACACAGATGTCCCTGTGATGGTTGACAGCTACAAGACACAACAGCTGGGGCATTTGGCACATACTTCTTCTCTAATATTGACGAATGTATGACCAAGGCATTCTGGTAAGTCCAAGCAATTATGGGGTGACATGTGAATGCCTTCGTCCCTTGGAGCAGCAGCAGTAGCAGATGTGCAGGCATCTGAGTTCCCTGAGGCAATGCAAGTTTGCACACGGTGAGTGGTTGAGTCCATCACTGTGATGAGCTCAACCATGTCTCGATTGCATGAGCTCTATCCATGAGAGAATGGCCAATCTCATGGAGAGGCATCTGCAGCATCATATCAAGTGCATGCAAGAGCAGTGTGATGTCCTGCAAAGGGTTCATGGCTCGTTCAGTAGCCTGGAGCAGGCTGTTCAGGGAATGAGTGCTGATCTCCATGGGGTACACAAGGAGCAGTGTATCCACAACAGGACATTCACGCTGATGGCACAATGGCTGGAAGGGACGACTACTGAGTTCCAGCAGCCAAGCACATCTAACCTTCTTGAAACCCAACCCAAGGCTATCGAGGTGTTTGAGGAGGATATCAGCATCCTTATCTTCCACAGCTTCCCTGGCCCCTCTGCCAGAGTCCTCGCCTGCAGTCCATGTCCCAGTGACAACGGCTGCCCCTGCTGAAATACAGAGCCTGGAGTCTCAGGTAGGATCCCACTAGGTCCCTGAATGACAA
Source organism: Cetorhinus maximus (assembly GCF_964194155.1). Lineage (NCBI taxonomy): Eukaryota > Metazoa > Chordata > Chondrichthyes > Lamniformes > Cetorhinidae > Cetorhinus > Cetorhinus maximus. The sequence goes on along the minus strand of NC_135885.1, from coordinate 66,023,410 downwards.
TTCCAGCTGGCATGCTCCTCAATGGCGTACAGCCAGAGAGGTGAGCAGCCTGGATCCTGAGCACCAGGAAGGAAATTTTTCAGCACCCAAGGGTCCCTTCAGGGAAGTGAGCAGTTCCCTTGATGGCCTTGCAAGGGCGAAGCCAAAAGCCATGAATGGCGGGCTGAAGCATTGGCCAGAGGAGAAGGAGCCCCCAAGGGTGGCCAGTCATGGAGTGGGACAGCAGGAAAGCAGTGCTAGGCCGAGTGCTAGTCTGTCAGGGCTGAAGGCTGCAGCTACTATTTTTAAAAGGCATGGAGAGCAGCTAGTCAGTTGGCTGTGACAGGGTGGGCCTGCTTTGAATCTGGCTGGAGGGTGCTCACTCTATGGGGCTTGGGTTGTGAGGAGCAACAGCAGGGGGACACGTTCAGCCACGAGATTTCTTGCAGATCAGCCAAAGACTTGAAGGCAAAGCATACTACTCCCAAAGAGAAAGATGCACAATCACAAGCCTTCACTCCTGCTGAAAGCAAGTCACACCTGCTTCACATGGTTTAGCAAACAAGTCTGCAACAATGCTAATTCAAAACAAGGAGTTGAGCTCTCAATGGTCCTTCTGGATTCGGGGTGTTGAGCAATGGCCGTACACTGTGAGAGGTTTGTTTCTTTAGGATAAGTTTCTTTCATGTGTGTAGTGATATGTTTGGTGCTAGTGGAATAAAGGGTCACTGAACTTGAACGTCCATGCATTCAGTCTACTTTTCCTTTTGTTACAAGTCTACCAAGGAGTAAGGACCTCGAGGACATCCATAGGTGTATTTGAGTAAATTGTGATTAGAGTTTGAAGGGTCAACAGATGGGATATACTAATGTATGACATAGATAACGATGTATCACTGACACTAGTCAATCATGTATTAGATTCTCAAGAGAGAGGTTGAAAACATGACTAAGATCTACGTGCCTACTCTGTAACCTACTTAGAAGTAGTACAAATAAACAAGTCTAAGCAGATAGCAGAGTATGTCTACAGTCTGCCTAAGAACCAAGTCCCATGCCTAGAGTCCAAGACAGAAGGACCCAATCTCAGAACTTGATGTCAGCAATGGAGACGTTGATGTAAAAAGGCACATCAGCGTTATCAAAGGAACCACAGGGTGAAGAAACCTTTGAAAGCAGCTTGAGAAACTTCAGTGTAGAAGTAGGCACACTGCAGAGAAGTAACAATGACCATCCCTAGTGAGCAGTCCCTGCCCTTGCCCCGCCCATTTGACTGTCTCGAGGGCCTGCAGAGAGGCCAGCAGGTGGGAGCTATGGAAACGACACTTCCTCCAGTACCGAGCAGCATCAGGATTCATGAAATGGAGTCAAAACTTCAAGTTAGTTCCTTTCTTTATGCGACAGGTCCAATAGCAGATGACATTCTCTTAAGGCAGCATGTGTAGGAGTCCACCGCAGATTTTGATTCCATTATTAAAGCCTTTGACACCTATTTTAGCTCGAAGCAAAATTTAGTAATTGAAAGAGCACGTGCTCACCAGTGCTCGCAATAACCTTGGGAATCGATTGAATTATTCCTAACCGACCTATATCACCTAGCTAGTTTTTGTGGATACCGGGTGCTGAAGAACGAGCTAATCCCTGATTGCATAGACATGGATGTTTGGAATGAAAAGCTCTCTGACTTCCTGCAGACCAAAGATGATCTTACACTGGATCAAGTGCAGACTGAGCTTCGAGCCTTTAATCGGGCTATAATTCATAGCGTTTCCAAGGTTCACATGACTCTGTAGATTGGGGGTAGGCACATGGGCAGTGGCCCCATATATTCGAAAGCCGGCCAAACCAACCAAAAGGGCAGGAAACTCAATGCTGGCAGCCATTTTGAGCCGCTGGCATTGTGGTGCACAAACGCAACATAGACGTTAAGATTGCCCATCAGGGGGTCGCAGAATGCTTCCAGTGTGGCAAGACTGGACATTTCAAGCATTTCTACAAATCTAGCAACTTTAATCGGAGTCACAGAATAGCAAATATTTACAAAACACATTCCGTCCAAGAAATGGAAAGTTCAGAAAACGATGAACATACAGAGTTCCAAGAGGAAGTAGATAGTCTTAATCCAGACTACTGGTCAGTTGTAGTCCAAGTTCAAGGCTTTGATACTTCTTTTAAAATTGATACCGGAGCAGCTGTTAACATTCTAGCAGATGACCTTGACTGGCTTCAGCCAATGACACTTTATCCATTAGACATCAAATTACAAGGTCCAAGTGGCATAAACCTTTCAATTAAAGGCAGGATTATTGCTTCTCCTGGCTACAAGGGGTGACAGATCTTTGATTTTCTCTATGTTCTTCACAATCAACATACATCCTTGTTGAGTGGTGACTATGTTATACCTTTAGGAATCCTAGCAAAACCTGATGATGCTCATCATTTGAATGACTCACTGTCATTCATGCAACAATCCTCAACCTTTTACTTAGAAGCAGTGGAAATTCAGCCTTCAAAAGCTGAGGAAGTTTATACACTCAGCAGTAAGTTCTTTTTGTCACAGAGACACCATCCACTAGACCCAGGGCAAACAAGGAAGTTATGAATCTCTCAGTTCTTCACAAAGTAAGGCCAGAGGTAGAAGATACAGAAGGCACTGCTGCAGACAGTGACCATCCCCATGAAGACCTGCTGGAGCTGAACTGGCTCTTCCTAGGGAGTGATAAGGAAGAATCCCTTGCAGTACTGAGTGATCTCTAGAAAGCTGAGGCCCTAGAGAATGATTCAACTTTCCCATTGTTAGATGTACCTCATGAAGTCTCTGTTGTCCTTTTAGAAAAATCAGATGTGCTTTTAGTGGCTGAGCAGCATTCAGATCTTAGTTCCACTGAATCAAGCGATGTATTGCTTACTTTATCTCCTGTTGTCCATGAAGAGTTATCCAGGGAGAATGCCTTGCCTGAATCCAGGTTAGAGTCCATAGGGGATCATACTGCTAAAGAGCTGGTACCTTCCTAGTGTGAAAATCAATTGGCACCCATACATCAGTCCCAGCTGAAAGTCTTCTCTTCAGAACTGGTGGTCAGTGTAAAAGCTGTGGCAGAATCTTTAGCACTTCTGAAGCTGCAGAATCCTGTACAGCAATTTTATCCAAGAGTTGATTATCTACAGGAAATATGTCGCATTACAGATGAGGCTGACTCATCTCCATATTCTCAGTGGCTCTTCCCATCGCCCATATTGGAGCAGCCTCATACAGAGAGAAGTCTAGCTGTGTTACCACTGCCTACAGAAAGTGGACAGTTCTCCAGAAAACTTATTGGGAAATCATCTCTTCTTCTCTTCCTGACAGTCTTACAGGAAGTTGGTTGTTTTTTCCTTCGTCATCTAAGTTAATTGAAATCTCAGCTTTTCAATGCCTTTTCAATTTCTGATGCAGCATGCAGCAGTGGAGGATACAGCTGTGATAGTCTTACCAGGAATTGAGAATCATTCCTCTCCAGAAGCTTCTCCCCAGAGTCCTTCGAGGGAGCACAAAGTTCCTCAAAGTGTCCTGAGTTCTTCGTTTCTAGGCCCAGAGGGTCCAAAGGTCCATTCTCTTCAGTCTTCTCTTTTGGATCAGTCTTTCATTGAGAAGTCTTCATTGTGCTGAAACCTACATTTTGCTTCCCAGCTAGCAATGCTGATAAAGTGTTGTCCTATTCTGCAGTCGATGATGTCCTGCCAGATGCAGAAGAAAGCCCTTATGTCTCCAAGCCATCATCCCTTAGGGCTGAGAATACTGAGGAAGATTGAATCCCCCAGAACTGTGACTTGGGTGGGGAAGAGTAGGGGCCTGACACGCTGACGTGTAAAATGACGCACAATGATGTCGGGCATGCATCCTGACATCATTGCACAGTCCCGCGATATTTCGATCAGCGGCTGCCGCCAGAGTCAGCTGTGCACCCTCCGAAATGTAAATGGCTTATTAAGGCCATTAACAAAGTAATTATTGCGATTGCTAACACTGCCCGTCCAACCTTAAGGGTGGCGGGCAGGCAGAAAGCCCAAGCGGCCTTCGCGTTTTTTTAGAAAACCTCACCCACAAGCGGGATGAGGCTTCCTAAAGCTTTTATTAAATAAATTTTAAAATTTTCATGAATATAAAAACATGTCCCATCTCATGTGACATAGTCACATGAAGGGACATGTTTAAATATATTTTTAAACCTTTCATTTAATTTTCTGTGCCTCAGGGAGATTGAAGCACTCTTTCACGCGCGAGCGCTGGCCCCGACTTTCCCTCCTCACCAGCCCCCCCCCCCCACACACAGGTAACACTGAGCACTACCGCTTGCGTATTACGCTGGGCGGGTCTTAATTGGCCTGCCCACATTAAATGGCGGCGTGCAGCCAATCATGGGCGGCGATCGGTTCTGTGACCACCCCCGCCGGCTCCAGCCGAGTCCACCAGCCTGAAAAATTCAGGCTTAGGAGTTGGAAATGAATAGAATCAGTAGTTATAAAAAGGGAGTTACAGGAATGTAATTTAAATAGTTAAAGACATGGTTTCATATTGTTGTTAAAAGGTATGAGAGCATACTTGGGGGGAGGTGTAGTATAAAGATGGGATAGACTAATGTATAATGTAGATGATGATGTACCATTGACACTAGTCAGTCATGAGTTAAACTCTCAAGAGAGAGGTTGGAATCATGCCTAAGAGCTACATACCTACCCTGTAACCTGTTTAGAAGTAGTGCTAACAAACAAGTGTGAAGCAGTTACCGGAGAATGTCTACAGTCTGCATAAGAACCAAGTCCCACACTTATAGTCCAAGACAGAAGGACCCAATCTCAGAACAGTGATGATCTGACTTCTTGAGAAGCTGCAGCCCACCTGGTGTAGGCCCACCACAGTGCTGTGAGGAAGGTAGTGACATGCACTTGACTCTGCTACAGTATGGCACAGCTGCTCCTCCACAGGTCAGGATGATACGTACCTTTGAGTGAAGCTTGCATGTGTGGCAGCTCTCATGCTATTGAAGCCTTTGTCCATCTGGGTGGTAGAGGCTGCGGGCTGACAAGCAGCCTCAGTGAGTTGCTGCACTGCATGTTGTAGGTGTCACACACTGCTGTCTACCTGTGGTGAGTGGCGAATGCTGAAGGAGTTGAATGATATGGCGATCACACACGTTGCTTTGTCCTGCAGAATGTTGAGTAGCTGCATTTCTGTTGGTTCAGCAGTCATGTATGCACATCCAGAGTCTTATTTCACACTGTTCTTGTGCGCACCAGACATGGGCAGGCTTTAGCTAGACACAAGGTGAAGATGTCTCTGATTATTTTAGCCTCTAACATACAATCACAAGCCCAGCTTTAAAAGAGCATCTCAAGGTCAATTTGGAGAAAATGGTGAAGCCAAGGGTGATGATGGTGCAAGATTCAGCCACGTTGATGACACTGTTGTTGCCATTCTCTGTTTTTGGGGATGGGCATCTCCTGGAAGATGTGCAGTGCCAATGTTAATGGACACTTAAGTGGCAACGGCTGGCTGGGGACTTGCTGCTGGATGTGCAGTGAGATTCTCAGGGCTGCTTAGGTATACCCCCTCTATATTAAGAAGTCCCTGGTGACAATGGCGTCCTGAATAGATTCAGCCATGGGTACCCAGGCCTGCCCGTCAGCACATCTCTCATTGTCACTCTCCTCCTCGGTGGTATCTTTATTTAAGGCAGCAGGACTCTCCTTGGCCTCCTCACTCTCCTCCTCCTCCTCCAATGATATAGATCCCTCGCTGGCCTCTGGCTCCTTGTACCACATTATGGAGCATGCAGCAAACCACCATTATCCTCGACAACTTTGCAGGGGAGTGCTGGAGTGCTCCTCCCGAGTGGTCAAGGCATCTGAACTACATCTTTAACAGGCCAACAGCCTGTTTAATGAAGGTCCTCATCTGCAAGTGGCTGGTGTTGAAGTAACATTGGGGCCCTGTCTCCAATCACCTCAAGGGCTGATCGCCATCTCTTTAATGGGTAACCTTTGTCTCCCAGAAGTCAACCATGGACCTAGGGTCTCAGCTGGAAAAGTTGTGGCAAGCGTGACTGCCTCAGAGTGAATGAGTCATGGCAGCTTCTGAGGAAACATGAAAATCTGTGCAGGAAGACCTTATTGTGGCCACAAATGACCTGCATATTGATGAAATGGAATGGTTTTCTGTTCACTAATGTCTGCAGCTGCTGCAATGGTGCCCTTATAGCAACATGGGTACAGCTTTTCATTCCTTGAATTTGTGGGAAGCTGGCTGTGGAGGTGAAGCCCATTGCCCTCTGCACTTACAACGCCACATGTGTCTGTTCCCCACATCTGTCCGATGTGTTCCCCCAGCCGAGCAATGAGCGCATCGGTGACAGAAGCATTGCACCAGTGGTCGGCTGATTGAGAGATCCACAGAGATCTACAGAAGAACCCTGGAAGGTGCTGGCTGCAAAGAAATTGAGGCCCATGGTAACCTTGAGTGCAACAGACAGGACGTGGGGATCGATTGATTGTGGCATGAAATCTTCTTCCACAATGTCTCTAACTATTTCTCCGGAAATTTGGAGTTTTTGCTTGCCACTGCCTCTCGGTTATGTCGAGAAAACCTCTTCAGAGACAGTACACCATTCACTCCAGGTAATACCTCCTCCTCCACCATCCTGGTGCTCTCTCTGGTAGTTCTGCTACCTCCTGCGTGGGTACTCGGGCTCTGCCACTGCCCTTCCTCTATCGCCCCTATGAGGGAAGGTGCTGTGCCCATTTTTTCTGGCTTCCTCCCTTCACAACACACACTTCACCCAGCAAGCCTGCCAGTCTGTCCTGTCTCCCACCTGTCTGCATGAAGCAAGGAATAATTCAGGGGGCCACACAGAAATGCCCTTCCTCTTTCACATATGCACCCAGCTCATCCTCCCACTTCCTTTGTGTTCTTCCACCAACCTCTATTTCTGAAGTAAGGCTTCAGTGTTTAAATCTTACTTTGCAGAACTCTGTACAAGGGATAATCACTTTATAGAAGGCTTTCAGAAGTGTTTACTCCTCCACCATAAATTCCTGGATCCCACGCTGAGGGTTAAGGCACTAGACACAGTGAAAATCGTGTCTGTTTGAACTCGGCACTAATTTCAAATGGCCCAGCAGATTCATGTTTCACGCCTGTGCGATTCATGCCCCACCCCTTTCCCCTACCGGCAAAAATGGTGTCTGCTGGAAATGGAGGCAGCTCTTCTGCATCTGGGTCTCACGCGCCATTTTTAAAGGAGTCAACCAAACACCACAAAAATCCAGGCCCTCCAGGTGCCTGTTTTGTGTCTCCATGCAGGTTCAAATCATGGTAATCAGCAATTAGCCCCAAAATTGCAAGCTAAAACCAGACTTTCAAACAGGCGTGTCTTATTAGCACAGTGTCCACTATGGGCTGAATTTTGTGGGCGGGAAATGGAAGTTAGGATTTGCACCACAATTTTCATGGAGTGACCCCTTAATTGATATGAAGGTGGGTTTGCTGTCTGAATAGAGGCCACAAGGGCAGGAACAGAGCCCAGTCAGATGAAGTGTAGGCCAAATTTAAACTTCCCCATGGCAACTGTTACTTGAGGCTATCATTTGACAAAAAGAAGAAAGCTGCAGTTTGTCAAAGCTTTCAACAGCACTGGAGTTGAATTGGTCTCAGAAAGCCGGAGGCCTGGCTCTCAGGGCAGGGTTGCCCCTCAGTTCATGGATGCGGACCTGGATGCCATGCTCTGTGGTCGTGAAGGAAGGGAGGTAAGTCTTCCTCCCGCAGGGTGGCCGGAGGAGGCCACTCATCCCAAATGAAACATTGTGAAAGAGATTTTATTAAGTGTATTTGGCATTACTTTCAACATAGTTAATTTGGACTGATGTGCAGCTTTGTAAATGGATTAGCTGTACCAAGGGATAATCTAATTTATTTTTATTTAGTTGAATCCAGTAACTAGATTCAAATCTCCCTGTAGATTATAAATATGGTATAAGTTGCATCATATGGCTGATTTCATGGAGAATAGTATTGCTGTTGGCATGTTCTGGTCTACGTTCAAGGACACATTAAAAATGTGCCACCCTGTATAAATATAATGGAGGAACTTATGTGTTTGCCTCTATTTATTGCTATGTTCAGACTGTGGCATTCTGTGATAATTTATGTTGACAGGCTGTTAAATAGTGAGCATTTAGCACTTAGGCAGCTTGGCATAGGCAGATGTGGAATATCTCCCTGCTGAATGGTTAATTAATGACCAAGGCCCCCTGATGTTCATGTAGATGCCACAAGGAATATGTGGGTTGTTGCCAGCCTGAGGCATTCTCCTCAGACCTAACCAGACCACCTTCAATAGTGTCACCCTGTGACAGTGAGCCACAAATTTGCTTTGAACTTCAAGCTGGCACGAAGGGGTGGGTAGATCATTAGCAACATTGTCTTTGTGCTTGCTTTTGATTGTCATGTATATAAGACTTGAAAGAGATCATAAAGTGTGTGAATTAAATCTTACTTTCTGCTTATTTAAAAATGGATTTTGCTGGACCAAAAACATGGCTGCTACAGGTCACATGATTTGCAAGTTGGCTACAGTTCTGGAAACTTCCAACAGTAATTACCAAACAAAGCTCAACCCTCATCATTGTGGAATCCCACACCTATCATTGTGTGGAACCATTACAATCAACGAAACAAGGGAGCAGCAGACGGTTTGTCTACTCAGCCTACACTTATAACAAAGTGAGATCCACCAAAATTTGTTATACTTGCAGAGGTGCTAATAGCCACCATCTATCTCCTAAGGTGAACAATAGATTTTGACCAGAGACATAGGGCAAAATTTTACGGCAGCGGGATCCCTTATGATACAAGGTCAGATGAAAGGGAAGGCCCAAGAGGCCTATCCTATGCTGACTCCTGAAATGTCCACCAGTTATGAACAGACTGAGGCTGCCATCCTTAGTGCTTATGAGTTAATCCCAAAGGCATATCACCAGCGATTCTGGAATGTTTGTAGGAAACCCATACAGACCTACCTAGAGTTGAAAAGGATAAAACAAATTGCGTTCGACCAATGGGTCCATTTCTTAAAAATACAGTGCACCTATGATGGGTTATGAAAACTGGTATTGCTAGAGGAATTTAAAAACTGCCTACACTTCAACCTCAGAATGCAATTAGAGGAGCAGAAAGTCCTCACAGCCAGTGATGCAGCAGTCATGGCAGATAGCTTTGACCTCAAACACAGGCCTGGCAACTCAGGCAGGCCCTTTCCAAACCACCCCAAAACCATTGGAAAGATAAGAAAGGAGAACTGGATAGGAAGGGAGCTAAACCCAGAAAGCAAGGTACAATGGAGGGTGTGAGAAATCCCCCCCCCAAACCTGATAGGAGAACACCCGGAGACTGGTGTATTCCCACTGTAAGAAAATAGGACACTCCAGACCTATATATATACGAACATACAAAATAGGATCAGAATTAGGCCATTCGGCCTCTTGAGCCTGCTCTGCCATTTAATAAGATCATGGCTGATCTGTTTGTGTTTCAAGTTCTGCTTTCCCATCTACCCCCGATAATCTTTGATTCTCATACCTAACAAGAATTTATCTACCTCTGCGTTAAAAATATTCAGTGACTCCACCTCCACTGCCTTCAGAGGAGAGTGTTCTAAAGTCGCACAACACTGACAGAAAAAATTCTCCTCATCTCTGTCCTATAAGGGCGACACCTAATTTTAAAACTGTGCCCCCCCAGTTCTGGATTCACCCACAAGAGGAAACATCCTTTCCACATCCACCTTGTCAAGACCATTCAGGATCTTGTATACTTCAATCAAGTCACCCCTCACTCTTCTAAGCTCCAGTGGAAACAAGCCCAGACTGTCCAACCTATCATCACAAGACAACCCACTCATTCCAGGTATCAATCTAGTAAACCTCCTCTGAACCGCCTCTAAAGCAGTTACATCCTTCCTTAAATGCTGGAGGCTCAAAGGGAAGCCCATTGGTCTTGTAGGGCTCCACAAAAGTAATCCCAAGAAGGATACCCCAGTAGGTGGTGCAGCAGATAGGGCAGGGACCCTCGCTGCAGAAACTAAACCTTCTGAGGGTTATTGCCCTATGCGTGGCTGAGCTGGACAAATTCCTGAGATTCTATCGGAGTTTTGTCAACCCAGGTACCCATCCCAGGTTCTGAGCTCAGGGATACAGAGGCCATTCAATCCTTGATGTTGGAGAAAAACCTAAATCTTCCCTTTGAGACCTCCCTGAAAGCCAAGGCACTGATCACTGGAGTGGAAGGATACATGTCTGACCCCCTCCATCAAGTCCACTTACAGTGCAACCTAGTCTCAGGTCTAGTGACTATAGGAATTGTCCCTGAACTGTTGGTAGCAGGAACAGATTTCCTATCTGGGAATATTTTGACTAGTAGTAAGGTGGTAGCATCCCTTATAATTCTAGACCAGCCAAGCAAGAAAAAAGAAACTGAACAGCTGCAGGAGGAAGTTCCAGCGATCTTCCCCGGCTGTGTAGTGACGCGACCCCCAGCTAGACAGGCAAGCTTAGTCAAGAGGTGCCCCAGCCAGATGACCCAGAGGTCTGGTTAGCGGAGACGTTTCCAAAAAACCTTACTGAAGGGGAGGGGTACTCAGCCAAACCTCCCTGATCAAAGCACAGCAGGCAGACCCTGAAGTAAAGTGCATAGCGCAGACTGCCTGCTCTGAAGGAGAAGACATCCAGGTCGCTGCATGTTACTACCTGCGAGATGAGGTAGTAATGCAGAAGTGGAAACCCCCTGTGAGGCCTGTAGATGATGAGTGGACAGTTTTCCACCAGATTGTAGTGTCCCCAGGATACTGTCAGGAGATGATAAGAATTTTCCATGCTATCCCGAGGGCTGGACATCTCGGTACCCGTAATACTTTAGCCACATAAGCAAGCACTTTTACTGGCCTCGCTTCCAGTCTGATGTGGTCAAGTATTGCAAGATCTTCTATGCTTGGCAGGTTGCAGGGAAACTCCAGGTCACAATTAAACTGACCCTCCTAAAACCCATTCCAGCATTTAACAAACCCTTTGACCAAATACTGACAGACGGTGTGGGTCTGCTACCCAAAACCAAGACCGGCTATCAATACCTCCTCACCATAATGGACTTAGCCACCTGATTCCCCGAGGCCATTCCCCTCAGGAAAATCGCAGCTAAGGCCATGATCGAAGAGCTAACCCAGTTCTTTAGCAGGTACGGCCTGCCGAGAGATATCCAATCGGACCAGGGAACCAATTTCATGTCCTGAGTGTTTCAGGAGGTTGTACATAGTTTGGGAATAACCCAGCTGAAGTCCTCGGTGTACCACCCTCAGTCCCAAGGGGCTCGAGAATGGTATCACCAGACCCTAAAAACCATGATTAGGACCCACTGCTCCAAATATCCACATGACTGGGATAAGAGTTTAGGCTTCCTGCTGTTCTCTTCTAGGACTCCCTGAACAATTCCACTGGCTTCAGCCCCTTTTTAATTAATTTCTGGGCATGAGATGCTGGGCTCCCTGAAGCTACTAAAAGGGAAGTTTCTGGAGCCCAAAGAGGACACCTTCATTTTGGAGCATGTATCCACCTTCCAGGGATGGCTCTTCAATGCCTGTGCGGTGGCCAAAGAGCATTTGAAAGCTCCCCAGCAGACCATGAAAAAACAGGCAGACAGGCATGCCAAGGCCCAGACTCTCCAACCAGGAGATCAGGTCCTATTGCTGCTGCCCCTACCACTGCCCATTTCCGAGCCAAGTTCAGTGGTCTGTATCAAGTGGTCAAAAAGTCAATTACCTGATCCACACCCCTGATAGGAGGAAAAAGCACCAGTTATGCCACCTTAATCTGCTAAGGAAATATCACAGCCGAGAGCCCAGTAAACCAGTGGGTGTTTGCCAGAGGGTGGAAACATCTGAGAGCGGCCAGGAGGAGTCAGTTGAGGAGGAGGGACCGGAGGGTCCCCTGGTTGAACCCTCGGCTATCAGGCTGGCAAACACTGGAGTCTTGGAAGACTTAAATGCCCAGTTAACATACCTGACAAAAGAGCAGCGGGAGGTGGCCACACTGCTCGTAAAGTTCAAAGGAATCTGTGGGCACCTGTGTACCACCCTAAGAGCCCACAACGTGTTGCAGGAGACACCCCACCGATAAAACAAAACCCCTAGCGGCTGAGGCCCGACAAGCTGGCTCAGGTCAGACAGGAAATCCAGCACATACTGGACCATGATATAATTCAGCCTAGCCAGAGTAGTTGGAGCTCCCCCGCTGTACTGGTCCCAAAGCCGTATGGATCAAAACAGCTCTCCATTGACCACCGGAAAGTGAATGTAGTAACCAGGGCCGACTCCTATCCAATCCCACGCCTTGAGGATTGTGTAGACAGGGTGGGCCACTTGGCCTACCTCAGTAAATTCAACCTTTTAAAAGGGTACTGGCAAGTTCCCATGACCCCCAAAGCGAGAGAAATCTTGTCCTCTGTCGTCTCGGATGGCCTATAAGGCCTATGAGGTCTAGTTGGCTCTGGCGAAACTGAAGAAGTAGCAGTAGAATTGTCCACTTCACAATCCCTGCTCTAACCTTGTCTTCAGCTTTCTGCCCTTTTAACTGCATTACACACACACACAGCTTCTTCTCTGTTCTCCCCTTACCTGCTACAGAGCTGAACCCACATGGCCTCCATATTTTAACTTAATTCTTCTGGGTACTGCTTCCAGGTCAAGGATCGCCAGGTCACATGGACCAGTATTTTTTACTATCCAAAAAATACAACTAATCTCTTTAAGTAAGTTAGCTCAGTTTGCTAGATGAGGTTCCAAGTAACACCAACAGCATGAGTTCAATTCCCATTCTGGCTGAGGTAGACTTAGGACCTGCCTCCTTGTCCTTTCTCTGAGAGTGAAAGGCAATGGCAAATCACAATGAGAAAAACAGCCAAGAAAATAGCTCAGGATGAAGCATCAGCAGACAATGAGCAAAGGACCTACCTTCAGGCAGAACACACATGAATAAATAAACAAAAATTTATCAATCCCGGATGTAAAATTTACTGTTAACCTTGCTTCGATTGTTGTTTGTGGAACAGAGTTCCAAACTTTCAGCATTCTTGTGTGTAGAAGTGCTTCCTATTTCTCATCGTGAAAGGCCTGGTTCTAATTTTTACACTATGATCCTAGTCCTAGACTTCTCAACCAGCAGAAATCATTTCTCCCTTTCTACCCTATCCGTTCCCCTTAATGCCTTGAAAAATTAAATTAAATCATTCCTTCACCTTCTAAATTCTACAGAAACCAACTCTAGTTTATGTAATCTTTCCTCATAATTTAACCCATGGGCCTGAATTTTGCAAATGTTGTGCGTGTGTGATTGGCGGGCCTGGAGGTGGCCACAATTGTAGCTTCCGACCGTGAATATCAAAACCATACGATTTCACGCTGGCTGGCCAATTAAGGGCCAGCCAACATGAAACGTACCTCCACATTGGGAAAGGGCTGCTGGCAGGGGCGGAGCATGGTGGGCGCCAGGTCCAATGGGGACTCGGCAGGAGATTTTAAAACGGCTGAGGCATCACCCTGAAGGTTGCCAGGAGCTCCAGAGGAGGCACACTGAGCTGTCCAAATCTAAGCTGAAGGTATGGCATCAGCACCTGCTTGATGCGCCAGATGAGAGGGAAATGCAGGTGGGCACTCTGCTCCCTCACCTCCACCCCACCCACTTTTTGGACGAGTGCCTGTGCACTCTCCTGGAGGCACTGAGTGGCAGGCAGGACATCCTGATGTCGTGGGAAGGCAAGTGGAGGCCACCCCACCAAATGAAGGCCTGGGCGGAGGTGGCAGCCCAGGTCAGCGGGCACAACATGGTGCGTCACAGCTGAATTCAGTGCCAAAAAGGTTTAGCGCTTGGGAAGAGTGAGTGCCAATTTGGCGTGTTACTGTGTGGAAAAGTATTGAAGCGTGGCCGTCCGTCATGGTGCTCAGCGGTGTAAGATTCAGAGTAACAGAAGACACATATACCTGTGCCAGCTAAGGCTGGGAGATCAGACTGGTAGCCCTGGGTGCATATAAAGGTCAGGTGTGCAAATATAATGGGTATTTCAACCTGCTTCCCGGGGGGGCGGGGGTGTTGGAGTTGGGGGTTGGGGGGAAAGCCTGGTGTGGTGTTGCAGGTAGAGGCTGGACTAATGAAAGCACCTTTGTCTGTACAGAAGAGGAGCCATAATGCTGCTGAGTGCACAAGAATGGGGGCTGGGGTGGCCAACCTGCTAATCCTAAGCAAATGTGAGATGGACGCCAGGAGCTCGGGTGCGAGCCGGCACCAAGGTCATCAGGTCGCAGAGAGGCAGGCATCTCGGATGAAGGTAAGAGTCCAGTGGACGGATGTGGGATAGTCGGAGACTGCCAACAAAGTAGGGTCCTCTCATCTCAAAAGATAACTTCCAATCAAGAGCTCTCAGTGATCCAGCAATGATGATGGCACCATGATGCTGCTGTTCATAGTCTCGCTAGGCCATTCAATATGTAATTATTGATACCACTGATATATTGTCTTCCTCCCTTAGATGCGCCATCCTTCAGAAGCGCCTAGGACCCTGCGAACCCTCAATCGGCACCAGAGGAGGAGCCATACACCGATCCACCCACGTCACACCCTCTCTTACTACTAGGCACCAGCTCCGGTACAACCATGTTGGTGGGCTGTAGTTTGTCGGCTCAGATGTTTGTACCCTGTGGGAACATCACAGCACACTCACATGAGGAGCCGGTGGAGACTGAGAGTGCCCAGGATGCTAGCTGTCGGAGGGCTTCTGGAGACCAGGACAATGCTGAGTCTGAGGCAGATGGTGAGCCTCTGGAGTCGTCCATCAAATCCAACAGGATACGCAGGAAGATCTGAGGGTTTGCGTGCTATGATCTCTGTCACAGAGGAGTACTTGAGAAGCTTGAGCACTATGTTGACCCTGAGCACCGAGCGCACTGCCTCCTCCATTGAGAGAGTGACGATTCTCATGGACAGTCAGCTCCAGGGACAGAATCAGGGGTTCCTGGGATCGTTTTCAGACCTGCACTCCCACACATCAGCAGAGACCTCTGCTAGGTACCCGTCCATCAATGGTGAGCCGGGGGTGGGGGAGGGGAGTCCAGATGCGCCTCATTGGGTTGAATGAGCTGCCTGTCGTCTCTGTGGGCTCTTCTCACAGCGCTCCGGACGAGGGCAGCAGTTCCTCCACCCCTCTGCCAGTGACCATGGCATCTTCTGAAGCCATGACTGATGAGTGCCCAACCATATTGCTGGCTGGACACTCCCCGGCGGAGCCTGCTCAGGCCCCACCGACCAGAGGATGACAACCAAGATCATCAGGGCCGACACAACAGCAGAGTCAGTAAGCTGCCTCCAATGCTGCTGCCAGCATGGAGGGGGGGAAAGTAACCAAGACGTAACACTCGCAAGTGTAAATTCAAGACTCCATGAGCACAGGATGGGGTTATCATGGGTGACATTCTTTCAATTCATCAGTTTTTTGTGTGACAGTAACAACAATATTATGTTATGCTCCCTTTTTGCAACTCTGGAAAAGATATAAATCTAGATTTTGTTTCAATGCCCTGAATGTCCTTCACCTTTCCCACAGGTGCAGGCCTCATCAGTGCCTATGATAAATACCAGGGGCAGCAAACTTCATTACAGAGGTTGTGAGGAGACGTTGGGGCCATAAGATTTCCCCCTCAGAAATGTGTGGTAAGGAGGCAGCGCCCTTGCCATGAGAGTGAAGCCATGCCTTGGCAGCCTAGCTGACAGTGCGTTGAATCAAGGCCTTCCTGGTGTCCCTACCTCCCTGAATGTTCCTTAAGTCTGCCTCCACATCCTCTCCCTGTGCCTGCCCGGGCTCGTCATCAGATCCATTGGTAGAGTCTTCCTCTGAGGCCTGTGGAGCTCCATGCTATCTTCATCCTCCAGTGGGCACCCCCTTGCCCGTGCCAGATTGTGCAGAACACAGCAGACAATGACGATAAGTGACAAATGCTCTAGAGGATATTGTAGGGCACCCTCTGACTGGTCCAGGCAGAGGAACCTCATCTTCAGCAGACCAATGGTCCTTTCAACCACCACCCTTGTAGAAGCATGACTCCTATTGTACCTCTCTTCCGCCTCTGACTTGGGTGCCGGAGTGGCGTCATAAGCCATCTTTTCAAGGGATACCCTTTGTCACCCAGTAGTTAACAATCCAGCTGAGCTGGTGCCACAAACAGGCTTGGCACTTGGGAGTGTTGCGGGATGTACGTATCATGGAAGCTGCTAGGGTACCTTGCACAGACTTGCAGAATCTGGGTCTTGTGATCACATACTATCTGCACATTCTTGGAGTGGTAACCCTTTCTATTCACAAAGACATCCAGCTAGCCTGCTGGCCTTGATGGCCACATGTGTACAGTCTATGGCGCCTTGGGTGCAGGGGAACCCAGCAATAGCTGCAAAACCTCTGGCCCACTCAACCTCACTGGCTTGGTCCATCCAGTAATGAATGATTGTGAGGACCTGCCTGAACAGAGCATCAGTAATGAGCCTAACACAACTGTGGATAGCTGATTGGGACACTTCACACAGATCCCCCACTGACCCCTGGAAAGATCCAGAAGCAAAAACATTGAGAGCTACTATGACCTTCAGAACCTCTGGCACTGGGTCCCCACCCACGCAGTTGGAGCCAATCTCTGGACCAATCATCTGGCATATTGATGTCATGGTGTCCCTAGAGATTCGGAGCCTCCTGCGGCACTGGACCTCAGACATGTTTAGGTAGCTGGATTGCTGCCTGTACACTGGCAGCAGGATAGTGGCATCATCTGCGGCCCCTTCCGCCTTGCTCTCCCTGCTGGCCCTGCACCCCCTGTGCCAGCACCTCTCCTCCCACAGGTCTGCCCCTGCCACGCTGCCTGCAGACAGCTGGTCTCCTCTCCCTTCTGCCCCTCTCTCTCCTCAGAGGAGATCCCCCCAACGGAGTACACAAAACCCATCTGCTGAAATACTGATGGCACTGTCCTGTGCACTGAAGGCTGCACATGGCAGAAATGCCCCAGCAGCAAACTCTTACCCGAACTCCTAACAACTCACACCGGCAATGCTCTGCTCCCTTTTTATCCTGCCCTTGGATGAGAAAAATCAAACGACAAGTTGGCCAGCTGCCTGCGTTGCACGTGCAATGAGCACAAAATCACACAGGCAATTAAAATTGCCTCCAATTGGACTTTTAATTGTCATAAATGGCTGATTACTTGTCGGCGGGCGCGCTTCTGTGTCCTGGGTGTGCCCAACATCTTCTCACGAGATTTAACACTCTTCTGAGTCAGGTGCGTGCCCGCTACTAGTGCGTAAAATTCCGCCCATGGAGTCCAAGTATCATTCTGGTAAATGTACACTGCATTCACTCCAAGGCCAATACATTCTTCCTGAGGTTTGGTACACTGACCTGCTCAAAATATGTCAAGTGTGGTCTAACCAGGGTTTGTATAGCGGAAGCATGGTGCCTACCCCTTTGTATCCTAGTCCTCAAGACATAAAGGTCAGCATTCTATTAGCCTTTTTGATTATTTCCTGTACCTATTCATGACATTTTCTAGGATTTTCTGGTCCTGCCAGATGTGGGCATTGTCGCAGGCGGGGTAGGGAAATTTGGAGAGCGACCATTTTCCTGTCCTGCCCATGACAATGACTGCCACTGGCGGGGCCAAAAAATCCTGCACTATGTACCTGGACCCCATATTATCTTTGTATATTCACTGTTTCTTGCTTTATGCCATTTAATAAGTATCCTGTTCTATCCTTTTTAGGTCCACAGAGGAAAGATCTCACATTGCCTACATTAAAATCCATTTGTCACAGTTTAGACCATTCACTTCATCTCTTAATATCTCTTTGTAATTTTAGCTTGCATCTATACTGTGTGCCATTGGTGAACTTTGATATATGTCTTTCTATTCCATCATCTGAGTCATTAATAAATGTACAGAAAAGCTGAGACCCCCAACAACAGAGCCTTGTAGCACACCACCAGTTACATCCTGCCATTTAAAGTACCTGCCCATTATCTTCACACTCTTGTCCCCTACTGCTCAGCCAAATTCCTAACCAGGTCAATAATCTTCCTACATGATGCAAGCTAAATCATAGGATGGGGTCATGCAGTTATTGTGTTTTCTTTTTGGTAAAGGTGAAGTATTCAATAGAATCATTCCTAGATTAAAAGGTTTTAAGGCTTCTTGTCTTTATATTATAAAGGTCAGAACAGGACTATGTCCTTTTAATAATATATACATTATTTTTTGAAAATTAGAATTGGAATGACTTCAGGATAAAGAAGTAGATCAACAGGAAGGCACCTGGAGGTAGGTGATTAACACAGTACAGTTCTTTATTCTGAGCACAGCACCAGAGCAAAGCAATAACAATGTGAAATGCAATTATCTACTTTTTCGTACCCTTATGAAGTTAACAAGAATCAAAATCCCAATAAATCTTCAAAGTGTAAAAATACATGTTAATTGAAATTCTCCAAAGATTTGCTGTAGGTTTTAAGTACTTTTGTTGGGGGGTGCTAGTGGAAGAAAGCCATGAAGCCTAATGTTATAATACATTTTAATAGAGTATGAACATGTGTAGCTCTAGCAAGCTTAGATGAGCCACATTTCAAGCCCAACTGATAATTTTAAATTGGTTATTAGTGTAATTCCTAGCACACTTGGGATTGTTCCAGCAACTGCCATCCAATTGCAGAATCGCATCTAACCTTACACATTATGTTCTGAGTTTTGCAGGCGAGGACTGGATGTGTGCGGTCTGTACTCTGCCTATTGTGAACAGCCAAAGGGATGTGCTGTTTGATATGATCTGCCAGTCTTTGGGGTTTTCATTGGACTAATTAGCTATCTATTCCAATGGAGCAGGCAACCGACCTGGTTTCCAGTCTGCCCCTGAGCAAATTCCCCAGAAGTAGGAATGGATTGGGGAGTTGCTCAGGTATGGCTCCCCCTATTTTCCTGCACCCATCCCCAGTCCCTGCCTTCTGCCCTGTCTATGGGGCTGGGGAAAATTCAGTCCAGAGTGGTGATAAATCAGATCATAAAGAGAAGCTAGCAATACAGGAAAGGACCTGACAATCCAAAGAGAAGAAATGGAGGTCAAGATCAAGTAATCATGTTCTGACAAAGGATCTCACCTTAATCATCAAGCCAACACTTCCTTGAATGCTGACATATCCATTCTGCATCACCAGCATCTCCTGCCATAAATAGAATGGAGCTATAGTTAAGGACTAAAGTTATTAAAGTCACAAAGGCCAGAGGGAGGCAGAGTACTCAAGAGAAAAATAAAATGCTTTTTTAAGCTTGTAACGCGTTTCATTTGAACAGCATAGAACGCCCAAGATGCAGTGGTCAAAATTGGAGTAGAATGGGGTATTAAAATGACAAACAACATGCAGACAGACTGGGCCCTGAAGTAATCATTAATCAGACAATGGAACGTAACTGGTCAGCTTGTCTCTGAGGTTAATAGTGTTACATCTGTATCCCATCCCTTCCAGGCTGGTAAGCTCCTTACGCACAGAAAGTACAGATATAAAAGAGATCAACTCAGAGGAAAACAGCATAAACGAAGCTGTCATTACCTGAGAAACATGACATAATTTTTCTGAAGTAAATTGGAAAATTGTCACAGTTGTCAATGGAAACCTTTAAATTCAGCATTAAATGCTCCCTGCAAAAACTCATGATCAGATAGACTCCTTTTCCTGATCTGAGAAAAGCAGCTTAGGCCCTTGCCCTACTTGCACTCTATGCACTGAACTCATGAGTTTAAAGGACAAAGCATTCAGGATGGTAAGAATAACAAGCCTCCTCTTGATTGAGCTTGACTTCCTAGTTGAACAAATTGCACTTGAAAGGAACTGAGGTTGGATAACAGCAATTTTGCTTAAACCAATTCGGATGTCCTGAGGGCTTCAATTCAATCTTGCATTGAACCCAACAAAGTGGACCAATAAAATATAGTTGTAAAGGTAAAGTCTTTGACAGCTGGAAAAATGTGGACATAAAGGGAGATATGTGGAGGTTTGCCATTCCAGAAGTCTGGAGTCCAGTTAATTGAGTTATTTGAAAATTGTGAATATGCATGTACATTTGAAAATGTTGAAGAATGTTGACTGTTTGATAAAGATAATGTAAAACAATCCATCAAGATTTCAACATTACAAGCTCGATAACACAGTTAACATTCTCCTGCATGGATTGTAAGATAGGAAAATGTTTTTTGAGAATTATATGAGTGTTTATAATTATATTTGCACCATCATTGGGACTGCCTGTTTCTACCTCTGTAATGTTGCCCAGATTGCCTCTGTCTCAGCTCGTCTGATTCTGAAACCCTCAGCCATGTCTTTGTTATCTCTAGACTCAACTATTGCAACACATCCCTGGCTGGTCTCCCATAATCAACCTTCCATAAACTTGAGGTCATCCAAAATTCTTCTGCCATGTCTTAACTCTCAGCAAGTCCCATTCCCCTATCACCTTTGTGCTCACTGACCTACATTGGCTTCCAGTCAAGCAACATCTTGATTTTAAAGTTCTCATCCCTGTTTTTAAAACTCTCCACGGCCTTGCTCCTCCCTATCTCTGTAATCTCCTCCAACCCCATAACTCCCTGAGATATCTGCACTCCTCTAAATCCAGCCTTTTGTGCATTCCAAATTATAATTGTTGGCCAAGCCTTCAAATGCCTCAGCCCTAAGCTTTGGAATTCCCTCCCTTACACCTCTCCGCCTCACTACCTCCTGCAAGACACTTCTTAAAACCAAACACTTGGACCAAGTTTTGGTCATTTGGCCTAATATTTCCTTATACGACTCATTATCATACTTTGTTTTATATTGCTCCTGTGAAGCACCTTGGGACATCTCATTGCGCTAAAGGTGCTCTATAGACAAGCTTTTGTTGAAAAGTTATGGATTTTGTGTAATACACATTTTTATGCACTCAAAACTAAAGCTGGTCTCGTAAAAGAAAGTAATATTTGTTTGAGAAGCAGGCTAAGATCTGAAGGTGAACCTGAGACCATATTGGCAACTACTCTGTTCTCTGCACAGATGCTGTCTGATCTTCATGATTTTATTGTTTTGTCTAAGGCCTGTATCCTGTTGTAGTTCCATTGATAGCATATCATAGTGATTAAAGTAGATCACAACATCAGAATTTTGTTTCTAACATGCACAATTATTGGTCAGTCTTTTATTTACTTGACTCATTTTATTATTGTCTCATAATTCTGAAATGAATATGTATGCTCTGTTGCTTTTAATTTATCAATGCTAATTTATTCTATTTGCCAAGCACAAAGGAAAAGGATCATTACAATTAACATATGTTATTCACAGACTTATGGTACCTTAGAGATCTATTTGTCAAACACATTTTAATCCTTTGCAGTATTTCCAATTGAAAGCTTTTCACATTAACTTTATCATTCCTGTACACAGCAGTGCAAGCCTGATTGGAGTCATACCTAGCAAAGAATAATGGCTGTAGTTGCTGGAGGGCCATCATCTCAGCTCAGGCCATCGCTTCAGAGGTTCCTCAGCATAGTGTCCTAGGCCCAACAATCTTCACTTCAATGATCTTCACTCCATCGTAAGGTCAGAAGTGGTAATATTTGCAAATGATTGTACAGTGTTCAGTACCATTCACGACTTCTCACATGCTGAAGAAGTCTGTGCCTGCACAGAATAAGATTGGGACAACATTCAGCCATGGGCTGATAGTGGCAAGTAACAACTGCACCACGCAAGTGCCAGGCAATGGCCATCTTGGTCATTCACTTTTGACATTCCCTCTTAGCAGTGGGCTAATTTGCCCTGGATGTTGTTGGACTTCTTGAGTGCTGGTGAGGCTGCACTCAGCCAAGCAAATGGAGAGTATTCCAACACATTCCTGACTTGTTCCTTGTAGATGGTGGACAGGGTTTAGGGAGTCAGGAAGTGAGTTACTCACCACAGAACTCCCAGCCTCTGACTTGCTCTTGTAGCTATAGTATTTATATGGCTGACCTAATTAAGTTTCTGGTCAATAGCAGCCCCAGAATATTATTGGTGGGGGATTCAGCAATGGTAATGCCATTGAATGTCAAGGGGAGATGGCTAGATTCTCTCTTGTTCAGGACGGTCATTGCCTGGCACTTGTGTGGTATAAATGTTACTTGTCACTTATCAGCCCAAGCTTGGATGCTATCCTAGTCTTGCTGCATGTGGGCACAGGCTGCTTCAGTATCTGAAGAGTTGTGAATGGTACTGAACACTGGGGAATTATTAGCGAACATTCCCACTTTTGACCTTATGATGGTGGGAATGTCATTGATGAGACAGCTGAAGAGGGTTGAGCCTAGGACACTACCCTGTGAAACTCCTACAGTGATGGGGCTGAGATTATTGACCTCCAACATCCATAACCATCTTCCATTTTGCTAGGTATGACTTCAGCCAGTGGAGAGTTTTCCTCTTGTTGGGTTCCTACGACATGAAAAGAAAATCCAATACTGTAAGCTTAAAGCTTTATCCTTATTGCTATATTTTTTTAATGGGTTTCCTGTTAGACCAAAATATGGCTTCTAAAAATCGCCTGACCACAGGGTTTGCCCTTTGTCTGAGAACCACCACCAAGAGTTTCAAGAACAAAAGAATTCTTTTCTCAGCTTCTGGAAACTCACACCTCATTGCACAGACCCCTTGTAATCACAAAAGACAAGGAGGCTCGCACATTCAACCTTGTTATGCCTAGACAGTTGCTAACAGACTCCTATCACACCTGGAACTATCCAGGCCCATTTCAAAGGGAACCATATGGATGTAATTTGCATCCAATAAGCTCACCATGCTAGCAGAGTCAGTGGGTCTAGACAATGGCTTCCAAAACATCAAACCCTCAACATAGATGGTAGTTCTTTCAACAACTAATGACTGGGATATTATCAGCCCTGAAATCAAAGCCAATTCCAGATGCTGGAAAAACATCCTTTTTGAAGTCATTGTGGAGAAGGAAGGTTACATGACTCAAGTGACCATTTTGAAATACCTATATGTCTTGACAACTAAGAAATAGTCAGTTTGCTGCTTTAACCTCCAACTGGTAAGCCACCAAGAAGCAGGCCCCTCCAGGCAGAACAACAGCTTGTACTTCAAAGCCAGTCTCTGCTGGAAGATTTCATACTAACGTTACAGAACCGATCCAGTTGCTGTGTACCTACTTCAGCACCAATTGAAAAGTGAATACAACAACTCCAGCCTTCAGCCAACTGAACTTGAACGCCTACATGAAAGACATCCTCATTGGACTCTGACTTTGGACACTGGAAATCACGTGAACTAATATTCATTTCAGTGGTTCTTGTACTGTAAAACTCCTTTTCTCTATTTCTCCCCCCAACTTTTACTAACTGGGTGGGTGTGTGTGCGCATATGTGTGTGTGTATGTGTGTCTGTGTGTGTGTATGTGTGCGTATGTGTGTGTGTGTGCGTGCGTGTGTGTGCGTGTGTGTGCGTGCATGTGTGTGTGTGTGTGTGTGCGTGGAGTGGGACATTGCAAACACTCCTTCCCCAGGTTTGTTTTTGAAGGTGAAATAAACTAACCTTCTGGGTTAATCCTAACTCGAGTTTGCTGTTGATTATTAGTAAATTGGATCACAAAAACTGAAGAATTGGGAAAGCATGCCATAGCCTATTTTTAAAAGCTGAATCAAAACACCTTCTGCTTATGGACAAGTGATAAGAGGAAATCAGTGCCTTTTGTCTGTCTCTCTCCTGCCCGTAACACCCCTGATTTCCATTGACTTCAATTTTGCCAGGGCTCCTTGATGCCACATTTGGTCAAGTACTACCTTGATGTCAGCAGTCACTCTTATCTCATCTCTGGAATTCAGCTCTTTTGTCCATGTTTAGACCAAGGCTGTAATGAATTCTGGAGCCATGTGGCCATGGTGGAATACAAACTGAATATCAGTAAGCAGGTTATTGCTGGGTAAGTGCCACTCAATAGCACTGTTGATGATAACATTTTGTTGATGACTGAGGACAGACTGATGGAGCAGCAATTGGTCAGACTGAATTGATCCTGCTTTTGGTGGACAGGACATTCCTGCCTAATTTTCCACATTTTCAGGTAAATGCCAGTGTGCCAGTATTCTAGCTTAACTTGAACAGTTTGACTAAGGGCATGGCTGGTTCTGGAGCACATGTTTTCAGTATTGCAGCTGGGATGTTGTCAGAGCCCATAGCCTGCTGCATCCAGTGCCTTCAGCCATTTCTTGGAATCGCATGTGTTTAACATTGGAGTTTATTACACTTAAAAGGTTGGGGCCATGTTGATTTAAGGAGCCAACAGCTAGAAAGGTAAGGTCATAAAGCAGCAGGCGGGCTTGCTTAGCTAAAGAATTGAAGACATGGGGCCAGAGTGGAGTGGCAATCACCTTCGATTTCCACTTCACTTATTTTTACTTAACCAGGTCGGGAGCTGCACATTTCTTGCCTGATCTTCCATTCTGAGCCTGGTGAGAAATGTGCAGTGCAGCAGCACCAGAGTCCTTCCAGTTCAGCACAACAGCATTGAGGGAAGTGGTGGGGGGTAGTCGGAGGGTCTGAAGGGAAGTTGGGAGTGGGACGGAAGTTGGGGGGTGGTGTGGTTGGGGGGTGGGCGTGGTCGGGGGGTTGGGAGGTTACTCGGGAGTGGGAGAGTAGTTGGGGAAAGTTAGTAGAGGTTAGTCGAGGGGGTGGATGTGGGGTACTCGAGGAGGTGGTGGCACAGATGGTGGGGTGGGGGGATAGCCGAGGGGTCAGGGGCATAGTCGGGGAGTAGCTGAGGTGGAGGGCTGGGGGCATAGTTGGGGCAGGTCAAGAGGGTAGTCAGGGAGAGGGGAGGGTGGTTGGGTAGGGGGTGGCTCGGGGCTGGTCGGGGGTTAGTTGTGGGGAAGGCCTAGTCGTTGGGGTCCAATGGGGGTCAGTGAGGGGGTCAATAATATAGTTACCCAGCAGTTAGAAGTGGTTTTAATCCTAACTTTTCCCAGCTAACTATTCTGCTAAGAGAGTCGGAACCATCCAAATTCTCCAACTTTAAATCAAAGTATCAGATGGTTCCAGGTGCAGGGTAATTGCCCATCAGAAGTTTAAACTTCCCAGGCAATTCCCGCACAGTCCTTGCATGGACACTTCCAGGGTGGGCCCCCGGCGCATCTTCTGGGGTACCTCTGGCGTACGAACCCCACCACTACCCCCACCCCCAGGGAATGGAAGTTCTGGGCCATGACGTTTTGAGTTCTCTATGAATTCAGTTAGGGCATAGCCAGCAGGCAAGGCTGGTTGAGAGAAACAGCTATGACATTGGGCGGAACCATCTGTGTTTGCTGGCATCAGGCGTGCTCGGCGGTGTGAGCTGACAGTGTGGCGAGAAGGGCAGAAATTGGTTTCTCAACGTTATGAAACCAGTTTGCGATCATCCGCTCAGCCCATCGATGGCAGGCTGCGTTACCCACCATCGGACATTGGGAACCTCATTATAATATATCTGCATATCATTGTAAGGCTAGCCCAATGGACTCATCCTCCCACGCTGGATCAGCTGCCCATCACGCCAGTGTTTCACAACTGCTCATAAGTGACGTGCACCTGGTGAGCTACATTTTGCTCTGGACTTCGAGGTTTGTTTATCTATCTTGCTTTGGGCAGCACTCGTAGTCATCAGCACCAGAATTCACAGGCAGCAGCACAACACTTTTAGGGGGCTTCATGGGTAGGTCTCTACCTACCAGACCAGCCATAAGGCAGGGGTGGCTTTGTATGGCTGCTGGGCTAGGACTTGCTTGGGGAAGCGGGAGAAGTGGCCTTGGGCAAGGTAAGAGGGGGCAGAGTGAGGGCTATACTGAGGAAGGGGGGTATCCCAGGGTTTGTGTGGAGGCACAAGTTGATCTGTGTAAGTGGCCTCAAGGTGGTGATGACTGAGGAGGCAGTCTCCAGAGAAGATAAGGCCAGATGGAGATGTGAGGCTGTGTGTGATACAGCGTGAGAAGCCGCCATTGCGGCCAGTGGGTAAAATGTCGTTTTACCCGCCTGCTACTGCACTTAGTACAAATCTGGGATGATTCCACCCATTGTGTCAGCTTTGGGTCTTCTGAAGTTTGTAGCTCCTTGAAAATCAAGAGGTTAAGCCAGACCTACACCTGAAGTAGAGTAAATGCTAGATCTTTCATCCATGACACAGCCTGCAATTGGAAGCTGGTATTCAGTATAAGACAAAGTTGGAAAGGGGAAAATAACCGGAAGATTTGTTTACCTGGAAGCTAAAGGAAAAAATCTACACCAATCCTCTTAGTGAAAGGCAGTTAACCTTGTTGCAGTTGAAATTCTGGAAGTAATCAGTTTGGTTTCATTTTGAAACCATAGCAATGGGCTACTGGAAGCCAAGGGTGTCTTCTGATGTTTTAAGCCACTGGGCAGGAGTTGCAGGGAGGCCCATACTTGAGCTGTTGAATCCAAAGTTGTGAGGTTGGTGAAGAAATTGCAGGGTTGCATAGCTGAAAGCTAATGGAAGGACCCCCATGAAATCTTACTGCTTGGAGAATATCTAGAACACTGAAGGGAAATCAGTGAATTCCAGGGAGTGGTGATAGGCGATGGTGTAATGGTATTGTCGCTGGACTAGTAAACTAAGAAACATAGAAAATAGGAGCAGGAGTAGGCCATTTGGCCCTTCGAGCCTGCGCCACCATTCACTGTGATCATGGCTGATCATCCAACTCAATAGCCTGCTCCCGCTTTCTCCTCATATCCTTTGATCCCTTTCGCCCCACGAGCTATACCTAACTCCTTCTTGAAAATATACAATGTTTTGGCTCCAACTACTTTCTGTGGTAGCGAATTCCACAGACTCACCACTCTCTGGGTGAAGAAATTTCTCTTCATCTCAGTCCTAAATGGCCTACCCCGTATCCTCAGACTGTGACCCCTGATTCTGGACTCCCCCACCATTGGGAACATCCTTCCTGCATCTACCCTGTATAGTCCTGTTAGAATTTTATAGGTTTCTATGAGATCCCCCCTCATTCTTCTGAACTCTAGCGAATATAATCCTAACTGACTCAATTTCTCCTCATATGTCAGTCCCGCCATTCCAGGAATCAGTCCGGTAAACCTTCCCTGCACTCCCTCTATAGCAAGTACATTCTTCCTCAGATAAGGAGACCAAAATTGCACACAATATTCCAGGTGTGGTCTCGCCAAGGCCCTGTATAATTGCAGCAAGACATCCCTGCTCCTGTACGCGAATCCTCTCGCTATGAAGGCCAACATACCATTTGCTTTCTTTACTACCTGCTGCACCTGCATGCTTACCTTCAGCGACTGGTGTACGAGGACACCCAGGTCTTGTTGCACATTCCCTGCTCTTAATTTACAGCCATTCAGATAATAATCTGCCTTCCTGGTCTTGCTACTAAAGTGGATAGCTTCACATTTATCCACATTATACTGTATTTGCCATGCATTTGCCCACTCACTCAGCTTGTCCAAATCACCCTGAAGCACCTCTGCATCCTCCTCACAGCTCATCCTCCCACCCAGCTTTGTGTCATCTGCAAATTTGGAGATATTACATTTAGTTCCTTCATCTAAATCATTAATATATATTGTGAATAGCTGGGGTCCCAGCGCTGATCCCTGCAGTACCCCACTAGTCACTGCTTGCCATTCAGAAAAAGGCCCGTTTATTCCTACTCTTTGTTTCCTGTCTGCCAACCAGTTTTCTATCCATCTAAATACAGTACCACCAATCCCATGCACTTTAATTTTACACGCCAATCTCTTATGTGGAACTTTGTGGAAAGCCTTCTGAAAGTCCAAAAAAACCACATCCACTGGCTTCCCCTCATCAGCTCTACTAGTTACATCCTCGAAAAATTCCAGTAGATTTGTCAAGCATGATTTCCCTTTCGTAAATCCATGCTGATTCTGTTTGATTCTACCACTGTTTTCCAAGTGCTCAGCTGTTAAATCTTTTATAATGGACTCTAGAATTTTCCCCACTACCGACGTCAGGCTGACTGGTCTATAATTCCCTGTTTTCTCTCTGCCTCCCTTTTTAAATAGTGGGGTTACATTAGCTACCCTCCAATCTGTAGGAACTATTCCAGAGCCCATAGAATCTCGGAAGTTGACCACCAATGCATCCACTATTTGTAGGGCCACTTACTTAAGTACTCTGAGATGTAGATCATCAGGCCCTAGGGATTTATCAGCCTTCAATCCCATCAATTTCTCCAACACCATTCCCCTACTAATACTTATTTCTTTCAGCTCCTCCCTCTCACCCTGTGTTCCCCAACATTTCTGGTATGTTATTTGTGTCCTCCTTTGTGAAGACAGAACCAAAGTATGCATTTAGTTGGTCAGCCATTTCTTTGTTCCCCATTATCAATTCCACTGTTTCTGACTGTAAGGGACCTACATTTGTCTTCACCAATCTTTTTCTCTTCACATACCTATAGAAACTTTTACAGTCAGTTTTTATGTTCCCCGCAAACTTACTCTTGTACTCTATTTTCACCTTCTTAATCAATCTTTTGGTCCTCCTTTGCTGAATTCCAAACTGCTCCCAATCCTCAGGTCTGTTGTTTTTTCTGGCCAATTCTTTGCCTCTTCCTTGGATCTAATATTATCTCTAATTTCCCTTGTAAGCCATGGTTTGGCCACCTTTCCTATTTTACTTTTTAGCCAGACAGGAATAAACAATTGTTCCAGTTCATCCATGTGCTCTTTGAACATTTGCCATTGCCTATCCACCGTCATCCCTTTAAGTAACGTTTCCCAATCCATCAAAACCAACCCGCACCTCATACCATCGTAGTTTCCTTTATTAAGATTCAGGACCCTAGTCTCAGAATAAACTACATCACTCTCCATCTTGATGAAGAATTCTATCATATTATGGTCGGTCATCCCCAAGGGGCCTCGCACAACTAGATTGCCAATTATTCCTTTCTCATTACACAATACCCAGTCTAGGGTGGCCTGTCTCTAGTTGGTTGCTCAATGTATTGGTCCAGAAAACCATACCATATACACTCCAGGAATTCCTTCTCTATGGTATTGTTACTAATTTGATTTGCCCAATCTATATGCAGATTAAACTCACCCATAATTACATATGTTCCTTTTTGCATGCATCTCTAATTTCCTGTTTAATGCCATTCCCAACATCACCACTACAGTTTGGGGGTCTATATACAACCCCCACTAATGTTTTTTTTTCCCTTTAGTGTTTCTCAGCTCTACCCATACAGATTCCACATCGTCAGAGCTAATATCTTCCCTCACTATTGTGTTAATTTCCTCTTTAACCAGCAAGCAACTCCACCGCCTTTTCCTTTTTGTCCGTCCTTCCTAAATTCTGAATACCCCTGGATGTTCAGTTCCCATCCCTGGTCACCCTGCAGCCATGTCTCCATAATCCCGACTATATCCTACACCTATTTGCACGGTTAATTCATCCACTTTATTGAGAATGCTCCTTGCGTTAAGGTACAAAGACTTAAGGCTTGTCTTTTTAACATTACTTGTCCCGTTCCCACTATTCTTCACTGAGGCCCTGTTTGATTCTTGCCCTTGATTTCTCTGCCTATCACTTTTCTTATTCCCCTTTCTGTCTTTTGTTCTTGTCCTTGATTCCCCCTCCTCTGACTCCTTGCATAGATTCCCATCCCCCTGCCAGTTTAGTTTAAACCCTCCCCAACCACTCAAGCAAATATTCCCCCTAGGACATCAGTCCCCGTCCTGCCCAGGTGTAACCAGTCCAGTTTGTACTGGTCCTACCTCCCCCAGGACCAATCCCAATGTCTCAGGAATCTGAAACCCTCCCCGTCACACCATCTCTTCAGCCACGTATTCATCCGATATATCCTGATATTTCTACTCTGACTAGCATGTGGCACTGGTAGTAATCCTGAGATCACAACATTTGAGGTCCTACTTTTCATCTTACTTCCCAACTCCCTATATTCTGCTTTTAGGACCTCATCCCTTTTTTTTTACCTATGTCGTCTGTACCAATGTGTACCACGACCACTGGCTGTTCACCCTCCCCTTCAGAATGTCCTGTAGTCGCTCTGAGACATCCTTGACCCTAGCACCAGGGAGGCAACAAACCATCCTGGAGTCTCGTTTGCGGCCACAGAAATGCCTATCTATTCCCCTTACAATTGAATCCCCTATAACTATTGCATTCCCACACTTTTTACTCCTCCCCTGTGCAGCAGAGCCAACCGTGGTGCAATGAATTTGGCTGTTGCTGCTTTCCCCTGCGAGGCCATTCCCTCCAACAGTATCCAAAGCAGTATATCTGTTTTGCAGGGGAATAGCCACAGAAGATTCCTGCACTGCCTGCCTAGTCTTCATGTTCTGCCTGGTGGTCACCCATTCCCTTCCTGCCTGTGGACTCTTAGCTTGCGGTGTGACCACCTCTCTATACGTGCTATCCACGATACTCTCCACCTCGCAGATGCTCCACAGTGTCCCCAGCCACCACTCTAGCTCCGAAACCCGGGCTTCCAGGAGCTGCAGGTGGAGACACTTCCTGCACACATGCTGGCCCTGGGCACTGGAAATGTTCCCGGCTTCCCACATAGAGCAGGAGGAGCACACCACGGCTTTGAGCTCTCCTGCCATGACTTACCCCTTTAAATTAAATTAAACCTTTTGGAAGATACTTAATATCAAATAATATCAATTACTCTGGGACCCTTCTTCCCTGCTCCTCGTTGTTACAGAATATAGCCCTTAAATGATGAACCACAAAATAAGACCTTAAAAACTATAGGGATAAAAGCAGTAAATACTTACCCGACCATACTCACGGTACTCAAAGGATCACCTCATTCCCTCCTCAGCTAACTCCCTCAGTCACCAAACCCCAACTTAAGCACTCTACTGCAGCCCAAAGCCGCACTCCAGTGCAGACAAAGTCAGCACTGTAAGATGGCCTGTTTTTATACTCTCTGAATCTCAGAGACCCAGGGTAATGCTCTGGGGACCGAAGTTTGAATCCTGCCACAGCAGATGGTGGAATTCGAATTCAATAAAAATCTGGAATTAAAAGTCTAATGTTGTAAAAACCCATCAGGCTTAGGGAAGGAAATCTGCTGTCCTTATCTGGTCTGGCCTACATGTGACTCCAGACCCCGCAGTAATGTGCTTGGCTCTTAAATGCCCTCTGAACAAGGGCAATTAGGGGTGGGCAATAAATGCTGGCCTAGCCAGTGATGCCCACATCCAATGAATAATAAAAAATGCCTTTTGAGTTGTTCCCAGGAAAAGTGAATGAACCTCAAAGATTTTGTAAGATAAGGGAACTCTTGGGAAGGAAATAAAAGGTATAACTGAGTTTATAGCATGTCTTTAGAAGCTATAGTGGTGTTAATAATGCTTACTTTGTTTAATTTTTTTTGACATGACATGCAATAAAGTTTGTTTTTGCTCAAAAATGTGAAATCTTGTGGCGTAGATCTGTCAGTTAAGCCCATTGGGTATTGGGATTTCTACTTTAAATGTTAATGGCCCCCAACAGGATTGTAACACATGGAGCGAATCGAACTGGCTGCAGACTGGCATCTGTGATGCTGGGAATCTCAGGTGGGGGCTGAAGTTCTTCTGGCTGAAGATGCTTCAGCCTTGCCATTTGCACTGATGTTATGGGCTCATTCATCATTGAAGATGAGGATGTTTGTGGTGCTTCCTCCTGCCACAAGTTGCTTAATTGTCCACCACCATCCATAAGGTACCGCACATAAGGCCACTCAATAAGATAAGAGCCCATGGTGTTGGGTGTAGTATATTAGCATGGATAGAGGATTGGCTAACTAATAGAAGACAGAGATTTGGGATAAGGGGGGAATTTTCGGGATGGCAACTTGTAACTAATGGAGCGCCACAGGGATCAGTGCTGGGGCCACAATTATTTACAATATATATTAATGACTTAGATGAGGGAAGTGAGTGTACTATCACCAAGTTTGCAGATGACACAAAAATAGATGGGAAGGCAAGTGGTGAGGATGATACAAAGAGTCTACAGAGGGATATACACAGGTTAAGTGAGTGAGCAAAAACGCAGCAGATGGAATATAATGTGGGAAAATGGGAGGTTATGCACTTTGGCAGGAATAATAGAGGAACTGAATATTATTCAAATGGAGAAAGACTGCAGAAAGCTGCAGCACAGAGGGATTTGGGAGTCCTCATGCATGAATTCCAAAAAGCTAACATAAAAGTTCAGCAGGTAATAGGGAATGCAAATGGAATGTTGGCCTTTACTTCAAAGGGAATGGAATATAAAAATAGGGAAGTCTCGCTAAAACTAAAACAAGATACCAGTTTGACCACACCTAGAATACTGTGAACAATTTTGGTCCCCACTTATCTAAGG
The DNA here is from genome assembly GCF_964194155.1 of Cetorhinus maximus. Classification (NCBI taxonomy): domain Eukaryota; kingdom Metazoa; phylum Chordata; class Chondrichthyes; order Lamniformes; family Cetorhinidae; genus Cetorhinus; species Cetorhinus maximus. Next base: position 65,990,882 of record NC_135885.1, on the reverse strand, counting down.
AAAGATGTACTGGCATTGGAGGCAGTCCAGAGAAGCTTCACTAGGTTGATCCTGGATAAGGAGGGATTTTCTTATGAGGAGAGGATGAGCAGGTTTGTACTCTTTGGGGTTTAGAAGAATGAGAGGTGGCCTTATTGAAACATATAAGATTCTCAGGGGGCTTGACAGTGTAGACGCTGAGAGATTGTTTCCCCTTGTGGGAGAGTTTAGGACCAGAGGATATAATTTCAGAGTAAGGGGTCACCCATTTCAGACAGAGATGAGGAGAAATTTCTTCTCTCAGAGGGTAGTGAATCTGTGCCATTCATTACCACTGAGGGTTGCAGAGGCTGGGTCGTTGAGTACATTCAAGGCTAAGATAGACAGATTTTTAATCGGTAAGGGAATCAATGGTTATGGGGAAATGGCAGGAAAGTGAAGTTAAGGATTATCAGATCAGCCATGATCTCATTGAATGGCGGAGCAGACTCGATGGGCCAAATGGCCTACTTCTGCTCCTATGTCTTATGGTCTTATCACTGGATGAGGCAGGACTATGGAGCTTTGATCCAATCCCTTTGTTGTTGCTTAGCTTTGTCTATTGCATGCTGCTTCAGCTGTTTAGCATGCATTTAGTCCTTTGCTGCAATTTTATCAGGATGACATCTCATTTTTAGATATGACTGGTGCTGCATGTTCCTGCACTCCTCCTTGAACCAGGGTTAGTCCTTTGGCTTGATGGTAATCATAGAGTGAGGGATATGTTGGGTCATAATGTTGCACATTGTGATGGAATACAATTCTGCTGCTGTTGGCACACAGTGCCTCTTGGATGCCCAGTTTTGAGCTGCTGGATCTGTTCTGAATCTATCTCATTTAGCACCTTGGTAGTGCCACACAACGTGATGCATGGTGTCTTCAGTGTGAAGACAGGACTTGGTCTCCATAAGGGCTGTGAAATTTTCACTACTACCATACTGTCAAGGATAGAGGCACCTGTGACAGGTAGATTGATGAGGTCAGGTAGGTTTTTCCCTCTTGTTGGTTCTCTCAGCACCTGTTGCAGGCTCAGTTTGATATATATGTCCTTCAAAACTTGGCCAACTTGGTCAGTAGTCGTGCTATGGAGCTAATCTTGGTGATAGACATTAACATTGCAGACTATTTTCTGTGCTCCTATTACCCTCAATGTTTCTTCCAAGTGGTGTTCAACATGGAGGAGCGATGATTCATCAGTTGACAGCTGTATGAGGCAATCACCACAAGTATCATTTGCGCCACACAAGTGCCAGGCAATGACCATCTCCAACAAGGGATAATCTAAACATTGTCCCCTGACATTTAATGGCATTACCATCACTGAATTCCCCACTGTCAACATCCTGGGGGTTACCATTGACCAGAAACTGAACTGGACTAGCCATATAAATACTGTGGCTACAAGGGCAGGTCAGACGCTAGGAATCATGTGATGAATAACCCACCTCCTGACTCCCCAAAGTCTGCCCACCATCTACAAGGCATAAATCAGGAGTGTGATGGAATACTCTCCACTTGCCTGGATGAGTGCAGCTCCCACAACACTCAAGAAGCTTGACACCATCCAGGACAAAGCAGCCTGCTTGATTGGCACCCCATCCACAAACATTCAGTCTCTCACCACTGATGCACATTGGCAGCAGTGTGCACCATCTACAAGCTGGACTCCAGGAACTCACCAAGTCTCCTTAGACAGCACTTTCCAAACCCATGACCACTACCATCTAAAAAGACAAGGGCAGCAAACATATGGGAACACCACCACCTGGAAGGTCCCCTCCAAGCCTTTCACCATCCTGACTTGGAAATATATCACCATTCCTTCACTGTTGCTGGGTCAAAATCCTGGAACTCCCCTCCTAACAGTGCTGTGGGTGTACCTACACCACATGGACAGCAATGGTTCAAGAAGGCAACTCACCATCACCTTCTCAAGGGCAATTAGGGATGGGCAATAAATGCTGGCCTAGTCAGCAATACCCACATCCCAAGAGATTTTCTTGCCCATGTTTGATTTAATTCTATGAGACTTCAGGTTTTCTGCAGTCAATGTTGAGGGTTCCAAGGGCCACTCCCTCCCCAACATATACCACTGTACTGCCACCTCTGCCCTGCTGGTGGACAGGATATACCCAGGAATAGAGATGGAGGAGTCCAGGACATTGACTGTAAGGTATGATTTAGTGAGTATGATTGTGCCAGGCTGTAGCTTGACCAGTCTAAGGGACAGCCATCCCAATTTTGGCACAAATGGCTAGATGTTAGTCAGGAGGTCTTTGCAGGATGTACCTTTGTCATTTCCAGTGCCTAGGTCAATACTGGTTTCTGTAGTGTGTAAAGGAAATATCAAAGTTTTCCTAATATTAGTGTGGGATACAGAAGCAGGCTCGTCTGTGTATGTTTGTGTGTGTGAGTATGTTTGTATGTGTGAGTATGTTTGTGTGTGTGTGTGTGTGTGTGTGTGCGCGCGCGCGCATGTGACTAACGTAAATAAATTAAAGATGGTCAGACTGTAAGGATTGAATCATCAAAGTGGCTAAGTGTAAAACAGGCATTTTGAAATGGAGATGGGTGAGCTAAGATGAAGTCTCAGCAGATACAGTGTGAATGGAATTTGCATTTGTCGATACGTTGAGAGGTTGTTTGATTTTCAAAGGGACATGATAAAATGTTTCACAACTTGCAAGATAAATAAGGCAAAGTTATTAAGTTCAGTTTTCCTGAAGGTGCTGGCCATAAGGAAAACATTAAGATTTTTATATTCTGGGAAAAGTAACTTCCAAAGCAAGGGTGAAACATTGGGATTTACAGATCAAAAGGGAGGAAATATATTTAAAGAAAGATGGAAAGCTGTATGGTGGATGGCTCTGTGAGATCTTGAGGGGTGGACTGTGTGAAATAGATCTGTGAAAAAGCAGCCTCTAGCCACACCAGAGAAGTGCTGGTTTTGTCCAGAGTGTGAGGTTTTGTTAAAAGCCTTGGAGTTCTATTATCGAGTGAGAGAGATACAGAAGCTGTGAAATACCTCCCTTATAGCAACAGTGGGTGCTTGTGGTAATATTGCTGGGTGTTTTTGTAGATTGAGCATCTATTCGGACTGGTGCCTGAAAGGGATGTGCAGTTGGGAGTCTAATTAAGTAGAAATCTTTTGGGAACTGTTATAAGACTCAGTTTAACTGTATAACTGTAATCTTATGTGTATAACTTCTTTTCTTTTGCTAATAATTTTTTAATTTAATCTTTAAAATCTCCAAAGGTGGTAGTAGACTCTTCCGACTTCAGTGTACATACCTTCTCGTAATAAATACAAATTGCAAAATTGTTGTGATAGCTTAACCAAGTTTCCCTTTGGGATTTGGTCAGCCTGGCAATTACCATCTGCCATATCATAACAAAATTGAGGGCTCATCCAGGATTTTTTTTTAAAAATTCCTTGATTGGCTTGGAGTTGATGAATCTTAAGGCTACAAGTGCGAGAAGAACATTGAACTCAGGAGTTGGTGTTGAAGGATTTTAATGTGGTTAGACTGCAAATATGGCTTTAACAATTGCTAAGACTTTTCTGGGAGTAGAAGATGTAACCCTGATTGGTTTACAACAAGTAACCAAGGCTAAGTTAACAGAATTGGCAGATACGTTGCAGTTAGGATTAACCGCAAGGGCGAAGAAAGCAGACATAATTGAATTAATAGCTCAGCATTTGAAATTGGAAGGGATACCTGAAACTAGTGAGTCACAGCTGGAAGTGGTGAGACTTCAGTTACAAATGAAGAAGCTTGAACTTGAACAAGCAATGGAAATGAAAAAACTTGAATTAGAGGCAAAAGAAAAAGAAAAGGAGAGAGCATTTCTAAGGGAGCCAGCAGAAAGGCAGGCGAGAGAAAGAAGGAAAGAAAGCAAATTGGAAATGGAGAAGTTAACCATGGAGGAAAGAGAAAAAGAATGGGAAAGAGAATACCAGCTTAAAAAGCTGGACCTTAAAAACGAGACCTCAAATGCTGAGGAAGCTTCTGATGGTGAAACAACCACTTTCAACCCAAAACCAAATGGAGAGATATTTAAATTTGTGTAAGTGCTTCCGGAGTTTGAGGAATGGGATGTAGAGGCATTCTTTATTTTGTTTGAGAAGATAGCTAAGCAAATGATATGGCCACAAGAAATCTGGACATTGTTTTTACAGCCTAGGCTGATAGGTAGAGTTTATGAGGTGTATACATCGCTGTCGAAAGAAGTATCTGTGGATAATGATGCAGTAAAAAAAGGCTATTCTGAGTGCATTTGAGTTGGTTCCTGAGGCATACAGGCAGAAATTTAGGAATATAAGGAAACAGCCTGGACAGACTTATATTGAGTTTGAGAGAGTAAAATGAAGTAATTTTGACTGGCGGATATGGGCATTAAAGGTAGAGACAACATATGCAGCTCTTAGTGAAGAAATTCTTTTGGAAGAATTTAAAGATTCACTTCCTTCAGTAGTTGGAACTCATGTGGAAGAACAGAGGGTTAAAATGGCTAGGCAGGCAGCAGAGATAGCTGATGATTATGAGCTGGTCCATAGATCAAAACCTGTTTTCCATCACCCTTTTAAATCTGAGGATAGGAAGTGGGAAGTTGTAAAGAAAGCAGGTAGTCAAGGAAGAGAAGGGACAGCTGGGAATTTTCAAGAAATTTCTCCTCTGGTCAGAAAGGAAGGTGCTGAGGACAGAAGTGACACTTGAAGACTTAAATGTTTCCATGGTAATAAGGTTGGGCACAAAAAGTCAATGTGTTGGAATTAACAGGGAAAACCTATTGCAGTAATTGGAACACAGAAAAGTTCTGGACATACGAGTACTGTGGGCTCTGCTATCCAAAAGCAAGAAAAACCAATGGTTTATGTACAAGTGCAGCAGGAAGAATCAGTAGTAGCTAAAAAAGTGGGAATGTGTTCACAATTTATCCAAGGGAGTTCTGAAGGACAGGTTGCAGAAATGTTTAAAGATTTTATATGTGAAGGGAAAGTCTAAGTCTTTCTACTCACAGGGTGGAGCAGGCAAAGATATCAAAATTTTAAGGGACACGTAGGCTAGTCAGTCCTAAATGCTCATCAGAACAAAGAGCCATTGACAGGGAGACATTCTTGGGAGTTTATTGACAATAGTGAACACTATATACAAGTGATTAACACCTGTGCCCAGGCTGAGCAACTGCATCTTCCTGATTGGGCTCAGACACAGGTCGTTGCTGCCTGAGTGGGAGCTCTTGCTGCGAGTGGGGAGCTGCTATTATTGAGCGATTTGCTGTTGTGCTAATGGTGTTTTTTTCCCTGGCCTACACTCAAAGGAAGAAGACTGCTACAAGCTTGCTGCCTGAAAGGAGGAGGAGGAGCAGGAGGGAGAAAGGTCTGTCGGAGAAAACTTTTTGCAGAGCCTGTATTACATCCTGCTGCCGCACTCTGTTGCTGCTGGTGTTTGGGGATCTGCAGGGGCCTGTGACCTTATTAGAAGCCTGGGACTGTGCTGCTGCTGATTGCCCATCTGCATGGGAGTGGTTGGGGGGCGGTGGGGGACCCTGCAGCTTGAGGCCTGAGGCTCAAGGCTTAGTTCGTTGTAAGGGAGGAAGAAGAGAAGTGCACCAGGAGGGAGAAGATTTCGAGTGGTGCTGGGAGAGGTGTGTACACAAGATGTGGGAGCTCTGTATTGGACCTGTGTTTTGACAGGGGAGGGAAAGGAAGAGGAACATTTGAGGAGTGTGGGCGTGTTTGTGAGCTGGAAAGGCCTTTGTGCGTTCACCCCACCCCACGGACCTCCTGTTCAAGCCTGGGTTAGCTGGGGCTGCCCGGTAAAGAAGGTGCTAGAGTGAGGGACAGTGTGCCGGCAGTCCCAGCTGCCCTGGGACAAAGACATGCTACTCCCCGTTTCTGAAGAAAACCAAGAATCAAGACATCACCTCATTCTTCTCCAACCACCACCCCACCTCGTCCACCTGTGTTACTTGTCCACCTTGTGCCTCACTGTCCTCCCTCCTGTGCTCTCCTCCCTCTCTCCTCTCTCTCTCCCCCTTTACACCAGAGGTGGGGGGTGCAATTGAACCCCTCCATTCCCAACTCCCCACCCCCCCACTCCACCACCACTGCTGTTGCTTTCCTTTTGCACTAACACTTTTTGGGGTGGCGACACCATCATCACCGGTGGCGAGGGCCATCCAAGGCCACCTATGCAGGGGCAGTGGCCTCCTCGGCTCCTGTTGCTCCTATGGCCCCGTCACCCTTTAAGCTTGTGACAAAACAACTCGGGGTCATGAGCTATACTCACCCCGGCATGACAATTGAGGCGTGCGTCAAGGCGATGCTGGGTTCATCGGCCCCTCAACCGTAGTTGCTGCTTCAAAGATGTACAGCAAAGCTGTATTCTTCTTGAGGTCGGAGCGGGCGGTGCACCTGGCCCTTGAAAAGGGGCTCACTGTGGCTGGGATGTTTCTAGTGGTGGACCCTCTGGAACAGGATCATAATCGTGAATGTCCCGCCTCTTGTTCCCAATGGGCTCCTGCTCCCCCACCCCCATCAACTAGGGGAGGTTAGGTCGGGGGTCGCGACGATCCCGCTCGGCCTCAAGGAGACGGCCCTCCGCCACGTGTACTCCATCCGGTGCCAGGTACTTGTGTGCTTGGCCCGGGATGAGTGCGTCGAGGGGGGGCTTTAGTGTGGAGTATGAGGGGGCTGCCTATAGGGTCATGAGGTGCCATGCCTGCAAGGAGGTGGGGCATGTCCAAAAGAACTGCCCCGCCTCCAAGGCCGCCAATGTCACTCAGGTGGCCATAGCTGGCACCACCGCTCCTCCTCCCGCCACCACTCCATCTTCCTACCTGCAAGGGGGGGAGCCTCCGCCATCTCGGCTGCAGGCGAGGTGGAGGGGTGGAGACCCCATGCCGGAAGAAGACGTGACGGAAGACCAGCCACCCGGAAGCAGCCCCCAAAACCCTTTGAATACATCAAAAACACCCTGATCACAAGACCCCTGAAGATACCAGCTCAGATGTAACAACACCATCTGGCCCCGGTGTCCTGGCAGCGCATGCTCCCGGGCCCGTGGGCACCTCGGTGCCAAGTGCTGGGCCCGGCATCATCCCTGCGCAAGTTCCTGGGTCCGGCGGCGATGTGGCACATTACCCCAAGCCAGTGGTCTTGCTAAAGAGGGTGGGCCTGACCAAACCCCAGAGGGCAGGACATCCAGGGGGGTGCAGGAGGAGGCGGTGGAGGCCTCACAGATGGAGGTCTTCCCAGACCCCAGCCTACCCCGGAAGGCCACCGTTTGGAGGGGGAGGACCTGACCAGTTGTGAGGTTGGAGCGATAGCGTTAGCGTAGTGATATTGTCGCTGGACTAGTAATCCAGAGACCCAGGGTAATGCTCTGGGGACCTGGGTTTGAATCCCACCATAGCAGATGGTGGAATTTGAATTCAATAAAAATCGAATTAAAAGTCTAATAATGACCATGAAACCATTGTTGATCGTTGTAAAAACCCATCTAGTTCACTAATGTCCTTTAGGTAAGGAAATCTGTTGTCCTTACCTGGTCTGGCCTACACGTGACTCCAGACCCACAGCAGTGTTATTGACACTTAAATGCCCTCTGAAATGGCCTAGCAAGCCACTCAGTTATAATAAACTGTTGCAAAGTCACAAAAATGAATGAAACCGGACGGACCACCAGCATTGACTTAGGCACGGAAACAACAACGACAATCTCAGCCCTGTCAACCCTACAAAATCCTTACTAACACCTGGGGGCTAATGCCAAAACTGGGAGAGTTGTCTCACAGACTAGCCAAGCAACAGCCTGACATATTCATCCTCACGGAATCATACCTTACAGATAATGTCCCAGACACCACCATCACCATCCCTGGGTATGTCCCGTACCACCAGCAGAGGTGGCAACACAGTGGTATACAGTCAAGAGCGAGTTGCCCTGGGAGTCCTCAATATCGACTCTGGGCCCCATGAAGTCTCATGACAACAGGTCAAACATGGGCAAGGAAACCTCCTGCTGATTACCACCTACTGCCCTCCCTCAGCTGATGAACCAGTGCTCCTCCATGTTGAACACCACTTGGAGGAAGCACTGAGAGTGGCAAGGGCGCAGAATGTACTCTGGGTGGGGGACTTCAATATCCACCACCAAGGGTGGCTCGGTAGCACCACTGCTGACCGAGCTGGCCGAATCCTAAAGGACATAATTGCTCGACTGGGTCTGTGGCAGGTGGTGAGGGAACCAAGAAGAGGGAAAAACATACCTGACCTCATCTTAAACAACCTGCCTGCCACAGATGTATCTGTCCATGACACCACACAGTCATTGTGGAGATGAAGTCCCACCTTCACATTGAGGATACCCTCCATTGTGTTGTATGGCACTACCACTGTGCTAAATGGGATAGGTTTCAAACAGATCTAGCAACTCAAGACTGGGCATCCATGAGGCACTGTGGGCTATCAGCAGCAGCAGAATTGTACCCGAACACAATCTGTAACCTCATGGCCCGGCATAGCCCTCACTCTACCATTACCATCAAGCCAGCAGATCAAACCTGGTTCAATGAAGAGTCCAGGAACAGCACCAAGCATACCTAAAAATGAGGGATCAACCTGGTGAATCTATAACATAGGACTACTTGCGTGAGAAACAGCATAAGCAGCTGTTTGTGGTTGATAGACAGAGCTAAGCGATCCCACAACCAACGGATCAGGTCTAAGATCTGCAGTCCTGCCACATCCGGTTGTGAATGGTAGTGGACAATTAAACACCTCAATGATGGAGGAGCCCAGTACACCAGTGCAAAAGATAAGGCTGACGCATTTGCTACGATCTTCAGCCAGAAGTGCCGAGCGGATGATCCATCTTGGCCTCTTCCTTTACAGTTGCCAGTCTTCAGCCAATTCAATTCACTTCACGTGTTATCAAGAAATGGCTGAAGGCACTGGATACTGCAAAGGCTATGGGCCCTTACCAAATTCCGGCAATAACACTGAAGACTTGTGCTCCAGAACTTGCCGCGCCCCTAGCCAAGCTGTTCCAGTACAGCTACAACACTGGCAGCTAACCAGCTATGTGGAAAATTGCCCAGGTATGGCCTGTACACAAAAAGCAGGACAAATCCAACCCAACCAATTACCACCCCATCAGTCTATTCTCCATCATCAGTAAAGTAATGGAAGGGTGATCAACAGTGCTATCAAGCGGCACTTGCTTAGCAATAACCTGCTCACTGACACCCAGTTTGGGTTCTGCCAGGGCCACTCTGCTCCTGATCTCATTACAGCCTTGGTTCAAACATGGACAAAAGAGTTGAACTCCTGAGGTGAGGTGAGAGTGACTGCCCTTGACATCAAGGCAGCATTTGACAAAGTGTGGCATCAAGAAGCCCTAGCAAAACTGGAGTCAATGGGAATCAGGGGAAAAACTCTCCGCTGGTTGGAGTCATACCTAGCACAAAGATGGTTGTGGTTGTTGGAGGTCAGTCATCTCTGCTCCAGGACATCACTGCAGGAGTTCCTCAGGGTAGTGTCCTCAGCCCAACCATCTTCAGCTATTTCATCAATGACCTTCCTTCTATCATAAGGTCAGAAGTGGGGATGTTCGCTGATGATTGCGCAGTGTTCAGCACCATTTGCGACTCCTCAGATACTTAAGCAGTCTATGTCCAAATGCAGCAAGACCTGGACAATATCCAGGCTTGGGCTGACAAGTGGCAAGTAACATTCGCACCACACAAGTGTCAGGCAATGATTATCTCCAACAAGAGAGAATCTAACCATCACCCCTTGATGTACAATGGCATTACCATCACTGAATCCCACAACATCAACATCCTGGGGGTTACCATTGACCAGAAACTGAACTGGTCTAGCCATAAAAATATTGTGGCTACAAAAGCAGGTCAGAGGCTAGGAATAGTGCGACGAGTAACCCATCTCCTGACTCCCTAAAGCCTTTTCACCATCTACAAGGCACAAGGAGTGCGATGGAATACTCTCCACTTGCCTGGATGAGTGCAGCTCCCACAACATTAAAGAAGCTGGACACCATCCAGGACAAAGCAGTCCGCTTGATTGGCACCACATCCACAAACATTCACTCCCTCCATCCCCGACGCACAGAAGCAGCAGTGTGTACCATCTACAAGGTGCACTGCAGGAATTCACCAAGGCTCTTTCAACAGCACCTTTCAAACCCACAACCATTACCATCTAGAAGGACAAGGGCAGCAGATAGATGGGAATACCACCACCTGGAAGTCCCCCTCCAAGTCATTCACCATCCTGACTTCGAAATATATCAGTGCTCCTTCACTGTCGTTCGGTAAAATTCCTGGAACTCCCTTCCTAACAGCACTGTGGGTGTACCTACACCACATGGCCTGCAGCGGTTCAAGAAGGCAGCTCATCACCACCTTCTCAAGGGCAACTAGGGATGGGTGATAAATGCCAGCGAAGCCCACATCCCGTGATTGAATAAAAAAAAAGTGTCTCCTCCCCAGATGAAAAGGTGGTGTCGTCTCTGCCCCGTAAGTTCTTACTCTGCCCTCTGGGGGCAGCCCAAATCCCTAACGTCTGGTTGCAATTCCCTGAACAGGGCCCCTCAGGGCTCAGGGAGGGTACCGCCCTTGCAGTAGTGCCCCACCCTGACCCACCTTGTACCCCCAAGATGCCATCTGGCCCACCAGGGGACTACAGCAGTCCCTTCATGGCCCCGACTGCTGGGTCATCGGGTGGTGGTGGCGAGGAAGGCCTCCCAACTCCCTCCCAACCTTTAGCTCCAGGAGCCTCTGTGCTAGGTTCAGAGCTTTTTCCATACTGGCTGAGCGACCCGGTGCCTGGGTAGGAGCAAGGCTCTAAGCCACTGTCACCTGTTGGCCCAAATTCCCCGGAGGAGACCAGAGAGGACCCCTCTACCCTTGATCCTGGGGGTGAGATCGAGGTGGAGGCGGAGCCGACTGGCAGCTCCAAACCAGCCCCCGTACTCAATACGGGGGAAGAGTTGGAAGCTGGAGGTGACGACCAGGAGGAGGACAGAGTTTCGGTAGTGAGCACCGGGGACGACTTAGAGCCATTGTCGGGTGAGGTGGTGAATCCCCTGGTGCCCCCCAACTGATTCTCCCCCCCACTGATTCTCCCCTCATCCCTTTATGGGAGCTCCAGGATTTTTTAGCCAGTAATCGCGGTCACTGAGACAGGGTCCAGTCGGCCATGGACTGGTTGCATTCTTTTCCTCTTGTGTTTTGGCCCGCTGCGAGGCCCTCAAGGCCCCTGGGCTGGACTGGAATGCTAAGAGGAGGGTCCACACCTTTCTCGCTGGGCTCCGGAAGGAGAGGAAGGATTAAAATAGTTCTCTCCTTCTTACACTAGGCATAGTGATGGTAGCACATGCTTCTGACAATGAAGACTAACATAGCCAGCCTCAACATCAACAGCAGCAGTGACGCACAGCCCAGGTTCCAGAACTTCTCAGTCCCCAGGGATGGGAAATATTTCCTGCAGGAAACCCATACCGTTCCGGGAGACAAAGCTACGTGGCTCCTGGAGTGGCGAGGGGGCGTCTACATGAGTCACCTAGCCTCCAATTCTGGTGGGGTGGCTATCTTGTTGGCCCCATATTTTCAGCCGGAGATCTTGGGGGTCAAGGAGCCAGTGCCAGGCCGGTTGCTGCACCTTACTGTGTGCCTGGGGGACGCGGTGCTTCACTTTGTGAATGTGTACCCTCCCCTGGGCTCGCAGCAGCAAGCGAGCTTCTTTGAGGAAGTGTCCACTCATCTCGGCTCCATCAATGCGGGCGAGTGCATCGTCCTCGGGGGGGATTTCAACTATACCCTCAAGGCCTGGGACCATCACGGTACCCAGTAAGTTGTAGGACCTGATCTGGTCCTTCGACTTGGTGGATGTCTGGTGACCTCTTCATTCTGACTCCAGCGTTTTAACTTTCTGGAGTCGGAACATCCAGACTCGACCTCCTTTACATTTCAAGGTGCTCGTGTCCTGCATTCCATCAGCTTCTGTGCAGCAGGTGCCGTGCATGGACCACTGTCTGGTATGGGCGGAGTTCATTCTGTTCTGCACTCGGACGGGGTCCGTGTACTGGCACTTTAGCATCCTGCTACTGGAGGATGAGCAGTTCCTGGACTCGTTCTGTTGTTTCTGGGCCGGCTGGAGAAGGAAGCGGGGAGGCTCCCCCTCCTTGAGGCTATGGTGGGAACAGGGCAAGGCTCACGTCCAGGTCTTCTGTCAGGGGTACGTGAGGGGGTCGACGAAGAGGCAGAAATCCAGGGTCGAGGAATTGGAGAAGGAGGTGCTCGACCTGGAGGCACGTCTCCGTCAGCCCGACGCGGACCCGGCCCTGCAGCGGGTGTACGATGAGAAGAAGGGCGCGCTGCGGGACCTGCAACTCGCCGGGTCCCACGGAGCATACGTGGGGTCGCAGATCCGGTTCCTCTGGGACCTGGACCGTGGCTCCCCCTTCTTCTACTCGCTGGGAAAAAGGCACGGGGTCCATCAGCAGCTCCTTACGCTGCTGGCCAACGACGGATTCCTCGTCTCGGATCCAGAGGGCATCAGGGCCATTGCCCGAGACTATTACACTGCTCTGTTTACTCTGGATCCGTCCAGCGAGGACGCTCGCAGAGTTTTGTGGGAGGACCTGCTGCAGGTCGGCCTGGAGGTCGCCGGAAAACTTGACTCCCCTATAATTCTGGGGGAGCTGACCGGCGCCCTCAACAGTCTCTCCAGGAGAAAGTCCCCGGAGCTGGATGGCCTGACTGTGGAGTTCTTCAGGGCGTTCTGGGACGTCTTGGGGAACGACTACGCGGGGGTCCTGGGGGAGAGTATCGCTACCGGGGAGATGACCCTTTTGTGGCTCAGGACGATCTTTGCCCTGCTGCCTAAGAAGGGGGACCTCTGCCAACTCAGGAACTGGCGCCCAGTCTCCCTCCTCAGCACGGATAACAAGATCTTTGCCAGGGCAATGTCGTCTCTCTTGGCACTGTGCTGGACCACATGATCCACCCTACCCAGTCCTACATGGTCCCGGGCCGAACCATCTTCCATAATATCCATCTGGTCCGGGACATCATCCACACCTCCAGGGGACTGGTCTGTCGAGCACTTTCCTGTTTCTTGACCAGGAGAAGGCGTTTGACAGGGTGGATCACGAATATTTATTTGGGACTCTGCAAGCATTCAGGTTAGGGACGCGTTTTGTTGTCCGGATCCAACTTCTGTACACTGTCACAGAGTGTTTCCCCTCGCTTTGGGGGAGGAGTGGGTCAGGGCTGCCCCCTGTCTGGCCAATTGTATTCTATCGGCGTGGAGCCTTCCCTGCGCCTCTTGCGGAGCAGGTTGTCGTGCTTGGTTCTGCGCGGGCTGGACATCGGGGTGGTCCTCTCGGCTTACGCCGATGACGTGCTCCTCATATTCACCGACTTGGCTGACCTGCAGAGAATGTGCGACTGCCAGGAGGTCTACTCTGCCGCGTCCTCTGCCAGGATCATCTGGGGCCAGTGTTCTGGACTCATGGTCAATCAGTGGCAGATGGATCCCCTACCCGAGGAGCTCAGGCCTTTCACCTGGAGCAAGACCAGCTTCCTCTACCTGGGGGTACACATCTGCCCTGTTGAGGAATCCTGGCCGGCGAACTGGCAGGAGCTGGAGACAAAAGTCACCGCTCGCCTGTGGCACTGGGCAGGACTGCTCTGAGCGCTGTCTTACCGGGGTCGAGTTCAGGTCATAAACCAGCTGATTGCTGCCATGTTGTGGTACCGGCTGGTCACTTTGACCCCTCCCCTGGACTTTGTCACAAAAATCCAGTGAATGCTCATCGACTTCTTCTGGGACAAAAGGCTGCACTGGATCACTGCTGAGGTTCTGAGTCTCCCGCTTAGGGAAGGCGGTCAGGCGCTAGTGTGCCTACGCACACAGGTGGCAACTTTCCGCCTTCAGGCCCTGCAGCGATACCTTTACATCGAGCCCCCTCCGAGACGGTGTGCCCTGGTGAATTATTTCTTCTGCCATTATGAATTATGATGTGCAGCTCCTGTTTATAGACCTGAGGGGCCTTTGTAGCTCCTTGCAGGTGTTGCCCGTCTTTTACCAGGACCTGATCAAAATCCGGAACATGGTCGCCTCGCGACGCAGCTCTCTGCCATCAGGAATAGAGGCTATCGTCAGAGAACCGCTGCTCAGGAATCTGCCCCTCCATCCATTTCAGTGGCTGGTGGAGGGGAGGGCTGTGGCTGCCGGGGTGACCAGGATCGGGGATGTGCTGGGTGGCGGAGGAGTGGGCTGGATGATTCCACAGGAGTTGGGCATTGCGCGTCCGTGGGCGTCTGGCTCACGGCCAATGCCATTCAAGATCTTAGGACGGTCATGCTCAGCCCCGATGTCATACTGGGACTTGAGAGGTGGCGCAGGTGCACGGTAGTCTTCTGTCCGAGCGTACCCCTGTTCGGACGGAATTCCACATTGGCCCCAAGCCCTGAAACCTCCCTCAGGAGCCGGTGCCCTGCAACCTGAGTTGCCTTGCAGAAATGCTCTCTGTGCCCTTTAGCATCGCGCAGAAGAGTTTCCTGTATGGGCTGCTGCTGCACACCCTTCACTTTTTTGCCCTCGCCTGCCGCCCGGACATGCCCTGGAGTGCTTTGTTGCCATCCGGTGGCGGAGGTCCCCAGTGGGGGGGTCCTCTAGGGGCGTGTCCTCCGCTTTCCATCGGGGACCTGGGGTACAGGGTGTTGCATGCAGCAGTCCCATACAATTGTAGAATGTGTCAGTTCACGGACTCCCAAGGTGCCTGCGTCTTTTGTGGCCTTGTGGAGTCTGTGGACCACATGTATGTTGGTTGTTGTGGGCTGCACTCCCTTTATAGTTTCTTGGAAACATTTTACTGTTGTTTTGTTTGCACTTCAGCCACATGATCCTGATCTACGGGCACCCGCTGTGGAGGGGGACTGAGGGTGGAGGGCCTCCTCGTGAACCTGCTCCTGGGCCTGGACAAGTTGGTCATTAACGAGTCCAGGCAGCGGGTGATCGAGGGGATCGTCTGACCCGACTGTCTGCCCCTCTTCCGCGGCTATATTCAAGGCTGGGTGTCCTTGGAGAGGGAGCACATGGTGTCCACCGACACCTTTGAGGCTTTCCGTTCTCCGTGGGCACTGTGGGGACTGGGGTGTTTTATCAACCCCTTTAATCATATTTTGATTTAATGTTATCAAGTTTCCTTTGCATTTTGTCTTTTATTTTTGCAGTTTCCCTTTAAGGGGCTGCCTTTTAATTTGTTCCTTGATTTGTTAATTTAGTTTATTTGTTTGGTAACAAAAAGAGTTACATTGTCTTAACATTCCTAACCCTGCCGCTAGGTCTTGGTGCTTCCCAGACATCCACAGCGGAGGTGTAGGCAGCTGCTGACTGTGATGCCCTGTCTGTGATGACCTTAGTAGGCATCCTCTGGAGGGCTGAAACCTGGAGGGCCCCGGCCTGCTTTTGGGGTTCCTGCTGTGTGACAGTGGCACCCTCCTCGGCCTGTGGAGCTGAAGCTTCTGAGGCCACAAGAAGAGGGGAGTTGGATAGGCAGAACACTCCCGGAGTCACCTGGATGGATGGCCCTGGAGGGCACACCTGCTGATCGTCCTCCCCATTGGTTCTCAAAGTCCCTGGCTGGCTCCTTGAAGAGAAGGGGTAGCTGGAGTGAGATTGGGCTGCCCCGCACCCCTCTCATGTACACTCTGTTGGAGGCCAACTATGGCATCAATGATGGAGTTCAGCCTGCACAGCAGTGCAGGAGTGATGTCCTCGACCAAGGTCTGCTTGGCAGCCACCATCCTACCAGTGTTGACCCAGTGTGCTGGCATGCTGGTACTATCACCTCAGACTAAAGGCGGATGGACTCCTCCATTGTGCCTTGCAACCTGAGGAATGCAGCGGACATCCCTTTCTGATGTTCCCGAGCTTGCTTTTGCAGCTCCCGCAACTGTGACATGACCGAGTCCAGAGGCTCATCATCTGACTCGGACTCAACAAATTTCTGGCCTCCAGCGGCCCTCCGAGTGCCAGACACCAGGGAAGCCCTGCCGCTGTGTCAGAAAGTGCGATGTGCTCACCAGATTGTGGTTCCGAGGCTACTGTAAAGCTAAGCCCCACCGAGGTATGTGTCTCTGCACTGGTGAAGGGTGTGGGTGTGCGCTGTGACGGGACTTCAAGGAGGGTGCCTTCAGATTCCTCTTCAGAGGTTTCTTCGGGGCTTGATTGGAGGCCCTGTGTCATGGATTCCGTCGGCTGTTTGGCAGATGTGCCTGTGAAATTAAGAAGAGATAGTTAGTGCCTGGCAGTGGCCTATGAAACAGGACATATCACTCACAGCATGGTTGTCTGATGGATGCTGCACTGCTGGATCCTCGCTTGGTAGAGCACCACCGACCTCACCATCAGCACGAGACTGGTCTAGATCCTCACCAGCCAGCTAGATAGCTCTGTTTTCAAAGTCCATGGGGACCTTGATTTCAGGCATTCCTCCACCGGTCTGCGACCTCTCCCTCCTGTTGTGTGCCAGCTTGTCCTGCATGAATAGAGACGGAGAGAGTGTAAGCAGGATGCCTGCCAGACCAGATGATTGCCTGGCCTGTGTGGGTGGTAAGTGGTCCCATGGACAGGATGAGGACAATGAAGCTGTGTGTCAAAGACTGACAAACAAAGTAATTGCAGGACTGAGCAATCGTGCGGTTTATATCGATGACTTGGTAGTTTTCTGTCAAACATGGGAGGAGCATTTACAACATCTGAAAGAACTGTTTGATCGACTGCGAGAAGCTAATTTGATAGTGAACTTGGTTGAGTAAATTTGCGAAAGCACAAGTTACATATTTAGGCTACACTGTTGGACATGGCCAGATGGCACCATGAGATGTGAAAGTAAAATCCATCGTGAATTTCCCAGCGTCTACAACAAAATGGGAAGTTTTGAGATTTTTAGCATGAGTGGATTTTTTTGGAAGTTTGTACCAAATTTTAGCAGTGTGGTTGCTCCATTGACTGAACTACTAAGAAGGAACAAGAATTTTCAATCGACACAGGAGTGTCAGGATGCATTTGACAGTTTGAAAACTGTGTTGACTACTACACCAGTTTTGGCCGCACCTAATTATGCCAAGCAGTTTAAATTGGCAATTGATGCAAGTGAGCTTGGTATTGGTGCTGTGTTGTTACAAGAAGGTGAAATGGGAATTGCCGGTAGGATATTTTTCATGGAAGCTGAATGTACATCAGAAAAGATACTCAAGCATCGATAAAGAGACTCTAGGTCTGGTGTTATCATTTTAAGGTTTATGTTGAAAGCAATTTTTCAGGAACAATTGTTTATTCAGACCCCACCACAATCCTTTAAAATTTCTGGACATATTTCAAGACCAAAGCGCCAGACTGTTCAGATGGAGTTTATTATGGCAACTGTTTAATTTATAGATAATACATGTGGCAGGATGAGAAAATTTAATTGCAGATGCGTTGTCAAGAGTTTAAAGTTCAAAGGAAAGTGGACATTTGAAACATGGACAATGGACTGAAATGATTTCAGTTGGTATGAAGGCTTTTTATATATTGTCATGTTAATGCATGTACCTGGTAGTGAAATAGCTTTGTGTATAGAGATAAGTATAGCAAGTAATGCGAAATGGGTTGAGAAAATGAAACCATCTTTTAGAACTATGATGGTTCATTTTTCCATAAGGATGAAGGTGTAAAGAAAATATCTTTTTTTTTCCTGACATTACCGTGGGATGCTGAAGCAGGCTTGTGTGTGTGTGTGTGTGTGTGTGTACATGTTACTAAATTAATTAACCTAAAGACGATCATCAAATGTTTTAAATGTAAAACAGGCATTTTGAAATGGAGATCGGTGAGCTAAGATGAAGACTCAGCAGATACATTGTGAATGGAATTTGCATTTGTAGATAAGTTGAGAAGTTGTTTGATTTTCAAAGGGACATGATAAGATGTTTTACAACTGGCAAGATAAATAAGGCAAAGTTATTAAGTTTTTTTTTCCCAAAGGTGCTGGCTGTAAGGAAAACATTAAATATTTTTATATTCTCAGAAAAGTAACTTCCAAAGCAAGGGTGAAACAATGGGATTTACAGATCAAAGGGAGGAAATATATTTAGAGAAAGATGGAAAGTTGTATGATGAATGGCCCTGTGAGATCTTGAGAGGTGGGCTGTATGAAATAGACCTGTGAGAAAGCAGCCTCTAGCCACACCAGAGAAGTGCTGGTTTTGTCTAGAGTGTAAGGTTTTGTTAAAAGCCTTGGAGTTCCATTGTCAAGTGAGAGAGATACAGAAGCTGTGAAATGCCTCCCTTATAGCAACAGTGGATGTTTATGGTAATATTGCTGGATGTTTTTATAGATTAAGAATTTATTCAGACTGTTGCCTGAAAGGGGTGTGTATTTGGGAGTCTGGTTAAGTAGAAATCTTTTGGGAACTGTTATGAGACTAAGTTTAACTATATAACTGTAATCTCGTGTGTTTAACTTTTCTTTTGTTAATAAATGTTTTAATTTAATCTTTAAAATCTCCAAAGGTGGTAGTGAATTCTTTACTTCTGACTTCAGAGTATGTACCTTCTTGTAATAAATACAAATTGCAAAATAGTTGTGATAGCTTGATCAAATTTCCCAATGGGATTTGGTCAGCTTGGCAATTGCCATCTGCCATATCATAACAAGTGGTTTGATACAACTAAATGGCTCACTGGGCCATTTCAGAGGATAATTAAGAGTCAACAGATTGCTGTGTGTCTGTAGTCACATGAAGTAAGGATGGCAAGTTCCCTTCCCAAATGGATATTAGTGCACCAGATGGGTTTTTACAACAATCTGGTGGCTTCATGGTCACCATTACTGAGACTAGCTTTTTATTTCCAATTGTATTAATTAATTAAACTGAAATTCTTCCAGCCACCAGGATGGAATTTGAACTCGTGCCTGCAGAGTCCTGGGTTACTTGCTTTGTAAACACCGATATAAAGTATTCATTAAGTGTTCTAGTTTTACCCTGTACCTCTAAGCATATATTGCCATCTTTGTTCCTAATAGGCCCCACCCTGCCTCTTACTACCCATTCGCTTAATATTTACATAGTGGTAGAAGATTTTTGGGGTCTTTTTTATGCTAACAGCCATTCCATTCACATATTCTCTCTTTGCCAGTCTCTCCACAGATGCTGCCTGATCTGCTGAGTATTTCCAGCATTTTCAATTGTTATTAAAGAGGACAAGCTGCTTAAAGAGAAAGGAGTGGGAAGAGGGTACGAAAGGTCTTAGCAGGGGGTCGTATCCAGCCAGGATCTTTAGGGAATAATTCCCTCACCTCAACCTAACCTAGAAACAGTATACGTGACATCTCTGTTTCACTATAAGGAGGTGCTCACTGACATAATCACCTGTTGCAGCCAGACCTGCAGCCTCAGAGTAGGGCAAGGATATAGCATTGCCAGTGAATGTGAAGGTGAATATACATGGCCATAAACTTATCCACATTCGTCTCTATGGTGTAAAAGGTTGGGATGCATCTGTGACATTTAGTAATGTTAATAAGCCTGAGTGCTAGATATTAGTTTAACTCAACCATTTTTAGATTAACTTCATGTTATAATCAATGTAACAACAAGGTCAAAACACCATTTTGTATCAACACTGAGATGAGGCCATTTTGTGTTCTGTACTTTATAACCGCTCATATTTGAGGGTTATCACATAATGAGGAACCAGCCAGAAACAGATGATTGATCTAATAGTGTACCTCAATTAAGTTGTAATTGAAAAAATAGTAATTAATCATGTAGTTATGTTAAAGCTGGATTTAAAACCTTATTTCTACTTTGGATGAGTATCAAACAGATATGTTATGCTAAGTTCAGCAAAAACCTGTGACCAAAATGGACAATAGACAATTTTGCATTGTCTATTGAAAGAAATATTGGCCTTTCAAGAGATTATGTACGTAGGTAGTTAAACTCCAATTAAAACAAACCAACATTTAAACTAACAAATTATGAAATTACACAGACATGGACTAGGATTTTTCAGTCCACTGAGGCCCAGCCAAAAGATCATTGACTTTCGGCAGGACTGGGTGATCGAGGCAGGGGCGGGGCCAGAAAATGCTGCCCATGGTCTGATATGATGTATTGATAATTCAGGGGATAAAAGTAAAGGTTTTGAACAACGTCTTTGCTATCTAGTCACCTACTGGATGCTCCTGAGGCAGAAAGAATTGCTGTCAATGAAGAAACAGGAGGACACGCTTACTCATCAGCGACCTGATCAGTCGTTTGAAGCTGCAACTCTATTTTGTGTTGTTAAAATAAACTTTCTCTTTTAACTCTCGAGTAGAGAGTTCATCTTGCCTTATGGTTATGTCTTGTTCGAACCTAAAGATTTAATTGATTTTATTAGTTTAATATGAAGTCAGATAATTACGGTTGAGGCATAGAAATTTGAGCAACAGCTTTCTGAAAGCAAAAAAATAAAATGAGTCACTGAAATCTGATTTATGGGATGCTAGGGGCGCCTTTAGAGAATATATCAACGAACAACATTCTAGGGGGGATCATTCCCTTTGTCAAACGAAAAAATATGAGCTTGAAGGGAGATTAAAGAGACAGCATGCAGTCATCTCTGCAGTTCCTCGAGGAGAATCCATTTCAGATCTGCTGAAACAAGCTTATCAGAAGTGTGTGTGTGTGTCAGACTGGGAATGTGCATGTCTGCCACCACCGGTAGAAGTGGTCAATGTTAGGGATTCTCCCCCCAACCATTGCGCTGACAAATGCTGCCCCTCCAACTCCCCCAGATAGATACCCTCCACTCCCTTCCGATGTTGCACCAGATCCAGCCCAGGTTTCAATAGTAACACGGATAACTGACCGAGACACACAAGTTCATATAGTAAGTGAAGAACAAAGAGCTGTTCCCTTAACTCTTGCAGAGGATCAAACTTGTTTTCGAGAATTTAGAAATAATTCAAGGTGATGATTCTCTCGAAGTAAATAGATGACGGACAGACTTCAGACGAGGTCATTCAGAGCTGCAGAACAGCGATTTAAAACGCGTTTTTTATGTGCTTGTATAAGGGAGTTAAAAGAAAACGCAGTCCCCCGAACTTTATAGCATGCAAACTTCTGCAGAAATAATGGTCCTACTTTTATGTGCCCTTGGGATTGCAAATATAAACCCAAATGAAAAGATGAACCAAACCAGGCAGTTCCCTAATGAATCACCTCGTGTCTTTGGTAACTGATTGTATGACTTATACGAGCGTTCCCAACATGTAACCCCGAGAACAGCAGCAACAGGGGAAAAAACAACTTTAAAAGCGCATTTATCAAGCAGCAGCCGAAAGTTTGGAGTGCAGTGGGAATTTCAACCCGAGCGACTGACCCCTGGTGACAAGTCGAAGCTAATGCAATAGAAGTATTAAAGGTCCTATTAGGGAACAACCAAAAAGTACGCCCGACTGTCAAGAGAAATGTTGCAATAGTTGAAGGGTGAAAACAACAGCCCCAACACCATTGTGCGCAGAAAGGACCCAGTATATCTTGTTTCCATTGTGGCAAAATAGGCCATCATGCAAGGGATCGTTGGAATAAACCATCCGCACATCAGTCAGCCCCAAGAATCGGAAGTTACCTCAGCATATTTAGCAAAATTCACAAAAGAGACTCACAACAAGATGTTGCTAAATTCATGTTTTCTAAAATGGAAGATGAAATTAAGCAAATGCTCAGAAAAGGAATGTCGGATATGATATTATCCATGTTCAAAGAGCAGTTTGTTAATGGGCAAGTTGCGGGCACTTCGAGGCCAAATGCACCCATAGCAAATGGAACCCAAGTGGGTTTCCAACAAAGGGATCAGACCCCCTTCAAATGGTCGGTAATGAGATTCTGACGTGGTTGTGATGATAGATCAGTTATTCCTGTTGTTTTTTATGGAGGCCAACAACAGAACATGATAATCAAAAACAAAAATACCTGGAAAAACTCAGCAGGTCTGGCAGCATCTGCGGATAGGAACACAGTTAATGTTTCGAGTCCGAATGACCCTTCAACAGAACTAAGTAAAAATAGAAGAGAGGTGAAATATAATCTGGTTTGGGGGGGGTGGGGCAAGAAGAGCTGGATAGAGGGCCAGTGATAGGTGGAGATAACCAAAAGATGTCACAGACAAAAGGACAAAGAGGTGTTGAAGGTGGTGATATTATCTAAAGGAATGTGCTAATTAAGGGTAGAAAGCAGGACGAGCAAGGTACAGATAGCCCTAGTGGGGGTGGGGTGGGGGGAAGGGATCGAAATAGGCTAAAAGGTAGAGATAAAACAATGGATGGAAATACACTTAAAAATAATGGAAGTAGGTGGGAAAAGAAAAATCTATATAAATAATTGGAAAAAACAAAAAGGAGGGGGAAAATCGGAAAGGGGGTGGGGATGGAGGAGAGAGTTCATGATCTAAAATTGTTGAACTCAATATTCAGTCCGGAAGGCTGTAAAGTGCTTAGTCGGAAGATGAGGTGCTGTTCCTCCAGTTTGCGTTGAGCTTCACTGGAACAATGCAGCAAGCCAAGGATGGACATGTGGGCATGAGAGCAGGGTGGAGTGTTGAAATGGCAAGTGACAGGGAGGTTTGGGTAATACTTGCGGACAAACCAAAGGTGTTCTGCAAAGAAGTCACCCAGTCTGCGTTTGGTCTCTCCAATGTAGAGGAAACTTCATTGGGAGCAACGAATGCAGTAGACTACGTTGAGGGAAGTGCAAGTGAAATGCTGCTTCACTTGAAAGGAGTGTTTGGGCCCTTGGACGGTGAGGAGAGGGGAAGTAATGGGGCAGATGTTGCACCTTCTGCGGTTGCATGGGAAGGTGCCGTGGGAGGGGGTTGAGGTGCAGGGGGTGATGGAGGAGTGGACCAGAGTGTCCCGGAGGGAACGATCCCTGCGGAATGCCGCCAAGGGGGGCGAAGGGAAGATGTGTTTGGTGGTTGCATCATGCTGGAGTTGGCAGAAATGGCAGAGGATGATCCTTTGAATGCGGAGGCTGGTGGGGTGATAAGTGAGGACAAGGGGGACCCTATCATGTTTCTGGGAGGGAGAAGAAGGTGTGAGGGCGGATGCGCGGGAGATGGGCCGGACACGGTTGAGGGCCCTGTCAACCACCGTGGGTGGAAAAGCTCGTTTAAGGAAGAAGGATGACATGTCAGAGGAACTGTTTTTGAAAGTGGCATCATCAGAACAGATGCGACGGAGGCGAAGGAATTGAGCGAATGGGATGGAGTCCTTACAGGAAACGGGGTGTAAGGAGCTGTAGTCGAGGTAGCTGTGGGAGTCGGTAGGCTTGTAATGGATATTGGTGGACAGTCTATCTCCGCCCTCACACCTTCCTCTCCCTCCCAGAAGCATGATAGGGTCCCCCTTGTCCTCACTTATCACCCACCAGCCTCCGCATTCAAAGGATCATCCTCTGCCATTTCTGCCAACTCCAGCATGATGCAACCACCAAACACATCTTCCCTTCGCCCCCCTTGGCGGCATTCCGCAGGGATCGTTCCCTCCGGGACACCCTGGTCCACTCCCCCATCACCCCCTACACCTCAACCCCCTCCCACAGCACCTTCCCATGCAACCGCAGAAGGTGCAACGCCTGCCCCTTTACTTCCCCTCTCCTCACCGTCCAAGGGCCCAAACACTCCTTTCAAGTGAAGCAGCATTTCACTTGCACTTCCCTCAACTTAGTCTACTGCGTTCGTTGCTCCCCATGCGGTTTCCTCTACATTGGAGAGACCAAACGCAGACTGGGTGACCGCTTTGCAGAACACCTTCGGTCTGTCCGCAAGTATTACCCAGACCTCCCTGTCGCTTGCCATCTCAACACTCCACCCTGCTCTCATGCCCACATGTCCGTCCTTGGCTTGCTGCATTGTTCCAGTGAAGCTCAACGCAAACTGGAGGAACAGCACCTCATCTTCCGACTAAGCACTTTACAGCCTTCAGGACTGAATATTGAGTTCAACAATTTTAGATCATGAACTCTCTCCTCCATCCCCACCCCCTTTCCGATTTTCCCCCTCCTTTTTGTTTTTTCCAATTATTTATATAGATTTTTCTTTTCCCACCTACTTCCATTATTTTTAAGTGTATTTCCATCCATTGTTTTATCTCTACCTTTTAGCCTATTTCGATCCCTTCCCCCCACCCCACCCCCACTAGGGCTATCTGTACCTTGCTCGTCCTGCTTTCTACCCTTAATTAGCACATTCCTTTAGATAATATCACCACCTTCAACACCTCTTTGTCCTTTTGTCTGTGACATCTTTTGGTTATTTCCACCTATCACTGGCCCTCTATCCAGCTCTACTTGTACCACATCCACCCCTTAACCCAGATTATATTTCACCTCTCTTCTATTTTTACTTAGTTCTGTTGAAGGGTCATTCGGACTCGATATGTTAACTGTGCTCCTATCCGCAGATGCTGCCAGACCTGCTGAGTTTTTACAGGTATATTTGTTTTTGTTTTGGATTTCCAGCATCCGCAGTTTTTTGCTTTTATCCACATGATAATCGACACTGGTTCAGCTGTCACAACCATTCATACTTCACACATGATGGCGGGCAAGGGTTGTGCTCCATTAAAAGATTATGATGGTTCAGAATAAGTTGCATTTGAAGTAGTGTCTTCTGAACTTAGGTTAGGAAGTTTCTGCTGTACAGTTAACTCACCACTGTATATAAATTTGCCATTGAAAAGGGGAATAATAGGTACTGATACATTAAACCAGCATGGTTCAATTACTGACTATAACAATAACAGTCTGTGGATAGCTGAGAATGAGAAAACAATGGTAGTTTCCAATGCTTATTCTGTTTTTACGATTAAAAAAGATTCTTTGTATGATCCCCCTGAACATGAAAATGCTCAGGTAGAACAGTTAATTCAGAAACACTTTACTAACAAACATGATTGTGGGCAAATGGAGGGGGAGGAGTCTATCAACAGACATCCTCCTTTGTTAAACCAATTCTTTGTTATCCAATTCTTAAAGAAAGTTATCCTTATATCAGAGAAACAATTCAGTCTCTTGTTAAACAAGGTGAAGGTATGGCACATTTACAACAAATTCACCTATTTGGCCTCTAAAGAAACCTGATGATAGTTGGTGATTAACTATTGATTATTAGAAATTGAATTCTGAAACACTAGCCTGTTCTAGCTCCAGTTGTGTGAGAAGCACCCACTCTTCCCTCAAAAATTCCAGTTGGTTCAAAGCATTTTTCTACCATAGACATTTCTAATGGATTTTGGGGTATTCCTATTAAAAAAGGAAGATCAGTACTAATTTGCTTTTACATTTGAAGATCAGAGTTACACTTGGACTTGTCTGCTGGGGATTCCATAATGCTCCTGCAATATTTCACAAATGAATGGCAGCCATTTTGAGAGACTTTTCTTGACCTGACTGCCTGTTGCAATATGTGGATGACATCCTTTTAGCAACTGAAGCTGAGAGCAAATACTTGCTCCTATTAGATGAACTACCAACAATCCTTACACAAGCAGGTTTAAAAGTTAACCCACAAAAAGCTCAACTGTTCAAAGAACGAGTGACATATCTAGGAACTGTAATCACTTCTCAAGGAACAAGTCCTGGCTCTCATAAATTCGAGGTCATTCAGAGACTACCTCTTCCGAGATCCAAAACTACCCCTCAATCACTTTTGGGTCTGGTCAGTTATCAGAGAAACTTTATTCCGAATTTTGCTGAAATGGCAAAGCCTCTCTATAAACTTCTAAAAATCCCAAGTGACAATATTCAGCCTGATTGGAAAAAGTCTCAGTCATGCAAGCTGTTAATCTTGATCCTGCTCTACCTTTTCATTTAGAAGTTTCATCTACAGAACAAAGTCTAACTGTTGTACTTTGCCAGGCTGGGAGGCTGCAACCGAATGCATATGCATCATGCATCCTACCAATTCCACGTGTGAATGTCACCTACTACCTATATTTTGGGCAGTACAACATTTTATGTACATCACCGGCCTGCAGCGCAATATCTTGCATTCATCACCCACACCACTGAATTCATTAATAAAACCCGGAGATTCTTCAGTCTCATCACAATGATTAAGCAAGTGAATTTCAGAATTATTGCACAGAGACGTTGATTTTACAGCAAAAAAGACAACATTACTACCTCATTTTCAGGGTTATGAGGGAGAGCGTCTTAAATGTCTGCTACCTTTAATAGACCTTGAATCACACCCAGTCATAGAGGAACTTATCAAGGATGCTCTGATGTGTATGTGGATGGTTCCTGTTATCACATCCAAGGCTCACCACACACAGGCTATGCTGTAATATTACCAGGAAGAGTCATCAGAGGACAGTGTGCTAAACACTCTTCCCAATATGCAGAAATAGTTGCCCTCTTAACAGCCATCAAAGAAACTTCTAATCAAACAGTAAATATCTGGTCTGATAGTGCCTATGCCATCAATGCCATATTAGCTCTCTGACAAAGAAGCCAAAGAAGCTGCCGTCAGGAGAACTGTATAAAGATACCCCAGATGAATGTGCTGAAGTAGCAGCAACCACGTGAAATGTTCGATAGATTTAGTCACCCTGCAGCAACAGTATGATCCTTATGCTATTGTTATCGAATGGCACAAACAGGATAGGCCACTCCCCCAACCAACTCCTTGGGCTGCAAACGCCATTCTGTCTCAAGTCTCACATGCAGAACAGCTACTGATGCAAAAAACAAAAGACAAATCCCCTACCCTTTGTGTTCTTCCTGAAATGGGACAAGAATTGCTATGCCTATTTCATTCACACCCAAAAAGTGGCCACCATTCAGCTGATGTTACTTATCAGAAAATTGCTGTTACAGCATGGTGGCCAGACATTTAGGGTGCAGTCAACTTACATGTGTCACGTTGTCTGCCATGTGTTCAGCAGAACCCTTCTGCCTGTTCCAACAGAGCCATTTTGAAAATTCCACTACCCCCTAAAGGACGACAGACTCACTTACAAATTGATTTATAAGGCCACTGCCAAAAACTCTACACAACTATGAACATGCACTAGTTGTATAGATCAATTTACCAAATGAATTGAAGCGTTCCCCTGCAGAAATAACACTGCACTCATGGCTGCAAAGCTTTTATTGAGTGAGGTAATCTGTAGGTGGGGACTACCATTGCAAGTGGAAAGTGACTGAAGGGTCACGTTTCGCAGGGGAAGGCTTTACCCAAATACAAAAAATATTGTGGATTACACATACATTTCACATCAGTTATCACCCACAGTTTTCTGGAGTAGTGGAAAGAGGGAACAGAACTTTAAAAACAATGTTAAAAAAGTTATGTACAGATCACCCCACGCAATGGGCTAACATGTTACCACTGTGCCTTACAGCTATAAGATCAACTCCTCACAGAACCACAGGAGTTTCTCCTTATCAGGCAATGAAGGGAGACTCATGAGAACACCAGGTCGTTTCACAATGACAGAAACATGTCCTATGACACAGGAGCCATGCAGTTCAAAATGGCTGGAACCAACAGCCCTCGTAAATGAGTATGTGGCAAAGAATTTAGGAATTTCTAAAAAGAGGATTGAAAGGTTTTTTTGATGCAAAAGTAAGACCTTATGAATATGGAGTTGGAGATCTAGACATGACATTCAGCTACAGTAAGAAGGAAAATGTGTTTGATCCAAAATGGAAAGGACCATTTCCTATAATAGACAAGTTGAGTCCAGTTGTATACTTGGTGCAGATTGCGAAAGAGAAGAAAACAAAAGTAAAGACGAGAAATGGTACCACATTAATCAATTAAAAACTCTGAAAGAGTAAATACTACAGTTTGTTTCATTACAGATGTATATCCTGATACTCTACACCCTGATATCCATGGCCTGCCTGAACTTCTCCTCAAGGATCAATATCTTACTAACAGGAATGGAAGCCCCAGGACCAATACCCCATGCACCACCACCCCCCCACCACCCCCCCCACCCCCCCCAACCCCCCCACCCCCCCAACACCCCCATCCCTTTGAAGAGACTATATGAATGGAGTAATTTTGAAAATTTTGCTGGTCATCACTGTAACTACTGTAAAATGACTGTCTTCTGTGACAAATGTGACTGGGCCACAGATGGTGTCAACGGAGTAATTATGGTCGAAGAAGGTGAAGGACTGAGATTTGAATGTAATTGCATGCGTTTTGGAGACATGGTATAGAAGGATTTGAGAATGTGAACGTGACAAAAGATGCTAGGGAAAATCAGAGGAGATGGAAAGAAAATATTTGGCAATGGCTAGGAATATAGAAAGTATGATGGAACGTACTGAGGTTGTGAGAAGGCAAATTGCAAAATATCATTAAAAGGACTGAGGCTTCACAAATACATGTAATTAGGATGCAACAGGATAATGAGAGATGAGAAAAAGGGATTAAAGAATTAAGAGATGAAAAAACACACTAGTGGCAGAAAGTTGTTAATATAAATGAACATCCTTGGCTCAGAACTATTTAAACTATTTTTGTGTTAGTGCAATTGTGTCCAGTTCTGATCACCATTCTTTAGGGAGGATCTGAAAGTGCTTGAGAGGGTACAGAGGAGATTTACCAGAGTGGTTCCAGGGATGAGGAAATTTAATTACAAGGTTAGATTGGAGGTGCTGGGGTTGTTCTCCTTCAAGCAAAGGAGGTTGGAGGGTGCGAGTAAGAACCTTTTTACACAGTGAGTGGCATTGACCTGGAACTCGTTGCCAGTAAGGGTGGGGGAAGTGGAGATGCTGACAGATTTCAAAAGGAAATTGGATGGGAAAGAAATTTATAGAGTGAGGGAATGGGACTGACTATATTACTCTACAGAGAGCCAGCATGGACTTGATGGGCTAAATAGCCTGCTTCTGTACCTTAATGACTCTATGGCTGAATTTTACCATGGGTTTCGGGTCCTCAACATCGAGAAGAACTGTGGATCCTGAGGCTGCACTTGCCAACAGGTCCGGCCCGATGATTTTACCAGAGACAACCTTCTATTTGGCCATTTGCGGACATGCTATCCGATTAAGGACAGAAAGCTGTTTCCTGATGCTGCTGGCCCAATCAGAGAGATGGAAGCCCTGAAGGCTCATCAGTGCCACTGGGAAAGGTGGGCACTGCCAGGGAGGCAGGAAACCCTTGAGCCTCCTACTGGTAAGTAAATTAAAAAATGAGAAAATTCAGGGGCTAAGGGTTGGAGGGTAAAACCCTCTGGGGAGATGGTTGAGGCTGCTGGGGCTGCACTGGCTGCCTTGCGTGCCCATGGCCCTCTCTTTGAGGCTCCGACCGCCCCCTGATTTGCCCCAGACTGGCTGCACACACCATCTCCGTTAAGCTGGCGGCCTCACCATGTAACAGGGCTGCCTGGATGTTGGCAAAATGCTGGCCACTCCATAAAATTGGCCTCAATATGGCCTCTAAGCATGCAAATTGGCTGTCTGCCTCCATGTAGTGGGCTGCCATTCTGCATCCAGTCCTGCCACTGGGAAAATGCCCTGGCAGCAAGGGCTGGTAAAATTCTGCTCTATATTTCTATGGCTCTTTGAACTGTGACAGTTTATCTCTTCAGAAAGTATCATCAGACCTTTTCATAACACTCCAATCTTTTGTCATTTGATATGAAAATATTAATCAGATTATGAGATGTAAATCAAGTGCCAGTAGAATATTTAGGGGACAGTGATGATTGTACCATAAGGCTTAGTTTGGCTGTGGAAAAGGACAAAGAATAATCCAGAGTAAGAATAATTAACTGGGGGAAAGCCAACTTCAGTGGGGTAAGAATGGATCTGGGCTGAATAAATTGGAATCACAGGTTGGCAGGAAAAACAGTTGCTGAACATTGGGCTACGTTCAAAGAAGAGATAGCTCAGGCACAGTCAAATTATATCCCCTTAAAAGAGAAAGGTAGGGCAAACAAATTCAGAGCTCCCAGGATGACAAAAGAGATATAAATTAAGATTAGGAAGCAAAAGTATGCTTATGACAGATGTCAGGTAGAAAATGAAAAAAAAAACAGGCTGAATATAGAAGGTTCAGAGGGGAGGTGAAAAGCAAATAAGAAAAGCAAAGAAGGAGTATGAAAAGAGACTGGCAGCCAACAGAAATGGTAATCCCTAAGTCTTATATAGGCATACAAATAGTAAAAGGAGGAATAGGGCCAATTAGGAACCAAAAAGAGGATTTATGCATGGGGGCAGGGAGCATAGTTGAGGTATTAAATGAATATTTTGTATCTGTCTTTATCAAGGAAGAAGATGCTACCTAGAAGACATAATCATAAATTAGAAAGATTTAAAATTAATAAGGGGGAGGTATTAGGTAGGCTGTCTATCCTTAAAGTTGATAAAGCACCAAGACTGAATGAGGTGCATCCAAGGATACTGAGGGAAGTGAGAGTGGAAATTGTGGAGGCACTGGCCATAATTTTTCAGTCTTCCTTAAACTCAGGGATGGTGCCAAAGAACTGGAGAATTGAAAATGTTACACCCTTGTTCAAAAAAGGGTGCAAAGTTAAGCCCAGCAACTACAGGCCAGTCAGTTTAACTTTGGTGGTGGGAAACTTCTAGAAACAATAATTTGGGACAAAATTAATAGTCACATGGAAAAATGTGGGTTAACTAAGGAAAGTCAGCACAAACTTGTTGGGGGAAAATCATGTTGAACTAGCTTGCTAGAGTTTTTATTGAAGAGGTAACAGAGAGGGTTGATGAGGTCAATGCTATTGATGTGGTGTAAGTGGGCTTCCAAAAGTCTTTTGATATGATGCCACAAAACAGACCTGTGAGCAAATTTATAGCTCATGGAATGAAAGTGACAGTAGCAACATGGATATGAAATTGGCTGAGTGGCAGAAACACAGAGTAATGGTTAATGGATGTTTTTCAGGCTGGAGGAAGGTTTGTAGTGGATTTCCCCAGAGGTTAGTGTTGGGACCCTTGCTCTTCCTTATATATATTAATTACTTACACCTTACTGTGCAGGGCACAATTTCAAAATTTGCAGATGATACGAAACTTGGAAGCATTGTGAACTGTGAGGAGGTTAGTGTAGAACTTCAAAAGGCCATAGACAAGTTGATGGAATGTGCTGAGTTGTGGCAGATGAAGTTCAATGTGGAGAAATGTGAATTATTCATTTTGGTAGGAAGAACATGGACAGACAATATAAAATACAAGGTACAACTCTAAAGGGGGTGCAGGAGCAGTGGGACCTGGGAGTATAGGTGCATAAGTCATTGAAGGCGGAAGGACAGGTTGAGAGAGCAATTAATAAAGCATGCAGTATCCTAGACTTTATTAATAGGGACATAAAGTACAACGGCAAGGAGGTTATGTTGAACTTGTATAAGACACTAGTTGGGCCTCAGCTGGAGTATTGCATCCAGCTTTGGGTGCTGCATTTTATACAAGAAGGGATGGAGGCAGAAAACAGGAAACTATAGGCCAGTTAGCTTGATGTCTGTTGTGGGGAAGGTGCTAGAATCAGTCATTAAGGAGATTATAGCTGGGTACTTAGAAAAATTTAAGGTAATTGGGAAGAGTTTTGTGAAAAGGAAATCATGTTGAACCAATTTATTGGAGTTCTTTGAAAGAGTAACTTGCACCATGGATAAAGAGGAGCCTGTAGACGTATTGTACTTGGATTTCTAGAAGGCATTTGATAAGGTGTCACATCAAAGATTATTGCAGAAAATAAAAGCTCATGGTGTAGGGATAACATATTAGCATGGATAGAAAATTGGCTGGCTGGCAGAAAACAGAGAGTATGCATAAATGGGTCATTTTTTGACTGGCAAGATGTAACAAGTGGAGTCCCGCAGGGGTCTATGCTGAGACCTCAACTTTTTACAATTTGTATCAATGACTTAGATGAGGGGAGTGAAGGCATGGTAGCTAAATTTGCAGATGACACAAAGATAGGCAGGAAAATATGTTGTGAAGAGGACGTAAGCAGGCTGCAGACGGATATTGATAGGTTGAGTGAGTGGGCAAAAATCTGGCAGATGGTGTATGATGTGGGAAAATGTAAAGCTGTTCACTTTGGCAGGAAGAATAAAAAAGCAGAGTATCACTTAAATGGCGAACGACTGTAAAATTTCAAGGTGCAGGGGAATATAGGTGTTCTAGTACATGAGTCACAAAAAGTTAGTATGCAGGTACAACAAGTAATTAAGAAGGCTAATGGAATGCTATTCTTTATTACGAGAAGAACTGAACATAAAAGTAAGGATGGTGTGCTTCAGTTATACAGGGTATTGGTGAGACCACGGGCAGAATTTTCCATGCCCCCAGGCAGCAGGTGTGACAGATGGCGTGCGCGGACAATATGGCACAATCGGTTTCACGACGGTGGGAAGGTAGGTCGCGATCGTCCGCTTAGCCCACCAACGGCTGCGTTTCCCACCAATGGTCATCAGGACCTCATTGTATGCATCCCACCAGCTTTTGCACCCCTGCCGGACCATTCATCCACATCGCCAGGAAAGCACGTTGGCGTGTTTCACAACAGCACATGGGCAATGTGCACTTGGCGGCCTTCACTTTGGGGGAACTAGAGGTGAGTGAACAGCATCATTCTGCAGAGCTCGCCAGGGTTGCCTGTTACTTGGCAGGCTTCAGGAGCGCTGGGGGGCTGGGGTGAAGTGCTACTCTGCCACGGAGGCGACTGTTGTCTGGGTTGTGGGGGGGGGGTGTCCTGGGGCAACTGCTGCCCAGCCTTGGAGGTGGCTATTGTTGGAGTGCTGGGGGGCACCTGCTGCTCTGGCGTTGGATCCCATGCACAAGAAATCAAGGTGGGAGGCAGGGTAGGCAAGGGAAGTGGCCACGCAGTAGGGACACCTGCATAAACTGACATTTCTCTGCAACTGAGACAGTTCAGGTGCAGCCACAGTGATACGGTTGGGGTCGGGTTCCTAGACTGCCCGCCCACGCAAGCAACGCGGAGGCACCAAAGTGCCACCAAGTGCTCCAGAGAGCGGAGAAGACGGAGGAGAGAGTGACTAAGACACCTGGTCGTGCAAAAGCAGGAACAGCAACCTCAGGAAGAAGAGGCAGCAGGGGCTCCCGCACATGCTGCCCAGGAGCGCCAGCGAGTTGTGGCTGGTCGGCACCTAGCGACACCCAGGGTCTATAGGAGCCGCCTGTCATTCCTGTAGATGATGAAGAACCAGTGTCGCTGATGACTGCGCATGTCTAGGGACCTGGTTGCTCACATCTGCCACTTACTGCAGGACTTGGCGCCAAGCAGACATGGAGGGCATCCACTGCCAGTGGCTGTGAAAGTGCTCAATTTCTATATTAGTGTCTCCTTTCAGGGCTCCACAGGTGACCTCTGTGGGTTATCACAAGCTGCCACCCACAAATGCATCCATGAGGTCACGGATGCCATCTTCTCGAGGGCACAGAACTTTGTGCATTTCGCCCGGGACAGTGACAGCCAGGGTGCAAGGGCCATTGGATTCTCCCAGATCTCAGGATTCCCACAGGTGCAGGGTGCAATTGACTGCACCCATGTGGTGCTCAGGTCTCCGTTGCTACACTCGGTGGACTAAATCAACCACAAGGACTTCCACTCACTGAACGTGCAGCTGGTGTGCAACCACCAGAAACACATCCTGCAGGTATGCACACGGTTTCCAGGGAGTGTGCACGGCGCCTACATCCTGAGTCAATCACAGATCCCTGCAGTCTTCCAGGGTCCACAGAAGTCGCAGGGATGGCTCCTTGGGGACAAGAAAAGACCATGGCTGATGACACCCGTGTGGTGGCCTCAGGCTACAGCAGAGCGATGGTATAACGAGGCTCATGCTGCAGCTTAAACTTGGTGGAGCAGACCATTGCGATGCTGCAGATGAGGTTCCAGTGCCTGGACCGGTCTGGTGGAGCCCTGCAATACAGTCCACAGAGGGTGTCACGCATCTTTGTTGTCTGCTGCGCCCTTTACAACCTGGCGCTGCAACGGGGAGAGGAGCTGGCTGAGGAGGAGATGGAGGAACTGCACATCTCCTCCGATGAGGACGCCAATGGGGATGAGGGTAAGGGGGTCCTCGGAGGTGACGATGACGGGGATGAGGCCCTTGCACTGGCTAGATGAGGCAGACGTGCTCGGGAGGCCCTCATATTTGCTAGATTTTTGGAGGACGATGACAACATGCAGTGAGGTGATCCCCATAGACCCTCACATCGCATTTGTGAACGTTTGACTCCAGTCTGGCTTACGGCAGTGCGAATACAATCTTTGAGAATGCTCCTGACATGGAGGTCCTAATAGTCACTCGATTGCAGGAGGATGATGACGACATGCAGTGAGGACACTCCGTAAGTCTGATAAAGACTCTGAGAATGTCTGACTCCTATCTGGCCGAGGGCAGCTCACTTGTGCTCCATGATCAGGGTCATATCATAGAGACGCAGCCATGAAACTTTAGAAGCATCTGATGCTTTGTCTGCCTTCAGCACCTGAGCCATTCAGGAGCAGGAGCACAGCATCAGTAGTTGCAGATGCTGAAGAGATGGAGGACAGCCCCTCCTTAAAGATGCTGAGAGCACATTGAGAGAATGAGAGGACTCTGTGGCGCCTGCCCATGACATTCTCGCAGCAATGGCCAGCACCGCCAAGGTGCAGGCATCAGTAATGTTTCCAGGGAGTGCGAGGCCAGACCATCATTTTGGTCTGAAGGCCGCACAGAGCACAGGGAAGAGGCCCTGGACTGAGACACCTGCCTTTATCTTGTGCAGAAAGGTTTCACATCTGAGTGACAAGAACACTGCTCATCAGAACAAGGAGCCATAGGCAGGGAGACTTTCTTGGGAGTTTATTGAGAGTATGTACAAGTGATTAACACTCGTGTCCAGGCTGTGCAACTAATTATCCTTAACTTGCCTAACCCTGCCGCTACATCTTGTTGCTCCCTGGACATCCACAGCAGAGGTGGAGGCAGCCTGCTGACTGTGACACCCTGTCTGTGATGATTTTGGCAGGCATCCTCTGGAAGTCCCTGCCAACGCCTGCTGTGGATCAGACAGTGCAATGTGCTCACCAGATTGTGATCCTGGGGCTACTCTAAAGCTAAGTCGCACCAAGGTATGTGTCTCTGCGCTGGTGGAGCGTGTGGATGAGCGCTGTGACGGGACTTCAGGGAGGGTGCCTTCAGATTCCTCTCCAGAGATTTCTTCAGCACTTGATTGGAGGCTCTGGGTCATGGACTCTGTTGGCTGTTTGGCAGATGTGCCTGCGAAAGCATGGGGAGATAATTAGTGCACGGCAGTGGCCTGTGAAAGAGGACACATCACTCACGGCATGGTTGTCTGATGGATGTCGCACTGCTGGATCCTCACTTGGTAGAGCAGTGCCAACCTCACCGTCAGCACAAGACCGGTCCCGGTCATCGCCGGCCAGCTGGATGGCTCTGTTTCCAAAGTCCATGAGGATCTTGATTTCGGGCATTCCATCACTGGTCTGCGACCTCTCTCTCTTGTTGTGGTGCCAGCTTGTCCTGCATGAATACCGTAAATGGCAGAACCCTTAAGTGCATCGATGGGCAGGGGGATCTGGGTGTACAGGTCCACAGGTCACTGAAAGTGGCAATGCAGGTAGATAAAGTAGTCAGGAAGGCATATGGCATGCTTGCCTTCATCGGCAGGGGTATTGAGTATAAAAGCTGGGAAGTCATGCTGTAGCTGTATAGAGCCTTGGTTAGGCCACACTTGGAATATTGCGTGCAATTCTGGTCGCCACATTATCAGAAGGATATGGAGGCATTGGAGAGGGAGCAGAGGAGGTTTACCAGGATGCTGCCTGGTCTGGAGGTCATTAGCTATGAGGAGAGGTTGGAGAAACTCGGATTGTTCTCACTAGAGCGACGGAGATTGAGGGGCGACTTGATAGAAGTTTACAACATTATGAGTGGCATGGACAGAGTAGATAGTCAGAAGATTTTTCCCAGGGTGGAAGAGTCAATTAGTAGGGAACATAGATTTAAGGTGAGAGGAGAAAACTTTAGAAGAGATGTGCGAGGCAAGTTTTTTACGCAGAGGGTAGTGAGTGTCTGGAATTCGCTGCCAGAGGAGGTGGTGGAAGCAGGTATGATAGTGGTGTTTAAGAGGCAGCTTGACAAATACATGAATAGGATGGGAATAGAGGGATATGGACCCCGGAAGTGCAAACTGTTTTAGTATGACAGGCAATATGATCGGCGCAGGCTTGGAGGGCCGAAGGGCCTATTCCTGTGCTGTACTTTTCTTTGTTCTTTGTTCTTTGAATAAGGATAGAGAAAGAGTAAGCAAGACACCTGCCAGGCCAGATGATAAATATGCCTGGCCTGTTTGGGTGGTGAGTGGTCAATGACAGTGTGTGTGTGAGAGAGTGAATGGTGATGTCCCTTGAACTGGCAATGAATGAGGGCCCTGTGGATGTGTGATGGGTTTGCAAGTGTGTGAGTTGAGAGTGATGAGAAGAGTGACTTACCCTGGCAGAACGGAGGAGATCATTCATCCTCTTGCGGCACCGGGTGGCTGTCCTCTTCTGAAGGGCATTGGCACTGACCACCACTGCCATTGCCTCCCAAGCTGGATTGGTCACATTGCTGCCCATCCTGCGGCCAGAGCGGGGGTAGAGCAAATCCCGGCGGGCCTCCACGGCATCCAGCAGTCGCTCGAGGGACCCGTTGTTGAAGCGCGGGGCTGGAGTCTTTTTTCCTTTGCTTGCCATGTCTCCCATGCAGCAGTGGTGAGCTGCAAGTAATGAGCACTGTGTTTGCGGCTGGACTTTAAACATGGCGCCTGGTCTGATGCGGCAGCAGGGTGATGGCAGGCAGGCAGGCGAATGAGATCCCGCCCGCTATGAAAATGGCCTGTTTCCCAGGAGTGCATAAATAATGAGGCAGGTTTGGGATGATACAGCATGAAAACCCACCATTGCTGCCGGTGGGTAAAACGTCATTATACCTGCCCGCTACCGCACTTAATTCAAATCTGGGAAAATTCCGCCTCACATCTCGAATTCTGTGTGAAGATTTGGTCTCTTTATTTAACAAAGGATGTAACTGCATTGGAAGCAGTTCAGAGGACGTTTACTAGATTGATACCTGGAATGAGCGGGTTGTCTTATGTGGAAAGGTTGGACAGACTGGGCTTGTTTCCACTGGAGTTCAGAAGGGTGAGGGGTGATTTGATTGAAGTATACAAGGTCTTGACAAGGTAGACGCAGAAATGATGTTTCCTCTTGTGGTTGACTCCAGAACGAGGGGGCACTGTTTTAAAATTAGGGGTTGCCCTTTTAGGACAGAGATGAGGAGAATTTTTTTCTCTCAGAGGGTTGTGCAACTTTGGAAATCTCTGACTTAGAAGGTGGTGGAGGCGGGGGTCATTGAATATGTTTAATGTGGAGATAGATAGATTCATGTTAGGCAAGGGAATCAAAGGTTATCGGGGGTAGATGGGAATGTGGAATTTGAAATACAAACAGATCAGCCACGATCTTATTGATTGGTGGAGCAGGCTCGAGGGACCGAATGGCCTACTGCTGCTCCTATTTCATATGTCCGTAAGTTGTGAAGGTATTGGAGAGAGTGCAGAAAACATTCACAAGAATGGTTCCAGCAATGAGGAACTTCAGATATAAAGATAGATTGGAGAAATTGGGACTATTTTCCTTGGAGAAGAGAAGGCTGACAGGAGATGTGATAGAGGTATTCAGGATCATGAGGGGTCTGGACAGAGTAAATAAGAGCTGTTCCCACTCATGAAAGGATTGAGAACAAGAAGGCACAGATTTAAAGTAATTGTCAAAGGAAGCAAAAGTGACATGAGGAAAAACTTTTTCACGCAGCAGGTGGTTAAGGTCTGGAATGCACTGCCTCAGAGTGTGGAGGCAGGTTCAATCAATGTTTTTGAATGGGAATTAGAGTGTTATCTGGAAAGGAAGAATGTACAGGGTTACAGGGAGAAAGCGGGAGTGGCACTAGGTGAATTCCACATTTGGAGAGCTGATGCAGCACAATGGGCCACAGGGCCACCTTCTGTGCTGCAACAATTCTGTGATTCTATGAAACCACAGTTGTCATTATTTCCATCCTTTGTTACTTGAGGGCCCTCACTAGAAGATTACGAACACATACAGCTGATTTGAGTTGGAGACAAATTCTCATGCCTTAAAAACAAGAAAAGAAGGAGATCCAATAAGTGACAAGGGATCAATATGTCGATGATATATTTCACCCTCAACCTAGGGAACTGTAAGTAAGCCTGAGTCCTAGATTTTAATGTAACTCAACTATTTTTAGATTAACTTCATGTTATATTCATTGTAATAAACTAACAAGGTCAAAACGCCATTTTGTGCTAACACTGAGATAAGAAGCCATTTTGTGTTCTGTGCTTTATAATCGCTCATATGTATTAATTAAGGGTTATTGCATAATTAGGAACCGGCCAGAAACAGATGATTGACCAGATAGTGTACCTCAATTAAATTGTAATTGAAGAAATAGTAATTAATCATGTAGCTATGTTAAAGCTGGATTTAAAACCCTATTTCTACTTTGGATGAGTATCAATCAGATATGTTGTGCTAAGCACAGCAAAAACCTGTGACCAAAATGGACAATAGACAATTGTGCAAAGTCAGATGACAAAAGGGACAGCGAAAGAAATATTGTCCTTTCAAGAGATGATGTACATAGGTAGCTAAACTCCAAATAAAACAAACCAACATTTAAATTAACAAGTTATGAAATTACACAGACATGGGCGGGGATTTTCCGGCCCCACCATGGCAGGACCCACCGCCAGAATGTGGTGGCTCAGCCAAAAGTCCATTGACTTTCGGCAGGACCGGACGATCCCGGCAGTGGGCAGGGCCGTAAAATCCCACCCATGGTCTGATATGAGGTTTTGATAATTTAGGGGATAAAAATAAAGGTTTTGAACAATGTATTTACTATCTGGTCACATACTAGATGCTCCTGAAGCAGAATTTGAAAGAATTGCTATCAACGTAGGAACAGGAGGACAACCTTACTCCTCAGTGACCTGATCACTCATTTTAAGCTGTAAATCTATTTCATGTTGTTAAGTATATATTTTCCTTTTTAAAATAAACTTTCTCTTTTTACTTACTATTCGAAAGTCCATCTTGCTTTGTGGTTGTGTCTTGTTTGAGCTTAAACGTTTAATTGATTTCATTGGGTTAAACTGAAGTCAGATATTTGCATAATTAAGGATTAAGATAAATTAAAATAACCTATATTTCAAAGACCTATAGTAGTCATGTCCCGGAGATTCTGTACAGCAGACAGGAAACTCTCAGAGGAGATGTGCCTACTCCGTAACCATCCTTGCACATATTGTACAGTGTAAATAAACTAGTTTTAAGTAAATACTCAAATCTGGCTACATTTCCTCTTCACAAGATATCAGGCCTAAACCACCCCTCAAACAGTCTCCTTCCAGCTTGTGCTGTAATGGAAGCTGAGACATTGTCCATCAGAAGCTGCATCATGGTTGCGTTCGCAAGTGTTCTCGTGGAGATAGCCATTACTTCCATGCTGCAAAGAACGAGCTCCAGTGAGCTCTCAGCAAAGCTGTGTGCAAGGTTGGTACCAGAATTCTTTGTGCTCTTGACAATGACAGCAGACTTTCTGGCTGGCCTACAAATGCACAAAGCATTTCACTGCGCAAACCCATCAGCCTTTTCCTGTATACCCATCGAAAGTCTCATCTGAGTCCTCTCCAGTCAGCTTAGCATTTGCGATAGGAAAAATAATGGAATCCCTACTAGAGGAGAGAATAGAAGAACACCTAGAAACCAAAAATATAACTATAAATGGTGAGTATGGATTTCAAAAGGGAAAGTCTTGCTGACCAGTCTTGTGAATATTTTAAACAAGTAATTGAGAATGTCATTAAGGAATATATGTAATTTATCCAGATTTTCAAAAGGCCTTCAATAAGGAGCCATATAACAGACTTATAAATAAGGTCAGAGAATGTGGAGTCAGAGACAAATAGCAGAATGACTAGCAGAAAGCAGAGGGTAGGGGTAAAGGATAGTTATTCAGAATGACAGAAGGTGAGAAGTGGTGATCCACAAGAATCAGTGCTGGGACGGACCACTGTTGTTCACAATTTATATTAATGATTTAGACTTTGGAATCAAAAACACAACTTTGACATTTGTGGGTAACACAGAATTGGAGGGGAGAGTTAATACCGAGAGAAACTGCAACAAATTGCAGTAAGATATTAATAAGATTTCAGAATGGGTATATAATATACAAATGAACTTCAACACAGATAAATGTGAGGTTTTATATTTAGGCATGAAAAATAAGAAGGTTGCAAATATGCTTAGAAAATAAGAATCTAAATGGGTTAGAAGAGCAAAGGGATCTGGGAATTAAAATACACAAAACATTAAAAGTAGCAACATTGGTTAATGTGACCATAAAAAAAGCAAACCAAGATCTATGGTTTATGTCTAGACAGATAGAACTGAAAATTAAAGAAAAAAATAAAAATACCTGGAAAAACTCAGCAGGTCTGGCAGCATCTGCGGAGAGGAACACAGTTAACGTTTTGAGTCCGTATGACTCTTCAACAGAACTAAGTAAAAATAGAAGAGAGGTGGAATATTTCACCTCTCTTCTATTTTTACTTAGTTCTGTTGAAGAGTCATACGGACTCAAAACGTTAACTGTGTTCCTCTCCGCAGATGCTGCCAGACCTGCTGAGTTTTTCCAGGTGTTTTTATTTTTGTTTTAGATTTCCAGCATCTGCAGTTTTTTGCTTTTATATGAAAATTAAAGAAGTTATGCTAAACTTGTATTGAATCTTGGGCAGGCCACACTTTGAGTACTGAGTACAATTCTGGTTGCCATATTATAAGAAAGATAAAGAGGGACAGAAGGGATTTACAATGATAACACAAAGAATGCAGGTGTATACCTATCAGGAAAGCATGAACAGGCTGGGTATCTTCTCCCTTTAAAAAATGGCTGAGGGGTGATCCAATAGAGTTCTTCAAACTTATGAAAGGTTTTGATAGAGTTGATCCAAAGTGAATGCTTCCTCTTGTGGCAAGAACATAACTAGTGGCCATCAATATAAGATAGTCCCCAAGAAATCCAATAGGAAATTCAGAAGAAACTTTTTTATCCAGAGCCGAATGTGAATGTGAAACTTGTTACCACAGGGAGCGGTTGAAGTGAAGAGGAGGCTGGGCAAATAAATAAGGGAGAAGGGAATAGAAGATTATGCTCATAAATGAAGATGAGGAAGGACAGGATGAAGCTTGAGTGGAGGATAAACGCCAACATGGGCTGGTTGGGCCAAATCTGTGCTGGATATTCTGTGTAATCATATGTAATTTAAACAAATATTGATGTTTGCATTGGTGTTTTTATTCTGTAAGCACGTTAGGTATCTGGTTGTATTTAACTGGTATAGATTATTTAGTTATTCATCTTGGCTATAAAATTATGATGACTAAATAGGCTAAGAATTAACAGGTAAAACTTAACATAAAAGATGGTAAAATAATGCACTCAATTTAAATTTGGTTAACAATCCTATATTAAAGGTATACGATTAATTAGATCCTGTTAAGGTTAGTTAAGTTCCTTAAATGAATTTCGGGAACATTTGATTGTACACTCCTAATAAGTGTTACATTTAGTGATTCTCATCCCAGTTCTGAGGGCCATCTTAATGCTTCATCCTGTTGTTCTTGCAAAAAATACAAACACCTTCTAAATAAGATTTGTCTCTTTGTCATTGTGTGGCTATGTCTGTCTCCTCAGCTCTTTCGAATTTCCAATGGAACAAAAGGGGTAATTATAACCCTATCCAAATAGCAGAAACCAGGCAGGTGGAAAGTTAAAATTGCCCAGATTATTTATTCATCATTGAGTCGCCAACAGCTGATCGTTCCAAATTTTAATTTGCTCCATTGAGCGGCTGGTAAGGAGACCCACTCAAAACTAATGGATTCCTTTATTAAATATACAAGTTGGGACCCCATGGTGTCATCAGAAACCAGCTGCAATTTTAACTGAACGATCTGAGCAGAAAGCTGTAGTGACTGTTCCGTCATTATGAAACCTCCAGCATTGCCCTAGAATCTTGTTTAATCTCCTGGATACTGCTAAGAGTAACCCAGGAGAAAAATCATAGGGCAGAATTTTGAGGTCGGCAGGCGGGCATGGTCGGCGGGACCAGGGGCCCGCGATCAGTCCCAACCACGTTTTCACACTGGCGGGCCAATTCAGGCCCACTCAACGTGAAATGCGTCTCTTCACTGGTCGGGAAGGGCCAAGTGGGGGCGGGGGCCTGTCAGCCGCCGGGTCCAATGGCGACCCAGCAGCTGGTTTAAAAATGGCCCAGGAAGTCCCAGAAAGGCTGCCACGGAAGGATGTCTGTCCTGCATTGTCTTGATAGAGTCGAGTGTGACTGGAGACGCCAGGAAGGAGGGCAGGTCGGGTGGGCACTTGACCCCCCACTTTTCGGATGAGTGCCTTGCGGTCCTGCTGGACGAGGTGGCTGCCAGAAGGGACACCCTTGTCCCCAGAGATGGGAGGAGGAGGCCACCGCACCTCATAAAGAGGGCATAGGAGGAGGTGGCAGTGCTGGTGAGCAGCCATGACGTGGTCCGGCACACGTGGGTGCACTGCCGGAAGTACTTCAATGACCTGCTGTGCTCAGGAAGGGTGAGTACCATGTTGGCATGCATCAGTGTGCAGAAGTGTTAAGGTGTGGCCATATCCCCATGGACCTGAAGGGTGCTAGAGTCTGACTGCCAACTGTCAATGATGCCAGAACTGGCCAAGGGGGTGAGCCCTGGCTGCTTGGACTGAGTGCCTTGTGGTTCAAGGGCCACTCGGATGTGCCTGCAAGGTGCTCCTCAGCTGGGATTGGCCAGGCTGCCATGGTGCTGCAGGTAGAGAGTAGACTAATCAATGCTCCTCTATCCTTTCAGGACAAGACCAGCCATAACCAAGCAAAGAGGTCATGTACAGGCGGAGTCCCGCCCAACCTGCTGCTGATCACCAGATTCGAGCAGGGTGCCCTAGAGCTGGAGAGCTGGCACGCCACCAATGCAACCGGCCGTGGAGAGGCGGGGGTGCCAGACAAAGGTAAGAGCGCAGTGCACAGAGGTGAGAGTTTCAGATTGTGCAACCATTTTAGTGTAGTCTCCTCATTGATGTAAGCCTCAAACCTGCAGTCCCCATTGATCATTGAAAGACGATGGCACCATGATGCAGATGTTCATGGTCTCACCAGGGTGCCTGGCATGCACAGTGACAGTGTGATGACTTTAATGACATGTCCTTCTTCTCCCTTTTAGGTTCACTAGCACGCATTTGCTCTCTGAACTCTGAAGAGCCACTCCTGATGCCAGAGGACCACCGGGCTTCACTTGCACCTGCGTCACACCCACTCTCTGACCCAGGCACCAGCATAGATACCAGCACCTCAGTGGGCATTAGATTGGCAGCTAGAATGTCGGTGCACATTGGTGAGGGCAGTTCACTCTCGCTTGAGGTGTAGGCAGAGGTAGATGCAGAGTGTGCCCAGGGTGCCAGCATTTGGAGGACTGCTGGAGGCCAGGACGATGCTCAGTCGAAGGCAGATGATGGGCCTCTGGAGTCGTCCATTAGGTGGCAGATGCTGGATGTCCAGTGGGATGTGCGGGAGGATCTGCCGGAGAACCATGAGGGTCTGCGTGTTATGGTCTCCGTTGTGGAGGAGTCCATGTGGAGCATGAGCACTGTGTAGACTCTCATGGCCGAGCACGCTGTCTCCCCGATGGAGAGAGTGGCCATTCTCATGGAGATGCAGCTCCATGGACAGAATCAGAGGTTCCTGGGGTTGCACTTGGATCTGCAAGCCCTCACACAGGCACTGACCTCAGGTGGTCAGTGTCAGAGTGGGAGATGGATGAGACACCCAGTATCCCAGCGGTGCCCGTCCATCCATGGTGAGCAGGGAGATACAGAGTGTCCTCATGTTGGCACATGAGCTGCTTGTCATCTCTTTGGCTCCTCGCCCTTCTACCAGTGACCATGGCATCTGATAAGGCTGCAATGACTGGGGAGATGCCAGCCGTGGCACTGGCTGCTCCCTCCCAGGTGAGGCCAGCACAGGCTCCACTGGCCAGAGGACAATCGCCAAGGTCATCAAGGCCAACAAGACACCAGAGTCAGCAGGCTGGCTCCAATGCCAGTGCCAGCGATGGGGGGGGCACCAGGATATAGCACTCACAAACCTAAGTTTAAGGGACCATGAACACAAGGACACAGTTCACAGGTGATTTTCTGTTCATTCATGTTTAGTTTATATGCCTGCTGGTGTGAACATCAATATAATTAGTAACGGGTTGAAAGTTTATGGGGAGAGGGCAGGAAATTGGAGTTGAGGCCAAAATGAGATCAACCGTGATCATATTGAATGACAGGGCAA
This sequence comes from Cetorhinus maximus, assembly GCF_964194155.1. Taxonomy (NCBI): domain Eukaryota; kingdom Metazoa; phylum Chordata; class Chondrichthyes; order Lamniformes; family Cetorhinidae; genus Cetorhinus; species Cetorhinus maximus. Next base: position 65,946,287 of record NC_135885.1, on the reverse strand, counting down.
GCTCGAGGGGCTGAATTGCCTACTCCTGCTCCTAGTTCTTATGTTCTTACCAGTGCTGGTAATGTCATAATGATTTAAATGTGACGATAACATTAATTTTGCTTTGGTTCTGATGGCCTAAGTATGCTTTACCTTTTTTCCTTCTAGTGTAGGATATGCCAGTATGTAATGCTGGACGTGAGTGGCTCGATACTTTATTGCACAGGCATTGAGTGGACTTTGTGTGAAAATGAAAGGGTCATTTCAGACATCCGGGGTGGAGGCGGAAGCCCTGACATGAGGTTGAAGCTGATCTTTGGTAGCCTAGCTGAAGGAGCGTTGGGTCAAGGCTTCCCTGGTGTCCCTACCTCCCTGGAGTTACCGAGGTCTGCCTCCACACCCTCAGTGTTCTCCTTACTGTGCTCCTCTTCTGACTCACTACTGGACTTATCATTTGTGGCCTGTGCAGCAAGATCCTCTTCCTCCAGTGTGTCCCCCCTTGCCAGTGCCAGATTGTGGAGAGAGCAGCATGCAACCACTATCAGTGACACCCTCTCTGGGGGGTATTGTAGTGCACCCCCTGAATGGTCCAGGCATCGGAAACGCCTCTTGAGAAGACCTATGGTTCTCCCTATCACTGCCCTTGCGGAAGTGTGACTCATATTGTAACACCTATCTGCCTCTGTTCTTGGGTGGCGGAGAGGCGTCATGAGCCACCTCTTCAACGGATATCCCTTGCCACCCAGCAGCCATCTATCCAGTTGGGTTGGAGCACTGAAGAGCCTCAGCACCTGGGAGTGTCTCAGGATGTAAGCGTCATGGGAGTTACCAGTGTACCTTGCACAGACTTGCAGAATCTGCATCCTGTGGTCACACACTATTTGCATGTTTATGGAGTGGAAGCCCTTCCTGTTGACGAAGGCACCCGGCTGACCCACTGGCGCCTTGATGGCCACACATGTGCAATCGATGGCACCCTGGACACGGGGGAACCCAGCAATCGCGGCAAAGCCTCTGGCTCGCTCATCCTGGCTGGCCTCATCCATACGGTAAAGAATAAAGGTCAGTATCTGCTTGAATAGAGCTTCTGTCACCAGCTCGACGCAACTTTGGACAGCTAATTGGGAGACTCCACACAGATCCCCCACTGAGCCCCGGAAAGAGCCGGAGGCATAGAAGTTGAGGACCACTGTGACCTTCAGAGCCACTGGCTTGGGTTGTCCACCCACACAGTCGGAGGTGATCTCAGGTCCAATAATATGACGAATGGAGGTCACTGTCTCCCTTGAGAGCCGGTGTCTCCTTCAGCATTGCACCTCAGACATATTGAGGTAGCTGCATCGCCACCTGTAAACCCTGGCAGCAGGATGTTGGCATCTTCTGTGGCCCCTTCCACCTTGGACTTCCTGTTGGCCCTGCGTCCCTTGTGCCTGCGCCTCTCCTCCCACAGCTCCCTCCCCTGGAAGCTGCATTGGGACACCTGGCCTCTTCTCCCTTCTGGCCCTCTCTTCCTCCTCAGAGAAGGTGCCTCCAGCGGAGACCACAATCCCCCATTACCAGGGTAAGGGAAGGCTGTCTGATACCTGGAAGGGCCCACATGGTCTGAATCCTCCAGGGTCCTTGGAGACACCAGGGAGACCTGAAATAAAGCCAGGAAACGCTAACAATGAAGCTCTGAACAGAGATGAAGCTGCCAAGTACCAATAAGTCACCAGCAGCAAACTGTGTATCAAACCCTCCAGTACTGACACTGGCAATACTGCTCACCCCTTTTATCCCACCTGTGGATGACATTTTTGAAGTTGTCGGCTGGCCACCTGCCTGTTCTGCCTGTGCGATGAGCGTGAATCGCACGGGCAATGAAAAATGGCCATCAATTAGCTTTTTAATGGTCTTAAGTGGCCTCTTGTGCCTGCCAACCGAAATATCGCATGAGTGCGCGATGACGTCAGGACGCTCACCCGATGTCATCACGCGCTATTTTACGTCCGATCAGGTCGGGCAGGCACCTGCTTGCAGGACGTAAAACTCTGCTCATAGAGGCATTAAAAAAGATTGTGCTTTTTCCATTTTCTTTGAACACTTTTGTGTATTGGTTACAAAAGAATTGGAGATGGAAAAATCAGACTCTTTGAGGTAGATGAGGCAAGAGGTTGTGCGATTAAACCTCCCGGAATGCATCCAATCAGAAATGCTGACTGTACTAGGTGAAGACAGCATGAAAACAAGTTGGGCCCAGAAGAAGCTGATGCAGATAAGTTTCCTCATCTTCTCATTGGAATCTCCAGGTTAGTGTCTGTAGTTGCTTGGTTTTTTTTATTGTTGTTAGGGAGTTGTTTGGAGCTTTTGGCAGTTTTGATAAGAAGTTGCTGGGCATCTAAAAATTCTCCTTTTCTAATGCCTCTTCTCATTCTTTTCTTTCAATATGCCACACAAAGTTAGTTAAGTTACCAGCAGAAATTGCACCACATGCTGAAAGAGAAATCACTCAGCTGCTTTACCTCTACAAAGCTACTGTCACTTTAAGCTGCTAGAGGCTTTTGGATCCTGCACCAACACTTTTTACCCCAGCATACTTTTCTCAGTAAATTCAAATTCATGCCCCACTATGAATATGTAAATAATCTGATCTCATCAATTCCACTGAGGTCATTGGCCAGCAAAAATGTCATTCTGGCATCTTCCCAGGCCTTGAGGAAAATTGGAGCCTTTATATATATATATGAACAAACATAGGAACAAGGAACAGGAGTAAGCTATTTGGCCCCTTGAGCCTGCTCCGCCATTCAGTAAGGTCATGGCTGATCTGATAATAGCCTCAAATCTGCATCCCCCCTACCCCTGATAACCTATCACCCCATTGCTTACCAAGAATCTACCCACTTCTGTCTTAAAAATATTCAAAGACTCTGCTTCCACTGCCTTTTCAAAAAGAGAGTTCCAAAGACTCACGACCCGCTGAGAGAAAAATTTCACCTCATCTCTGTTTTAAATGTGCGACCCCTTCTTTTTAAACAGTGACCCCTGGTTCTAGATTCTCCCACAAGAGGACATATCCTCTCCACATCCACCCTGTCAAGACCTCTCAGGTTTCAATCAAGTTGCCTCTTACTCTTCTAAACTCCAACAGAAACAAGCCTAACCTGTCCAACTTTTCCTCATAAGACAACCTGCACATTCCAGGTATTAGTCTGGTAAACCTTCTCTGAATTGCTTCCAATGCATAATCTTTCCTCAAATAAGGTGACCAGTACTGTACACATTACTCCAGATGTGGTCTCACTAGTGCTCTATACAACTGAAGCATAGCTTCCCTACTTTTGTATTCAATTCCCCTCGCAATAAACAATAACATTCTATTAGCTTTCCTAATTACTTGCTGTACCTGCATACTAGCCTTTTGCAATTCATGCATTAGAAAACCCAGACCCCTCTGCATCTCAGAGCTCTGCAATCTCTCACCATTTAGATAATATTCTTCTCCTTTATTCTTTCTGCCAAAATGGACAATTTCACAATTTCCCACATTATACTCCATTTGCCAGATCTTTGCTCACTCACTTAACCTATCTATATCTTTTTGTACTTTTAGCATTTGTAATCTCTATTGCACACTGTTATTCTCACTCTTTCAATAGTTGCTGTGTGATTAGCTGTCAGTACCACAGCTTTGCCTACCTTAATAATTCCGTCTTTACAGAACATTTTACATTTTTTTGGCTGCATCTCTTGTCTGTCTTCTGGTTGAAGCCATATTTCTGTGCTACCAGTAATGTCAATATTTTGACAAACTAGTATCGATCCAATTTGCCAATTTACTGGTATTGTTTCTTTCATTAGGATAAAGGATTTAAGATTAACGTTCCTTTGACAATTTTCATCCCTATTTAATCATCGTATTATGCTCAAATTTCTCCCTACCTGCCAGATCTTGGTCCACAATGTCCAAATGCTTGTCTGTGTACCATGTATTTACTAGATTTACAACTCTGTTTCCAATGTGCTTTGAATGAAACCTAATTACTGTTTTCCTTATGTTTAGCAGTAACAGCCTAGCTTCTCATCTGGCTATGTGTATAAAATTCCTTTGATGATTTTCATCTGATTCAGCAACAAACTATGTTCAATCATAGGGACAAATGAAAGAGTACAAATAAAGAGATACAGAATGAAGCAGGCAAATGGAAAAAGTCCAGCATTCATGAAATATCTATAATACATTAAAATCTCCCCTCTACCAATTTTTCCTCTTCCTGCGCCACTATTTTGTCATGCTTTTGTCACACCTGAGGCAATACCTGGGCCAACACCTCACTTCTGAAGTGCCCAAAAACACAGGGGGTGGAATTTTACAGCCCCATTGCGGCCGGGGTGGGTCCATAAAATGCGGCAAGCCGTTCAAAAGTCCATTGACTTCAGTGGGACTGGAAAATCCTTCCGGCAGGAGGGGCTGTAAAATTCTGCCCAGGATTCAAGTACCCAACAATGTTTGTTACATCTAAACTTTAGCCTTCTACAGAAGAACTGCCACCCATCGCCTTTCTAATATAAATGCTGACCTAAGCACCTGGAACAGCCTCCACAGGAATAGCCTCCCCATCTTGTTGCTGTGGTGATCGAGCACCATGACGTTGAATGACAGCCCCTGCCTCCACTTCATGTTCAGATACTGCCCATTTGCATCCTGGCTCGATAGGTTGGGGGCTTTGACAAGCAGTTTAATAGGTTTCTCTGAGGAGGAAAGTGGTCAAAGATCCACCTTCCTAAAAAAAAGGATGGACTGAGTCTTCCAACTTTAACTGCTTCTACTTGGCAGTCCAACTGCTGGACATCATTGTCTGAAACAGGACCTTTCCAAGAATCTCTGGTTTGGCATGAATGCAAATGCCACCCGACCATGCCTGTTAGCCACTCTATGCTCTCTTCTCTCACAAACCCCATTAAAAAAATCGCTACACAGAAGTATCCAATCATATATCTAACCCAGGCAATCTAGAAAGTAGCTTGCAACATATTTCTTGTTGGCTCTCTCTTCATAGTGGTGCAACAGTGACTTACCAGAGGATCTCAGTATCATGGTCACCAAGCTTTGGCATGAGAATGATGTTACTCAGTTGGCCAAGCTGCTTCACCAAACCCAGATCCAACTGAGAAATTTCACATCACCAAATATGACTGCTTCTATGATCCATGACTTCATATAGGAAAACACTTTGTAAAATTAAATTAAACTAACTTCATTAGATTGGCCCTGAATGCATCACAGCTGCCTGCTCAATTCTGAGCATCTTCATAAACATAACATATCCCCATAGGGATGAGCGAACTGACCATTGTACTGTGTTGCAGGGAACATTCAAGTGGGGGAGTAAATAGGAATGTAGTGGTAGTAGGGGATCATATAGTCAAGGGAATAGAAACAGTTCTCTGCAGCCAAGAGCATGAGTCCAGAAGGCTGCGTTGCCTGCCCGGTGGCAGGATTTGGGACATCTGCTCGGGGCTGGAGAGGAACTTGCAGTGGGAGAGGCAGGATCCCATGTATTGTGGTTCACATGGGTACCAATGACATAAGTAAGACTAGGAAAGAAGCCGTGCATAGGGATTATGAGCAGCTAGGGGCTAAATTAAAACACAGAACCACAAAGGTAATAAATAATCTCTGGATTACTACCCCAGCCACGAGCAAATTGGCGCAGGATAAACAAGATTAGAGAGTTAAATGCGTGGCTCAAAGATTGGTGTTGGAGAAATGGGTTTCAATTCATAGACAACTGGCATCAGTACTGTGGAAAGTGGGAACTATACCGTTGGGATGGTCTTCACCTGAACCGTGCTGGGAACAGTATTCTGGCAAGTCGCATAGAGTCATATAACTAGGGTGGCAGAGAGGACTTTAAACTAAATAGTGGGAGGAGGGATCACATGTGGGGAGATGTGGTAAATGAAAGACAAAGGACAAGACAATATAGCACGGTAGCAATAGTGGTAATGATAACCAGAGTGTGGCAGGAAAGGACAGAGCGTTTAAAACTTAAGAGTGCACCAGCAGATAAGAACAGAGTTTGCAAGAATGGTGAAAAGACAGGATTAAAGGCTCTGTACCTGAATGCATGCAGCATTCTTAACAAAACAGATGAATTGATAGCACAAAAATAAATAAATAAGTATGATCTGATTTCAGAGATGTGGTTGCAAGATGATCAAGGCTGGGACCTAAACATTCAAGGGTATTTGACACTTTGGAAGAACAGGATGCTAGGAAAAAGTGGAGTGAGGGAGTTGATACAGTCATGGAGTGTAGTTCGGGTGTACTCCCACTCCAGGGAGGGGCAAGGGGTGTGTGCTCAATTGCAACAATGCATAGCTTGGTGTGCACGGTGATTTCACAGTCATTGTCAATGGGCTTGCCTGTCTCCACTGGGCTGCAGATGGGATGGTAATGGTTATGGGAGACTTCTGCACCCTGTATTTGGGGAAAACATAATAAAATGGGTGGGGTGGGGGGGCATATGTGAAGCCTCCCTGGGAGGGTTCACCTGGGTAGGTGACCATGCACACAGCCTCTAGATGGGGATGGTAGAGGTCCACATGGGGCATGGGCTCAGTAGTGATGGGCTCAGTGGGAAGGGTAGGAATGTCGACCACAATAACTATGGGATCCAATGTTTCTGGGGGAGGCTGTAGAATAACAGAGGGGATCTCTACATTTACATTGTGAGGTTCCAGGTAGATTTCTGGGACGCGGACAGTGAAAGAGGGAGCACCGAAGCTGGTCTCGAAGTGATGTGCAGAATCATCTGGCACTATCGAAATAATGGCACAGTTATAAATTGAAAGTAGAAGCGAATCTGAATGGAGGGGAGTCTGAGGCAGTGTGGGAGGGGAGTCTGAGGCAGTGTGGAAGGAGCTCACTGCTGGAGTGAGGGGCCATTTCTTGGGGCACACTCTAGCTTGTTGGTGCCACAAGATTAAACTGGAGTCTGAGCTGAGAGAAAGGAGGAAGACCTCCTTGAGAAGTGAGCCATTGGAACCCATGCCTTTTTCAGTGCTGCAATAGGGAAGTGAAGGCGTCTCTGGCTTAACATCATAGCTGTTGCATTTCAACACTAACACACAGGAATGTGAAATTTGGGAATGTAGGCAACTGTTAGCAGGTATAGCATAGATGTCATCCCATCAATGGAAGACTGTCATGTGCTTTCCAGAATTGGCATTCATAACAGGCCAAAGGGCACCCAGTCATTATTCATGAACAACATTGTTAATTAGTATGCCAGATCAGAGATTGAAACGCTGAGCTAGGTGAGGTCACACATGCAATCCAAACCTTCTCTGACCACTGTGGAATTCAGATATTAAGTCTCAGGGATGACATCTTAGTCACCTGATGTGTCTGTTAGCCCCTCAGATACAAGGCTGCATCAGCGAAAAGGCTAGTAGGGCTGAAGCCACTATAGAACATTACCACTCCTATTGAACTCCACTATGTTCATCCATTATTCATTAACCTATTCAATCTATCATTTCAGAGAGAAGGATTAAACAGTTATGGATCCAGGGCTCAATGCTGCCTTTTTGAGAGTTCTAATACAACGGAGGAGGAGAAGAAGGGAGAGGTGATGCCGAGTGCAGCTTCAGGAGAAGGTCCTGCCTGAGGTCCAGGGTGCAGGGGAGCCACAGAATGAACATGAGGTTCAGGAGGATAGACCCAGAGCACGGAGGAAACTGGCCAGACCGGGTGCATACTGAAGAAGATTCTCCTATTATAGATAAGTGAGAGACAATGCCATGCATGTCTGTATTTGTCCCGAGCTCTGGTAGATCACATCTGTCACATTCTTGTGGGGTGTGAGGCTATCTCCTACCAGTGGCTTTAAAGGTGACTGCCGTGCTTAATTTCTTTGCCTGCGGGTCATTACAGGGATCCGCAGGGGACCTGTGTGGCATCTCGCAACACCTAGATATATCAAAGAGGTCGCAGATGCCCGCTACAGAAAGGCACATCACTATGTGAGGTTCGCACTCAATGAAGATAGCCAGGCTGCGAGATTCAATGGTTTTGCAGCTATCTCAGGCTTCCCAAGAGTACAGGGTGCAACTGACTGTACCCATGTGACTCTAAGGGCTCCATGGCAACAGCCCCTAATGTTATCAACCGTAAAGGCTATCATTAATGTTCAACTGCTGTGAGATCATCGGAAGCATATAATGCACGTTTGTGCCAGGTACCCTAGGAGTTGCCATGATTCATACATCCTGAGTCACTCCCAGGTGCCTCAGATATTTGAAGGCCCTGAGTGTCTGTAGGGATGCTGCCTGGGGATAAGGGGTACCCACTGAAACACTGGCTGATGACACTGGTGTGTTGTCCTCAAAGTTGTTCTGAGGAGAGGTACAAAGCGGCTCACAGTTCTACTCTGTCCCTAGTCCAGCAGACTATTTGCATTCTGAGGATGCACTTCAGATGTTTGGGCCACTCAGGTGGGCTACAAGCACTTTAATCACACACTTCCAAGAAAGATTTTAACCTATCTCCCTGACATCACATAAGGGTGCAGAAACTATCTTCAGTGAGGTTAACACCACATGAATGTGAATCTCACAGAGGAAGGCTATCACTGAGTGGGAGGATGGCTAAACCTCAAAATAAGAGGATTCAAATGTATATAACCACAACAACTTCAGTTGATCATGGTTCTGCCAAGGCAAGGTCGGGAAGCAAAGGCTATAACCAATCAAAACCCATACCATGGGTTATCTAACACCGTCCGAGTCACGGTGAAGGACAGCGAAGGAGGATCACCTATGGATCGGGCCTTCTTCGCCAGGAGGATCCTGTTGAAGGCGTGCGGCTTTGAAGCTCCGGAGATCTTATCCCTGCAGGACTTCCCCAGCGCTGGATTTTTCGACGTAACGTTCAAGCGGGTGGCAGACTGCATCCAGCTCCTGAGGGTGTTCGAGGAGAAGAGAGACCTGCCGGAGATGAAGATCCTGATGGCGGAGCCGCTCTTTGCTCTGCCGTTGCAACGGGAACGTGTGGTGATGGTGCATCTGTACAACCCCTTCGTCCCTGTCGCCGACGTAGTCACCTTCCTCACCAGGTACTTCGATAAGGTGGGGAGCGGCACCGAGATTCGAGACGACTTGGGGATCTGGACAGGCAAACGCCAGTTTAAGATTACGCTAAAGACCGACGGTAAGGGAGCCATTTTCCACCCTCCTTCCAGATTCGCTATCGGGGGAAACCGTGGCTACCTGGTCTACGCTGGGCAACCCAAGCATTGTCGCTCATGCGGCAAGGCTGGTCATGTGGCGGCCAACTGCAGCGCCTCCCTCTGCAAGATCTGCAAACAGGATGGGCACCAGACAAAAGACTGCAAACAGGCCAAGTGCTGCAACCTGTGTGGTGAGGCAGATCACCTCTATAGGGCCTGCCCCAAAACGCTGCCATACTTACGCACAGGCAGCCAAAGCTAACGAGGGGGAAGCAGAAGAAATGCTTCGTGTCACTCCAACCACCAAGGCCCCCAGGGAGCTCAACGGGACAAAGGAGGACACAGAGAGAGACAAGGTGGAGGAAGAGATTGAGGCAACAGATAGCCAATCAACAGCACTGCCCCCTGAACCTCCCAGTCCTCAGGACAGCGAATCAATGGAGGAGGAGGCAGCAGTGGAAAAGCAGCAGGGGGAGTGGCAGATGGTGAAGAGAGCCAAAATGAAGAAGGAGCGAAGAAGAAGCAAAGCCACTTCCCAGCCAAGTGGCAAGAGGCGTCTCCCATCCGACATGGATGACAAAGGCAGCAGCTCTTCGGATGAAGAAGTGCCAGGGCAGCACCGACAGAAGAGACGGCAAAGCTCCAGGGCATTGGAGGACGAGACACCCGAGCTCCAGAACATTGGAGACAACAAGGAGACCAGCGCACCCCAACTTTGCCTGCAACCTGAGGAGGCCAGTGCACCACAGCCCCTGGAATCTGGGAGCAGTGAGGCAATCATCGCACCCCAGCTCCGGGAAGCCGGGAACAGCAACACCCCAGAGGGGGTGAGTTTTAGAGAAGCTTCTCCAGCAAAGGTCATCTCAAAACCCGCTCTCTACGCGAACCCCCAGATGCCACCTGAGCAGAACACTGCCAAGGAGAACTACCTCAGCCCATCCAAAGTGAAGCAATTTGAGCTCACTACGGGTATGAAGGAGCAGACTAAAGGTCTGGGACTCTCAGAGACAACGGGTTTGGTAGGAGAATAAATTCTTTAAAATGGGTTTAAAGATTGTATCCATAAATGTGCGTAGCATTAAATCTACTACGCGATGTGTTGCGACCTTGGACTACCTTGCCAAGGTCAAAGCTGACCTGTTGTTTCTGCAGGAGTGTGCGATACCGCACCTCAGCTCCTACAGGCAATGGTCACGATGGTGGTCCCATGGGCCATCGATCTGGTCGGGCGGAAACGACTCTCGTTCCTCCGGCCTGGGTATTCTGCTGCGGGGAGGCAACTTCACCGTCTCCGAGGTTAAGGAGGTGGTGGGCGGGCGCCTCCTCATAGCAGACGTAATGTACAAGAACGCTCCACTCCGGTTAATTAACGTGTATGGCCCGTCACAAGGGGCCGAGCGGCTGGAGGTTTTTCAGCAGCTCCCACTGCTGCTGGCGACCTCCAGGCCGGTCATTCTGGGCGGTGACTTCAACTGCATCATCAATGCGGCTGGACGATCCAGCAGGGCCGACAGCAGATTGGACGCTACGTCCAGATCCCTGATGGAAACAGTTAAGGATGCCAAGCTGCATGACGTCTTCAGCAACCCTGCAGATGGAGCGCAGCGTAGATACACCTGGTCGCGGCCAGACGGGTCCATTCGTTCCAGGATAGACTTCCTGTTTGTGTCCCGTGCATTCACAGTCAGATCCACTAACGTCAAGCCGGTGTTTTTCTCAGACCACTGCCTCCTACTGGCGGACTGCCACTTAGAGAAGGACCTGAGGGTGGGCAGGGGGGCATGGAAGCTAAATGTGCAACTGCTGACCCCAGAGAACATTGAGGAGCTCAAGAGGGATTACAAAGGTTGGAGAACCGTGAAACCCCTCTTTGAGTCCCTGACACACTGGTGGGAAGCGATCAAGGGAAACATCAAGAGGTTTTTCATCCTCAAAGGCACCCAGAAAGCTAGAAAGGAACAGAGGGAAATGTCTCGACTCCAGAAAAACATGCAGAATCTGCTCCGGCTGCAGTCGATGGGGGTCGATGTCAAGGAGGAACTCCAAGAGGTGAAGAGCCAGCAAGCCTTGCACTTTGCCTCAGAGGCCTCCAAGATCATCTTCTGTTCCAGAGTCTGCTCCGTGGAGCAGGATGAGACGTGCTCACGTTTCTTCTTCCAAAAGATACACAGAGAGAGCTCTGTGATCAGCAGCCTGAAGGAAGAAGACGGCTCAGTAAAGTCATCGCAGTCCGACATTTTGAGGATCAGCAAATCCTTTTATGCCGGATTGTATGACGTGAAGCCCATGGACAGCACGGCCTCCCAGTCCTTCCTGTCCTCTATCACGGAGGTCTTAGACAACAGTACGCGGGAGAGCCTGGACAAACTGCTAACTCCTGATGAACTGACTAAGGCCCTCGAGTCCTTCGAGAAGAGTAAAACTCCCGGAAGCGACGGCTTGCCGGCGGAGTTGTATTCGGCTCTGTGGGACTTGATCGGCCCAGACCTGCTAGGAGTGTACGAGAGTATGCTCCTGGCTGGTAGTATGTCAGAATCCATGAGGAAAGGCATCATCACCCTCATCTACAAGCACAAGGGGGGGAGGAAATTAGAAATTGGCGACCCATTTCACTGTTGAATGTGGACTATAAGATTCTGTCCAAGGTCATCGCCAATCGGGTCAAATCCGCTCTGGAATTGGTGATTCACCCTGACCAGACCTGCACTGTGCCAGGCAGGAAGATCTCTGACAGCCTCGCGCTGCTCAGGGATACGATTGCCTATGTACAGGACAGGGGTGTGGATACCTGCCTCATCAGCTTGGATCAGGAGAAGGCCTTTGACAGAATATCGCACACCTACATGGTGGATGTGCTCTCCAAAATGGGGTTTGGGGAGGGAATTCGAAATTGGATCCAACTGCTCTACACTAACATCAGTAGCGCAGTCTCAATCAATGGGTGGGAAACAGATAGCTTTCTGATTAAATCTGGAGTCAGGCAGGGGTGTCCTCTCTCGCCTGTTCTTTTCGTGTGTTGCATAGAACCCTTTGCCGAGTCCATCAGGAAGGATCCGGGCATAAGAGGAGTGACGATCCCAGGCAGTGGAGGCACTCAGGTAAAAGCTTCCCTGTACATGGATGATGTCGCTGTCTTCTGCTCGGACCCGCTGTCGGTGCGCAGACTGATCCACATCTGCGACCAGTTCGAACTGGCCTCGGGAGCCAAGGTAAATCGTGGGAAGAGCGAGGCCATGTTGTTTGGGAACTGGTCTGTCCGATCCTTTGTCCCCTTCACTGTCAGGGCTGATGGCCTGAAGGTGCTGGGGATATGGTTCGGAGGGACCAGGGCATGCGTTAGAAACTGGAAGGAGCGAGTGGCTATGGTGAAAAGGAAACTGGGCATGTGGGAGCGACGCTCCCTCTCCATTGCGGGTAAGAACCTGATCATCAGGTGTGAGGCACTCTCGCTGTTGCTGTACGTGGCGCAGGTCTCGCCCATTCCACACTCCTGCGTGGTGGCGACCACTCGAGCCATCTTCCGCTTTATCTGGAGGTCAAAAATGGATCGTGTCCGCAGGGACGCGATGTACAAGCCTCTAGATAAAGGGGGAAAAAACGTGCCCAACATCGCCCTCATACTGATGGCCACCTTTGTGTGTGGCTGCATCAAGCGGTGCGTAGACCCTCAGTACGCAAACACCAAGTGTCACTATGTGCTGAGGTTCTACCTGTCCCCGGTGTTGCGAAGGATGGGTCTGGCCACGCTGCTGCGGAACGCTCCAAGTAGTTGGACCGTGCCGTACCACCTGTCCCTCGTGGAAAAATTTATGCAGAAAAACACCTTTGACCACAAGTCAATCAGGCAGTGGTCAGCACGTAACGTCTTAGAGGCCCTGAGGGAAAAGGAGAGGTTGGATCCTGTGGGATGGTTCCCCGAGCAGACTGTCAAAGGCATTTGGCAGAATGCCTCATCGCCAGAACTTTCCAACAAGCACCAAGATGTGGCTTGGCTGGTGGTGAGAAAGGCCCTCCCCGTCAGATCCTTCCTACACGCCAGGAGTCTCACCCCCTCTGCACGTTGCCCTCGAGGTGGCTGTGGTGGGGAAGAGACCGTTGTTCACCTCCTTGTGGATTGTGCCTTTGCAAAGAAGGTCTGGAGAGAGATGCAGTGGTTGCTGTCGAGGTTCATCCCGAGCAGTTCTGTGACACAGGACTCTGTGCTCTACGGGCTGTTCCCAGGGACACACGCTGAGACAAACATCAACTGCAGCTGAAGGATCATCAACTCGGTGAAAGACGCTCTTTAGTCTGCCCGAAACTTGTTGGTCTTCCAGCACAAAGAGTTGTCCCCGACCGAGTGTTGCGGACTGGCACAATCCAAAGTCCAGGACTGCGTGCTGAGGGACGGACTAAAGCTTGGGGCAGCTGCCGCAAAGGCGCAATGGGGAAGGGTCGCTGTCTAAGACCTTCCTGCCACAGCGCACCGAGGGGCTGGGAACTGTTTAAACCCCCTCGGGCTGTACAGCTCAAAATGAAAGGCTGTAAATGATTGTAATATTGTTTGTACTGATGCACCTGGTGATACATTTTGTAAAAGTTGAACCGGATTGTACCCTTGAAATGGTGTTTTTGGAATGGTTTGGAATGTGATTGAAGATATTTTATGAATAAAGTATATTTTTGCAAAAAAAAAAACAACTTCAGTTGACCAAGTGCTGAGGGACGCACTAAAGCTTGGGGCAGCTGCCGCAAAGGCGCAATGGGGAAGGGTCGCTGTCTAAGACCTTTCTGCCATAGTGCACCGAGGGACTGGGAACTGTGTAGAGCCCCTCGGGCTGTACAGCTCAAAATGAATGTAATATTCATTTTATGTATCAATGGATTTCGTGATACGTGTTGTAAAAGTTGAACCTGTTTGTATTTTTGTGTTGGTGATTTTGAAATGTTTTGAAATGTTGTTTGAAGATATTTTGTGAATAAAGTATATTTTTGCAAAAAAAAACCTTCAGTTGACCAAGCCATTCACATAAACATCAAATATATTTACAAAGGTGTAATATTTTTACAATGCTTGCACACCTGTGACCTAAAAGTGATTTCAATGTTTCTTAACTTTCCTAACCCTGCCACTACACCTGGGTACAGCCCTGACATCCGCAGCAGAAGTGGAGGTAGCCCACTGACTGTTATGCCCTGATGTCTGTGATAACCTTGGCGGACACCTTTGGTGGCTCAAGGCCTAGAGAGCCTTGGCCTGATAAGGGTCTCCTGCTCAAGGGCAGATGCACCGTCCTTGGCCCGAGCAGCTGGAGTGGATGGGGTCACAAGCAAAGAGGACTCTGAGCAGCTGGAAACCCTTGGAGTGTCCTGAGTGGAGACCCTGGGGTATCCGGCCACTGCTCAACCTCCCTGTGAGTTCCTGAGGGCCCCTCCCTGACTCCTTGAGGAGGAGGAGTACCTGGAGGGAGGTCAAGGTGCCTCATTCCCCCTCTCGCCTACACATTGATGGTGCCCCACAGTGTGTGTGGCCATGGAGTCCAGGGTCAAGCGCAAATCCAGCAAAACATGTTGCACCAACGCCTTTATGGTGGTCGGCAATCTTCCAATGTTGGTGCCACAGAACAGAACAGAACGCAAATGAACTCCTCCATCCTTCGCTCTAGTCTGCTGAGTGACTGCTGAATCTCTGTCTGATGTTCCACCGCCTATTGCTGCATCTCCAGCCTTGAGGTGGTGGCCACTCGCAAAGGCTTATAATCTGACTCGGACTGAGTGGGCGGCTGGTCTCCAGCAGCCCTGCGGGTGCCAGAGATCTGGGATCCCTGCCTCCGACTGCTGTAGGGACGTGTCAGTGAGGTGTTCCCCAGCAGGTGAGCCTGAGCCTAATCTAGAACTATGCCCCATGGAGGTGTGTATCACTGCATTGGTGGAGGGTGTGGGTGAGCGCAGTGATGGTTCTTCCTCAGCTTCCTCAACCAACATGGTCTGGGGGCTGGATTACAGATTGCAAGTCACTCACTGTGATGGTCAGGATGTGATGAACGCATGGAGGTGTGATCCGGACTAGGTTGCTGAGACAATCCGATCTCCCCTTCCCCACCGGAGTCGATCCCTGTTCTCTCCAGCGAGCTCGGCAGCATCCTGCTCGAATTGCATGAGGGCAATTATGTGAGCATTCCCTCCCCCAGTCTGGGATCTTTCCCACTGTTGTGGGCAAGCTTGCCTTTGATGAAGACAAAGGAAGACCGTGATGAGAAGGGATGTGGCAGAGGTTGCGAATCATGCATGCCCCCTGTGTGTGGTGAGCCCTCCCCAGAAGGGGCTGAGGATGGAGTGTGAGCAGCATGATTGATGATATGGTGGTGATGTGAAAGTTCCTGTAAGACAATCAGTGGTGATATATGTCCCCCGCTAATGGTTGTGTGAGATCCCTGAACAGAATAGCCCTTTGAGTACATGATGCTATGATGAAAATTTAATATTGGAGGGACTTGAAGGATGACTTACCCTGGCAGAGCGGATGAGATCATTCATCCTCTTCCTGCACTGGATGGCGATCCTCTGCAATGGCCTCCCAGGCTGGAGGGGTGAGGTTGACATGCTTTCTGCAGCTGTCCCTGGGATAAAGCACATCCCTGTGCTCACACACTCCTCTTATCAATGCCTTGAGGATGTCAGGGCAGAAGCGGGATGCTGCCTTCTTTCTGTGGTCACCTGACATCTCGACACGTCTCCTGAAAACAGGTGGGCTGGAGAGAGTGAGATGTGTGTGCTCGGCTGGTGTCTAAATATGGTGCCTGGGCCTTTGACCCCGTAAAGTAACAGCGGGCAGACGAATCAGCTCCCGACTCACCAGCTGATTCGGAGAGATACTCACCTGTGCATAATTAATGAGCTTCCAAGCGTGGATTTGGATGCAATTTCCCGCCATTCCAACCAGTGGGAAACGTGCCACAAAACCCACCTGCCACCACACTTAGATTCAAAAATGGAAAATTCCGCCCATTGTGTCTGTCTTTTCTGTATAAGACACAAAAAACAACTGAAGAATGCTTGAAAACAAAAGGTAAAAGGCAAGGTGTAACTTAACACAATCAATCACTAGGGAAAAGGTACTGGGAAACCTATCAGAACTAAAAATAGTCAAGTCCCCTGGACATGATGGCCTACATCCTAGGGTCTTAAAAGAAGTGGTTGCCTAGATAATAGATGCATTGGCTGTGAACTTCCAAAATTCCCTAGATTCTGGAAAGGTCCCAACAGATTGGAAAATCACAGATGTAACACATCTATTCGAGAAAGGAGGGAGACAGAAAGCAGAAAAGTACAGGTGTGTTAGCCTAACATCTGGTATTGGGAAAATGCTAGAATCCATTATTGAAGAGATATTACCATGGCATTTAGAAAATCATAATATAATATTGCAGTGTCAACATGGTTTTCTGAAAGGGAAATCATGTTTGACTAATTTAATAGAGTTTTTTGAGGAGTGAACAAGCAAGGTGGATAAAGAGGAACCTGTGGATGTGGTGTACTTGGATTTCCAAAAGGCATTTGATAAGGTGCCACATCAAAGGTTCCTACACAAGAAAAGATCTCACGGTGTAGGAGGTAATATGCTAGCATGGATAGAGTTAGTTAGCTAACAGGAAGCAGAGAGTAGGGGTAAATGGGTCATTTTCGGATTGGCAAGTTGTTACTAGTGTAGTGCCACAGGGATCAGTGCTGGGGCCTCAGCTATTTACAATCTATATTAATGACTTGGATAAAGGGACAATATATAGTAGCTAAATTTGCTGATGACACAAAGATAGTTAGGAAAGTAAGTTGTCAAGAGGGCATAAAGAGTCTACAGAAGGATTTAGATAGGTTAAGTGAGTGGCAACAATTTGGCATATGAAGTGTAACGTAGGAAAATGTGAACTTGTCCTCTTTAGCAGGAAGATTATTTAAATGCAGAGAAACTTTAGAACTTCATGGTACAGAGAGATCTGGGTGTCCTGGTACATAAATTACAAAAAGTTATTACGCAGGCACAGCAAGTGATTAGGAAGGCAAATGGAATGTTGGCATTTATTGCAAGGGGAATTGAGTATAAAAGTTGGGAAGTGTTGCTACAATTGTACATGGCATTAATAAGACTGCAGCTGGAGTACTGTGTACAGTTTTGGACTCCTCACTTAAGAAAGAATATAATTGCATTAGCAGCAGTTGAGAGAAGGTTCTCCCAACTGATACCTGGGATGAAAGGGTTATCTCATGAGGAAAGCTTGAACAGGTTGGCCCATACCCATTAGAGTTTAGAAGAATGAGAGGTGATCTTATTGAAACATGTAAGATCCTGAGGGGAATTGACAGGGTGAATTCTAAGAGGATGTTTCCCATTCTGGGGAAGCCTAGAACCAGGGGACAGTTTATAAGTTAGAGGTTTCCTATTTAAGATTGAGATGAGGATTCCTTTCCCTCAGAAAGTCATTAGTCTGTGGCATTCTCCTCCCAGAGAGCAGGGGAGGTAGGGTTATTAAATATATTCAAGGCTGAGTTAGACAGATTTTTGATTGACAAGGGAGTCAAGGGTTAAGGGGGATAGACAGGAAAGTGGAGTTGAGGCTGCAGTCTGATCATATCAAATAGCAGAACAGGCTCAAGGGGCTGAAGTCCTACTCCTGCTCAGAATTCTTGTGCTTTTGTGCATATGCTTCTTTTTAGAAATCCATCCTGATAAGCATATCATTCAGCCTATTTACCCAATGGTGCCCAGTCGTTTTCTGGGAAGATACCCCGAATAATGTAATGAGAGCATGTGATCTAACAGAAGAATAAAATCCACAGCAAAAGAGTAGATAGAGTTAGATATGTTCAGTAATTATGAAGGTGGGACAGAATGGAAGGAAGAATATGGCAATCTTTCTTGCAGCTGCATGTTCATTTAGCCATTCCAGAAAAAGAGAAGTGGCTGTTCACTCTCTCACAGTGTCAGTTTTCTGCCTCTACATTGGGTTTTTTAACAGTTCAGTTATGTCTGACACTCCTGCCTCCACCTCCCCCATATCCTTCAGCCTTGACCATGATTATAGGTATGTGAAATAGTTCTCCACATATAAAGATATACTCCTTTAAGTGGGAACATATCTTTAATTTAGACTTGATTGCCAGAAACTTCAATTGCTCTATTAGGTTGTCCTGCACAAGGGCAAGACTGGTTTGGCATTACATAAAATTATTCCAAGGATCTGGAATACATGTTTCAGGGTAATCAGTGTACTTCTGCATTGAGGAACTTTGTGCTGGCAATAGAGCACAAAATCATCATGCGAGGAAAACAATTTCAGTCCCTTTGTTGCTTGCATTATGCGCTTGAACATTTTATATGTCATCTGTTGTTGCTTTCTACATCTTCAAAGCCTCCAGGGTCTAACATTCTGAGCATCTAAATAATTTATCAGTATATATCTTTTCACCAAAGCTATGTTCAGAACTATTCAGTTTCCTTTCAAATTACTATAACTGTGCTGGAGTTAATGGCTCATTCTCTGATTCATTTCCTATTAACTCAGTGGTTCCACAGAGTTCTGTGCTTCCTTCCATTCTGTCCCACCTTCATAATTACTGAACATATCTAACTCTATCTACTCTTTTGCTGTGGATTATATTCTTCTGTTAGATCACATGCTCTCATTACAAACAGCCTCCAATCCTTTGCAGTTCAATATATCAATGCATTCTGATTTCCTCCCTGTCCAATGAAAACATTGTTTCTTTCAAGTATTAAATATGCAGTTTTGTCACATCTCTCACAAGTCTAACAAACCATTAAGGCTAAAGCCAGTTCCAGCCATAGTCCTTTCAGTTATTGACATTCTTTGCCCTAACCATAAATGAATCTCTAATATCTCCTCCATTCCTAAAACAGTCTCCAAAAACCTTGGTTTCCTCTTTAATGCCAAACATTTGTTTTATTTTCTCAACAACTAATCAGTCTCTATAAAGCTTATGTCTGCCAAGACTTTAAAAATTGCTCCCCTATTTAGAGAACATCCTACGCTAGCACTATTCACAGCCCCGCTTAGGATACAAAAAAAATCCTTGTCATGTAATTAGCAATCCCCTCTCTGCTTTAAGCTTCAGCCTCTCTCTCGGTTTCATCCTATATTGTCTTTATTTTAAAGAAACAAAGAAAGACTTGCATTTATATGGCGCTTTTCACAACCACTGGATATGTCAAAGCGCCAATGAAATACTTTTTGAAGTGTAGTCGCTGTTGTAATGTAGGAAAGGATTATATTATTACCATGAAAATCAATACTCCTCTGAATTTTCCTTTTATGTTTTTCCTAAGGTGCAAAGATTTCATCTTTCATGCGCATCTCATTATGAACATAAGATTTCAAATCATAAGAAAATTTACATTAAATTTTCTCCTATAATTGAGATTTAACTGGTCTGTTAAAATTTGACAATTACGTGTTGAGAACTTCTCTCAGATGTTTGCGTTACTTCAAAGTGATTATTCCTAGACAATATATTATTACTGCAAAGCAAATAGAATCCATTTAACTTAGACTGCATGCCTTGTCCTAAAGGATTCATTATAGGGAATGTGTTCTGTAACACACAAGGGAAGGTTTCACATCTGCGTGGAGTCAGAAGGCATCGTTTTATACTTGGTTAGTGGTAGACTCCTCGTTGCTCAAGTATGTCTAAGCTATAAGCGATTTCATCGCCTTCTGTGGGTCCTCCCATAACTGAAGAGTCCGATGGGGATCAGCAGGATCTCCATAGAACTAGCAGTTCATGTCACCATTGTTGGTGCTTGGGCGAACTTCCGCAGCTGCACCACCTCTTGTCTTCCTCTGGGCATGTCGAATATGGTGAGTTGGGCATAGATGGTCCTTGAAACATGTCTCAGTACTTGTCTCCATATGGGCCGGTCGGCAGCAATGTTTTCCCAAGAGAGGTGGTCTGCAATGCAAAGGTTTGTATGGCTCTTTGTTATGGTGTTTTTGTATCATTTGTACTGACCACCTTGATGTTGTTTGCTCTGAGACAGTTCCCCTTGGAAGATCTGCTCGGGGATTCTGTAGTCATCCATGCGGGCCCTGGTTCCTGCATCATACAGCAGAGTGGAAAGGACAATGGCCTGGTAGAATTTTATGTTAATCTTTAGCTTAATGTCATGCTGTTTCCAGAAACAATCATAGAGTGTGCCATAGGCAAAACTTGCTTTCAGGATTTGTGCATTGATGCCTTCATCAATAGTGACATTGCTAGAGGACACATTATCAAGGTATGAGAATTTTTCTACAACCTTAAGACTGGTGCCATCCATGGCCATGTCTGGCCCTTCATAGTTTGTGCCTGGTGTTGGCTGAAATATAACCTCCATATTGGAGTTACTGATTTGGAGAATAAAGTTTCTGGCAGTACTCGAGAATTTGTTTGTCATAGCCTGGGTGTCTTGTTTTTTGTGGGAAGCTAGGGCACAGTCATCTACATACAGAAGCTCTGTAATTACTGCCTCTGTGACTTTGGTGGAAGCACACAACCTGGAGAGATTGAACAGCTTCTCTGAAAGGAACCTAATGTTAATGCCTGCAGGCATATCTCTGGTGGTTTTCATAAACAATGCAGCAAAGAAGATATTGAAGAGTTGGAGGCTTGGTTAATCTATTGTAGACACTTCTTGTTTTGCCATATCTCAGTTTTGACTTTCAAAGGGTTGAAATGTTATATGTCATGTAGTCTGTTGTGGGCTCAATACCCCTTGCTATTACAGTACTGGGACCTGTGTGGAGGTGATGTATGGAGACTCTGGTAGGTAGACAAAAGCCCATTAGTTTTACTCAACAGAATGTGGTTCTGGTTTAGTATTGCTAAGAATGTGTGTTGCTTGTTCATCATTTTTGTATATTTGAGTATTGGCAAGTTGAACATTCTCTAGATAAATAAAATATGCTTTATTCAATTTACCTTTTAAGTATTATTTCTGACACTGTTTATTCTTCCACTCTCCAAAGATTAGGAGAATAAACTAGAGGAGTTATTACAATAACGAGGGTTTCTATTCAATTCCTGAGCAACTCTCGATCATCAAATAGTATTCAAACAAACTCACAGTCTGAATCATAGGGAGTATTCACTCACAGAAGTCATATTTGATACTGAGCATGAGAAAAATATCTGAGTAATACCTTAAAATGAACCCCTAAAGCTCTGCTGTGATGAAATCAAGATGCATGACACTGTCCCAAAAACAGAAAATGCTGGAAAAACTCAACAGGTCTGACAGCATCTGTGGAGAGAAAAACAGAGTTAACATTTCGAGTCCGTATGACTCTTCTTCAGAGCTCAAGGAAAGTAAAAATGTAATTAACTTTATACTGTTTAAGAGGGGTGGAACAGGTGAAGCTGGATAGAAGGCCAGCAATAGGTGGGGGCAAAGGAGAGATTGACAAAGATGTCGTGAACAAAAGGACAAAGCGGGTGTTAACGGTAGTGGTACTGGCTAAAGGAGGTGCTGATGGTAGCATTAAGGTAAGAAAGCAGAATGTGATAATAGCAGGACAAGGGAAAGCACTCTGGAAAGAACAACATAAACTAGTGACAGATGGCCCTTGAGGGGGTGGGGTGGGGGGAGGGGACGGTGGTGGGAGAAAATATCGAAAATAGGATAAAAGGTGGGGATAAAACAATGAATAAAAATGAAAATGAATAAAAATAAAAATAAGTGGATGATATGACACTGCAAAACATTGTCTCTCAGCATGGATTTATCTTTTTAAAAGTTGCAGCAAAAATCTTGAGTCAGAACTCAACTTAACTCAAGTGGAAAGTTGACTGAGTTGCCCTGAAGGTTGCTTTCCTACACTACTTGGGTTCAACAACACCGGAATTGTAATTCCAGTATGGAATCAGATCGGGATTAATAAGTGCTCATAGGGTCTCTGGACCTTCTAGACAGTTTTTTCAAAAAACCTGATATGTTTATACACCATGTTTTCCCATCTGCATCATTTAAACATTTTAACATGAACAGCTCGGAGTTGTGTAAATAGATGTGCACAGGGTTGTCTGCTGGGCTGAATTACAGATCCAGTCAGTTAATTGGGCCATTCATACTGAAACTACTGGTCCCAAACTAGAAGCTACAATGTAAATACAGCATTGTTCATTCTTCCCAGGATCTCAAAACTGTGGGATTCCTTAGTGCATCATGTTTTTTCACACAGGGACGTGGAGTTGAGGTTAAATCAGATCACAGAATTGTTATGGTGCAGAAGGAGGTCATTCGGCCCATCGTGTCTGCACCAACTCTCCAAATGAGCATTATGATTCAGTGTCATTCTCCTGCCTTTTCCCTGTAACCCTGCACATTGTTTATATTTAAATAATCATCTAACGCCCTCTTGAGTGCCTCGATTGAACCTGCCTCCACCACATTTCCAGGCAGTGCATTCCAGACCCAAACTACTCACTGTGTTAAAAATCAGTTAAAGTCTGTGCCCTCTCATTCTCAATCGAGTGGGAACATTTTCTCTCTATCTATTCTATCCAGCCCCCTCATGATTTTGAACACCTCTAGCAAATCTCCTTTTAGCCTTCTTCTCTCCAAGGAGAACAGTCCCAACTTGTCCAATCTATCTTCATAACTGAAGTTTCTCACCCCTGGAACCATTTTTGTAAACCTCTCCTACACTCTCTCCAATGTTTTCATATCCTTCTTAAAGTGTGGCACCCAGAACTGTACACAATACTCCAGCTGAGGTCTAACTAGTGTCCTATACAAGTTCAGCATAACCTCCTTGCTCTTGTACTCTGTGCTCCTATTAATAAAGCCTAGGATACTGTATGCTTTATCAACTGTTCTCTCCACCTGTCCTGCCACATTTAATGACTTACACACGTATACACCCAGGTCCCTCTGCTCTTGCACACCCTTTAGAGTTGTACCCCTTATTTTATATTGTCTCGCCACGTTCTTCCTACCAAAATGAATCACCTCACACTTCCCTGCATTGAGCTTCAAATGCCACCTATCTGCCCACTCCACCAACTTGTCTATGTTCTTTTGAAGTTCTACACTGTCTTTCTCACAGTTTACAATGCTTCCAAGTTCTGTATCATCTGCAAACATTGAAATTGTCCCCCGCACACCAAGATCTAGATCATTGATATATATCAGGAAAAGCAAAGGTCCCAATACTGACCTTTGGGGAACTCCACTACAAACCTTCCTTCAGCCCGAAAAATATCCATTAACCATTACTCGCTGTTTCCTCTTACTCAGCCAATTTTGTATCCACATTGCTACTGTATCTTTTATTTCATGAGCTATAGCTTTTCTCACCAGTCTGTTGTGCAGCACTGTATTGATTGTTTTTATTCATTTATGGGATGTGGGGACCACATGCTAGGCCAGCATTTATTGCCCATCCCTAATTGCCCTTGAGAAGGTGGTGGAAGTCCACGTGCACCACATCAACAGCATTAACCTCATCAAACTCTCGGCTACCTCTTTAAAAACACTCCAGCAAGTTAGTTAAACACAATTTTCCCTTCAGAAATCCATGATGGCTCTTGCTAATTAACCCACATTTTTCCATGTGACTATTAATTCTATCCTGATTAATTGTTTCTAGAAGCTTCCCCACCACCGAAGTTAAACATACTGGTCTATCATTGATGGACTTATCCTTATAACCTTTTTTTGAACAAGGGTGCTAATGTTTGCAATTCTCCAGTCCTCTAGCACCTCTTCATGATCTTATCGAATGGTGGAACACGCTCGAAGGGCCGAGTGACCTACTCCTGCTCCTAACTCATATGATGGTATGTTCATATGTTTTCTCTCCTCCTAGACTTTTTGTGGGGTGGGGTTTAGGTCCAGGCAGGGCAAATTGTCACTGTTTGATAGAAGTTTTCAAAATAATGAGGGGCCTGGGAGAGTAGTTAGGGAGAAACTGTTCCCACTTGTAAATGGATCAAAAACCAGATGGCACAGTTTTAAAGTGTTTTGTAAAAGAAGCAGATGCGAAGTGAGAAAAAGTTTTTCATACAGCAAGTAGTTAGGATTTGGAATGCATTGCCTGGAAGTGTGGTGGAAATAGGTTCGATTGAGGCATTGGATGATTATTTAAGTGGAAACAATGTGCAGGGTTACGGGGAAAAGGCAGGAGATTGGCACAAAGTTAAAATGCTCAGAGAGCTGGTGCAAACATGATGGGCCAAATGGCCTCTTTCTACACTGTAACAATTCTGTGATTCTGTGATTTATCTCTTTTTTTTCAAATTGTCCTCCACCTTTGTGGCATCCAGCGCTACCACTTGACCTTAGTTTTGCGGATGAAACTGATTCATAAAATAGTTTTTACTTTCATCTCATTCAGGACAGTTGAAAGTATGAAACAAAAATACCTGGAAAAACTCAGCAGGTCTGACAGCATCTGCGGAGAGGAATACAGTTGACATTTTGAGTTCGTATGAATCTTCATCAGAACTAAGGAAATAGAGAAATGAGGTGAAATATAAGCTGGTAGAGGAGGGTGGGACAGGTAGAGCTGGATAGGGGGCCAGTGATAGATAGAGGCAAAGAAGAGATTGCCAAAGATGTCATAAACAAAAGGACAAAGGGGTGTTGATGGTGGCGATATTATCTAAGGAATGTGCTAATGGGGACATTAAGGGTAGCAAGCAGGACAATCTAGTGGCAGATGGCCCTAGTGGGGGTGGGGTGGGAGGAAGGGATCCAAATGGGCTAAACGGTGGAGATAAAACAATAGATCGAAATAAATTTTAAAATAGGTGGGGAAAGGAAAATATTTTTTTTTTTAAATTATAAATTATTGGAAAAAGGGGGATGGGAAAGGGATGGAGGAGAGAGTTCATGATCTGAGATTGTTGAACTCAATATTAAGTCCGGAAGGCTGTAAAGTGCCTAGTCGGAAGATGAGGTGCTGAAAATATGTTGTATTTAGTTTTAAGCTAATTTTATCCGGTATTAACATTTTGGAGGTTCAAGTTAAAATTATCACTCTGTCCGTTGCTCATCCACGATGTCTCTTTGCGAGAGTAGAATGGAAATACATTGACTTTTCAAAACGAGAGGAAATGTAGTAAGAAACATTTATATACAAAATTCCTGTGACTCGAAGCTGTAGTTTTGTGTGACATTTGATTAAATTCCCTTCTGTGTCGTAAAGAAGAAGTTTTTACTAACCTTATTAACTTTTTAAATAATGTTTGAAGCGTGCTGATGGATCAACGGGCAGATTGCCTTATAAATAAGAAAGCCGTGTGACATTTACGTGGCGGCTGGGATACCCGCCGAGTGCTGATTGGACAGCTTTGCATACAGGAACCAAAATGCTATAAATTGAGGATTTCTCACATCTGGTCGGTGAGTTTCCAGATTCATTGCGCCACTGTGTATAATATCATGCTGAACTGTGGCTCCAATAAGGTAATCCTGCGACCATCAGGCAAAATCACCAACATGAGGAGCAGCGCTCAAATGCATCTTTTCCTGGTTTTGTGCTGCCTGTGTACTTTGCCTTTAAGCTCAGGTGCGTAAGTTTTAAAGATACAATTAATTTCATAAAAGTGCACAAAAAATATGGACCACCCTGTTTTCAATGGTCTTAAGATACAAATGTTTCATAATAAAGTTAAACTTATTTCACAAAGGAAATCGCCATCTTTTGGCTGTATGTCAATTAAAATTGTGTCTGAATAATCTGTTACATTTTCAATTATCTGAGCTTTTATTTTACACTTGTGTGATTGTGTGTAACTTTGTCACTTTAGACTAGCTTCGTTGTTCAGTGGAAACACAATCCTTAATGTGTGTAAACATGTTAGGAATATCATTACAACAATATCTACTTTGGAAGGTTTAAATCCATGATAGTCATGCAATAATGATAGAGTTGGGTATTTTTGGACTAGCTATTTTGTGGCTAAAATTAGATTTTGTTTAAAGTTTGAATATACTGTTTCTTCATCATACATGGGCAGAAACGATGGGCCGAATGACCTCTTTCGGAGCTTTATCATTTATGATTCTGTATGATATTATTTTTCTGATCTGGTCCCGTTAAAGGTATTTGACATGCAAAGTCTAAAACACAGTCAGATAATTCTGTGTTTTTTTTGCAAAGCTGGCTTAATTTGTGGATTCCTTATGAATCGATAATCATGGACATTACCGTTCAGATAGAAATGATTGCAACAATGTTTGTATATTAGACTCATGCTTTGTTAGCCATCAAAACTATATTGGAGTTAAAACAAACTGCATCTACTCTTAGGGTGTGTAATGCTAGTAATTGATCTGATCTCTCAATCATTTTAAATAAATTCTTACTATTTTAAAGCTGACTGGATCCTAAGACATATAAAAATGTTAAATATATTTTCATAAGCTCTTTTAATTTCATAACTATTAGGTAATAAACATCATAGTGTCAATAATAATGCATAAGCAATATTTATATTGCTCTCTCCAGGCTGGACAGTATTAGTTGTTTATGG
Source organism: Cetorhinus maximus (assembly GCF_964194155.1). Taxonomy (NCBI): domain Eukaryota; kingdom Metazoa; phylum Chordata; class Chondrichthyes; order Lamniformes; family Cetorhinidae; genus Cetorhinus; species Cetorhinus maximus. The sequence continues at coordinate 65,919,582 of NC_135885.1, read as the reverse complement.
GCAAATACATACATCTGAAATGATGCTTTCTGCTGTTTTAACAGAAGACCAAAATATAAGTTGACACCACTGAGACATACTCTAGACCAGGGTATTAACATTCTTACCCATTTTGTCACAATGTAATCTCAAAGTCCGTCCTTCATATGAGACGTTAAACTGAGGCACCATCTGCTCTCTCCAGTGGATGTAAAACATTCCATGGTACTATTTCCAGAAAGATCAGGCAAGTTATTCCCAATGTCCTGGCCAATATTTATCCCTCAATCAACATAACAAAAACAGCTGATCTGGCTATTATCACATTGCTGTTTGTGGGAGCTTGCTGTGTGCAAATTAGCTGCTGTGTTTTTTACATTGACTACACTTTGAAAGCACTCCATTAGCTGTAAAGAAATTTGGGATGTCGACTGGTCATGAAGTTAGAAAAATGTAAGTTTTTCTTTCTTCTCAGGTTTGATTCAGGCTGCTATTTTCCACAAACATTTTTCATTGACCTATCAATTACACAGACGACCGGACTACTCACATTTCATTAACGCCATTGCTATATTTTACATTTGGGCACAAGTAATAGGGCATGTAAATTGTACATAAATGGAGCAGTATTTGCCAAAGGTATATTTGACTGAATAGGATACAAACAAGGAAATTACAAGTGCATTGTAATAACTGAGACCCTGCCCCTTGGAAAAATAATTGTGTCCACCAATTGCCTGGTGAGTTTTTCAATAATTTGCACCATTACAGCAGTTTCTGAGTCACTGTGGATGAAGTTAATGTGACATCAGTTGATATAAATGGTCAATCATTTTCCTCAATTATCTTAATTAATTAAAGTATAGGTTTGAGTATAAAGCAGTCTTCGCTACTTTACACTCATATCTAGCTTTACATTAAAGTTATCAAATGAGAAAAATATACTCCTGCTGATGGAGCCATTAAAATATGGAGCTCATTGGAAAGCAAATGGTCATGGGATCAAAATGTATTTACCTCTTTTTTTCCAGGATTTCTACAGTTTTTCCATGTTGCAGTGGACGAACAGAAAAAACTCTGTGGAAATTCACCCTGCTGGGCTTTATTGCAAGTCATGGTTACTGAGGCTAATTTAACGCTATTTTCCTAAGGCAAGATAGCTCATTTAGTATCAACTTTGGTCAAATGTTGGTCAACTTTGTTGTACTTGTCTCTGAGTCAGAAGGTTGTGAATTCAGGAGCTATCCAAAATTTGCGCGTGTAATCTAGGCTGACAATTTAGTGAAGTACTGAGTGGGTGCTGCCTTATTGGAGATGCCTGCCCCTATTCCTATCGACAATAATGATTGATCTTTTCTGATTCATGCTACTTGATCATTTTAAGCACACACTTTCCATTAACAGCACCCCTTTAAAGGGCATGTTGGGAAAGGGTGTCAAATATTGGGTATCTATCACATCACTTAAATGCATCCAGCACCTCTTAAAAGGGAAGTGCATTCTGACTGCACACTGCAGGAAAGTACTTATGGAATTAGGGAGATCCCTGAAGCACCGAGGCAGTTACAAGGTTCTTGGATTGCACCTTGGAGCCCATGGTTTAGGCAACACACAGAATGATGGGCATACTTTGCTGATAGGAGGCAGGTCCAGTCATCAGCTGTGCTGGGAATACAAAGAGATCACAGAGCATGTGATTGTCAAGAACTTTGAACCCAGGACATACTGCAATGCCAGAAGAGGTTCAATGATCTCACTGCAATTATTAAGGTGGTCATAAACAGTCTGGACATTCAAGGAATGGAATCTATTTCCAGTGAAAAAGATTTCAAGGCTGGGATGGGAAGCATGCCATGCAGTGTGGAAGCATTCAATGGCAGTTTTATCCTAGGGAAGCCTGCTATGTGTTTATAGCCTAGTGATCTCCCATCCTGCTTTGCTCTGCCTATTGGGTATGTAATGTAGAAGTCCCTCCTTATTTACAGAGCCTTGGTGAGTCATTGCCAGTACTGTTAATGCCCTTGTTGAGGCTTGAGTTCTGGCTGCAACAGGTGATAGCCTCCTTGGTGAAGTGAAGACTTCACACATTTCATACCTCAATGTCACCTAGGTGCAAAGTCTTCCCTGAAGACTCATTGTGGGCATGGCATCCTATGAAGTGCTCTAGTCCTCCCTCTTCCCCAGGCTGTACTGGCTCTTTCCTGCCATCTTCACTTCTTCACTTCATCTGCCCAAAAGGTGGATCAACTAGACCAGTCCTTGACTGCAATAATGCTATTTTAAGGCAGACAAAGCAGCCCAGTACCAGCACAAAGTTGCTAACAGAAGTCAGAATTCAGTTGTTGAATGCAGGAACAAAGGCAAAAAAGGGCCAAGAAGTTAATCAGTAGCCAAGGAGAACAAACCTGTAACTTAGTTGTACAGAGAGGATGAGCACTTTAAATAGACTTCCTGCAGGGCCCTTGTTGCCTATTAGCATCGTGATTTATTCATGTGACAAGTCAGATGATGTGAAGATCAATTTCTCAAGTGTCCTGCGAAAAGTGCAGGATCCATATTTATTCTTTTATTGGATGTGGGCATCTCTGGCAAGGCCAGCATTTGTTGCCCATCCTTAATTTCCCTTAAACTGAGTGGCTTGCTAGGTCATTGCAGAGGGCGGTTAAGAGTCAAGCACATTGCAGTGGGTCTGGAGTCACATGTAAGCCTGACCAGGTAAGGACAGAAGATTTCCTTCCATAAAGGACATTAGTGGACCAGATGGCTTTTTACAATAATTAACAACAGTTTCCTGGTCACCATTACAGAGACTAGCTTTTCAATTTCAGGTTATTAATTGAATTTAAATTCCATCAGCTGCTGTGGTGGGATTTGAACCTTTGTCCCAAGAATCGTAGCGTGGGTCTCTGGATTACTAGCCCTGTGACATTACCATTACATCACTATCTCCTTTTTGTTGTTCCTTGTAAATGCACTGGATGCCAAGAGTATTCTGATCCAATATGGCAGGCGGCACATTTTTGAAGCAGAATGAATGTGCAGCTCCCTGTTTTATTAGACTTTTAGACCTCTACCATTACCAGAAACATGAATTAGATGACTATTATGCCATTGCTGTTTGCAGAACCTTGTTATGTGTAAACTCTCTGCAAATTTTGAATTGCTTGAATTGCTATCCTGACGACATGAAAGCTGCTATCTAAGTTTGCTCTTCCTATAACAGCAAACAGAGATTGGTAACAGATGATGGGCTTCCAAATTTGTATCCTCTCACCCTCTACCAAATGTTGGAGCTCCTAAAAAGGAAAATGATAGAAGAAGGCAGAGAGGGGAAAGTAGAAGGGTAGATGTCAGGTGGAGGTTCACAATGGTGTTCTCTTCTTTCTCATTCTGCATTAACTGGCAGCAAACAGTAGCATGAAACCTTCATGTCACTCCTTCGACTGAAAGTGCTATCTGAATCTGCCCTTTAGCATGGCATTCCACTGTTCTTCATCCTCTGGATGTCCCCCTGTGGAAGAAACAAAGGGGGAAGAAGTATCAGGTTCTTCTGGCATTGGTCCTGACAGCACTTCACCACACACACACACAAGCACACAGAGTCATGGTCTCCCTTCCAATCTGGAGATATTCATCCAAGGGACATAAGGGCATGTGCAAGATGAGAGGATTGATGCACAGAGCATGAATGACCAGGCAGTGCTGGGACATGAAGCAGATCACATAGCTGGCCAAAGGGTCAGGATACATTGTCCTGCTGAAGAGTTTGGGACTGCAGATCTGACCAGAGTCTATTTTTAAAAGAAGGATGTTTGCAGAGGATACAGCATAAGTTCAGGTATTGACCAAAATCACTGAGAAACAAACTTTTTGTGAATGCCTGCTAGATGTTTTGAATTCACTTCTATATGTTCTGTAATGCCTAGCAATGCTAGGCACCCATTTATAAAGGTGTGATTGGCACACACAATAAATTTAGTAGTAACAACAGAACATGGGATGTGTAATATCCTGCTTTGTTATCATTTCATTGAAATGTGTCTTTCCTTTTAGGGTGAAAGCTGAAGTAGATGGGAATCCAAGTATGACACGTTGTCACATTTCTTGGTCTCATCCACCTGAATACTGCTGAAAAATTGATATAGAAACTGCTTGTTTTTTTTTATTCATTCACAGGATATGGGCTTCACTGGCTGGGCCAGCACTTATTGCCCATCCCTAGTTGCCCTTGAGAAGGTAGTGGTGAGCTGCCTTCTTGAACTGCTGCAGTCCATATAGTGTAGGTACACTACAGTACAGTTAGAGGGGGAGTTCCAGGATTTTGACCCGGCGACAGTGAAGGAACGGCGATATATTTCCAAGTCAGGATGGTGAGTGGCTTGGAGGGGAACTTCCAGGTGGTGGCGGTTCCCATCTATCTGCTGCCCTTGTCCTTCTAGATGGTAGTGGTCGTGGGTTTGGAAGGTGTTGTCAAAGGAGCCTTGGTGAATTCCTGCAGTGCATCTTATAGATGGTACACACTTCTGCCACTGTGGGTCAGTGGTGGAGGGAGCGAATGTTCGTGGATGGGGTGCCAATCAAGCGGACTGCTTTGTCCTGGATGGTGTCAAGCTTCTTGAGTGCTGTGGGAGCTGCACTCATCCAGGCAAGTGGGGACTATTCCATCACATTCCTGACTTGTGCCTTGTAGATGGTGGACAGGCTTAGGGGTGTCAGGAGGTGAGATACTCATTGCAGGATTCCTAGCCTCTGATCTGCTCTTGTAGCCACAGTATTTATATGGCTAGTCCAGTTCAGTTTCTGGCCAATGATAGCCCCCAGGATGTTGATAGTGTGGGATTCAGAGATGGTAATGCCATTGAACATCAAGGGGTGATGGTTGGATTCTCTCTTGTTGGAGATGGTCATTGCCTGACACTTGTGTGGCACAAATGTTACTTGCCTCTTGTCAGCCCAAGCCTGGATATTGTCCAGGTCTTGCTGCATCTGGACATGACTGCTTCAATATCTGAGAAGTCACAAATGGTGCTGAACAAAAATGAACTAAATCTTATCTCTAATGTTTTTGTTTGCTAACTGGTTACACCCTATTTCCCCATCCACTTGTCATGCTCCTATGTATTAATGTTATAGTTATATTTAATGTGTGTTCTTTGGCCACTTGCATTTGCCACACTTATTTGTTCCTTTGGCAGGTTCTCCACATCACTTTCAAGACTATTTTGAAGAATGGGACAATAACAGTGCAGAGGTAATATTAATGACTTAAATAAATGTTTGCTGGCTATTACAGTTGCCATGATCTAACTTTAACAATAAATTACATTCTTGAGGGATGTGCAACATAATTTATATGTACTTGTGACCTTGTTTTCTCCGCTATAGAATTTGGCTTTGTGCTTCACTCACTGGAGAGCACTGCAGATGCACCCTCAGGTAAAATAAGAATTTTTCTTTTCTTCCTTGTAGAGATAGATGAGAAACTAATGTATTTAACTGTAACCTGACTGATGAATTATTTCTTGGAGATATTTTAATTGCAATAAAATAAAGGCTTTTTGTTTCTTATTGTTAGTACAAGGCTGGCAACAACAAAAACAGAATTACCTGGAAAAACTCAGCAGGTCTGGCAGCATCGGCGGAGAAGAAATCAGTTAACGTTTCGAGCCTTCATGGCCCTTCGGCAGAACTGAAGCATAGTTAGAAGAAGGGAGAAATATAAATTGGTTTAAGGTGGGTGGCGGTGGGGGGGGGGGGAGAGGGGGAGAGAGAGACATTGAGGGTGTGGTGATTGTGGAGATGAGCAGGTAATCAAAAGATGTCACAGACAAAAGGGTCAAAGAGGTGTTGAAGGTGGTGATATTTGTCTGAGAAAAGTGCTAATTAAGAATGGAAGACAGGATATTCAAAGTACAGCTCTAGTGGGGGTGGGGTGGAAAGACTAACAAGGTTTTAGTTTAGATTTAAAAATAATGGAAATAGGTGGGGAAAGAAGAATCTATATAAATTATTGAAAAAAAAGCGGGGGGGGTGGGGGGGGGAAGAAACGGGGTGGGGACGGGGGGAGGGGGAGTTTAAGATCTAAAGTTGTTGAATTCAATATTCAGCCCGGAAGGCTGTAAAGTGCCTAGTCGGAAGATGAGGTGCTGTTCCTCCAGTTTGCGTTGGGCTTCACTGGAACAATGCAGCAAGCCAAGGACAGACATGTGGGCAAGAGAACAGGGTGGAGTGTTAAAATGGCAAGCAACAGGGAGGTTTGGGTCTTTCTTGCGGACAGACCGCAGGTGTTCCGCAAAACGGTCGCCCAGTTTGCGTTTGGTCTCTCCAATGTAGAGGAGACCGCATTGGGAGCAACGAATGCAGTAGACTAAGTTAGGGGAAATGCAAGTGAAATGCTGCTTCACTTGAAAGGAGTGTTTGGGCCCTTGGACGGTGAGGAGAAAGGAAGTGAAGGGGCAGGTGTTGCATCTTCTGCGTGGGCATGGGGAGGTGCCATAAGTGGGGGTTGAGGAGTAGGGGGTGATGGAGGAATGGACCAGGGTGTCCCGGAGGGAATGATCCCTACGGAATGCCGTCAGGGGGGGTGAAGGGAAGATGTGTTTGGTGGTGGCATCATGCTGGAGTTGGCAGAAATGGCGGAGGATGATCCTTTGAATGCGGAGGCTGGTGGGGTGATAAGTGAGGACAAGGGGGACCCTATCATGTTTCTAGGAAGGAGGAGAAGGCGTGAGGGAGGATGCGCGGGATATGGGCCGGACACGGTTGAGGGCCCTGTCAACGACCGTGGATGGAAAACCTCGGTTAAGGAAGGAGGACATGTCAGAGGAGCTGTTTTTGAAGGTAGCGTCATCAGAACAGATGCGACGGAGGCGAAGGAACTGAGAGAATGGGATGGAGTCTTTACAAGAAGCGGGATGTGAGGAGCTGTAGTCGAGGTAGCTGTGGGAGTCGGTAGGCTTGTAATGGATATTGGTGGACAGTCTATCATCAGAAATTGAGACAGAGAGGTCAAGGAAGGGAAGAGAAGTGTCAGAGATGGACCATGTGAAGATGATGGAGGGGTGGAGATTGGAAGCAAAATTAATAAATTTTTCCAGGTCCCGACGAGAGCATGAAGCAGCACCGAAGTAATCATCGATGTACCGGAGAAAGAGTTGTGGGAGGGGGCCGGAGTAGGACTGGAACAAGGAATGTTCCACATACCCCATAAAGAGACAGGCATAGCTGGGGCCCATGCGGGTACCCATAGCCACACCTTTTATTTGGAGGAAGTGAGAGGAGTTAAAGGAGAAATTGTTCAGTGTGAGAACAAGTTCAGCCAGACGGAGGAGAGTAGTGGTGGATGGGGATTGTTGGGGCCTCTGTTCAAGGAAGAAGCTAAGGGCCCTCAGACCATCCTGGTGGGGGATGGAGGTGTAGAGGGATTGGACATCCATGGTGAAGAGGAAGCGGTTGGGGCCAGGGAACTGGAAATTGTTGATGTGACGTAAGGTGTCAGAGGAATCACGGATGTAGGTGGGAAGGGACTGGACAAGGGGAGAGAGAAGGGAGTCAAGATAACGAGAAATGAGTTCCGTGGGGCAGGAACAGGCTGACACGATCGGTCTGCCAGGACAGTTCTGTTTGTGGATTTTGGGTAGGAGGTAGAAGCGGGCCGTCCGAGGTTGGGCGACTATCAAGTTGGAAGCTGTGGGAGGAAGATCTCCAGAGGAGATGAGGTCCTCCGCATTCAAAGGATCATCCTCCGCCATTTCCGCCAACTCCAGCATGATGCCACCACCAAACACATCTTCCCTTCACCCCCTCTGACGGCATTCCGTAGGGATCATTCCCTCCGGGACACCCTGGTCCACTCCTCCATCACCCCCTACTCCTCAACCCCCACTTATGGCACCTCCCCATGCCCACGCAGAAGATGCAACACCTGCCCCTTCACTTCCTTTCTCCTCACCGTCCAAGGGCCCAAACACTCCTTTCAAGTGAAGCAGCATTTCACTTGCATTTCCCCTAACTTAGTCTACTGCATTCGTTGCTCCCAATGCGGTCTCCTCTACATTGGAGAGACCAAACGCAAACTGGGCGACCGTTTTGCGGAACACCTGCGGTCTGTCCGCAAGAAAGACCCAAACCTCCCTGTCGCTTGCCATTTTAACACTCCACCCTGTTCTCTTGCCCACATGTCTGTCCTTGGCTTGCTGCATTGTTCCAGTGAAGCCCAACGCAAACTGGAGGAACAGCACCTCATCTTCCGACTAGGCACTTTACAGCCTTCCGGGCTGAATATTGAATTCAACAACTTTAGATCTTAAACTCCCCCTCCCCCCGTCCCCACCCCGTTTCTTCCCCCCCCCCACCCCCCCCGCTTTTTTTTCAATAATTTATATAGATTCTTCTTTCCCCACCTATTTCCATTATTTTTAAATCTAAATTAAAACCTTGTTAGTCTTTCCACCCCACCCCCACTAGAGCTGTACTTTGAATATCCTGTCTTCCATTCTTAATTAGCACTTTTCTCAGACAAATATCACCACCTTCAACACCTCTTTGACCCTTTTGTCTGTGACATCTTTTGATTACCTGCTCATCTCCACAATCACCACACCCTCAATGTCTCTCTCTCCCCCTCTCCACCCCCCCCCCCCACCCCCCCGCCACCCACCTTAAACCAATTTATATTTCTCCCTTCTTCTAACTATGCTTCAGTTCTGCCGAAGGGCCATGAAGGCTCGAAACGTTAACTGATTTCTTCTCTGCCGATGCTGCCAGACCTGCTGAGTTTTTCCAGGTAATTCTGTTTTTGTTTTGGATTTACAGCATCCGGAGTAGCTTTTAGTTTTTCATTTTTAATTTTGGCAACAACAAATCTTGTTTCTCTTTTGACAAAAACATGGTCAAACATTCTTCTGACTTTCACTGTCTTTGATCACACTTCATGAATGACCATTAGGATGAGAGAATTCCTACTTTCCTGTAAAAGCTCACAGCTCTTTGATGCCCAGTAAGAAGGCATTGTACTTTGCAAGCAGTGTATCTATGACTTGTTCAATGCAACAAAGGTTCCTTGACCAGCAGATATTAGCCATATCCTCTGTGGTCTCCCAAAAGCTTCTGGAAGCAAAAAATGTTTAATGCAATAGTAATTTTCAGAGTAACAGGGATAGTGGTGTCAGCTGTGCAATGAGACTCAGGAGAACACTGATCTCCCTCACTATATCCTAAATGAACCTCATACCTCAATGAAGCTGTTTCTCTGAAAGGGTCAAAAATGTCTGGGGTGGTCAATATTTCCATGAAGCTGAGCATTGACATACACGTTCCTCCTTTTCTCGTTGAAATTCCCCTCCTTGTTCCTGTTACCCTCCTCTTTTTCCTCCAGAGGTAAAGAGGAACACTGATTGACACACTTTTTTTTGCACCTAGTCTGGGGTAACTAAGCCCTGCTGATGTGCTGGCTGAAATCAGTTAATTCAACACTGATATGGAATCGAACTTCATCCAATGTCACTAGTGCAATAAGTGGTGCACTTACTCACTGAGCCATTAGGAGGACAGTTCCTGAAAATGTTAACATCAAATCATTATAAGGTTTCAGAGGTCTTGGGTTAAAATCTTAGTTCTGAATATTATTTCAACGTATGGCATTGCATATTGGGTTATTATATTGTCCTTTAGCATTTAACCTGGGTTTGAAGTGAGCCTGACTACTTGGATCAAAAGACAACATTTTAACTGGCAAGGGCAGGTGCAATTTTGCTTGTGGGCAAGGGTTTAAATCTCAAAAAAAATGCCGGCATGTCAGAAACCCAACATGATCCCACTAGCTTCTAGCTATTACAGGGGCACATTTGGAGGGTGCAGGAAACACCAGTGAAGATGCAAGGTCTTTAATTCAGATATGTATAAAAAAACAATTAATGCAAACTTTGAACCCAACATTCTGGCTTTAACCACCTGGAAAGCCTTTAAAGAGTGAAGTGGTACACGGAATACCTGCTTCCTTACCTGAGGAAAAGGCTTGTGCTCACACAACCTGTCCTGAGGATGTGCTTTCACAACTTTAAAGGTGATTTCCAACTTTCCAACTGGAAGACATTTCAACTATTGTGGACTTTGTCCATTTTGATCTGCACTTTCTTGCTTTCAGTCTTCATTGCAGCATGGGAGCAGCTTATGTAGCTCCACCTTGGACAAGAGGAGCGGAGCTGCATCAGCAACAAAACTGGGAGCAGCAGGAGCAACACCAGCAGCACCAACTGCCTTCTCCACAGCCACATGCTGCTCCACAGGACAGTGTAGAGGGACACAGAGCTCCAGCTCAAAGGAGAAAATATCTCAAGCACAGGCAGAAGATCAGCTTTGCCAACTTATCAGAGCAGCAGTGCCTCAGCAGGCTTAGGATTTCACAGCATTTCACTGCTACCATCTGCAGCTTCCTGGAACAAGGCCCAGCATTTTATCAGAATGGGATAAGTTGCGACATCAAGACCATATGTCCTACTTTCTGAACCCTGGAGAAATGATGCCCATGTAAGGGTCCCTTTAGGTAGAAATCCTTCCATTGACCATTGCAGGTCATCATCATGCTGGCTCTCTGATCGGAAAACTCAGGAGCAGGATTCTAATGCCATGGCTGAATTAAACAGCCCTGGCAAACCCCACCTCTGAGAAATGGGTTCCCAATCCACTGCCACCACCAGCCCCTGTACACTAACACCACCCCCCCACCCCCAACTGCTGCTACAAGTCTTATGGTTTCATTAAAATTCTGCCCAAGGTCTTTCTCTTTTGACTGAAAGAACCAAGGTAAAATGGGTTTAGCAGTACAACCGCATCCCAGTTTCTGATCAGCAAAAGTAACTCCTCAGAATTAGCATTAATTTAACAATGTTACTTAGAGGTAGCTTGTGTGATAAATTTAAAAGTTCACACGAGATCAGTGGGCAGTGCTTGTCTGAGAATAAACTTAAGGTATAATGGGATAGAGTAAATAAGGCTTTTCTCTAAATATGATGCTGTAATTGGATCCCCAAAATGCAAACATTTAACTACCAGAAAGAACATCTTGGATTAGCAGGAAACTTCATCTTGAAATAGAAGGAGAAAAGGATATTGAGGTGATCTGTTCCACCAGACATTCAATGCCAATTTAAATTCCTCAATGTTGAATGGCAGTGATGCTTGAACTGGATAATTCCAATGTCCAAATGGCCAACCATTTTGGGTAAAAGGAAATGAGCAAAACCAAAACAATATTAAAACAAAAGAACTACCATAATACTATGTTCATGCTAATTAATATATATGAAATATTTGCATTTCAGCTCAGTAAATTTGTTGTGGACTTTTGCAATGACATCCTTCAATATGTGCCAAGAACTGAGGCAAGTAATTGACATTAATCTATGGAAGTTATTTTACACATATTTCTCTTCAAATTTGGATGGTTTCCTTTTATTTTAATTTTAAAAATCAATTTTTGTTACCATTACAAATCAACTTACCAAATGTTGTATCATTACACCCATTCTAGGGTGATGATAGTGTGGATATGTATAAAAGAGTGAGTATTTTTTATTATTTTACTTAAAGATTAAAATTGTGAAATTAGTTTGTCTCATTGTACATGAGTGAAGTCCTGTTTTTCTCTGATACAGTTTTTATTTCATTACTCCAAAACGCCAACATCACATCTGAAAAATGCAGTAAGTATTTTCAGTTCACAGGAAACTATCCCAACATGTTAAAATGTTTTGTTAGTGCTCAGATATCTGTGTTTTCATGTTATCATAAATGTTTTTCCAGAAGGATTTAAATGATTTCACTTCTCAGTCCTACTTCAATTGCCAATTCTAAATAAATATTTTCTGAATCCGTAACAAAAGAACCAATTAGTTCATAAAAGTTTAAAAACAGACATTTTTTTCTAATAGTTTAAAGTTAAAAATGTGTAATTACTAAGACTGAGATTAAGCTTTGAAATAATTGTGCTGCCTTTGATGCCAACTTTAAGGAATCTGTCAATGGGACAAATCTGTTCAGCAGTTTATTGTCTAACAAAAAATGCACCAGGCCTGGAGTGTTTGAAAATGTTTCCATTCTCTTAATGCTATCTGACGTTCATCATGTCTTTTTGTTGTAGTTGTCTGCTGTGCACCCATTGCTGCATCTTGCTCCAAAGCTTTCTGAAAGAAGGATGGACAGATCTCGCAATTCAGTATGCAATTTTTCCTTCCATTATCTTTTTTTAAATTGTTCTCATTATTACACATGTGTTTAACGACAGGAGTGGCTTTAATTTAAACAGCCCTGATTTCTACTGTCACCACTGTCCATAAACAGAAAGGTGCTTTGATTTGCTTCCCCTTTTATAAGCGCTGGCATGTTTCCCAACCCCTCAAGTTTTGGCATGATCTAATTTTCTATAAATAACCCCACCGCAAACTCAAGATAGGATGAACTCAGGGGGTTAGCTTATTTGCGCACACACAAAACATAGGAGAGTGGTCACTACGTAGCCTCCTGTGCGCTCATACAATAAAGTGGGATAGAGAAAGAAAGATTTACAGGACAAAGACCATGAACTGAAGAATTATGGTTTCACGTGAGTCCAGGGTCCAGAATCAAAGTTTAATCGTGTATTCCTTCACAGAGATTGGCAGGCTGAACTGATGTTGAATAATTTACTTTTCCAGTAGAGCTGACTTCCACGATGAGATAGGCATGCAGAGATGAATCAGTCTTGTAGGTGATGGTACTAAAGGTCTAGCAGAAAGAGTATAGATGGGGGCCAGGCATTCAAACCTGGACAGAGCCCCTTTTCTGTTCTGCTGCTAGGTAGATGGGGTCATGTCACGTGAGTCATACCTCTCCACTTTGACTTTGACAAAGGATGTGTATCCCTTTGTATGGGTCCCTGAGATTGTTAGTGTTCCAACCATTAAGTCTTAAAGAGAGGTTGTGCGGTCCTTTGTCCTAGCAGATGAAACAGCACTGGTTGGCCAGGTCTGGCTTATGAAATGTAGATGGCCTTTGTATTGATCCCTTTGAACTTGTTCTCTGCAGCCCACCGGGGGGTCAATAGGGTCTCTTCAGAGTTAACAAGGTGCCAGTTCCTGCAAAACTGCCATATTAGCTGGTATTTCTTTTCATATCTGTTGTCTTATGAAGGAAGGATAGGAAGTAAAGAAATATGCATGCATTATCTCATTCACACTGGCACGTCCGACACACAGTTAGCAGGGGCAATGGCAGTTCTCTGCTGCATTTTCTTTTTGAGGTTTAAACCTGGTTGGTGTATTAGCAAGGACACTGTACTTTCCTGGGATGTGGAATGTTTAGGTGACCATAGAACCATAGAAAAGTTACAGCACAGAATGAGGCCATTCGGTCCATCTTGTCCATGCCAGCCCAAGGACACCCAGGTGCCCTTTCTAATCCCACCTTCCTGCACCCGGCCCATAGCCCTGCAGCTTAAGGTGCAAATCCAGGTACTTTTTAAAAGAGTTTAGAGTTTCTGCCTCTACCACCAACTTGGGCAGCGAATTCCAGACACCCACTATCCTCTGCATTAAAAAGTTCTTCCTCATGTCCCCCCTACACCTTCTGCCACTTATCTTGAATCTATGTCCCCTGGTTCTAGAATTCTCCACCAAGGGAAACAATTTTATCCTGTTCACTCTATCTATTCCCCTCATTATTTTGTACACCTCAATCAAGTCACCTCTCAGCTTTCTTTGTTCTAAGGAAAATAACCCCAACCTATCCAATCTCTCCTTGTAGCTACACTTTTCTAACCCTGGCAACATTCTTATAAACCTCCTCTTCACTCTCTCCAGAGCTATTACGTCCTTCCTGTAATGTGGTGACCAGAACTGCACACAATACTCCAGTTGTGGCCTCACCAGTGTTTTATACAATACCAACATTATAACCTTACTTTTATATTCTATACCTCTGCCAATGAAGGAGAGCATTCCATATGCCTTCTTTACAACCTTGTCTACTTGAACTACTGCCTTCAGGGACCTGTGTACTTGTATGCCAAGATCTCTCACTTCATCTACCCCTCTTAGTATATTCCCATTTATTGTGTAATTCCTGTAACTGTTTGACCTCCCTAAATGTATGACCTCACACTTCTCTATGTTAAAATCCATCTGCCACTTTACTGCCCACTCCACCAACCCATCTATATCGTTTTGGAGATTATGGCTATCCTCTACACTATCCACTACTCGGCCAATCTTTGTGTCATCTGCAAATTTCCAAATCGTTAATATATAACACAAACAGCAAGGGTCCCAACACCGAGCCCTGTGGAACACCACTTGAGACAACTTTCCATTCGCAAGGGCATCCATCGACCATTACTCTTTGTTTCCTGTTACAAAGCCAATCTTTTATCCAGTTTGCCACATTACCCTGAATCCCATGGGCTTTTACTTTCCTGACCAATCTGCCATGTGGGACCTTGTCAAATGCCCTGCTAAAATCCATGTACACAACATCCACTGCACTACCTTCATCAACCCTTCTTGTCACTACCTCAAAGAATTCAATCAAATTTATGAGGCAAGACCTTCCTTTAACAAATCCATGCTGACCATCCCTGACTAGTCCATGCCTTTCCACATGACAGTTAATCCTATCTCTCAGGATTGATTCTGCTAATTTGCTCGCCACCGATGTAAGACTAACTGGCCTATAATTGTTTGGTATTTCCTTTGATCCCTTTTTAAACAATGGAACTACGTTTGCATTTCTCCAGTCCTCTGGTACCTCCCCTGTATCTAGTGAAGATTGGAAAATCATCCTCAGAGCATCTGCTATCTCCTCCCTGACTTCCTTCAGCAGCCTCGGAAACAATCCAGCTGACCCTGGTGAATTATCAACTTTCAGGGATTTCAACCCTTCAAGTACTTCCTCTCTCTTTATGACTATCCCGTCCAATATCTCGCAATGTTCCTCCTGGACTACTATATATACATCCTCCCTTTCCTTTGTAAACACAGAGACAAAATATTCATTCAAAACACTTCCCACAGCCTCTGCATCTACACACAAGTTTCCATCTTCATCTCTGATAGGTCCCACTTTTTCCTTAACTAGCCTTTTAGCATTAATGTATTGGTAAAACATCTTTGGGTTATCTTTAACTTTACTTGCTAATCTTTTTTCATGCCCTCTCTTTGATTTCCTTATTTCCTTTTTTACTTCGTCCCTGCACTTCCTATATTCGTCTAGGCTATCTGCAGTGCTTAGTTCTTTGTGCCTATCGTACGCTTTCTTTTTCTGTTTGATCTTCTCCTGTATTCCACTAGACAACCGGGGGATCTAGATTTGGCAGTACCACTCTTATTTTTGTAGGGGCATGTCTACTTTGTACAATTAAGATCTCACTTTTTAGTGCTTCCCACTGTTTTATCCTCCAGCAGTGCTGTCCAGAACACCTCAGCCAAGTCCCTTCTCATTTCTGCAAAATTTGCCTTCCCCCAGTTCAAGATTTTTACTCCTGCCTTATCCCTGTCCTTTTCCATGGTAATGCTAAATCTAACTGAATTGTGATCACTGTCCCCGATATGGTCGACAACTGTCACTTCACCCACTTGCCCTTCTTCATTCCCCAAGACTAGGTCTAGAATTGCATCTCCTCTCATTGGGTTTGTCACTAATTGGTTGAAAAAATTTTCCTGGACACACTGCATGAATTTTTCTCCCTCAGTGCCCCTTATATTGTTTGAATCCCAGTTGATATTAGTTGAAGTCTCCTACTATTATTGCCCTCTTGTTCTTACAAGCAGAAATTTGCCTACATATTTGTTCTTCTAACTCCCTTTCACTATTTGGGGGTCTGTAGTATACTCCCAGTAGTGTGACTGCCCGTTTTTTATTTCTAAGCTCAATCCATAAAGCCTCGTTTGTTGACCCATTTAGTATATTGTCCCTCCGCACAACTGGAATTGATTCTTTAACCATTAGTGCTACCGCCACCCCCACCACCCCCCACCCCCCCCACCCCCCAACCCCCACCCCCCCAACCTCTTTTTTTATCTCCTACTCCATTGTGTCTGAAGATTCTATAACCAGGGATATAAAGCTGCCAGTTTTGTCCCTCCTTTAGCTAGGTCTCCATTATAGCAATGACATCCTGCTGTCATATGTCTACCTGTGCCCTTAACTCATCTACCTTGTTTGTAATACTCCTTGCATTGAAGTATAAACAGTTTAACTCCGTCAATTTCCCTTGCTGGACACTTTTTAAACTTTGCCTCTCCTGTAACTCCATGTCTATCACAACATCCCTAGCTAATGTTCTACCTCCATTTTTCTGATCTGAATCTGACCTATCTGATCCTACTCCTGGAATCCCATCCCCCTACCACACTAGTTTAAATACTCCCCAACAGAACTAGCAAAAGCCCTCGCAAGGACACTGGTCCCAACTCTGCCTGGGTGCAGTCCGTCCGGTTTGTACAGGTCCCGCCTTCCCTAGAACTGGTCCCAGTGCCTCAAGAATCTGAATCCCTCCCGGCTACACCATCTCTCCAGTCACGTGTTCATTTGGTCTAACCTCTTATTCCTGCTCTCACTAGCATGTGGAACTGGGAGTAATCCTGAGATTACTACATTTGAGGTCCTGCATTTTAATTTATCTCCTAACTTCCTGTACTGAGCTTGCAGGTACTCATCCCTTAGTTTACCTATGTCGTTGGTACCAATGTGTACCACAACCACTGGCTGCTTACCTTCCCTCCCCAGAATGTCCTGCAGCCACTCTGAGATCCTGGACCCTGGCACCAAGGAGGCAACATACCATCCTTGATTCACATTTGCGGCCACAGAAGCGTCTGTCTGTGCCCCTAACTATTGAATCCCCTATCACTATAGCCCTGCCACTTGTTTTCCTCCCGTCCCTTTGAGCAGCAGAGCCACCCACGGTGCCGTGAACTTGGCTGTTGCTGCTTTCCCCTGAGAGGCCATCCTCCCCAACAGTATCTAAAGCGGTATATCTGTTAGAGAGGCGGATGACCACAGGGGACTCCTGCACTACCTTCCTAAGTCTTTTATTGTTCCTGATGATCAGCCATTCCCTTTCTGCCTGTGACCTGGGAAGATTCGAAATTCAACTTGTGAGGAAATCTATTCAGGGTTAGAATTATTAATTTTCCTCTGCTGGTGATCAGGCACAAGCAAAGCCATTGGTTTCAGAACTTTGCCTGTCCAACTCCTGATTAAGTGCCCTTTAAAGAGGGGTTTTTCAGGGTGGTTAGCACTCACCCCTGAGTGATGGTCAAGCTGCTCTGGCTAACTGTAGGGGAATGCTGGGTATCTCATTCTGAGTGCAAGACAGATGAGGAGAAATTTTTTTCTCTCAGAGGGTAGTAAATCTCTGGAACTCTCTTCCTGAAAAGGCAGTGGAAGCAGAGTCCTTGAAAATTTTTAAGGCAGAGGTAGATAGATTCTTGATAAACAAGCGGGTAAAAGGTTATCAGGGATAAGCGAGAGGTTATAATCAGATCAGCCATGATCTTATTGAATGGCGGAGCAGGCTCAAATAGCCAAGTGGCCTACTCCTGCTTCTAATTTGTATGTTTGTAAAAATTGATAAAGGTGAAGTATTAGAAAGGCTGGCTGTACTTAAAGTAGTTGAGTCACCAGGACTGTGAGATGCACCCATAATACTGAGGGAAGTAAAGGTGAAAATTGTGGAGACATTGGCTATAATCTTCCAATCCTCCTTAGATACAGGCCTGAGGTCCAGAGAATTGCTAATGTTACAGCCTTGTTCAAAAAAAGGGCACAAGGATAAGCCCAGCAACTATAGGGCAATCAGTTTACCCTCAGTGGTGGGGAAGCTTTTAGAAATAATAATCCGGGACAAAATAAACAATCACTTGATAAACGTGGATTAATTAAGAAAAGCCAGCATAGATAGTTAAAGGCAAATTGCATTTAATTAAACTGATTGAGTTCTTTGAGGTAACAAAGAAGGTTGATGACAGTAATGTAGTTGATGTGGTATACTTGGACTTCTGAAAGGTATTTGATTAAATACCACGGCCAGAATATTGCCGTCGGCTTGCGGGGGCCGGCCCAACACACTGACATGCAAAATGACGCGAGAATGACGTCGGGTATGCATCCCAACGTCATCATATGTCATTTAAATCTTTCGCTTGGCGGGCGCATGCTGGAGGCGGCTGCACGCCCACTGAACTGTCAACAGCCTATTAAGGCCATTAAAAGGCCAATTAAAGTTGTTTGCAATGCTGCCCGTCCAACCCTTAAGGTTGGTGGACAGGCAAAGAGCCCAAGCGGCCTTTGCGTTTTTTAGGAAACCTCATCCACAGGCGAGATGAGGTTTCCTAAAGCTTTTATTAATTAAATGATAAAATGTTTCCTGTCACATGAGGGGAAATGTTTAAATAATTTTGTACTTTATTGGTAACAAAATTTTTTAAGCAACTTAATCTCCCTGAGGCAGCTCCTTGCCTCGGAGATTGCTGTGCTCTTTTGCATGCATGCGCGAAATAGCACAGGCCCTGACTCTTCCTCCTCCCCCACCCGCACAAGTAGCACTCTACCTGCTGTGCCTCACACTGGGCGGGCCTTAATCAGCCCGCCCACGTAATACGGCGGCACGCAGCCGATTGCGGGTGGCGATCGACTCTGCGCCCGCCCCTGCCCAGCCCGCCCGACATAAGTAAGCTTCTGGCCCATATCAAAGACTTGTCAGCAGAGTCAAAAACCATTGAATAAAAGGGGCAATGGAGGTATTGATACAAAGTTGACTGACTGACGGAAACAGTAGTTTTCAACAGTCTGAAGAAGAGTCATATGGACTCGAAATGTTAACTCTGTTTCTCTCTCCACAGATGCTGTCAGACCTGCTGAGTTTTTCCAGCATTTTCTGTTTTTATTTGAAGTGAAACTTATTAGTATAAAGTTCAGGTATGACTGCTGATAGAGAACATCGCCTAGTGAAATACCTTTTCTAGTGAAATATCCCTTACAGGCTGCCATAACACAATTTTACATTTTAAAAATCATACGAATTTCCTGCGCCCTGACAAATTCCTGGGGGGGAAGGGTTGGATCCACAAGCAGCAATCCTGTATTTTATGTTGGCCCAGGTGTAGGTTTTTTTTCATTTCTACTGAATCTGCAAAGTCATAGCTGTGTACAGTAGATGCAAGACCATAAACTTGTCCAAATGTTTTCTGAAATTTCTCTTAACCAGAATGTGACAGTTTTAAAAAAAAAACATTTAAACGGATATGCAGATAGGGTTAAATAAGGTAGGGTGAGAGGAGGTTCACAGGGACCATAAGCACTGAGACACAGACCAGATTGGCCAATTGGTCTGTTTCTGTGCTGCAAATTCTATACATGACAAAACAGGAGGAAAGTTGAGAAGAAAGCTTAAAGAATAATGGGCCTTTGAATATGACATTTTTGTGTAAATGTCAGCCAATAGGATAGATGAAGAGCCAAAATAAGATTTAAATACCACAAATGAGTTGGTCAGGCAATTCTAAAGAAAAAACCTGCATATCACATGCTCAGAGAACTTCAAATTCTAATGAATCATCTTTCATGGGAAATCTCTGTTCTTGCAAAGTAGGTGAATTTATGCATTGCCAGGTTGCTCATATACCAATAGCAACACTTAGGGTGATATTTAATGGAAGTGACAGGGATCTCACCCACTGACTGGGGAGCTGGCAAGAGCCCACATTGTCTCTCTTAGGGAAGGCCAGCTGTATAAAGTGCCACTCAGGCACTTAACTGGACAGCGGTGGGCCTTCCCCAGGATCCAGGACCTCGGGAGGCAGAAGTCCTGCCCGCCGAGAGCTGTCAGTCCTATTGAACGGCAATGCCACTAGGAGGTGGTGGCTGCTGCTGAGATGACACCCACCTGAGGCCTAGTATCGTTGCTAGGTCCCAGGCCACAGGTGAGCGATGGCAGCAGTGGGGGAGGGGGGCCAATTGGCGGGGTAGGGGTGGGGGGGCCACGGAGTGGGGGTCGCAGGGGAGGGGGGAGCAGGGTGGTCGTCAGCAAGGGAAGAGAGTGGTTCTCAGTGGGCCCCCCTTTCACAATGCTGGGTTCCTCATTCAGACACTGAGTGCCTTTGAACAAGGGACGAATGGGACAAACCCCTTCCACCACCAACACCCCCATCCCCACCACCACCACAACCCCAGGAGGCCGCAAGCAATTCCGACAGGGTTTGCTTGTTGTGTTTCCCACATGGCAAGCCCTCCACCTCTCGCCCACCACTGGGTTAATGCCAGTGGCAGCAGGATGAGGCCCACTTAAGGGTCTCAATTGGCGGCAGGGCAAAAGGCCCTCCACGGGCTTTCCCACCACAGGCTGAATCAGGGTGGAGGTGAGAAGATGGCAGGGTCTCCCCCCACCACCACCCCCCAACATCAACCCGCCCCATCACCATCCTCCTGCCTGATTAAATGCACCCTGCACCAAATTTGTCATGGGGGGTGTGGGGGTGGCATTAAATTTCACCCTAAATGACTAGTTATTAGCCTAGATTTTGTGTGGAAAAATAACAATGAAGCTATCAGTGTTTTTTAAAGAAAGTAAATTGAACAGCAACTTCCAGAGGTTCCACATATGCAGTTAAACACAGGGCAAAATTTTACGGAGATTGGGCAGGCGCGCGCCTGACCCAATCTGGCGTAAAATTGCGCAAGATGGCATCAGGCAAGCGTCCCAACATCATCCCGCGCTCACACGATATTTCAGTCAGCAGCCGCGTGCAAAAGTCGGAAGCACAGCCGACAATTAAGGGGGCAATTAAGCCCATTAATGGAGCAATTGACTCTGTTTTTCGTGGTCAGTCCAACCTTACGGTTGGCAGAAGGGCGAAACTGCCAGGCGGACTTTGCAGTTTTCATGAAACCTCACCCAAGGGTGGGAAGAGGTTTTTATTATTACATAAAATAAAAATCTATGGACAGCATTTTTATCATCTTTATGTTCAGGTGACTGATTGTGATGCTTGGTTTTTTTTTTCCTGATTTCCTTTATTTCATGGTTTTTGGGCCTGCTCCCTGAGGCAGAACTCTGCCTTCATGGAGCTTTCTCTCAGCACTCGCCCATGCCCACAGAAACGCCATTGCCCACCCTCCTCCCGCCCCCCCACCCCGGCAGCGCTGAGCATTTCAACACACATCTCATGCTGACTAGCTGTTAATTAGCAAGCCAATGTGAAATCGCAGGCAGGGGCCGATTGGCGGTCCGTTTCCCAACCGGTCTCGGGCCCACCGATCGCGCTTGCCCGCCAAGCTGAAAATTCAGGCCATGAAAATCAGGAATTGTTGTCTAAAATGTCCTACTTCTCCACAACTTTGCTATATCAGTATCTGGCCAAGAGACTCAAAATTGAAACACATGGAAAGGTATGAAGTTGCAGTACTTGCCCATTAGATAGCAACTAAACATATCAGTAAAATTTATAGCTTGCCCATTCAAGTGGAAGTGAATTTTAACAGCATGCTAAGTTTTAACCACTATCAACAATGTCCCTGGCACTGAAACATAGGTTTTACAAATGTGGATTCTCATTCTAGCAGATTTTAATTATTTTTGCTTTTTTCAAAATAAATTCCATAATTTTTAGTTTACTTTTCTCTCTGCCTTTTATCCAACACTTTTAATCCCATCATTGTTTTTGCTTTCTGAACATGATATGACATTGATTTAGTTATTCTAACTTAAACTTCTTATTTTAGACTCTGCAGGATTAATTCTAACCCCCAGTGAGGGTGCGTTGGGGCACCCAACAGTGAGATGTTAAATCTCAAACCTGACCACAACCTGCTTCCAACATGTCCACTGAGTTTAACCAAGTCAGGTCACGGAGCAAGCAGCCAATCCACTCCCAGGAGACAAGTTGGTAATTTAGATATGTTAATGAGGCTGGGAACATTTAACCAGCATTGCAAATTTAACCCTGACTGACCGAGTTTCCTAGGCCTCAGGAAACCCAGCAGCTGAAGGAAGGCGAGGACAGCTTTACAGCACTGCTTGTGGGACAAGAGTTGCAGGTGTGCTTGCCCCCTACCTCCCAAGTTTTCATTTTTGCCTTGGATCAACACCCACCCCTAAACAAAGATCCCTTTAGGGAAAATCTGATCACTTCCCAAGGTTGGGGACCAGCCTCGACCTGCAATCATGGTTCAGACTCCCCACCCCACCTATAAGGGCTGGACACCCCTGGGGTCAGGGTTTGGACCCCCATCTGTGCACGCTTTCTAGCAGCTGATGGCTGCTTCTCTGGAGTGTTCTCTGCCTGCCAAGAAGCTAAGCCTGTCAATCAGGCTGACTGTTAGGTAGGATCCTGCTCTTTTAAAAAAAAATCCACATGATATGGAGCCCAAACATAATGTTACAAATGATTAATGATCATCACTACAGCTGAGATATAGATCTTACTTCATTGGTTTTCAGCAAGTATAATGGGTAATTAAGTAAAATTAACTTTTGCATGTACATTTTTGAAGTTTTAATGGGAACTAAATCCAATCACTGCATATGGAGTGGGTTTAGCGATATGACTGAAACAAACTTTTTCATATAGCCATCTATTCACATTGTGATCTTATCTCTATATTTAAATATAAAAAATCAAAGAAAATGATGTTATGACAAGCATTACAATAGAACGTTAACTCATAATTCTGGTGTAATCAAAATGATAAGTTGTAGGGTTTACATTATGACAGTTAACTTCACAATTTAATTCAATATAGTGGATTACAAATGTACAACTAAGGACTGGTTCAATATTTTATAATTTAAAAAAAAATTACATTACAAGATAAGTTCTGAGGAGCAATTATTTAACCGCAGTATGAACTGTTCAGTTCCATTCTGGCATCCTTCCATCTACAAAAGATGATGGACCCCAGCAAACAAATCCATTTCAGATGAGGTGCCTTCAAATGGCATACCTTTACTGATGGCTAAAGAGGCCAATTCATGAGAGGCAGGTTCTGTCACAAGTGCTGCAGAAGAAGCTACCGAGTGTCATTGCAGTTTCTTGTTTTCAGTGTTGGTGTCTGTTGCCTTAGCCACTGGTCATTGTGGTGTTGCACAGCAGCCCACAGGAGGTGTTGCCACAAACAGGTTGCTAGAGTTGCATCCTGGTACAATTTGCAATGCCAATACCTCCCAGCATATAGGATCAGGTCCTGATCTCTCTCCTCTTATCTACAACTTCAGTATGTTTTCTGATCTTAGTTTGGTTTCCTTTCTCAACTGTCAAATTGGCTCTCTGCACTGTTTATCAAGTATTAAGAAGTATCAATTGCTGTCTTCCTGCACTTCCAGTTAAAAGGAAAGGAAAGACTTGCTTTTCTTGCAACATTACTCCCCCTCAAAAATGTTTCCAAGCTTCTCATGCAGTGAATTCAAGTCCCATTCACCCATCTCCCCCATGATTGTTGACCTACATTGGCTCCTGGTTCAGTGATACCTCAAATTTAAAATTCTCATCCCTGTGTTCCAAACCATCCAGAACCTCACCCACACCCCTCACCACACCACCCCCCCTCCCCACCCCACCCCATCTCTGTAACCTTTTGCAGCCCTACCATTTTTTTGAAAACTTGATGTTCCTCCAATTGTGGCTCTTGTGCTCCGTCTTTACCTCATCATTGGCGGCCCTGCCTTCAGCTCTAAGCATTGAAATTATTTCCCTAAACCTCCTCATTTCCCTATGGGCTGAATTTTCCCAGTCCTGCAGAGGTGGGGTAGGAGGTGGAATCAGGAGCAAAATCAGAGAAGAACATGTTGGGTCGGCTACCCAATGCATTCCCACCTCCAAGCAACCGTGCTGGAGGAAGGTTGAGTCTGGCAGAGGCTAAGCACTCAACACTTGTGGGTAGCCAATTAGGCTCATCATTAGGCCAATTGGGGGAGAGATGCTGCCGCCAGCGGGATTTTTCTGATGGTGTTGGGTCCCCCTCACCTGCTGTCTTTGGAGACTGGAATTGAACTGGAGGCAGTCTCCAAGTAGCAGGTTAGTGAGCCATAAATGCCTCTCCTCCATCACCCCAGCACAGATCTGCTGGGATGCCAAAGCCGCAGCCAAGGACCCATCCTGTGGAAGGATTTTCAATTCACACTCATGGCCTGACAGCTGTTGACATGAGGGATTTTTAACCTTTTACAATGCTGCAAAGTATGACCTCAATTTGAGACGCCCTTATGCTCACCTGCCTGTCTCAGCAGCACCCACCTTTCCTCGTGGGGCTGCTGGCCAGACATCACAACTGAGCCTCCCACTTCACTGATCTGCTCACTGTCCTCAATTAGATGAGGTTCCTGGAGGCAGCTTCTTAACTGGCTGCCTCCAGGAAGATCATGAACAACAACCTACCCACAGTCACTTCAGGGTTCCTGATGCAGAATTGAGGCAAACATTGAGATTGTGACCTGACAGGGAAAATTCTGCACCACATCTCTCTCTCTTCCTTTATGATGCTCCTTAAGACCTATTTTTTTGGCCAAGCTTTTGTTTACCTGTACTAATATCTCTTTGTTGTTAGGTATTGAAATTTGTTTGATAATGCTCCTATGAAGCCTTGAGATATTTTACTCCCCAACATTGCTGTATAAATGCAAGTTATTGTGGTGGAATTATGTCAGCAAATGTAGCAACCATTTTACAAGAAGTTACAGACAACAATGAACTGAGCAGCCAGCTCATTTTATTTTTGGTGGTGTTTAATGAAGAACAAATATTGGCCAGGCCATCAGAACTCTGTTCTTCAAAAAGTGCCATGAGATCTTTAACATCTATCTGAACATCTATCTATCTATCTAAACAGGACCTTCATTTAATGTCTCATCACATCCAGAAGGCAATCACAAGAACGTAAGAAATTGGAGCAGGAGTAGGCCATTCAGCCCCTCAAGCCTGCTCTGCCATTCCGTAAAATTTTGACTGATCTTCGACCACAGCTACACCTTTCTGCGCTATCCCCATTAACCCATGATTTACTTAGTATCCAAAAAACTATCAATCTCTGACTCCCAGAATCTATCCTGTCAAGCCTTTTTAAGATTTTTTTGATGTTTCAATGAGATCACCTCTCATTCTTCTAAACTCTAAACTCTAGGGTATAAGGGCCTAATCTCTCTTCATAAGACAATCCCCTCATCCCAAGTATATCCTTCCCTGGGGAAGAACAGATGTGGTCCTATCAAGGCCCTATACAATTGCCGTCAGAATCCTTTACACTTATACTTCAATTCCTTTGTATCAAATGTGTCTTCTGAAATGTTTGTGAGTCTTCCTGTCCACGCCTGTTGATTGACATATCTCCTAAAGAGAAAATTATCTCCACCGCATCTATCAGATCATTTGCTCTTGGAATTCTAGTGAGACTTCTGAAGTGTCCTTCCCATTGCCCTCAAAATATGTGCCATCTAATGTGTGCCTACCCTATGCCAATTCATTTATTCCTCTTCAGTCCATTTTTTCTTTCCTATTGGAAATTTGTTGTGCTTATCCTATTCCTAAGAATCCTTACCAAAAATATTATACAAAGCAGTCCATTTGGCCCAATAAGTTTATGTTGGTCCACTGAGAAGCAGTCTGAATTCAATGTGCCCACCCCATTCCCATATCCCTTTATTCCCTGATCCTTCAACCACCTATCTGGATTATCGTTAAAAGTCGACATTAAATCACTAATTCACGAGTGCATGCCTCAGGCTCTTAATCCTTTGTTTAAAGAGGTTTCTCTTGCTCTATTTGCTAATTTTTAAAAATACTTAATGTTATATCTCCGTCTCCTTTTTTTCAACCTCACAATTCCTGCGAACGGTTTGGTAGAATTTACTAATCCTCCTCAATCTGGCAGGATCGGTGTTTGATAGCGGTTAAAATCATTCCAAAGCCGTACTGTTTTATCTGGAAACATTCTATCTTCACCAATTCTGAAGTCAGATGAGACTCCCATTGCAAGCAGGCTGCGGCCTCATTTAAATATAAAATGTGTGGCCTGATAAAGTCATCAATACTGCAATGGCTTTTAACTTTGGTATTCGGTAAGGCATGAGGCCTACCCCAACAGTTAATACATGAAAAGAGTCAGAGCAGCCAGAAAAGGCCAAGGTGTGTTTTAAAATGTTACTTCCATGTGAAATTCTTGAGGACCAAGAGGAGCAGGATCCGCTCCCCAAGGCTGTACAAGATCATTGGGCCTCCCAGACCCAATCTTGCCTCTCCCTCCCCCAACAGGCAGCGGTGTGAAAAATCCTCCACTTCCACCTCCCCCTGTAACCCCCCATACTGCACCTGAATAAAAATAGGGTGAATGAGAGTCATATCAGGTCGAGAAAAAGAAAGATTGGATTGGGAAAGAGAAACAAGAGTCATGAAAGAAAAGTTAGAGATAAATTTGACATCTTTTCAATCTCTAACAACAATTTACTACATGTAGGAATGAGATCGAACAAGTTTGAATTGTTCCCTTTTCAGGCCAGGGAGGTTGATTGGCATTGTTTTCATACTTATCACTTACCCTTATGATGGAAATTCTTCCCTCGAGTCCCTGGCAATGCCTAGCTCCTCATCAAATACCCACTCCTGTCCATCAATCCCACCAGTTTAGGGCTGGAGATATATTTGAAAAGTTGAATTGAGTCACAACTGTTAAAATTGACTGGGCCACACCGCCTTCATGATTTCTTTGTGCACTGCTCAGCTTTGGACCTCTATGCACTGATCATGCCTCGAGTTATCTCGATACCAGTTTTTTTCTATTCACCCGCTTTACCTCTTCATGGGCAGGATTGTTAACTCAGGTGGGCGGGCCCAAGAGCAGCTGTGAAACAGCCTAACTCATGGCCAGCCAGCATGAATCGCGCACTGCAACACTCAGCGCTGCCGAGGTGGGGGCAGGAGGAGGACAGGCACTAAAGCTTGCGCATGTATGCGGGTGCACGCACTGAAAGCTCCCTGAAGGCCAGAGCTGCTTCAGGGAGTTGAAGATTTATAACATTACAAATAAAGATTTAAAAAATAAGGTAAACACATCCCCTCTTGTGACTCTGTCACATGAGCAGGGGCATTTTACAAATGAGATTCAAACATTTTTATTTTATTTTTAACATTAGAAACCTCATCCCACCCGTGTATGAGGTTTCCTCAAAAATCCAAAGGCTGCTTGGCCTTCTCGTCCGCCCGCCAACCAAACGGTTGGACAGTCGGCGAAAAATCCAATGTAATTAATTGAGTAAGGGCCTTAATAGGCCTCTTAATTGTCCGTGGGCCGCTGCCGCCTCTTGCACGCGCCTGCCGAGCGAAATATTGCGAGAGTGCGTGATGACATTGGAACGCTCGCCCGACGTCACTGCGCACTATTTCACTCTCTTTCGGGTCAGGTGCCCGCCTGACAAGGGGAAAATTCTGCTGCATAAGTTTAAACACCCCAGCCAAATCATTCTTACAAAAATAGACATTTTCTTCTCTGTATTTATATTTCCTCACATCAGATAACATCCTAGTGAATCTGTGCTGCACCTTCTTTGCTTCATCAACATCCTTCCTAGAGTGCAGAGTTTAAATCTGCACACATCACTCCAGCTGTAGTCTAACTAATATTTTATATACCTACACCATTCCATTTTGATGCTTCCCTTCCAAATCTCTTGCCATCAAACAAAGTATTCCGTTCTATTTTTAAAACATTATTCACTTCAGGTGCTGCTTTAAGGGTCTTGTGAATCTAAGCTCCCTCATTACTCGGGTGGGGGGCGGGAATTTGCACATGCAGTGTACAACGAAAAGTTACGTACATTGTACAGTCAATTTCCAAAACAATGAAATATGTTACAACATCTAATGATTAAAGAAGTCTTCCTTTTCTGGAACAACAGCCTGAACAAACAGAATTTAGCAAAAAGATAGATCTAGGATTTTCCTAAGTGGCGTGTTGGAATGCTTTTTCATCTGCATTGTATTAAGAGATTTCCTACACATGACAGGCTTTTATGTTGCAGGGTAGCTCTGGTAAGGCCATTCTTTCTGTTTAGGATATATAGTCATATTGTAATATTTGATGCAGCTATAGGATATGGTAGTGATATTACAGCTTGCTCATGTTATTTTCAAATGGATCCTATGTTTCTTTAGTAATGCTGTTATATATTTTGGTCATTATATTTTATATTGTTAATTCCAGCCTCGTAATGGAAGAACTCTCAATGTGTATACACAATAAACAAAACCATCATCTAAAACGTATGTATATTTATACTAACATCTTTTTCTGGTAGAATTAGAAAGTATATTTATTGCAACCCAGTACATTAATTTTATAACAAATAAAAATGTTTTTTTTGGAGACTGGATGGTGAAGTATATTAACATACTATCCATTCAGCTCTGGGAACTGGGTTTGTATCCATTTCAGACTGATGGGATGAAAGCATTATTTTTAAATTATCTTCGAAATGATAAACTACGTGAACTAAGTTTGAGCTGTCACAACTCAGGTCCTGGTGCATATGGGTTCACAACACAGGAACAGTTTGCAAATTGTCACTAAACTGCTGATCACCCAGAAAGAACATATGGTGCTGAACCTCAATGTTGACACCATTTCCGAGTCCCTCCGGGACACCCTGGTCCACTCCTCCATCACCCCCTACACCTCAACCCCCTCCCACGGCACCTTCCCATGCAACCACAGAAGGTGCAACACCTGCCCCTTTACTTCCCCTCTCCTCACTGTTCAAGGGCCCAAACACTCCTTTCAAGTGAAGCAGCATTTCACTTGCATTTCCCTCAACTTAGTCTACTGCATTCGTTGCTCCCAATGCGGTTTCCTCTACATTGGAGAGACCAAACGCAGACTGGGTGACCGCTTTGCAGAACAACTTCGGCCTGTCCGCAAGCATTACCCAGACCTCCCTGTCGCTTGCCATTTCAACACTCCACCCTGCTCTCATGCCCACATGTCCGTCCTTGGCTTGCTGCATTGATCCTGTGAAGCTCAACGCAAACTGGAGGAACAGCACCTCATCTTCTAACTAGGCACTTTACAGGCTTCCAGACTGAATATTGAGTTCAACAATTTTAGATCATGAACTCTCTCCTGCATCCCCACCTCCTTTCCGATTTTCCCCCTCTTTGTTTTTTCCAATAATTTATATAGATTTTTCTTTTCCCACCAATTTCCATTATTTTTAAATGTATTTCCATCCATTGTTTTATCTCTACCTTTTAGCCTTTTTCAATTCCTTCACCCCACCCCACCCCCACTAGGGCTATCTGTACCTTGCTCGTCCTGCTTTCTACCCTTAAATAGCACATTCCTTTAGATAATATCACCACCTTCAACACCTCTTTGTCCTTTTGTCTGTGACATCTTTTGGTTATCTCCACCTATCACTGGCCCTCTATCCAGCTCTTCTTGTCCCACCCCCCCCCCCCTTAAACCAGCTTATATTTCACCTCTTTTCTATTTTTCCTTAGTTCTGTTGAAGAGTTATACGGACTCAAAACGTTAACTGTGCTCCTCTCTGCAGATGCTGCCAGACCTGCTGAGTTTTTCCAGGTATTTTTGTTTTTGTTTTAGATTTCCAGCATCCGCAGTATTTTGCTTTTATAAAAATAGGGAAGTCTTGCTAAAACTATACAAGGCGCGAGTTAGACCACGCCAGAATACTGTGAACAGTTTTGGTCTCCTTATCTAAGAAAAGATATACTGGCATTGGAGGCAGTCCAGAGAAGGTTCACAAGGTTGATTTAGGGTATGGAGGGATTTTCTTATGAGGAGAGGTTGAATAGGTTGGGCCTGTATTCATTGGAGTTCAAAAGAATGAGAGGTGACTATATTGAAATATATAAGATTCTTAGGGGGCTTGGCATGGTAGATTGTCGCTGGACTAGTAATCCAGAGATCAAGAGTAATGCTCTGGGGACCCAGGTTCAAATCCCGCCTCGGCAGATGGTGGAATTTGAAATCAATGAAAAAATCTGGAATTAAAAGTCTAATAATGACCATGAAACCATTGTTGATTACTGTTAAACCCATCTGGTTCACTAGTGTCCTTTAGGGAAGGAAGTCTGTCGTCCTTGCCTGGTCTGGTCTACATATGACTCCAGACCCACAGCAATGTGATTATGCCCTCTGAAATGGCCTAGCAAGCCACTCAGTTGTAACAAACCACTACAAAGTCACAAAAAAGGAATGAAGCCTGACGGACCACTCAGCGTCGACCTACGCACCGGAAACGACAACAGCAATCGCAGCCCTGTCGACCCTGCAAGGTCTTCCTTCGCAACATCTGGGGGCTAGTGCCAAAATTGGGATAGCTATCTCATAGACTAGTCAGGCAACAGCCTGACATAGTCATCCTCACGGAACCATACCTTACAGACAATGTCCCAGACACCACCATCATGTGATGGCACAGTGGTATACAGTTGGGAGGGAGTTACCTTGGGAGTCCTCAACATCATTTCCAGACCCCATGAAGTCTCATGGCATCAGGTCAAACATGAGCACGTACCGCCCTCCCTCAGCTGATGAGTCAGTGCTCCTCCATGTTGAACATCACTTGGAGGAAGCACTGAGGGTGGCAAGGGCGCAGAATGTACTCTGGGTAGGGGACTTCAATATCCACCACCAAGAGTGGCTCAGTAGCACCAAGCTGGCTGAGTCTTAAATGACATAGCTGCTAGACTGGGCCTGCGGTAGGTGGTGAGGGAACCAACAAGAGGGAAAAATATACTTGACCTCATCCTCACCAACCTGCCTGCCACAGATGCATCGGTAGGAGTGCCCACCGAACAGTTGTTGTGGAGGCAAGATCTGTCTTCACATTGAGGATTCCTTCATTGTGTTGTGTGGCACTACCACCGTCCTAAATGAAATAGATTTCGAACAGATCTAGCAACTCAAGCCTGGGCATCCATGAGGTGCTGTGGGCCATCAGCAGCAGCACAATTGTACTCGAACACAATCTGTAACCTCATGGCCTGGCATATCCCCCACTCTACCATTACCATCAAGCCAGGGGATCAGCCCTGGTTCAATGAAGAGTGCAGGAGGGCATGCCAGGAGCTGCACCAGGCATGCCCTAAAAATGAAGTGTCAACCTGGTGAAGCTATAACACAGGACTACTTGTGTGCCAAACAGCATAAGCAGCAAGTGATAGACAGAGCTAAGCGATCCCACAACCAACAGATCAGATCTAAGCTCTGCAGTCCTGCCATATCCAGTCGTAAATGGCGGTGGACAATTAAACAACTCACTGGAGAAGGAGGCTCCACAAAAATCCCCATCCTCAAGGATGGAGGAGCCCAGCACATCAGGGCAAAAAATAAGGCTGAAGCATTTGCTACAATCTTCGGCCAGAAGTGTCAAGAGCCAAAGACTTGTGCTCCAGAACTTGCTGCGCCCCTAGCCAAGCTGTTCTAGTACAGCTATAACACAGGCATCAACCCAGCTATGTGGAAAATTGCCATGGTATGCCCTGCACACAAAAAGCAGGAAAAATCGAACCTGGTCAATTACCACCCCATTAACTTCTCTTGATCATCAGTAAAGTAATGGAAGGGGTCATCAACACTGCTATCTAGCGGCACTTGCTTAGCCTTTCCACCATCTACAAGGCACAAGTCAGGAGTGTGATGGAATACTCTCTACTTTCCTGAATGAGTGCAGCTCCCACAAAACTCAAGAAGCTTGACACCATCCAGGACAAAGCAGCCCATTTGATTGGCACCATATCCACAAACAGTCACTCCCTCCACCACTGACGCACAGTAGCAGCAGTGTGTACCAACAAGGTACACTGCAGGAATTCACCAAGGCTTCTTCAACAACATCTTCCAAACCCACAACCACTAACATCTAGAAGGACAAGGGCAGCAGATAGATGGGAACACCACCACCTGGAAGTTCCCCTCCAAGTCACTCACCATCTTGACTTGGAAATATATCACCGTTCCTTCACTGTCGCTGGGTCAAAATCCTGGAACTCCCTCCCTAAGAGCACTGTAGGTGTACCTACACCACATGGACTGCAGCGGTTCAAGAAGGCAGCTCACCACCACCTGCTCAAGGGCAACTAGGGATGGGCAATAAATGATGGCCCAGCCAGCGAAGCCCACATCCCATGAATGAATAAAAAAAAAGATGCTGAGAGGTTGTTCCCCTTGAGGGAGAGTCTAGGACCAGAGGGCATAATCTTAGAGTAAGGGGTCACCGATTTAAAACAGAGATGAGGAGGAATTTCTTCTCTCAGAGGGTAGTTAATCTGTGGAATTCTTTACCACAGAGGGCTGTAGAAGTTGGGTCATTAAGTATAATCAAGGCGGAGATAAACAGATTTTTAATCAGTAAGCGAATCAAGGGTCATGGGGAAAAGGCAGGAAAGTGGATTTGAGGATTATCAGATCAGCCATGATCTCATTGAATGGCAGAGCAGACTCGATGGGCTGAATGGTCTACCTCTGCTTCTACGTCTTATGGTCCTCTTCCCTGTCAAAATATTTTAAGCATATTTATATGACACATCCTCTGACTGTTTCTTCTATCTGGAGTATTTATTGAACAATTTACTTCACTCAGTTTCTTTTCAATCCTGTAAGGCCCACTAAACGTTGCCTTTAATGAGTCACCCAGTACTGGTAACAGAACAAGCACTTTCTCTCCAGCAACAAAATTCCAAGTGGTAGCTTTCCTGTCTGCTTTCACTTTCTTCATTGCTGTGATATCTTTAAATGTTCCCTAGCCAACTCACATGTTCTGCCTAATCTCTCTCTGAAGTTTGATACATAATCCAGGAGAGTAGTTTCTGAGTTTTGACGTACCAATTTCTCATAAAATCAATTTCAGTGGTCCCCTTACCTCATGACCATAGACTAGTTCGACAGGACTAAAACCAGTCGATGCATTATGAGCATCCCTAATAGCAAATAACAGGATTGGGATAGAGGAATTCCATTCTTATAGATAATATAAGGATGATAAGCTATTGACATAAATTGTTTTATCCCCAAACTGTTCATTACTTCCTTTTATCAGCTATGACATAAAATTTGAACTCTGATCTGATTTTATTTCCTTAGGTAAATCATATCTCGTAAAAAAAAATTAGTTAACTCTTCCATAATCTTCTTTGTTGTAATGTTTCACAAAGTATTGCTTCAGGAAATCTGGTAGACACATCCATTATTGTCAGTAAATACTGGTTTCCACTTTTAGTCTTAGGGAAGGGTCCTACACAATCCATCATGACCCTAGTAAAAGTTTCCTCAAATGCTGGAATTGGAATTAAATGTGCCAGCATAATCACTGCTCTGGTTTCCCTGTCATCTGTGACATGTTCTACAGATTTTGACTACATCCCTATGCAATCCAGGCCAACAAAAATGTTTTTGTATTTCCGTCTGTGTCTTTCTAATTCCTAAATGTACCCCCATTGGAATTTCATGAGCTATCCTCAGAATCTCATTTCTATACCCAACTAGGATAACAATCTGATGTGTCTCCCTCCAGCTTTCATTTGCTAAAACATGATACAGCCTCCATTTTCTCATTAACATATTACCCTTAAGGTAATAACATTCTGGAATACATTTTGCCTCTGTTTCTGAGTAAGCTGCCTGATATAAATGCTGTAATGTTGTAACTCCACTAGCTGTCTTGAGTTAAACACTTCAGCTGAATTGTCTTTTAGTCCTTCTTCTTGAACAATGGCCAGGATTTTACAGTCGGTACGCAAGGGTGGGCCCAACACGCCGGCTTGTAAAATGACAATGATGTCGGGCGAGCGTCCCAACGTCATCACGCTGCCTCGCGATGTTTTGTTCGGCAGGAGCGCACCGGAGATGGCTGCACGCCCGCCGATAATTAATAGGCCTATTAAGGCCATTAATGAAGTAATTAATTTCAAGTTAACGCTGCCTGTGCAACCTTACAGTTGGCAGCGTTGCCCGTCTTTTACCAGGACCTGATCAAAGTCTGGAACGTGGTCGCCTCACGACGCAGCTCTCCCCCGTCAGGAGTAGCGGCTATCGTCAGAGAGCCGCTGCTCAGGAATCCGCCCCTCCGTCCCTTTCAGTGGCTGGCGGGGTGACCAGGATTGGGGACGTGCTGGGTGGCAGATGACTGGGCTAGATGCTCCCACAGGAGTTGGCGCGTCGCGCGTCAGTGAGTGTCCAGGTTGCAGCCGATGCCATCCAAGACCTAAGGACAGTCGTGCTTGGACCCGATGTCATTTTAGGTCTCGAGGTGGCCCAGGTGCGCGGTGGTCTTCCGGCTGAACGTTCCCCTGTTCGGATGGAATTCCACATTGGCCCCAAGCCCCGAACCCTCCCTCGGGTGCTGGTGCCCTGCAATAATATGAGCCAGCTCGGGGACATGCCCTCGGTGCCATTTGGCATGGCGCGGAGGAGTTTCCTGTACGGACTGCTGCTGCACACCTTCCATTTTCTTGCCCTCGTTTGCCGCCCGGACACGCCCTGGCGTGCCTTGTTGCCGTCCGGCAGCGGAGGCCCCCGATGGGAGGCCCTCTTCGGAGGTGTCCTCCCGCTTTCTATCGGGGACCTGGGTTGGAGGGTATTGCATGCAGCAGTCCCCTACAACCGTAGAATGTGTAGGTTCACGGACTCCCAAGACACCTGCTCTTTTTGCGGTCTTGTGGAGTCCGTGGACCACGTTTATATAGGGTGTGATAGGCTGCACTCCCTTTTTAGTTATTTAAAAAACCTTCTGTTGCTGTTTTGTTTGCACTTTAGTCCCACGCTCCTGATCTACGGACACCCGGTGCGGAAGGGGGTCGGGAAGGAGGAGGACCTCCTCGTGAACCTGCTCCTGGGCCTGGCCAGGTTGACCATTAATAGGTCCAGGCAGCGGGCGATCGAGGGGGGAGTCCCGCCCGATTGTTTGTCCCTCTTCTGCGGCTACATTCGCGGCCGGGTGTCCCTGGAAAGGGAGCACGCGGTGTCTGCTGGCACCATCGAGGCCTTCCGTGCCCGGTGGGCACCGCGGGGACAGGGGTGTTTTGTTGACCCCTTTAATCACATTTTGGTTTGATGTTTGTAAGGTTCCTTTAAAGTTTTTCCTTGATTTTACAGCTGACCTGACTTAGGGGCTGTGCTTGATTTCTCCCTTGTTATTGTTAATTTAGTTAATTGTTTTAACTCTACAAGAGAGTTACAGTTGGCGGGCAAGCAAAAAGGCCAAGCAGCCCTCATGTTTTTTAGGAAACCTCATCCACAAGCGGGATGAGGTTTCCTAAAGCTTTTAAGAATTAA
Source organism: Cetorhinus maximus (assembly GCF_964194155.1). NCBI lineage: Eukaryota > Metazoa > Chordata > Chondrichthyes > Lamniformes > Cetorhinidae > Cetorhinus > Cetorhinus maximus. The sequence continues at coordinate 65,884,293 of NC_135885.1, read as the reverse complement.
AAAGTTTTTCTAAAAAATAAAAACATGTCCCATCCCATGTGACACAGTCGCATGAGGGGTCATGTTTCATTAAATTTTTATTACATACATTAATTTTTTTTCAAAGGCACTTCAATCTCCCTGAGGCAGCTCTGTGCCTCGGGGATTGAAGTGCTCTTTTGCGCGCATACGCAAAAGAGCGCTGAGCCCGACTCTCCCTCCTCCCCCTGCCTGCACAGGTAGCGTTCAGTGCTACTGCTCGTGTATTTTGCTGGGCAGGCCTTAATTGGCCCACCTGTGTTAAATGGTGGTGCGCAGCCGATCACGGGCAGCAGTCGGCTCCGCGACCACCCCCGCCCATTCCCACTGAGCCCGCCCAGCGTGGGAAAAATTCAGGCCAATGTTACCAAACACAGTGTCAGCTAATTGGACTTCAATGACCTCTTCCTGCCTTTGAACTGCCTGTCCTTCCTGTTTTTCTTGTTTCAACCTATGAGCCTGTGACCTCATTATCACACAATCTGGAAAGAATCCAGGATGCTCTCTCTGTAACACTTCTGTTGAAGACATCTCTACAGGCTGCTCAACTACCATAGGCAGCACCCAAATTTGTGATCCAGCTATATCATTACCCAGAATAAATTGAACCCTTGCAATGGGCAATTTTTACACCACTCCAAAATTCACTTCACCTGTTTTCCACTTACTCTTTAAATTTACCTTCCACAATGGAATAGGTTTAGCACCTCCATGAACTCCACTTATTATCACCTGCACTACTCCCTCTGAACAACAAATATTACCATCCCACACCATTAAGGATTAACTAGCCCCTGTGTCTCTTAAAATTTTAACATCTTTGCCTATCACTGATTCTTCCTGTTTTACCTATACACAAACTATTGGTTTTTCCTGTAGCTGAACCTCAGAACTCACAGTACTTTTACTTCTAGAACTTTTCCAACAGATTTTTCCTGTAATTTCCAACACACTGACTTTCTGTGTCCAACTCTATTACAATGAAAACACCTCAATTTTCAAATGTCACCTCAACCCTCAGCACCTTCCTTGTTATTCTGAGGAAAAAACTTCCAGAAAATTTCCACCTACTCTTTCCCTTCTCTCACTACCCACCTTACTTTCACCGTCCCACTTCCAGGTGACGGAAAAAAGGTTTGGCTCTATGAACTAACTTATAATCATCAGCTATCTCTGTGCTTGTTTAACGTTTGAACCCTCTGTTCCTCCTGAATGAGGAGTGCTCAGGTGAAACGTGCCTGGATTAGATATGCCTTATTATTCACATAATCCTGATGAGTACTTCGATTCCTGACACTTCCCCAGCTACCTCCCTACACAGCAAGGGTGACATCCTGATCTGCATCCTCCTCCAACATGAACTGTGGTAATATAGTGCTTCCCCCTCTCCAAGGCCTACACCTTTCTGGAGGGTTGTGTCATGGAGAGTGCAGCAGCCAACCAAAATGCACGAGACCCTTGCAAGAGTGCACTGCAAGGCACTATCCAACTGATCGAAGCACCAGAACCACATTTTCAGAAGCCCAAGGCCTGCTTGATGGTGGTTCTTATGAACAGGTGGCTTTGGTTATTTTGGCTCTGTGCCTCAATCTCTGGGTCATGTAAAGGTATGAATAGCCATCTCCTCAGGGGATAACCCTTATCTTCTAGAAGCCATCTTTGGAGTTTCAGTACTGACCCATGAAGAGCTGCTGCACTCTCAACCGCCAGAGGATAAAGACGTCATGGTAATAGCAGGATAGTGAGCATAAACATGAATAAGGCATTTGTGGTTGCATAGCGGAAGCCTTTCCTGTTGATCAATCTCACTGGCTGGACACTAGGTGCCTTAATGGCCACACGGTGCAACTGATGATCCCATGCACCTGCAGGAATCCAGCACTAGAGGCAAATCTCACTGCCCTTTGGTGCATGCCTATCTGTTTAAAATTGTATGTATTGCCCTGCTTACAAATAGGCCATTAGTGGCGTGCGAGATGCAATGGTGTGCTGCCGTTTGACAAACACCAAGGTCCATAACTGATCCTTGGAATGAATGAGAGGTGAAGAAGTTCAAGGCCTGATTTTAACAACTACTGGCAGGGCATGGCAAGAGGTGCTGCCAGGTGTGAGGTCTTTCTCAAGAAGCTCACAAATCTCAGATACCATCTACATGGATAGGCGCGGTCTGCTGCAGCACGGATTCTCTAACATTTCCAAATAGCTTCTTCTTCAACGGTAGACTCAATGCTGAGGAAATGGACTTCATTACCTTACTGTCCCTCGTTCCTCCTCTTTGCCCTCTCAAGCACAGGGCTCTTGCTGTATCTTCCTCTTATGGCCCCAAGATCGCTGGAAGGTCACGACCCCCTCAGCTGACTGAGCATGCACAGACACTTGCTCCACTAACCTACCAACCCGAAATACCACTCTTACCCCTACTTCCTTTGTTGAACCCATCTCATTGAATGGGGTGGCTTTAACTGCCTACCAGCGCTTTGCCACCTTCTTATACTTCACCTGTTCCATATCCAGCATGGATCTCGTGCCTTCCCTCAAAAGTTGCAGACTAGCCCTTGATGAGCTGACAACAAGCTCATTAATAGGCTCAATTGGTCATTGCTCAGAATCAGGTGGGTTGCCGAGTCCCCAACTTGCCAAAAAAAATCACTGACTGTCGGAACGGTGTCAGGGAGCCGGTAAGACAGCCGGCAGTGAGAAATTATTTGCTCGTCTGCCTCACTGCCCTGCCCCCTTTGGCCACTAGAATCCAGCCAATGGAATGAGAAGTGGAATTATTCACACTCCTGATGCAAGGTTTGGTAAGCTCCTGAGGGTTTTTAATATTTTAAGAAATTAAGTTGAAGGCCATCATACAGGCTAATACCAAGTTGAAAATAGTGAAAGATAGGACAGAGTACTTTGGAAAGTAGTGATTAGGAGATGCCGCACTTTGAAAATCTAAATAAAGATTGTAGAAGGCAGGAAAGACTAAGATAAATTAATAATTCCAAGGGCAAAATTTTACAGACCCCTTTTAGACAAAGGGGGCCTGTAAAATTGCCCAGGTGGCCTTCCCTCTGCTCTCCCACCTGCCCTCATCCTTTCCGTAATATTATGGGGGTGTAGGTAAGGCCAAGGACAGCCCGCCTGCCCTCACCCCAGTTGAAACCCTTAAGTGGCCAATTATTGGCTCCTTGAGGGCTGCTTCCCTCCCAGCCTCAACACATCCTGGAAAAGAGCCACAATACAGCTGCCCAGGACCACCTCCGCCAAAGTTTGTGGGATTGAGCAATCTCTTATTTTCCTCGCCAACGGACGACTGCAGCTCCAACAACAACCAAACGGTCTAAAAGGCAGCGAAAGATCCGATTCAATTACTTGATTAAGGGCCTTAATTGTTGGCGGGCGCATTGCTGCCTCTCCCACATGCCCGAGCGAAATATCACAAGATGCACGATGACGTCGGGACGCTCACCCAATGTCATCGTGCAATATTTTACATTTGTTCGGGTCAGACGCGCGCCCGGCTGACAAGGGAAAAGCTCTTCCCCTGGTGTTTTTGGTAATTAATAAGTTTGGTTATATCATGTTATGCCGATAGTCTCAGCTGCGCTGAATATAGCTCCAAAAAGCAGTGAAATCTGGTGAAAATAGTTTAGTGCTTAGATTGCATCACCTTATGTGATCTGAGGATGTTCAGATAATATAGCATTGGCCTGCACTTTTGAATATTGTATAAAATTATAACAGACATAGAATTAAAATGTACTTTTATTTACAGATCCTTTGGAATAACCATTTAGGAATAACAACAGTTACAAGCTACAATCGACCTTCATCCCTTGAAAGTGTCTAACAATCAATAACTATAAACAAATTGTAATGTTGGACAATTTGTGGTGAATCATAAGATGTTGTAATATGTTGCAGAAAATTACAGATGTGCTTTCTACTGTGAATAATAAATATCTCTCTCAGCATTTTTTATTGCCTATTTAAGTATTGTTCTGCTTTTGCACCTTCAGGTTTTCACTAGGTTGCAGGATCAGCAGCACTCCCAGATAGTGATGTGTCAAATAAGAAATCCTTCAGTCACTTGTGAGGTCTACCTATCCCTCAGTGGGGCACTAGTAAAAGTGTTAGCACTCCAACATTGTAAAATACCAGCACTGGCGTAAAATGGCCTTAAGTGGGGCGTCTTGGAGTGGGTGGCCAACCAGGTTCCTTATCCATCCCGGGACAGTTCCTCAGAGGCAGAAATGCATTGGAAAGCAGCGCCAATGTGCCTCCCACTATTTTCCTGACACCGCTCCGCCTCCACTCCACAGGGCTGGGAAAATTCAGCCCGGTGTGTGGTCAACCAGAAAATCCTCTCCTCTGTTTATTAACGTATTGAGTAACATGGGAGTAGTGCTCCACAATACCCTTACTACCACTATGTCTTGTGTGAAGGCCACTAACAAAAATTGCATAGCACCAAATCATACTCAAGCAGCTATATAGTTAACCAAAAGGGAGAATTTCCTCACCTCCATAGATACACATTGATCTGTTCACAGATATGATCTGTTCAGCCATAAGCTACCACCAGACTCTTAATCTAGGCAATGGAAGGAGGATAGAGGATATTGGAACCAATGCTTGTTCTGAAATCATATAGCCCTAGCTATATAGGAACAGGAGTAAGACATTTAGCTCCTCAAGCCTGTTCAATAATTCAAGGCTGATCTGTGACCTAACTCCATATATCCACCTTTGCCCCATATCCCTTCATACCTTCAGTAAACAAAAGCCTATCAATCTCAGAATTAAAATTAACAATTGGTCTAGCATCAATTGTCATTTGTGGATGTGTTCAAACTTCTACCATCCTTTGTGTGTAGAATTGTTTCTTAATTTCACTCCTGAGAGGTCTGGCTCTAATTTTTAGACTGTACCCACCCTAGTTCTAGACTCCCCAAACATTGGAAATAGACAAAAACTATCTATCCTCTCTGTCCCCTTAATATCTTGAAAACATTGATCAAATCGCCCCCTCAGCTTTCTAAATTCCAGGGATTAAAAGGCATCATTCCGGTGGGCCTATGCTGCACTCCCTCCAAGACCAGTAAATCCTTCGTAAGGTAAGGTGCCCAGAAATGTGTTGAGAATGTTGGGTTGTAAACAGTTATGTTTTAAACTGTCCATTTCATTCCAAAGTAAAAGAGAGAGCTAGGGTCTCAAGAATAGACAATCAACATTTCTACCTGGGAACAAGGCCCATGTGATTCATGTTGCCACGGAAATGGGCTCCGAGAGGGGAAGGCTTTGTGCCATTCTCGAGAAGAACTTGTCCAACTTACCTTAAAGTCGAGAACTCCAAGTCCTGGCAGAACTTGGAGTTTCCGCGCATGCACGGGCAGGGAAAGGGCCACATATGCACAATTCAGTGTTTTAAGTTCTTTGGGCAGAGGATGGGCCCAGCACACCTGTGCAGAAAGGGAATATGGAGTGAAAACCCAGATCATGTGACCAGGAGCAGAGCACCATTGCAGACAAGTGTCCCAGGCAGGGGACAGGGAAGGTCCCAAAAGTAGAGTCCTGGACAGGGGCAGGAAGAGGTCCCAGTTGTGGTAAAAAGAGATGAGCAGAGAAGGAGGCACCTAGCAGGAAAAAAGTTGCAGGGGAAGCCCTGGAAATCAAAGAGGGCAGAAGGTTGGTGACTCCCTGCTGCAGGCCATTAGGGCAAAGGTACCCCTTTGGAGCCGTGGGAGCTCTGCTCAACACGGCCGAAGAGCTGAAATTATGCTTGTGAATTGGTGCTTAAGTACTGAACGGGATCTTGGGAGACGAGATTGAAACCGTGTGAGGTGGGCCATCATTGAGGCTGTCCACGTTGGAGCGACTTGGAGAGAATTCCAAGGCAAGATTTTTGAAGGCGAAGACTGGACTCCCTCCTAAAAGAGACACAGAGTTTCAACGAGATTGGTTGACTCCGTGTTTACTGACATTTGGTGGGTTGTTGAGAAATCTGTGGAATCTGTCTTGGTCGCATCTCCCATTTATTGTGCTCGACCACAAGTTGCCTGTTAATTTCCATGTACCTCGCATTGAATGTTAGAGTATAAGATTGATATTGTAAATGGTTCATCTTCCTGACCTTGTACAGTAAAGTTTATTTTTGTTTGTTCAAAACCCGTGGAATCTTGTGGCTTTATTCACTGAGCAGGGTCTTGAATCTCAAACTTTGTCCACTGTTACAGACAGGAGGGGTGTCAGTTAAAACAGCACTGATTTCCTCTTACTACCTGTCCATCAACAGAAGCTGTTTTGAATTAGTTTGTTTTAAAGACTAAATAGTGGCATATTTTTCCCAACCCCTTGGTTTTTGTGTGATCCAATTTTACTAATAATCCACAGCAAACTCAAGTTAGGATTAATTCAGAAGGTTAGTTTATTTCACACATTCAAAGTCCGTGAAAGGAGCTTCCACAACATCCTTTTCCATATTCATACAGCAAACGGGGGCAGATAAAGAAAAGGTTTACAATGCAAGGACCAGAGAAAAAAAAACAATATTGGTTCACGTGAGGTTCAGAGTGCCAAAGCCAATGAGGAATTCTTTCACGTAGGCGTTTAGAGTTTGGTTGGAGACCAGTGTTGCAAGATTCATTTTTCAGGTGGTGTTGATGTCAGGGGGGCTAGTCAGGAGGTTGGGGGTGGGGGGGGGGGTGCAATTAGGCCGAGTTGGAGGGTGGTCAGGGGTAGTCAGATGGTCAGGGGTGCATTCGGGTCATTTGGGGGCATAGTCGGGTGGTTGTGGAGGTAGCTGGTTCGGGTGGGGGGTTAGTCGGGTGGTAATGGGGTAATTGGGTTTGGTCAGGGAGGTAGTTGGGTTCTCGAGGGTAGTCGAGTAGTCAGGGGCTAGTCAGGTCATGTGAGTGGTCAAGTGGTATGGGGTAGTTGGATTTGGAGGGGTAGTCAGGTGGTCAGTCAGAGGAGTAATTGGGTGGTGGGGGGTTGGGGGGGGGGGGGAGAGAGCGGAGAGAGAGAGAGAGAGAGAGATAGTCGGGTCAGGATCGGAGGTAATTAAGGCAGGAGCTAGACAGATTTGGAGGGGTAGTCCGGTGGTCTGGGGAGTAGTAGTTGGGTCTGGTTGGGGGTGAAGTCGAGTAATCTAAGGGGTTTGTTGGTTGGTTGGGAGAGATAGTTGGGTCTGGTTGAGTGGTCTGAAGGGTAGTCAGAGGGGTGGCCGAGGGGGCTGATTGGGGGTGTTGGTTGTGAAGTTACTCAGGGGTTAAACTGGGTTTTAATCTAACATTTCCTGGGTAACTAGATAAGTACAGCAGATCTGTCCCAAGTCTCCAGCTCTAGCTCAGAGTTCCTATGTAGGTCCACAGGTCAGGACTTCCACAGGGTCCTGACGCACATCCTCCCTCGCACATTGATAATCTGGAGACCGGAAGATTTGGCCCAATATATTTTAAATCAGTACAGTCACCATTGTTTCAGACAATCCACTGCACACAAGTAAAAATAGAATAAAGAAACAAAAGTACGTATTTCGCAATAATATGATTAAAGTTTTCAATAAACCTGTCTTTTTTACTATTGTTGTACCATCAGCTATGTTTCCACTCAGAGACCTCACTCTTTCTAAGAAGCCTGGAGCCTGAATTAATATTCCCCAAACTTTTGCTCTGTTGGTTGATGAAAGATATCTATAATTCTCAGCATGCTACAGTCTTAGTGTGTACACTGTGGAGCAATCTCTCAGCATGTATGAGTACAATCTCTCAGATAATTGTCCATAACACCTTGAAATGTGGCTTTCCGCAGGCTATTTACATAATCATGAACTTGGCTTTGGAAATTACTTCCAAACAGGTTAAATATGAACTTTATAGCCTGCTTTGCAATATGGTTTGACAGATAAACTATTTTCAACATTCAGTTTTGCTTCAGGCTAACTCAAAATGAAAAAGAGATTGATACAGAGAGAGGAATTGACAGGAAGAGAGAAGAAGGGAGGCAGAGTAAGAGAGGAAGAGACTGCAAATTTAGTAAAGGAGAGAAACAAAAGTTAATTAAACGGCTTCAGATCTTTTTGGCCATAACCTTACATTCTCAATAGCTGAGAGCATAAAACTTTGAAATACAGGGGTTGAGTTTCCAGGGGAGTTCTCTGGATCACCTGGCATAACTTTGTCTGAAGCCTGAACAACTGGCATAAAAAGGAGATTTTTCCATTTTTCTAGGATTTTCTTGAATCTTCTATTGAAGCTACTACAGATAATTGGGAGAAACCCTGTGGAATTGTGGCAGCACAGGCCGTAACAGTATAAAGGCATACAATACAAAATTTACAAACAAGTTAATAAACCTGAAAACAAGCATTTGATTGGTTCAAAATATTTATAGGATTTTGAAACAAAACCTTTACCTCTTAATAGTTTGGGCACGAGTTCATGCAGATTCTGGTGGCTTAACCAAGGAACAAAACAACAGGAATAGACCATTCAGCCCAAGCCCGAGTCAACTGGATCACGGCTGATGAGAACTTAAACTCCATTTACCCGTCTTGCTTCCATATCCCTTGATATGCATGCCTAACGATAGATCATTAAACTCACTTTTGAAACTTTCAACTGACCTACCTTCAACACCTTTTTAGAGACCGAATCTCAGATTTCCACTATTGCCTGTGTACAGAAATGCTTCCTGACATCACCCCTGATAAGCCTAGCTCCAACTTTATGCCCTCTTGCTCTGGACTCACCTACCAGAGGAAATAGGGCAGAATTTTGCCGATTGCCTCGAGATCCTGATGCTGGGGTCAGTTCTGGTTCACAAGGCCACACGTGTGGATGGCAGGACTTCTGCAGCGATCTTCTGATATGCAGCCAATTACATCAGGGTTGCAGGGGTGGGGAGGGGGTATGTGACCAATAAAGAATGACAGGAGGGTGTTAATGCCAGCAGGGAGCTTGAGGGCACCATTTTAAAAAGGGTGTTGGCAGCCTTCATACCGACCGCACACAGAAGGCTGCAGGTGGAATGAGGTGGAAGTCTGTGGGTGGGGTGATGTCAGAAGTGCGAGGAAGGGTGTTTCCATGCTTCAATTACATCTCCCAGGAGGTGATCCTGCAGTGCCTAGCAACAGGGGTCCAGAGAAGCAAGTCCCTCCCAAAGACACACACAGAAAACTGAAAGAAACAGCAATTTTGAGTTCAGTTTGAAGACTGCTGCCAAAAAGAAGCCACCTAGAAGGGACAGATACCCAGTCCCAAGCTAAAATTGGTTGAAAGTAGCTGACAGAGACTGGAGCAAAAAGGACAGATAGCAAGTCCCAAGTTAAAGAAAAGACCCTAAAAAGCCAGGGGCGTGGAACAGGAGAAAGTCCCAGGCAGGCCATCTAGTCAAAAGGAAGAACAGGAACATAGAAAAGGTCCTATTAAGTGAAGATAAGAGTGAAGGGCAGAGATAAAGGCTCCAAACTTCAGATTTAAAGAGACAAAAGCTGCAGGAAGCAGATTTAAAGCAAGAACAGCTTGCAAGAGGCAATAAGGTTCAAAGGGACACCTGAAGGTCTGCGACTCTTTGCTATGGACATGTGAAGCAGTGGTGTGCTGTTGATGACTGAGTCAGTGAGAGAGATTGCATGGAAGACAGCTTGAATGCATGTGGTGACCCAGGGAAGAGGAACATCAGAAGGAGAGTTCAAAACCCTGGAGGTGAACCCTTGGAGAAGGCATCTGAGAGAAAGCATCGGCTTGGGAGAAGATTCCAAGGTGAGGTCTTCGAGAGTAGAGATTGAAAACCCTTATGTGAAAGACGGAGTTCAGTGAGACTGATTGGCTCATGGTGTGACAAGCATCTGTGGGGAGTTGAGGGGAGATCCATAGCATCTGTTTGAGGTGGCATCAGTCACTTGCTTTCAGAGTCTGGTGTGCCTGACCACAGGTCGTCAATAGGTTTACATGGACTGTGTACTTACTGTGGACATTAGAGTATAAGACAGCTTTTGTAACTTACGTTATCCTTACGAACCTGTATACATCTGTAAAGGTATGGTTCTGGATGAAGAAGTATTGTAATATCGTTCATTGTTTCTTATTTAATAAATGTTTTATGCTTTTGTTAAAAGTTCATTAGCTGACTCCAGTGACTCTGTTCAGTGGCCACTCTCCTCGTATCTAAACAAACAAATAAAAGTTAGGATCTATTGAGCTGGGTTTCACCCTGGGATCAGGCTTGTCTAGTGCTCAGCTGGGGATCATAACAATATATAGTCTATATAATCAGCGATGATGGTGTCTGAGGGAGTTTGCTGAAGAGGGGAGGTGATCCTTTCATTTTGTACCTTTCCTCGGCAAGAAGAGCTGTGGCCTTGGTAAGTATATCTACTGTCCTTAATATTCTCTAAACTAGAGGAAGTAAGGGAGTAATTTAAGGGTAAGTCATGGCAGGACAGCTCAGTCATGTGGAATGCTCCTCCTGTGCGATGTGGGAAGTCAGGGACACTTCCAGTGTCCATGGTGACCACGTATGCGGGAAGTGTCTCCAGTTGCAACTACTTGAAATCCACGTTTTGGATCTGGAGTAGCAGCTGGAGTCACTGAGAAGCATCTGCAGGGCTGAGATCTTCGTGGGTAGCAAATACAGTGAGGTAGTCACACCACAGGTAAAGAGTGCACAAGAAGAAGGTGACCGCCAGACAGAGTAAAGGCACTAAGCAGGTAGTGCAGGAGTTCCCTGGGTCCATCTCCCTCGCTAACAGATTTTCCATTTTAGATACTGGGGATGCTGGTTTCTCAGGGAAATGTAGCGAGAGCCAAGTCTGTGGCACCACGAGTGGCTCAGCTGCACAGGGGAAAAAAAAGAGTGGGAGAGCAATAGTGATAGGGGATTCTATTGTAAAGGGAACAGACAGAAGTTTCTGTGGCCGCAGATGTGACACCAGGATGGGATGTTGCCTCCCTGGTGCCAGGTCAGGGACGTCACTGAGTGGCTGCAGGACATTCTGATGGGAGAAAGATGAACAGCCAGGGGTCATGGTCCATATCGGTACCAAAGACATAGGTAAAAAGAGGGATGAGGTCCTACAGCAGAATATAGGAAGCTAGGAAATAAATTAAAAAGCAGGACCTCAAAAGGTAGTAATCTCTGGGTTACTCCCAGTGCCACGTGCTATTGAGGTCAGGAATAGGAGAATAGACTGGATGAATGAGTGGCTGGAGAGATGGTGTACGAGGGAGGGATTTAGATTCCTGAGGCATTGGGACCAATTCTGGGGAAGATGGGACCTGTACAAGCTGGACGGGTTCCACCCCAGCAGGACCAGGACCAATATACTCGCAGGGGTATTCGCTAGTACTGTCGGGATGGTTTAAACCAGAGTGGCAGATGGATGGGAACCTGAGCAGGGAGACTGAAGAGAAGGAAACAAAGATAGAAATGAGAGACAGAAAAGTAAAAAGCAAAAGTGGAAGGCAGGGGAAACAGGGGCTAGCAGCAAATAGGGCCATAGTACAAAAAAGATGTGTAAAAAGACAAGTCTAAAAGGCACTGTATCTGAATGCACGGAGCATTTGTAATAAGGTAGATGAATTAACAGCGCCAATAGATGTAAACGGGTACGACATGATTGCGATTACAGAGACATGGCAGGTGACCAAAGCTGGGAACTGAATATCCAAAGGTATTCGATATTTAGGAAGGACAGGCAAAAAGGAAAAGGATGTAGCATGACATTATTAGTTAAGGATGAAATCAGTGCGATAGTGAGAGGGGATATTAGCTCAGAAAATCTAGATGTAGAATCAGTCTGGGTGGAGCTAAGAAGTAACAAGGGGTGAAAAACATTAGTGGGAGTTGTATATAGGCCTCCAAACAGTAGTGCTAAGGTAGGGAATTAACAGGAAATTAGAGATGCATGTAACAAGGGTGCTGCAATAATCATGCATGACTTTAATCTATATATAGACTGGGCAAGCCAAATTAGCAATAATACTGTGGCAGATGAATTCCTGGGGTGTGGGCGAGATGGGTTTTTTAGACCAGTATGTCGAGGAACCAACTAGGGAACAGGCTATCCTAGATTTGGTTTTGTGCAATGAGAAGGAGTTACTTAATAATCTTGTTGTGCGGGGTCCTTTAGGGAACAGTGACCATAACATGATAGAATTGTTCCTTACATTGGAAAGTAAAGTCGTCCAATCCGAAACTAGTGTCCTAAATCTAAACAAAGGAAGCTACGAAGGTATGAGGCTTGAATTGGCTAGTATAGATTGGGGAACTTCATTAGAAGGTGGATAGGCAATGGTTAATATTTAAGGAATGAATGTATGCATTGTAAGTTATATATTCCTTTCTGGCACAAAAACCCAACCGTGGCTAACAAAAGAAATTAAGGATAGAATTAGATCCAAAAAAGGAGTCATATAAAAGTTACTAGCTAAAGTAACAAGCCTGAGGATTGGAAGCAGTTTAGAATTCAGTAAAGGAGGACCAACAAATTGATTGAGAGAGGAAAATAGAGTATGAGAGTAAACTTACAAGGAACGTAAAAGAGGACTGTAAAAGTATGTAAGAAAAAGATTAGTGAAAACAAATGTAGGTCCCTTACAATCCGAAACACGAGAATTTATAATAGAGAACAAGGATAAGGCAACGCAATTAAACAACTACTTTGGGTCTACCTTCATGAAGGAAGACACAAATAACTTCCCAGAGATACTAGGGAACAAAAAGTCTAGTGAGGAGGAATTGAAGGAAATCAGTATCACTAAAAAAGTTATGGAGAAATTAATGGGACTGAAAGCCATTAAATCCCCAGGGCCTGACAATCTACATCTCAGGGCACTAAAGGAGGTGGCCATGGAATTAGTGGATGCGTTGGTTGTCATCGTCCAAAATTCCGTAGATTCTGGAACAGTCCCTGCAAATTGGAGGTTGGCAAATGTAACCCCACTATTTAAAAAAGGAGTGAGGGAAAAACAGGGAATTAGAGAACGATTAGCCTAACATCAGTGGTAGGAAAAATGCTAGAGTCTATTATAAAGGATGTGATAACAGGACACTTAGAAAATATGACCTGGATTAGACAAAGTCAACATTGATTTATGGAAGGGAAATCATGTTTGACAAACTTGGAGTTTTTTTTGAGGATGTAACCAGCAGAATAGATAAGGGAGAACCAATGGATGTGGTGTATTTGGATTTTCAGAAAGCTTTTGACAAAGTCCCATTTAAGAGGTTAGTGTGTAAAATTAAAGCATATGGGATTGGGGGTAATATATTGGCATGGATTGAAAATTGGTTGGCAGACAGGAAACACAGTAGGAATAAATGGGTCTTTTCGGAATGGCAGGCATTGATTAGTGGGGTACTGCAGGGATCAGTGCTTGGGCCTCAGCTATTCACAATATATATCAATGATTTGGATGAGGGAGCTAAATGTAATATTTTCAAGTTTGCTGACGACACAAAACTAGGTGGGAATGTGAGTGGTGAGGAGGATGTTAAGAGGCTTCAACGTGATTTAGACAAGTTGAGTGAGTGGGCAAATACATGGATGCAGTGTAACATGGATAAGTGTGGAGTTATTCACTTTGGTAAGAAAAATAAAATGGCAGAGTATTATTTAAATGGTGATGTACAAAGGGGCCTGGGTGTCCTTTAAACTAATCACTGAAAGCAAGCATGCAAATGCAGCAAGTAGTTAAGGCGGCAAATGGTATGCTGGCCTTCATTGCGAGGGGACTCGAGTACAAGAGCAGGGATGTCTTACTGCAGCTATACAGGGCCTTGGTGAGACGACACCTGCAGCATTGTGTGCAGTTTTGGTCTCCTTACCTAAAGAAGGATATACTTGCCACTGAGGGAGTGCAGCGAGGTTCACCAGACTAATTCCTGGGATGGCAGGATTGTCGTCTGAGTAGAGATTGGGCCGACTAGGCCTGTATTCACTGCAGTTTAGAAGAATGAGGGGGGATCTCATTGAAATGTATAAAATTCTGAGAGGGATGATGTTTCCTCTGGCTGGGGGAATAGAACAAGGGGTCACAATCTCAGGATATGGGGTAGTCCATTTAGGACTGAGATGAGGAGAAACTTCTTCACTCAGAGGGTGGTGAACCTGTGGAATTCTCTACCACAGAGGGTGTGGAGGTCAAGTCACTGAATATATTTAAGAAGGAAATAGATTTCTAGACTCTAAAGGCATCAAAGGGTATGGGGAGAGTGCGGGGTATGGCGTTGAGATAGAGGATCAGCCATGATCATATTGAAGCCGGAGCAGGCTCGAAGGACCGAATGACCTACTCCTGCTCCTTTTTTTTCTATGTTTCTATGCAAGATCACATGACAACATGGCGAGAGATAGTTCTATTAGAGCCTCATGCTGAGATTTTATTGTAAATAGTTAATATAATGTTCAATTAAAGGTAGCATTTACCAACAGCATTACCTACAGCATTGTCTGTACGTTCAGACTACCACATCTAAGACTGACAATGATAATACCAGATGATGACAGTGGAAAAACACGATGAAAGGAGCAACGCACAAACAGCCCAGCGGCTACAAAGAGCAGCAAGACAACTGCAGGACCAGGACAGTGCAGGAAAATCTTCAAGCCAAGCCCAGAGAAGACAACAGTAAAAGGTAGACATGGAAAAAATTCTACCATTACCAGAGTGCTTCATGTTGAAAGCCTGGATCAAGGCAAGGAGTGGCAGAACTGGCACTGCACATTTACCAAGTACAGAACAGCATTGGGATTAGCAGAAGACTAGCAAGGAGCAGGTCAGTACCTTACTCCATGCCATAGGCAGTAGTGCAGATGACATAATGGTCAGACAGGGCATAAACGAATTACTAAGCAGCAGCTATCTAAGCCTTTGATATTTATTTTAATCTTCAGCAAAACACCATAATAGAGTGCAAAATTTAATAGGTGCACCTTAAGACTGGGAGATTGCATAGATTCTTTTATTAATGATTAGCTGAAAATTGTCAATATGGAGCCCTGAAAGACAAATTAATTTGGGATTGCATTATTGTGGGAGTTTTAAAAGAGACGCTAATTAGACTTTTTGCAGTCGAAGGAAAATTTGACACTTTTGGAGGCTGATAACAAGGCAGGCAGAAGACAGCAAACAAAACAAAATTATTCAAGGCAAAAAAGAAATCGCGTAAAAAAAGTGGATACAATCCAATTTATAGCACATAAAAATTGCAGCACACCTAATCTCAAACAGCAAAAAAGAGGAAGGCACATGGAAGCTGCCATTATTCAATGTTCTCATTGTGGCGGGAAAGGGCAGCACCAGTGTGAAGAATGCCCCGCCAAAAATGTGGAGTGCCATTCCTGCAGGAAGAGGGGCCATTTTTATATCATCTTCCTGCTCCAAACAGCTCTCAATGAAACAATTAAAGTTGAAACAGCCAAAATCATTTGCTATTCAAGAAGTTGAAGAAGAAAAAGAACCAGAGATTCCATTCCTTGGAAAAAACAGGATCAAATGCGAACGACTGGTGTGTAGATATTATGGTCAACCCACATAAAACAAACTTCAATTTAGACAATGGAGCCAGAGTTTTAATTCTTCCAGACATAGAGAAATGGTTAAAACCAGACATACTCCAGCCATCGACCACAAGACTTCACGGTCCAGGAGGCATTCAGCTAAACGTCAAGGGACAGTTGATTACTAAACTCCAGCACAAAGGAACAGAAATATTGGGCTGAATCTTCCGAGGAGTGACAATCACCGTCGGATTGCCAGTTCACTCCTATTTACTTACCTTGCAGCAGAGCTCCACATTTCTCACCATGACTTCCGAACTGAGCCTCTTGAGAAATCCACTACCACCCACATGCGGAGAGCAAATAAAAAAGCATGAATAACGTTGTCAAAAAAAATCAACCTTTTTTATTTCACATTTCCAACGTTGCAAATTTATAAAATTGGAACGTTTGTTACATATAAACTGCATGCGATTGTAAAACATTAGTAGGTAAACTTAGAATTATCAATTACGAACTAAGAATTATCAAGCACTGCCAATACATGAATATAAACCATTTCCTGCCTGCCATGTTGCAGCTGCTGGGAGCAAGTAGCAAATGAATGAGTCACTGGGGTTTCTATTTCCTCATTTGGAAATGTTGTCACTGCCATTCCATAAATGGCAGCGTAAGAAACCGGAAACTAGTGCAACCTAAAAAGAAATCCCCATAACCAACAGCAACCTTCAATCTTCAGAGAGTGAAACCCAGACTGAGATTAACCTGTGCCCATCGAGGGAGAAGCTGCAGCGGGAACTCGTGCTCCGGGGACATTAGCGAGTGATCCAGCCCAGGGTCGGTGTGGGCAGTGAGACGACAACATCCCAGGCAGCATGCAGGTCAGGAACTCCCCTCCTGGGGGTTATTTAACTCGTATGGAAAAGTTAGCAGCAGAGGAGTTGTCTTTCTCGGGTGATATTTAGCAACTGTATGTCTTATTGTCATTTGAGATGTGACAAAAACCACTGCGGATCTTATTGTGTAGCTGCCACGATTAAACATGTTTCCATTGACCCAGGAGATAACTTTGGGGTCGCTTGTTTGGCCTACTAACCTCGGGGCTGCAAAACTTTTCTAGATAAAAGCACTATTTGAGTTTCACAAGTCTTGTCAAACCGTGTGTATCATTTCAAGAGATCAACTAATTGTTGAAGTTTTAAGTATATATATTTGAAAACGACGTCTCAAACTACATTGACAGCACATTAATTATCAGTGTCGTGATACAGTGTGATGCAAGCCCTATTTCAAAAAAATCCGTTTAAGAGGTTCCTTATTCTATTTTTTCTACCTTCTAATGGTGCACTCGGTTTTAAGTACATACATCCAACAGCTAACTTCATTTTCTTCTGCCCATTTCGCACAATAATACAAGGGTGGGCTTTAACATTTAATTGTCCAGTTGCAGCAAGACGTTATAATGTTGCAGGATAATTGATTTACGGTATTAATAACAGGGAGTGTTTGCTAAACGACATAACTTAGTTCATCTCAACAAAAATGATATAAATTGATGGTAATCCATGATGAAAGTGTGTCAATGAATTCTATAAGTTAGAAATGGGAACAAAAAATGATAGGTTATTGAGTATCAGAAAGAGGAAGGCAACATTTCATTTGAGACCATTATCAGAATTGGAGATGAGGGAGACAAATTGAATAAAACAAAATCCTTGGATTAATTTTTGTTTGCTAATATATTAATATGGTCATTTTAGAAGGATTTTCATCTCGAGTTTGAATTTGTTGGCTGCCAGAAGCAGAAAAAGACATTGGATTGAATTTTCACTCCCGTTTTGGGAGTGCAGAGTCATGATGTTTCCCTGCTCCACAAACCCGACCCAGGAGAAAGTGCCCCGGTAGTTGGGATTTTCATTCCAGGATGGTAGGGTTCTCTGGATGTCAGACCAGGCAAACAGCCCTCACCCCTCACCCTTGCACACTCCCATGCCCCTCTGCTCACCCCGTGGCCCTTTATAGGCCTTATGCCAACTAATGTCCTCCATCCAGCACCCTTTGCCCTTATACTTACCATGCCAACTCATCCCGTATTCACCATGGGCAGATCTCGGAAACCATGCTGAGATGAAATAATATAGAGTTCTAGGTGTCTGTCGCTGACTATTTTTGAAAACAACACATTCATAAAACCCATTTACTATATTTGCATTCCTTCAACTACATAATCCCTTTATAAGAACAAATATTTCATTCAAGTACATAAACCCTTAAAAAAACTAGCATTGGAATTCATAGTCCCATTTCAAAGAGTATGTAAGCACGTGGAGTTGTCAATCAAACTGAAATGTCAGGCTCTTACTGTGATAATGAAAAGTAGTGAAATCAATCATGCAGCACTAATCCAGTAATAGTAGTACTAATCCAGTAATGGTAGCCCTCAGGCTTATGTCACCAAAATGAAATAGCAAGCAATGAATTTTTCTTAAAACATTCCAGACATTTTTTTTCAAAGATTTAAAGGACAGGAGTTTTAAATGCCTTGGTAGCCTGACAGTTAACACACTTTACACATATTTGTGCCTACTTTTAACAATCCCAAAGGGCACCTGAACTCCCCCAAAAGGTGTCCCAGGACCATATCCAAAGGGGTACTCTACCTCTCCAAAAGGGTACCCCACCTCTTCAAAGGACACCACAAAGTTCAAACCTACTCCTACCAGGTCTAACTTCCATATGTTGTGTTTCCCACACCTAGATCAACAAAATTAGACATAAGTGGAGGCAGCAGCTGTTTTATACGGGCGTCTGCCTCCGTGATATATGCGTGTACAAATCCTGACTTGGGCCCATTCCTGCCCCCATGAAAATGGTAGTTGCTGTGTTCAGGTGTGGAACTTCTGATTTCCAGCCTCTTCTGCCATTTTTATAATGAGTGAGAGGCTCTCTGTCATTGTAAAAATCCAGGCCATTGATCAGCTAAACTGGGTAACACCAGCCAAGTTACAAATTTTTCTTTGAATAAATCCTTGTGTCATTGCTGGGTCTGTTGTAGGGTCTATGAGATTGGTTGCTATGGTTAGTCAACGGGTCCATCAACATTATATCATGCATCTACCTGGATAGTAGAAGGCAACCTGGATGGACAGTGGGTTTTTTTTGTGTAACATTTCCTACTTCATTGTGCAATGGATTCTCCAGCAAACCTAGTACAGCAAGTGATGATTATTTGACCATCAAACAAAACAGTATGTAAAGCTTTGTGAGGAGCATTCTGGGTGAACTTATTGACATGGAAAATTGATTTGTAATTGGAGTAGGTTGAGTTCTATAATTTGGAGATTTGCTTTCAGAACAAATATCAGTTTGTTGTTGCTCTGGTTGTACTCTTGTAGTGGACTGACAGTCTGGCCACAATTGTCCACTGATGTAATAAGCTGGACTTTGACATGGAACCAGCTGATCAGGTTGCTGCATGATTTTGACTACTGAATGCCGAGCATCTGAAGTGTTAACACATGGAAATAGGTGATTCATCTCATCTAGTCCGCTCCAGTAATCGCCACATGAACCAGCTAGCCTAAACTTGCTCTATTATCCAGTCCTCATCATTTTGAATATTTTTCCAGTAACTATCTAATTGTCTTTTAAAATAATTTATGGACTCAGGTTCAATAATGGTTTGTGTCAGAGAATTCCATGGCCTAGAAATTCATCAACATTGTACCCACGATAACTATCAGGTAATACTGAACCATCTGGGCCAGTTTTCTCCAGAAAAAAGAGATGGCTGAGGGGTGACCTAATAGAGGTCTTTAAAATTATGAAGGAGTTTGATAGTTTTCTCTTGTGGGGGAGTCTAAAACTAGGGATGATAAATATAAGATATCACTAACAAATCCAAAACGAAGCTGAGGAGAAATTCCTTTACCTGGAGTGGTTAAAATGTGGAACTTGCTACCACGTGGGGGTGAATAGCTTAGATGTGCTTAAGAGGAACGTAGATAAGTACGCAAGGGAGAAAGGAATGGAAGAATATGCTGATAGGGTTAAATGAAGTAGGGTGGAGGAGGAGCATATGAAACATAGCACTGGCATAGATCAGTTGTGCCAAATGTGCTGAATGATCTGCACAGATTTCCCGTTTGCAGTCCACCACTGTATCAGGGAGGTCAAAGAGGCTCTCTACCCTAGGAAAGATAATTGCATCTTTTTCTCTGAACACAGCGAAGTAGCGCAAGCGAGCACTAGGCTTCCACATTTTTCAGCACCTGAAATGAAAGTGAGGGGCATCAAAGAAAGAACTGGCTGGCAGAAAGTATCTGCAGTTTGTCATTGAGCACAGACGGTGAGTTAGAAGTAAGAAGGGAAAAGATGATAAGATGTGAGGAAATCCTGTACAGTATCTCTTCCAGCATTGCCAGTCACTGTCATTGACTGTACCCTTCCAGTGATGGTGAGCACATTTTCCTTCAGAGGGAAAAAAGTGTAGAGGCAAACTCTGCCTCAGTATTGCCCTCTTGTCTCAGTTTGAGGCTACCTATTCTTGAAAGAAAAAAGAAATTGTTAGTTTCATCATTGTGAGGTGTTTAAAGAACGGTGGAATATTTCCACTTGCAGTGTTAAGTGTGAAGTGTGGGGTCGTTTGTAGTGGTGAGTATAGGATGTGAAAATGTGTATTAAACTATAATACTAGTTCTTCTTTCTTTTACTTCAGGATCCAAATGCAGATACTGAATGGAATGACATTTTGCGGAAAAAGGGCATCCTCCCCCCTAAAGAGGATCCAAATGAGGCAGCAGAGGAAGAGCTCATTCAGCACCCCAAATCAGTTGGTAAATAGGGAGGGTTTATTTATTTGGTCATGGGAATGTGAACATTGTTGGCAAAGCCAGAATTTGTTGCCCATTCCTAATTGTTCTTAAGAAAATGATGAGCTGCCTGCTTGATGCACCACAGTCTGTGTTTAGGGTACGCATATGGTGCTGTTAGGAAAGGATTTTCCAGGTTTTTGATCCAGAAACAGTTGAACGAATGGAAATATTGTTCCTAGTCAAGATGGTATTTAGCTTAGAGGGGAACTTGTAGGTGGTGGTGTTCCCATATGTCTGATCCCTTTCCCTCCTAGATGGTAGAGGATGGGGGTTTGGAGGGTGCTTTTGAAGGAGGCTTGGTGAGTTATTGATTCGCACCTTGTATATGGTACACATTGTTGCCAGCATGTGCCAATAGTGGAAGAGTGGATGTTGGAGGTGGTGGATGAGGTTCTAATTAAGTGGGCTGCTTTGTCCTGGATGTTGTCGAGCTTCTTGATTGTTGTTGGAACTGTACTCACCCAGGCAAATGGAGAGTATTCCATCACACTCCTGACTTGTGTTTTGTAGATGGTGGACAGGCTTTGGGGAGTCAGGAGGTGAGTTACTTTCTGCAGAATTCCTAGCCTCTGACCTGCTCTTGTAGCCGCAGTATTTAATAGCTGGTCCAGTTAAGTTTCTGGTCAATGATCACCCCTAGGATGTTGATAGTGGGGGATTTAGCAATGGTAATACCACTGAAGGTCAAGGGGAGATGGTTAGATTCTCTCTTTTTGAAGATGGTCATTGCCTGGCTCTTGTATAGTGCAAATGTTATTCACTACTTAATCAGCCCAAGCCTGAATGTTAGCCAGGTCTTGCTGCATATGGAGTCGGATTCTTTCATTATCTGAGGAGTCATGAATGGTACTGAACATTGTACAATCCTCAGCGAACATCCCCACTTCTGACCTTATGATGGAAGGAAGATCATTGATGAAGCAGCTGAAGGTGGTTGGACCGAGGACACTATATCTGAGGAACTCCTGTAGTGTGTCCTGGGGATGAGATGTTTGGCTCCCCCCAAAAACTGCAACCATCTTCCTTTGTGCTAGGTATGACTGCAACCAATGGAGTGTTTTCTCCCTTATTTCCTAATGATTTCAATTTTTCTGGGGCTTCTTGATGCCACACTTGATCAAAAGTTGATTTGATGTCAAGGGCAGTTATGCTTACTTCACTTTTTAGAATTCAGCTCTTTTGTCCATGTTTGGACCAAAGCTGTATTGAGTCCTGGAGCCAAGTGACCCTGGCACAACCCAAACTGAGCACTGGTGGGAAGGCTATTTTTGAGTAAGTGCTGCTTGATAGCACTATGAATGACACCTTCCATCTGTTTGCTGTTGATTGAGGGTAGACTGATGGGATGATAATTAGCCAGATTGGATTTGTCCTGCCTTTTGTTGACCGGACATACCGAGACAATTTTCCACATTGTCAGGTAGATGCCAGCATTGTACCTGTACTGGAACAGCTTGGCTACAGCGACGACAAATTCTGCAGCACAGGTATAAGGTACTACATCTGGGTTGTCATCAGGGCCCATTTCTGTATCCAGTGCCTGGCAGTTTCCTGATATCACGTGGAGTGAATCAAATTGGCTGAAAACTGGTATTTATGATGGTCTCCTGGCTGAAGATAGTTGGAACTGTTTCAGCCTTGTCTTTTGCTCTGAAGTACTGGGCTACCCCACCATCGAGTTTGGGGATGCGTGGAGAGCCTCCTCATCCGGTTAGTTGTTTAATTGCCTAGGCTATGAACAGTTGGAAATTTAAATCAAGGCCACTGGTGAAGGGGTGTAATTCCAACTTGCTGTATCACGTATTGGTTCCAACTGTAGAGGGCTTTGGCTTTTAGTATTTAAGCAAAACCTTTTGCATTCCTTTACAAGCAATTCAGTAACAAATTGCATATTGAATGCATTGTTTTATCACTTGTGCACGATGTAAATGTCACATGGTTTCTCACTGCGCCCTTTCCAAATAAAGAAATTTGCCAAATATATTTTTGAAAGTGCTTTTTAAATATGCTCAAAGGCTCATGACTTTTTTTTTTAAATGTGAGGTTTACAGCATATTCAGATAATGAATCTACTTTTTCTGTCAGTTAAAACATACGAAGACATGACCCTGGAAGAGCTAGAAGAGAATGAGGATGAATTCAGTGAGGAAGATGAAAGAGCCATTGAGATGTACAGGTAAACAATTTGAAGATGTTAAAGAAGTGTTGGAAATGCAGATGTGTTTGTTAATTGATGGGCTCCAGCAAACTTGAGCCATCAAGTTAGCATTGAAAACCATAACAGTCACGAGGGACCACCATGCAGCTTAACCTATTTTTATTTTGATTGTTAGTCCTTAATATTTGATCTGACTTTAAAATAAACAGTTCACAACGCTAGGACTGATGGATAATCATTTGTGACCTGGTTCAATAAGATGGCCCATGAAACAACTCCTCATTTTCTCAGATTGTAGACTGCTTGAGCATTTCAGGTTATTTTATGCTGGTTAAAATTTCCCATTAGTATGCTGTATTTGCACCAACCTTTATCTCTGTGCGGATTAGTCTGTCCTTTTTATCTTTAACCTATTAATTTATCTAGATTTCCTGATCTGTCTCTTTTGCTTAAATATTGGCCCAGATTTTGCTGTCTAAATAACGATGAGGCTAGGAGCGTTCACATGTAAATGGCACAGCAAGTTCAGGCAAGGGGCAGTTTCAAGGCTAAATGGAAAAACCCAGAAGTTTCTGTTCAAGTTGCACCACTCTGCCTTACCTTCACGAAAATGGCATTTTGTTGTTTGTTACACTATTGAAATGCATTGAATGGTGAGCAGTTGCTGTGTTTGTGCAGTAGGTATGAACTAAACTTGCCATAGAAAGTTAGTATTGCCATTCAAGGATAAGTACCCATACCTATTTGACGTGGTGATTATTAATTTCAAGTGTGGAGTTTCATTCCTTCAAGTGATGTTATTGTGGGAGAGTTTTTTTAAAAATTTCTATTTTCCTTTCTGTCATTTTCTCTTTTTCTTAATTGAATCTTTATTTCTCTTCCTGTATGTGATTTGACATGGAATTCACCAACTCTAGTTGATATTTCCTTCTCAGTCCTTTTCTATTTATTTCTAAAGTCTTCAATCTGGCTAAGGAGATACACAGTTGGTTGCCTGTTCACTGACGTCTTGGGTTCCCATTTTCCTTCATTATTAGCTTGCACCAAAAAGTTTTTAAAAATCTAAACGTGTAAGGGCAAGTCCCACCAACAGGGTATTTAATAGTATTTGCTACAGCAAATTCTTCCCCATTATATCCTCTTACATTCCACATAAGTGTGGAAAATTGATTTATATGATGCTTTCCCTTCACCTGGCTGAATTTTTGAAATTCAAACTTACAGGATCGCCACTGTCATGTTAACTTTCGTTTGGACAGGATTTGATTAACTGGGCTGGATTTAATGGAGGTGATAGAAATCTCACCCACTGGCTGGAGAGCCAGCAGGAGCCCCATGCCACCTCTTTTAGGGAAGGCCCGCCAAATAAAGTGCCACTTGGGCACTTAGCTGGAAAATGGCAGGTCTTCCCCAGAATCAAGGACCCTGGGGGTGGAAGACCCGCCCGCTGAGAGCTGCTGGCCAATCAAAGGTTGGCCCCTGTAATGAATGGCAGCGCCACCAGGGAACCGGTGGCTGCTGCCTGTATGACACCCACCTAAGCCCTAGCATTGTCGCTGGAGCCACAGGTGAGTGATTGCGAGAGGAGAGTCAAATAGGAGTTGAGGAGGATGGGAGGGGAGTGGCTCTCAGCGGGCTGCCCTCTTCCTGATGCCAAGTCCCTTGATCTCCCTCTGAACAAGAGGCACACCTCTCCCACCTACCCCTTCCCTAGGTGCCAGCAAGCAGCCTCAAACAGGTTTGCTTGTCATGCTCTCTGCATGGCAAGCACCCTGCCCACTGCTGGGTTAATACCAGCAGTGCCGTCCACAGACCTTCCCACCAGGGACTTAATCAGGGTGGAGGTGGGAAGGCAGTGGGGTCGCCACTGCTACCCTCCTGCCTGATTAAATGTCCCCTGCCACCAGGGGAGGACATTACCTTCTCGTCCTCACAAATGCAGATTTCGTGTCTGAAAGAAACAGGATGAATAGTCCTGGCATTAAATATTAGATCTGTTTAACGGCATCTGAGTGGTTATTTTCTACTACAACTGTATGATTAATTGACTAACTAGAATTTAATGTTATCCAGACAGCAAAGACTAGCCGAATGGAAGGCAACCCAGATGAAGAAAATGTTTGGGGAGATTTTGGAGATCTCAGGGCCTGACTATGTGCAGGAGGTGACTAAAGCTGGTGAACACCTGTGGGTAATACTGCACCTATACAAACAAGGGTAAGTTATATATCTATTTAATACACTTGTGTTCCACAGAGTAGCACTTTGAATGAAAAATAAACATCTGTCATACTTATAATTGTCTCACACTCCATTTTGTTGTTATGCTTTCTTTATTCAAATCAAAGAAGAATACAGGGGGGGCAACATTAAAGAGGAATTTCCTCTTCAGTCCTCTGATATAATTTTCATGGACAGAACATTATAGGAACCTGTACCCAAACTTGCAATAAGGATTTCTCCCTGCTAACCACGAGGGATATGGCTGATGATACTATTGTCATAAGAAGGGAAACTATTTATAATCTCTTCTCCCAGACTGTCTAACTAGTGCTTCCAAATAGCACTAGTAAATATTACAGGTATTTGAATTTAATAACATTTCAGGTTGCACCAACCAACATTTCACTGCAGTACAATTCATTGCTCACTGGAATTTAGTAGATTTAAGTTCTTTTTAAAAAGTTGCTTTGTCCTACATAAGATTTTAACTCGCACCCTTAATTACTTAAATAAGGACTTTGAGCATAACTTATTGTTTATTGTGCACTTTCTTAGTCTTGCAATTTTTTGTCTGTTTATTTGTATGCACCAGGATACCTCTTTGTGCGTTGGTAAATCAACATCTAGGTGAACTAGCAAGGATGTTCCCAGAAACTAAATTTATTAAAGCCATATCCACAACCTGCATACCCAGCTACCCTGACAGGAACCTCCCAACAATATTTATTTATCGTGATGGTGACATCAAGGCACAGTATGTTGGACCCTTAGTATTTGGAGGCATGAATTTAACAAAAGAAGGTAAGTGATTAAGAAAATTGTTTTATACAGAGCTGTAATTATCCAAATTCATGCCTTGACATCTTTAATAATCAAATTATAATATCAAACTAAGTTTTCCTCTAGGATTTTTCAAATGACTTGTAATGTTCAAATAGCTGATCTATGAACTCGTTTGTTGCATGACCATATTTTGATGGCACTTAGTGAGTACTTGGCTACTGAACTGGGCCATATTTCTGAGTTCCGGCACTTTAAATATTTTGAGTAAGCACTGGGCAGGATTTTCACTTGAGAGTTAACACTTGCTGAAGAAGAGAGGTTCCCTTGATTCAGATGTTTTCAGCCGGTTGGTTGCTGTCAATAAGTACCAAATGGCCTCTACACTACAGTGCAGTGACACATTCACAGGAAGTTGTGAGCTATCCACCTACAGATCTTTCAATCTGAAAGGACAATCCAGAAACATCCAAGTCCCAGTTTCCATGTTGACCTTTGTGGCAGGTATCTGCCTGAAGGAATTGCCACAGAATGATGCAAGAGCCATTATGATATGTCTGCCAAATGATTCTGTTTTAAGCAGAAGTTTGTACCCCCACTGGAGATGTGTTAGGAAAGAAATGTCAAGGGCAATGATAACAGAAACTGCTTGAAATACTCTCAGGTCTGGCAGCATCTCTGGAGAGAGAAACAGAGTAAACATTTCAGATTGATAACTTTTCATTAGAACGGTCATGTGTAAATGGGGCAAAGAGACTCCCTGGAGTCTTCATTCCTCTGCCCAATCCACTTGGAAATTCAGAAGCAATGTATTAGGCAGAGAACAATTTTGTTCTCCCATTTTTGCCTTTTATGTGCTGTTCTCAACACAGATCCATATTCAATTTCATCCATCATTGTTCTATCCTCTTGCATATTTTAACTCTTTAATTCATTTTATAATTCCCAGGCTGCATGCCCTAATACAACTGCCCACCTTCCAACCTTTTGTAAATTTGACCATTTTGCCTTTGACAACTTAGATTCAGAAGTTCATGTGAATTACAAAAAGTAAGGATAGCAGCTGTGATCCCTAGGGTACGTCAATAAGCACTTCGCATTTTCACTAATCCAATTCCTGTACAAAGTACCTGATGGTTCCCATCCTTCAGATGGTTAATCCCATTATTTTATACTGAATTAATAGTTTTTTATGTATTAATGCTTCATGGAAATTACGGTGTGGATTATTGCAAAGAGCTATCTCTATCAAGAGATTTATAACTTGTCCATTTACTAATTCTGGACTTTGCAATTTAAGAGTGGATCTGACTTGTTTTCATATGAGATTTATTCATTTCCTTGTTTTCTTGTGAGATTGAGTATGTAATTAGTGACTGAATTACAGACAGGGGAAATTCCACTTCTATAATTAATGGAGCAGTAAGCTATTGGTTTAGTTACATTAAGTTGAGAGATGCACAGAGTGAGATGATGCAGTTCATAAATTGAGATTTGACCTGTAAGAAGATTAATCTATAATTTTAACAGCTCCCCATTGCATAGCTCAACATTTATTGATATGTGATACATTACATCTACTGCACAGTACTAAATAATAAAGTATAAAATACTAAAAGTGAGCCATTTTCCACTTGATCATGTTTGTTGGCAGATTTTAGTCAGCACTTCCAATGAACCAATCTTTGTATATTGCATTACAAGCACTTTTTGCTGAGCGCTTGCAGATTTTTTCACTGCCTCATTGGGCAGCTTGTACTCTTGAACTTGTTAAATTTTCCACTACTTATGAGCCAGAATTTTCGTGGAAAAATAAACAATTAGTTTTTTTTGTTGAAGAAACATACTTCAGAAAATTCAAACAGTGCTTTTTATTTGCATTTGTGGATCTCTCAAACCAGTGGCTGCACTGTGTTAGTAAAACGAGAGCATTAGATTATGTATTACATGTATAATCCTGTTGCTAATACTGTATTGTGCGTACAACCTTACACCATCAGTCTTCAAATGAAAGGTCTATTTGCCTGCTCATTTGGGTATAAAAAATCCTATGACAGTATTTGAAGAGCAGTATAGGAATTATCCCAGTGCCATGGTGAACATTTACACCTCACCCACACCACTAAACCAATCAATTTGTATTGAACTCATTGCTGTGTGGGATCTTGCTATGCACAAATTGATTGCTTTGTTTGCCTACTTTACAGAATTGACTATGCCTCAAAATATTTCATCACTGAAACATTTTGGGTTGTATGTAAGGTGCTATATAATGAAGTTTGTTCATACTTTCAAAAAATATTTTGATTATTTAACGTGATGGGTGTGACTGCCACCAGTATGTGTTTCTGGCTCGTTCCCTTTCTGACACTGTTTGTCCTATATTCTGTTAAATTTAGTCTTGTGCTTCAAGTAGGTGATTCCTCAGGGGTAGGAGTTTGAAAATTGCTCCATTATTAAAACCTCTTGAGACATGAGGTCTGACATGACCCTGTTATCAGGTCAGCACCTCTGCAACTTTATGAGCTGTTTGGGGCTTTCAGCCTCATTTACGTGCATCTGGGATGATCCAGGTATGCAGCAACTCTGGCTGGGATTTTCTGGCCCTGCCGTGGTGAGACCCAATGCGGGGGATGCAGTGGGCCGGCCAAAGGTCCATTGATGGGACCAGACAATCCTGATAGTGGGTGGGGCTGGAAAATCCCAGCCTCTGAATTTGCCATCTCCACTTATTTCAGCCATTGCCCTACTTCTAAGCATTGGCTCATGATCTCTAAGCAACATGACAACAGTTGTGATGCATCCAATGGGATCAGTAAAATCCTTCTATATGGTTCTCTTTAGCGTACTACATCTGTAAGTGTGAGACTTGACTTATTGTAGCACTCTTGAGCTTGAGCCAGAAGTTTGTGGTTTCAATCTTCACTCCAATGCTTGAGCACTTCAATCCAGTACTGAGGAAGGACTGCTTTGTTGGAGGTGCTGTCTTTTGAATCGGACATTAAAACAAATGTGCACTACTAAAATGAAGAAGCCCCAATTTTTCAAGTCTTCATTTATATTTGTGATCCTTCTGCCAGGCTGCATGCTAATGAAACTGATTTGGACCTTTCTAAAGCCTCTCTCTGGAGCTCAATACTTCACACAGCTTTTTGCCTTTCAATGCTACAATTCATGATACCTGTCCTTTTAAGCTCTGCAGTCCTTTTTAAATCCTGCAATAGCATCAGATTTTCCACCTGTCACCAAGCTCCCCTATGATCTGTTAATGAGGCTGATCCCAAAAATGTAAGGGTTTAGTACATTTGAGATTGGGTATGCTTGAAAAATCTAGGATTTGTGTTCTGCCACACGATGTACACTGCTGATGTGAATTTAATACCTTTTAACTTTTGTCAACTGCAATTAACACTTGTAACTAATGTAAGCTTACTAATTACCTCATGCACATTTTTAGTATGTAATATGTTTTACTGTATAATGTATACCATACATGACAATCTATATATTTAAAATGCATTGGGGGAAAGACCTGAAAAGCTAAGAACTAACTGATTCAGAATGAGTTCTGCAGCTAACTGATGAGACTAGTTTATGCTGGGAGACAGCATAATTGGGGAGGGGAAACCATGGGTAGGGTGCTAAGTAGTAGTCAGACAGGAGTTTGGGTTGGGAGGTGGTACAATAGGCACAGCTAGCAATTTAAAAGCAAAATATTGCAGATGCTGGAAATCTGAAATAAAAACATTTAAAAAAGCTGGAAAAACTCAGCATCTGAAGAGAGTTAACATTTCAGGTCGATGACCTTTTGGAGGTGCTAAACTTAGCAAGTACTCGAATTGTGCCCCAGACTCCTAATATGGGGGTCGTTTTTTTTCCCCCAGAGATTTACTCTTTAGGTATTGGTTAAAATAAGCATGTTTATATGGCTATACAATGTTCTTAATGTTGCTTTTACCAACACATTTTCATCTAGCTGAAACATCAAGAAGATGGCTTAAATTAATGTCAAAATGATTTCAGCAATTGAGTCAGTTTCTGCTGCTTGTTTGTTCTTCATTGATTTGGTTCAATGAGCTCACATTTATAATTAGTCAGTCAATTAATTGATTAAAATAAGTATCAGGTAAGTGAAACCTCAGGGACCCCACTTTCAGATGTGATAACCTGTGAAGAGTGTGGGTCTCATGATGCATTGCTAAACACGAGACTTCCAACTATATATTTGTTTACAATACAATACTGCTCCAGTCTTTTGTGTGTATACATGCATTGTAATTTAGTCTTTATATGCCTGCAATTTAAAACTTGTCATTAAGTTATGGAAGGGGATATTTTGAGTTAAATAATATTGCAATGTTCCATATTGTCTTTTTATCTTGTCTCCTTGCTTAATGAAGAACTGGAATGGAAGCTGTCAGAATCTGGTGCAATCAAAACTGAACTAGAGGAAAACCCACGAAGACAGATTGAAGATCAATTGATGTCATCTATCAGGACTAGTGCTCCATCAAAGAAGAACAGTGATTCTGAAGAAGATTAGTTATTTGAGTATAGTGGGGTAAAATTTCCCACTGGGTGCAGTTAACAATTCCAGTGCAAATTGTGCCCACTTTGAAAAGTCCCCTTTTGAGTTTCTGCACACTCCATTTGTACATCATTGAACACAAAATTTGCCATGAACCAGCACAATTAGTCAACATTTAAAACACTACATTTTAAGTTACATTAAAAACACTCCTTGAGTGGTAACTTGGTAAAGCTCGATTAATACATCTGAAAATAGGTTATCACAAAAAAGTGAACGTTTTAATTCCGTGTCAATCCAGTCTGAGTAACCTGATCCCTTTTAAATACTGAAAATGACTTCAAGATACAAAAATATTTTCCTGTTAGGTTTTACTACTGTAACCCTAATCTTTCAAAATATACCAATTAGTGTCCTTAAATTCAAATTCCATCTAATTTTTGGAGCCTCCTTGAAAGTGTACAAACAAGCACAATTAGGATAAACTCTGTGGGGTCATTGCAAGTTTTGTGGGTCGGACCTGCTTCTAATGTGATATTTTAAAATTTAGTGCAAATGATTGTAGAAACTCTGACCCAATTTGCACTGAAAATTCCATGATCTTATGCACCAGTTACTGCAATATCAGAGAATTGTGTAAAGAAACCAGTGCAATTGAATGGAAACTCCAGACCAACATGGTATTGTTAATAAAAGCAATTGGAAGAATTCAAATTCTGAAAACATTAATCACTATTTTCTATTTTTAATTTTTACACTCAGCAGTCTTCAATAAAGATCCTCTAATTAAAAAAAACTATAATTGTCCACTATGGAAGATCTTTTTTTAATTTAAACCATAACTTTTTTTAATGAAGGCTGTAAATATTCAGCAGTGATGATATTTAATTCAGTAATTTTTGGAAGAAATAATGAAGTTAAATATACTGATAAGTTTTTGTGAATTGCAAGGCATTGACCCACAGTACAGCATTGGATTTCCAGTTGATCTGTAGCTGGAGATTGGCTTACAATTTTTTTTTCTTTAAATGCAGCCATGTATTTAAAATCCTTCTTTCAGAGCTCTTGATCAACATTCTATCCTGATTCACCATTTCAGGCGTAAGCTTGAATAAATTTCTTTTGTATAGTTGAAGTGAAATTTGCATACTGTTATTGTTCAGATTTAAACATTAGCATGATGCTTCTATACTTGTCCCTTTCCAACTACATACAAATTAATATAAAGAACTATGTGATATTCTATTTCTTTCATCCTCAATCCAAAATCCTGGAACAATCCAAAAGCAAATCAATTCAAATGGTGCTTCTAACATGTAGCAAAGCCGTACATACTTGAGGTTTAGTGCCCAGTATGTATGGAGTTGTCTAATTTTGCTTGTGGTAGCCATAGTGGCATTACACCCCTAGGTAAGAGAGTAAAATAAGGCAGAACAGTCACTGCTAATTGCAATCAAGTGATTCCTGCAGAACTGCCTGTTTTGTCGATATTGGGCAATTGTGTTGCTACTGTTGCTTTCCCATCACCCTACCCACTTAACCATTTGAAGAATTATCTGCCAGTACTTATTGTTGAGGTTCATACATTTAATATTGCCTACTTGCAAGTACTAGAGAGTTCTTGGGGTGCTATACTCAGCATAAATTCAGTGCCTACAAGAAAGGAAGGGGAGAAACACTGTCAAAGTAACAGGAAAAGCTCTGGCACACATTGGACAAGAACAAGATTGGTTTAACTGTGATCTCATCATGATAAATATGTCAAAATTGACTGGCTATTTTTCACATGAGAACCCAGAATCAGCAGGAGTGCTGCCAACATCTGTGGAGTCACCAGCATCTGTTGTATCAGACTTATACAGGAGTTACCAGATGGGTGTTGAGAGGCGGGGGGAGGTTGTGTTTCTTGCTCGTGTTTGACGGAGTGTAAATTTTATCAGTCCTGTTCTCACCTCTTGCAGGGAGGAAAATTGCTCTGAGTGACAGGAGCTTGTACCTTTGTTTTCTGTACTGCTGAAATATGGTTTATGAAAGGTTGTCCAAGAGTTTAGGAGTATTAATATAGTGGCTGAGCACCCTCTTCCCCCACCCCCCCAACCAGTCTTTAGTCATGGAAAGAACCAATTTACAGGCAATTACTTATTTTTATTTTACTTGTCAGTTAGATTAAGTTATTTCACTCCCTATTAAATGTAATCTATTAATCCTTACTGCCGGTTGGTTAGATAGATAGCCAATATGTTCTAGTGTTCATTATTATTTGTGTCCTCTTTATTTAATATTTTAAAGAAACTTTTCTGAACAAGGTATTTGTGATGACATTAAACCTGCGGTAATAATGGCTTTTGTCTTTAAATGTGACACTGTTGATAGCTCCAGGAAAGTTAAAGCTGCTTCAGCTGAACAGTTTTTTTTCTTTAAAAGATTTTCAGTTTGCATATGTCTTTGAAATAAACTCAAACTCAAATGTTGTTAGCATAGGATTGCTCAGATTTCAGGAGTAGCTTGATTATGACAAAATAAATCTTCTAACACTGTTTCTGCTTGCCATGACTTTTATTTTTCCTCTTGTTTTATTATTTTAGCTTTACTTTTTTTATGTTGAAAATATTTTATCTTAACTTTTTTTTATGTTTAAAAATTCTTTTTTTAAAAAGTGATTATCATTGGTATGGCTCCTTCTGGAGATAAATACATAACACAAACTTGACCTTTTATTGAAAATTACTGGTTTCCCAGTCAATAGGGTCTTAATGCTTGAAATGTTGAATTATAAGATGTAATACTAACACAGCGAGGTCAGCTTTTAATATTTTCAAATACAATGCAAAAAAGTGACCACTTAATAGTTTAATTTGGCAACCTAAGGGGTTAATACCATTGTATAAACATCTTTTCCATCAAGAACATGTAAAGCAGTGACATTTGGCATTAGCACGGCCAAGATGACCAGTCTCCAAACAGTGTTATGCTCCACACAACCAAATGTATAAAAACCTAGGAGTGACATGTGTTGTAATCTAATTTGGAGGATAACAAGAAACATTTTTCTTCAGGCACCAATTCTATAAAGGATGTTTATTGTAAGTGAGTGAGCGCTCAATTTTGTCTTATCAGAGCCATTAGATTTCTGTGCATTATCAGGATGTTCCTCTAAACTATACATCTTAATTTGCTGGATTTTTGTACATGTTGCTGTAAAATCATGTAAGCAGGATGTGATATTATTGTGCTCATGTTTTGGAAAGCTGTTTTCATAATTAAATTGTTTTGGTTGTAAACCTCATTGCTGACTTTGCAGTTTCATTTTAGAACTTAATAAAGACGCTTATCCCAATTTATACATTAATAAAGTAGAACAAAATGCAGGCATTGATTTTCCAATCCAACTGAGTGAATGTAGATTACTGCTGAGCAGCCATGGATAAAAGATTCAGCCTGAAAGATTCAGTCAGTTGTTTTGAGGCAGCAATCAAGTGACATTGCAGATACCTGAGAGCAAGCCAGCTGTTTAAAAAAATAAGTACTTTGTCTGATATATCATTGAAAAGGTTTCATTCTGTCAAGTTCAACATGGGGGTTTGGTCACAATGTTATTGGCTGTGTCAGCTATGATGGGAGCACCCACGCTATTCACTTACAAAATTTCAAAGATGCTCATTTTTGATGTAAATAAGTTTGTTAGGTCCTTGAGTTTTAAGAGACATATTTCAATTTGCTTATGTGCCAGTCATTTATGGAAATTATTTCTCAGTTGTTCTTGTGACTTTAAGTTCATTTGAAGTTTTCATAGAGAGAGAGAGAGCAGATTGAACGGTGAGCAAAATTTCCCCATGTAACAGTGGATACTAAAGAACCATGGGCTGGATTTTCAATCAGGTCAGGAACTGGCAATATGAGCTTGTTCCATGTCCTGACCCAAAGCAACTAACAGACTCTGCTATATCCTAACAACACACAAGATGGCAGACTTTGCTTGTTATGTGATAAATAAAAATGAATCAGATTACAAATTCTGCTTAGCCTCTGCCACAAATTTATGAATCCGAGTGTAAATCCTCTTTCATCAACCTTGTTTTAGGCTCTCACCTGTATCTAGGTGGGCAGGACAGCTGAAAGCTTGCTGCGCACCGTTAATGTTGGATTTTACTGGACAGGAAGAGGCCCACAAAAATGGCCTGGCAGAGACACCCCATCCAACTTTCTTTTCCCTTTCAGTGAAGCAAAGACATCTACTCTTCCCTACAGCAAGATCAATAACCCAATGAAGTGGAGAATCAAAGCAGAAGCTCTCCATAATTCTCCAAGTAATTCCATCCCTGTGCTAGCTGTTTGTATTCTGTCTTTAGAGGAGACACAATAAAATTAATATTAAATCTTTCAAAATCCAGAGGCACAAAATGAAAGGTGAGAACGTTATGTAGAGAAAAAGTGATCTCCGATGCAGGGACCAAAAGAAGCAGCAAAAATATCAAACAAACATAACAAATGAAAAGATGCACCTGGAACCATCTGATATTCTGATTTAAATCAGAGAGTTTGGATTGTTCCGACCCTCTTAGCAGAATAGTTACCCAGGAAAGGTTAGAAGGATTAAAGCCACTTTGAATTCCTGGGTAACTATGGTACTGACACATCCCTTGTTCCCCACCCCCCGATCCACTGGACCCCTTGACAAACCCCACCCCGATTAACCCCCACTCCCTGACCACCCCCCACCGAACCCTTGACTAACCCCAACCCCCCAGCTACACCCCCAACTACCCTCCCAACTCCCCTGACTACCACCCGACTAAACCCCCTCTCCCCTCGACCCACCCTACTAACATACCTTACACACTTCTCTCCTGCCGTAGTGGCTGGGACCTTTAAGCCAACCCAGTTTATAGCAGTTGGTGCAGTAAAAAGGGGCACGGCTTCGACTTCCCCTGACGATCCTGCACTGCTCTGTAGAGGTTCCCGCAGCTGCTACGCTGCATATTTCTCACCAAGCCCAGGTCAGAAGTCCAGGTGACAAATGTGCAGTTCCAGACTTGGTAAGTAAAAAGGAGTGGATGGCAATCTGACAGTGATTGCCACTCCATGGAAGTTCTGGGCCCTTAAGTTAATCCTAACTATTTTGTAAAAATGTATTTATTTATTCACTAATGGGATGTGGACATTGCTGGCAAGGTCAGCATTTATTGTCCTTCCCTAATTGCTCTTGAGAAGCTGGTGGTGAGTTGCCTCTTGAACTGCTACAGTCTATGTAATGAAAGTACTCCCATAGTGTTATTCAGTAGAGAGTTCCAGGATCTTGACCTAATGACAGTGAAGGAACAGCGATATACTTCCAAGTTATGATGGTGTGCAACTTGGAGGGTAACTTAGGAGGTGGTGAAGTGAATCAAATTGGCTAAAGACTGACATCTATGATGGCGGGGACCTCAGGAGGAGGCCAAGATGACTCATCTACTTGACATTCAGGCTGAAGATGATCCATAGTCCTTATACCGAGAGGCTGAGTAAATTGGGTCTATATTCTCGAGTTTAGAAGAAAGAAGATGATCTTTTTGAAACATAGAAGATTCCGAATGGGCCTGACAGGTACGTAGGCACTGAGCTTGCTGCTGGCTGGGCATGTAAAACGCAGGGCACAGCCTCAGGATAAGTGGCTGATTATTTAGGACTGAGAGGAGGAGAAATTTCTTCAAGCAGAGGGCTGTGAATCTTTGAATTCCCCACCCCAGGGGATTGTGGATGCTCTATTATTGAATATATTTAAGACTGGGATAGACAAATTTTTGTCTCAAGGAATCAAGGATTATGGGGAGTGGGCAGGAAAGTGAAGTTGAAGCCCAAAATCAGCCATAATCGTATTGAATGGCGAAGCAGACTTGACATACCACATGGTCAACTGCTCCTATTTATTGTGTTCTTGTATGTAGGCTCATTCTCCCATTAGTTGTTTAATTGTCCACCACCATTCATGAGTGAGTGTGGCAGGTCTTCAGAGTTTCAATCAGATCTGTTGGTTGTGGGATTGCTTAGCTCTGTCCATAGCATGCTGCTTCCAATGTTTAGCATGCAGGTAGTCCTGTGTTGTAACTCACCAAGTTGATGCCTCATTTTTAGGTATGCCTGGTGCTACTCTTGGTATGCTCTTCTATGCTCCTCATTGAACCAGGGTTGGTATGCTGGCTTGATATTAATGGTAGAATGGGGGGCTATTCAGGGTCCTGATGTTGCAGGTTATGGTGGAATACAATTCTGCTGGTGGCCCATAGTGCCCCATGGATGTGTTAGACTTCACCTCATTGACATAATTTGTGAAGTTACCAAGACTTAAGTTATCAACTGTATTATACACAAGTTCAGTGCTGGAAAGTCTTAATTTGTATGTATTATTATTGAAATGTTAAAAAATGTTTAAGTTGGCATCTCTTTAAGTGTAAAATACTGTAATGTAGCTTTAAGGGGAAAAAAAGACAGAAGAGAACTGAGGTTATAGTTGGGACATATATTGCATTTGGGTTCCAGTGAGTCTAGAATTAAGTAAACAGAAGCCTAAACCAGGATACTGATAGGCCATCCTTTTAGCCGGAGGGCTAAAACTGTAAGAAAACGGTACAAGTTAAGCTTGGCCTGTTTAAGGTAAGCGACAAGTATTTTTCCCCATTAGTCAAGAATTATAAATGCAGGGTGTAAATTGAGGTTAGGTTTCGTAGGGAAAGCATGAGCATTCTTCCCATTGGTCAGGAGTTACAAATATTTGTGAAAAGCTGTTAGTTGTGTTTACTCAGGTTCTCAGACATAGGCTGAATGTTGCAAAAGTTGCCTGCAAAATAAAATTTAAAAATTAATAAGTGAGCAGCACTGGGGTCTCTGTATTTGCCAGAGGGTAGTGTCAGGAGACTTGCTAAAAGCAGCAGTGGGGTTAGTAGTTGTGCCAGTCGAAAGGCAAGGTTTGGGGTTGACCATAAGGAATCCAGATATAGGTTTGGGGGTTTACTGCAAGAAACCCAGAAGTAAATATAGGTTTGCTGTTGAGTGCAAAACACCCAGAGGTGATTATAGGTTTAGAAATTTGCTGTAAGAAGTCGAAGGTATTAGTGGTAAATCAGTATTAGCATTCAGCTTTAGGACTAGAGGTGGTTGCTTTAAGAAGAAAGTGAAAGCTGCCTTCAGCAGCAATTGTAGAGCGAGAGGGAATTCAGCAAGTGACTGTGAAATAGATAGACTGGGAAATTAGAAGTCTTAAAGTTGCAGAGGAATTTGTATATGTATTTTAGAATCAAGTTGATTCAGATAGAATCTTCAAGACTTCGTGTATCAAGAGACCAGGTCCTAGGGACCAAGAGGAGAAGACCCCAGAAGTACTGGAATCCACAGGAACGACAGTGTATCATGTCATGCCTCAACTAGCGGAATGTTAAGTATTCGTCTTTATTGTCCAATTCTAAATGAGTCTTTTTTTCCCCTGACAAGAATTTTCTTGTTCTGGGGATTAGTATAGAGTGCAAATTCCAACAGATGCTCCATTTTGAACTTAGATCTGTTCTTAATCTATCCCATTTACCACAGTGCTAGTGTCACACAAGTTGGAGGGTGTTCTCAGTATGAAGACAGAGCCTCGTTTCCACAAGGACTAAGTATTGGTAGGTGATACCAATGCAATTATGGACAGATGCAACTGTGACAGGTAGATTGTGAGAATGAAGTCAAGTACGTTTTTCCCCCCTGGTGTTGGTTCTCTCAACACCTTCTGAAGCCCAGTCTGGTAAATATGACCTTCAAGCCTTCACTATGTCAGTCAGTAGTGATGCTATCAAGCTACATTTGGTGATTGACATTGAAGTTCCCCCAGCCAGAGTACATTCCATGCCCTTGCTACCCTCAGGTGATTTTTCCAAATGGTGTTCAGCACAGAGGAGTACGGATTCATCAACTGAAGGAGGGTGGTATGTGTTAATCAGCAGGTGGTTTCCTTGTTTGACCTGCAGCCATGAGGCTTCATAGAGTCTGGAGTCAATGTTGAGAACTCCCAGGGTCACTGCAGTGTTTAATTGTTCAGTGTTTGATTATATGTGTCTATTAACTGCTTGGTGTATTAATTAGTTAAGACTGGGTGTGGTCACTTAGAAAAGAAACTAAACTGAGGCAAGTTGCTGTAAGCATGAGAGCAGACATTTTAAAGCATTGAATAAAACTCCTGTTCACTCATAGAAGCTTGTGTATCACATCTGAGGCATAAAATACAGCCACTCCCTTCATGTTGCTCACAATAAGTTGTAGAATTAAAACCAGACTGGTCTTTTGGTTTAAGCTGGTTTATTTTCAAGACAGCTGCTCAGTGCTACTGATTTCCAAGTAGCTTCCACCCAAAGTGTTCCAGCTGTATCTTTTTATTCTGTTTTAGATGGGATAATCAATGTTCATCACCTGTTTAACTAGCAATTGTCATTAACAAGGTGATTACCATGCAGTTTGGGTTCCCCTCTTTTTAAATTAAAGCTTAATTTATTTTTCAAAGAACATTCTTCGAACAAACCAAAGGAAATAAGGTAACATATTTCCACATCTATAGATCCCAAATTTCCTTTACCAAATATATAAACAATTATAAAACAAATAAATGTGTTATAATGATGAAATGAAAAAATCTAAGACACCAATACTCTTCCAATACATTTAGTAATTTCTTAAAGCAGGCACTTCTTTTCGTAAGACAGTCTGATAGTTGGTGACTTGTGTCAACTCATTGTATCTTATATCCCTAACATTTCTTTTATGCTGGCTCAGTATATTCTTAGCCCTTTTTCAGTAACACTTTGTCGAATGAACATTATCCCAAGGAGACCAGTTATAAGCATAACATTCTATAAGCAAACTTCTCACTTTGCCCCTTATCCAATATAATGACAGAGGTATCATAAATAAACCCTCGTATCTAATGTGACTACTAAGGCCAGCATTTCAGCAGCTAAGGTGCTTTTCATTACCCTTTTTATTTTCTTTGCCTCCCAAGCCAGCAGGCAACACTTATCATTCTTTCCCACCGAGAATATGATAAACCCTGCTGTGCTAAAGTACCTTTGGCATGTGAAACATCGCTAAAAGTTACCAGCCTCATATCTTCTGGTTCACCAGGGCTGGAAACTTGAGCACGCTTCTCTGAATTTAATTTTGTGTTTTATTTGCTCTCAGAACTTCAACTGTAGCATGTTTCATCGTGGTACTCAACTCCAACACATAATTAGCGTCAGGCCTAGTCTGAGTGCACAACCAGTGCAACTGCCCAAGCTTCTCAACCATTCCATTTCTTCCTTGGTAGCAGGATCCTCTTTTTGTGAGGATCTAACCAGAGTTATCTAGAAAATGTTAATTATATCCCAATAAGATTGTTGATTCAGTCACTCCTAACTTGCTTTGCTTAATATCTAAACCCATGTATTTAAAGGCCCTTGAAGCCAGACTTCCAATCTTGAATTTCTTCTTTATCTTCGATTACCCATTGTTCAAATTCTACAGAGCCTCCCCACAGGAAATCATAAATATGCATGATAAAGATTCTAGCTAGTTTCTCTTTATGGTACCAGTAGAACAACGTGGGGTCTACCTTTAACTGAATGCAACCTGTTTTCAACAGGACAGACCTCATGGAAAAGTACCATACTCTTGGACACATCATTCAAACCATAGACACACTTGTTCAATTTCCACAGCTTTCCCTCTACATCACCAGTCCCTTTGGGCGTTTCAAAAAACTTCCCTTTGAAACTTCTCCCCTTGTAAAAACACAGCCTTTTTACCAATAGATTTGCACTCCCAGGAATAGGATGCCAAAATAGCTTAAAAAAAATCTTCAAACTCACTTTCTTCCCCCCTGCCCCCCAAACAGTAGGCGAGTCCACTCTGACATCCTGATCCCCTAGTCTCTCTTCAAAGCCTCAGGCTACTAATCTTGCTTTAGCATTGCATGTGCCTTCCAGGAGTACCTGTTCTGTACAGATCCACCTGTGAGATAAGGCCAGCTGTCCTCGGTCACGTATTTCAGAATATACCCCAAATTCCGTCCAACTTTAACTCTATCCGTTTGGCTTCCTTTATCAGCTTATTTTCTAATTTATTAGCAGCTACTAAAATCTCTTGGTCATAAGGACTTTTACTTCCATTGAGATTCCTAGCTTGCTGTCTAGTCCTCGTTCTTGTTTTAAGCTACAGCCTCTACTCACATTACTCTCCCTTTCTGGATTACTACTATATGATCTTTCTCCTATGCAAGCAGAACTCCGTTCAAAAGTCTGTGACTTTTTTCTAGGCTCATGACCACTTTCTGGTCTACTGTCAGAACTCATACTGCGCATTCTGGGTTTCCAGATCTTTACCTCAGTTTGCCAATCCATAGACCTTGTCTCCTGTCCTACAACCTGCACATTTAGCCAATGTTTGTATTTACCAGTGGCCTTTCCTGCTCTCCCTATGATGGTGGCATCCCCCGATATGGTCCCTTCTGGCATGTATGTTCCCTTTGTTCCTACTTTGGGTAATTGCCCTTTTGGACGAATAGTGTTATCCTGTACCTGTGTCACTTTGTTCATAGTCACTCAACCCCGTATCTGCTGTTGTCTGCTCCTCATAACTACCATGCGTGTGTGTGTGTGTGAAGTGTATGGTGCCTCCTCGCGTTCTATGAAATGTTCAGAACGTGTAAAGGTATAATCAGTACCAATTAACCATGAAGAATGTACCCTAACAGTTTAATTACAGTGTTGCGCAATTACTACTTTCCCATCACTCCCTGTAACCATGTCAGGTCCTTTCCACTCTTTCTGGCTTTCCCTTTTATAATAATATACCATGTCTCCTTGTCTAAGCTGCATCCCGCTGGTCTTATGTGGTGCCGTAGGTCTCGCCGAATTTTCTCCAAAACCTCAGCTTTAATGAAAACTTTTCTGCTCGCATGCAAAGACTTCAGAGGAGCAGGAAAGGTGAAGCTAATGCTAGTCTCTTCTAGAGCAGGAGGAGTATTTGATAGTGCCAAAGACAACTTCGGATTTCTTCCATACACCAACTGGATGGACTGTACTCCCCAACCATTTGCAAAGAGTTCTTTATGTGCACCGTCCATGCTAGTGCCATTTGCAATTTACAATCTGGTTGCTCAGCCAATATTTTATGTAACATGTCCTCTATTACCACATGGTTTCTTTCACAAAGACCATTACAAAATGGGCTCTCAGCTGCAGGGTGCTTAACTATAATGTTTAAATTTTCACACATCTTGAAATTCCTTATTGGTGAATTCCCCACCATTATCTGGGAGGAACTTTGTTAGTGTCCCTAACCCTACCCATTTCTCCATGACCTTATTGACAAGTGGTCCTTTTGTCTTTACTACATATTACAGTGGATAGACTAAATCTGGTTGCTATGTCTATGAAGTGTAATAAAAACATACCCCTATCCTTGTTCCAAACTTTCAAGTCCATTGCCACTACATTGTTAACCTCCCTGGCTAGTGGCAAGCTCACAACAGGATGCAGTGGTGTCTTGCAATATTTAAGACAAATTTTACACTGAGCAGTGATGTGTTCAATAAAGGTCATTGTATCCTTTATTGACCACTCCCATATCTCAAAGTAGAGTCTTCAGTTTCTGTGGCGCCAGATGTGCAAACTGTCTATGCTGTTATTTCCAAATGATCTTGTTTGTCCACCAAATTCTCATTCTCAGCAGTTAACAAAACTTCATGAACTTTTTGATGAGAAATCTCTGGCTTCCTTAGTGGCAAGCAGTCATGGCCAACCAAGTAAAATGTAGATCTACAATTCCGCCCCCCCCGCCCCGCCCCGCCCCAACACGACTGCTCTATCATTCTTCATATCTCGTGTCATCTGAGCCTTCTTCATCACAGATTGACTTTACATTGGCGGTATCTTGCTAGAAACCATATCAGTACTGATAAATAGATTGATCCCTGCTATCTTACGGAGGACCACCCGTTTGGAGGATGTTAATGTATTGTCATCTTCGAACCTGAAGCAGGTAGAGCTTTCATACTTCTTGACCTTCCACCAGTCTGCCTCAGACTCCAGATAGCAGTCAAGCCAGTCCATGTCACACGCTGTTAAAGTGCAACTGCTATCCAGAACTGCACAGTTGAAGGAATCTACCACCAAGATACTCATCACTGGATTCAAACTCTGATCAATACAATTCCATCATGGCAGTCACCATCATTTTCAGATGAATCTGTCTCATAGGTTGCTTCAAAAATGCAATTCCTTCACTGTGGGCAGTTCATCACGTAATGATACGGGAATCACACCAATTAACCATTCCCCGTGCATTTTTTAGGTTTAAACGCCTACGATTTTTGTCTCGACTCAAATTGGCTAGGGTTACAACCATTTTCAGACCTCCTGTCATTAACCCCATCTTTGTATTGGAATCTTCATCTAATATTCAGTCAACCCCAAAATTCAGCCACCATTGAAATCTCCATCCTTTGTTTCACAGCATGGTTGTTCGCATTTGCCAAGAAAGTGGCTGGGAGTGACAGTTTCCCCAGAAATTTTTAGGGCAGTAGCCATTTGATCTAAGAGACGTTCTTTCCTCTGGAATTGAACTCCTGTTGTTACTAAAAGACTATCAACATGGGAAGTGAGAGCACAGTCCAGTAATTTAAACACCAATGCCAATTCTGGAATTTCAAGTTCAAATCACTGTAGTGTCCTGTACCATTTATCAAAATCCATGGTATATTCTTCCATAGACTGATCGTCTGATTTCCTAAACCTATCAAAGATTGTCCAAGCTTCATACACTTCCAATAACTCATCCTTTTTGTAAAACTTATCAAAAAATTGTAACAGAAGGTTCAATCCCTCATCATACTCCAAATCATCCATTTTACACTCTGAAAATACCTTACTCCTTATCTTACTTTTGGCTGGTAATGATACCACCAAAGCCATATCTTGCTTCTTCCAGGGTATAGCAGTAACCCGGGTCCACATCTCAACCTCAGCCTTCCATTGCTGATATGGTTCAGACTCAGAAAAAAAATTGGTGCATAGTCAAAGCTTGCCATTTTGCACCACCATTCCGTAACTTGAATTGTCAGCAACAGTACACTTCTTTTCCCTCAGAGGATTGAGACAAAAAGCTTCATATACAGCAATCAATCACCAAAGCTTAAAGTTCATCTTCTGCTACCATGATACTGGTTGTAGTAGAAGAATTAGTTCAAGCTGGTTTATTTTCAAGACAACTCCTCAGTACAACTGACTTCCAAGTGGCTTCCTCCCAAAGTGTTCCAGCTATAACTTTTTATTCTGTTTAGATGGGATAATCCATGTCCATCACCTGTTTAACTAGCAATTGTCTTTAACAAGGTGATTGACATGCAGTGTGATTATTTATACGAGGTGTCAGCTGTGGCTCAGTTCATAGCACCCTCGCCTTTGAATCAGAGGGTTGTGGGTTCATGTCCCACTCCCGGAAACCAAGAACTGTGAATGTACTTGAAAGAGTTGAAAAAGACCCTCCTAGCTCACCATTCACTGGAGGCTGAGAAAGTAGAAAAAGTGATTATTTATACATTCACCCCCCTGACTTAATACCACTGTACCTCTGGTGAGTTTGTACCATCTGTGGAATAGGACATAGCCAGGAATGGTAATTGAGGAGTTTGGGCTGTGGGCTGAAATGTATAATTCTGTGACTATGTCAAGTTATTACTTGGCTAAACTGTGGCTGGTTTTCCCCAGATGTTCATGAGGAATGGGATGAGTATGTCTTTATCACTTATGAATTTGGTGCCTAACTTGAAATTGGGTGGCCTATCCACTTCAATTATTATAATTTCTTGTAGCGGTTTTGATAAAACTGAGTGGCTTGCTGGGCCATTTCAGAGGGTAGTTAAGACTCAATCACATTCCTGTGAACCTGGAGTCACATTAGCCAGACCGGACAAGGAAGGATTTCTCTTTCTTAAAGGGCATTTGTATAGCAGGTGGGTTTTTATGGTCACCATTACTGAGACTAACTTTTTATTCCAGATTTATTAACTGAATTTAAATTTGCTAGCTGCCATAGCTTGATTTAAACTCATGCCTGCAGAAAATTTGTTTTACTTGTGTTGTGTCATCGATAAAAGTCAGATTCAGGCCGCAGAGATGCCCAAGGTATTTAGAATGTTGATTAGAATGATTCCCAGATGGAGCAGCAGATGGTTCAGCCATTATAGTCATTATGGAATGTTTACTTTTGCATTCTGTATTATTTTTTAAAAAATAATGTAGTTCTTTAATGTTTGATCCTAAGTGTTTCACCCCATTGTGAT
The DNA here is from genome assembly GCF_964194155.1 of Cetorhinus maximus. Classification (NCBI taxonomy): domain Eukaryota; kingdom Metazoa; phylum Chordata; class Chondrichthyes; order Lamniformes; family Cetorhinidae; genus Cetorhinus; species Cetorhinus maximus. The sequence continues at coordinate 65,839,890 of NC_135885.1, read as the reverse complement.
AGAATGAGCTTTCATTCTATATGCCTGGTTGACGGCTCTAACTGGACAGACAACTCATAAACAGGGAGCCTTCAAACTGAGGGGGCAATTCTGCATTCAGGATAGCAACTCTGATGAGCGGCTTAATCAACCAATCCTCACCACATAAAGTTGAGAGTGGACCAAGAAACACAGATATTTCAGTCTCCAGGTGGTGAATGTGAATCAGTCTCCACTCCCCTGCCTTTAGTTGATTACTGGTGAAGTAGATGCACTGCTACACTATGCTTAGCAAGAGCTGGTGGCTTGTAGAGAGTGCTAAACAGGGGAAGCTTCTTTGCTTCCACTTCATGCAGCAGCAAATTGACTCGTCCAGCTATCAAACAGTGCAATTTGCCCACAGATACCGATTTTCACATAATCACAGTGCAGAAGAGGCCCTTCGGCCCATCGAGTCTGCACCGACACATGAGAAACACCTGACCTACCTACCTACCTAATCCCACTTACCAGCACTTGGCCCATAGCCTTGAATATTATGACGTGCCAAGTGCTCATCCAGGTAATTTTTAAAGGATGTGAGGCAACCCGCCTCCACCACCCTCCCAGGCAGTGCATTCCAGACCGTCACCACCCTCTGGGTAAAAACGTTTTTCCTCACATCCTCCCTAAACCTCCTGCCCCTCACCTTGAACTTATGCCCTCTTGTGACTGACACTTCAACTAAGGGGAACAGCTGCTCCCTATCCACCCTGTCCATGCCCCTCATATTCTTGTACACCTCGATCAGGTCGCCCCTCAGTCTTCTCTGCGCCAACGAAAACAACCCAAGCCTATCCAACCTCTCTTCATAGCTTAAATGTTTCATCCCAGGCAACATCCTGGTGAATCTCCTCTGCACCCTCTCCAGTGCAATCACATCTTTCCTATAATGTGGCAACCAGAACTGCACACAGTACTCCAGCTGTGGCCTCACCAAGGTTCTATACAACTCCAACATGATCTCCCTACTTTTGTAATCTATGCCTCGATTGATAAAGGCAAGTGTCCCAAATGCCTTTTCACCACCCCACTGACATGCCCCTCCGCCTTTAGAGATCTATGGACACGCACGCCAAGGTCCCTTTGTTCCTCAGAACTTCCTAGTGCCATGTCGTTCATTGAATACTTCCTTGTCAAATTACTCCTTCCAAAGTGTATCACCTCACACTCTTCAGGCTTAAATTCCATCTGCCACTTATCTGCCCATTTGACCATCCCGTCTATATCTTCCTGTAGCCCAAAACACTCAACCTCACTGTTAACCACCTGGCCAATCTTTGTGTCATCCGCAAACTCACTAATCCTACCCCCCCACATAATCATCTTTGTCGTTTATACAAATGACAAATAATAGGGGACCCAGCAGAGATCCCTATGGTATGCCACTGGACACTGGCTTCTAGTCACTAAAGCATCCTTCTGTCATCACCCTCTGCCTCCTACAACTAAGTCAATTTTGAATCCACCTTATCAAATTACCCTGTATCCCATGTGCCTTTGCCTTCTTTATAAGTCTCCCATGTGGGACCTTGTCAAAGGTGCTTGCACATCACATTTCCTTTCTTTTGCTTTGAGCTGCTACTCCTTTTATCATGTACTACATTTGTTTTGCCTCCACTCCATACAGTCACTTATCTTTAAGTAACTGAAGCCCTTTAAACTAAAGATGGGGAGTGAGGCTAAATTGGATAGCCCCCAAAATCACGTACTGGTATTGCGATGCACAATTGCCTCGCACCCATTCAAATGATGCAGGCAACATGCAAACTTCATTCTGCCCTACTAGTTAATGAATGTGGTACCAGCCCAGTGCTGAATGTACTGCTGAGTGGCTGCACACCTTAACAGGGAGTCCAAGTTCACATGAGGTGAGCACCAATTAAAGCTAACCTGATTACTTAAAACCAAACTGATCTCCTAAGAGTGTTCGGAGATCCAAGTTTACCTTATAGGTGAGCGGGGGCCAGGGACTCCAAGTCCTGACGGTCTCGGGGGTTTCCGCGCAAGTGCAGACTGGGAGCAGGCTGCACACGCTCAGCCCAGTATTTATAGCTCTTCAGGCCGAGGACGGGCCCCCTGCATATGCATAAAAAGAAAACGGCATGAAAACCCTGATCATGTGACCATGGCGAGGCACCATAATTGAGAAGAGTCCCAGGTAGGGGACAGGGAGAGGGCACAGGGGGAAGTCCCAGTTAAAAAAGAAAGAGAGAGGAACAAAGAAAGAGGTTCCAAGTAGTTAAAGGGCTGTGGTTGGCAGACTTTAAGTAATTAGGGCTTGGGAGAAGACATGGAGATTGAAGAGGCAGCGGAAGGTTGGTGATTCCTTGCTGCCAGCCGCTGGGGCAGAGGTACCTCTTTGGACCAATGGAATTCAGCTCATCATGGCCAAAGAGCTGAAGTAGTGCTTGTGAATTGGTGCTGGAGTGCAGACATGGGAATCCAGGAGAACGGAGTCTTGGGAGACAAATCCTGCAGGGAGGGCCGTTGTTGAGGAAGTCCTAGTCGGAGCAACCTTTGGAGAGAATTCCAAGGATAGATCTTTGAAGGTGAAGACTGGAATCCCTCATGAGTGAGACAGAGTTTCAATGAGATTGGCTGACTCATTGTTTACTGACATCTGGGTGGGTTGCTGAGAAATCCATGAATTCTGTCTTGGTCTCATCTCTATTCAATGTAGAGTGTGGGTGTTAGACCACAGTTTTCCTGCTAATTCACAAGTAGCTCACATTCAGCCCGAATATTAGAATATAAGATAGATATTGCAAATTGTTTTATCTTTCTGACCTCGTACAGTGACTTTTGTTTGTTCAAAACCCATGGAATCTTGCGGCTTTATTCTCTTAGCAAGTGTCTTGGATCTCAAACTTTGTCTACTTCAAACAAAAGTTATTGATCCCTTACTGGGTCATACTAAAATCTTGGGGATCTGGTCCAGGATCATAACACAAGTGACATGCAATCTGGCTGCAGCAGGGGTTGGAACTGCTTAAAGAAGAGTGGTAGACCAGAAGGAAGCTACAGAAATAGTGCAACAGGCCAGAGAAGGGGGTCCAAGGTTCTCAGATGCCATGCTGAGGCCTTGGGGTAGAAGGTGGACGGGAGGAGAGTGGTCCTCTTCCCTCAAGAGAGCTAGGAGGCCCTCCAAGCACATACTGAGAAGGACTTTGCGGCAGATACTGTAGTGGTCAATGCCAGCAGTCTAGACCCAAGGTCCTGGATGCAGGGCTAAAAGAATCTCACACAAGTGTTCAAGATCAGTGATACCATATCCTGCCAACTGCACCATTAACCTCACACACTACTCCATTCACCAAACCCCCTGTAGTCATCTACCAACAATCTCTATAGACCATGACTCAAACTTTACCCTCACATACGCTGGAAGCTGCATACTCACATCTCACACATTTTGACAGCTATTCAACTGTGGCAGAAACCTTGTCTCAACACGTTGTACCACATGCACTGTCACACTTCCCTTTCTTTTGCAGGGCATGGTGGTCCATAATAGGTGGCAACAGCAGCTAACCAGGAAGGGCTGCATGTATTTGCCCTCTTGGAGGAGACGATGCTGGAAATAATTGGAGTGACTATTACTTGAGTACATGAATTTAAAGTTTTGTACAAGAGATGCAGCAGGTGGTAATGACCTGGAACTCGCTGCTTATGAGGGTTGTAGAAGCAGAGATGATGATTGATTTCAAAAGGAATTTGGAAAGACATTTGAGGGAAAGAAACTTGGAGTGCTATGAGGATAGAGTGAGAGAATGGGACCGATTGAATTGCTCTATTGAAAGCCAGTATGGACCTGATGGGCTGAGAGGCGTCCTTCTGTGCAGTAATGACTCTATGACTCTATAACTGAGGCCATGGCTAGCAGCATTGCTGAAACCATCAAACAAATTGTTATGCTCCTGCCTAATGTAACTTGGGAAAATCCACTTCACCCTCATCCTGCAATCTGTTATAACACTCAAGCTGCTGATGGTGAAACTGTGCACCTCTTGCATTTCCCCATTACCTCATCCCAACCCTGCCCTTGTGCCTTTATGCTTTTAGATTCCCAAGAACTACTCCCTGGCCAGCAGTGGTTTGGGAGGCTGATGGCATAGAGGGAGAATAGACTGAGGAGAAAGAAACACCATCACTCGAATGGACAGCCACCAGCTCAGATATTGGGACTGCATGAACTTTAGACAGCAGCATAGAGGCAGGATCTTTATGTTGTGAGTCACCGGGCAGGAGTGGGTTTCAACCAGGCCTGGCGAAAGGATCTTGTGGGTGCCAGTGCCCCCAGAGAGTGAGGTTGCACAGGAGTTCTGCTGCAGAGGACTCAGATGAGGGCTTCACTCGGGTCGTGCATAAAAAAAAGTTGATAAGGATGCACACAGAAATGCTTGATGCATTGGTTGGCCTCCTGACAGCCTGCTGTCATTGTCAAGTGGCATGGGAAGTCCGCCTCCCACTTGGTACGGGGCTTCGCACAACATTTGACTCCCCTCCTTCCCATTGTGGAAGTATCAGCCAGTCCCCAGGTCTGTACTTGCAGACCCATCCATCGTGCAGTATCCAGTGGTCCATGCCTCTGCTTCCATTACAGCACAAGCAGAAGCCACCCATCATCTCAGTGCTGCATTATCTTATCTCTTAACAGAGCGACTTTACCAGTGGTGCAGGGTGCCATTGATTGCACACATGTGGCTTTGCAGGCAGCACATTTCAATAGTAAAATGTACTGAATTTGAAAAGGTCACCACCCACTCAATGAGCAGTTGGTGTCTGACTACGCCCAGTACATCAGACTGGGGTCATAAAATCTCCCTTCACTGCCCCTGGTGGCATTCCACAGGGATCGTTCCCTCCGGGACACCCTGGTTCACTCCTCCATCACCCCCTACACCTCAATCCCCTCCCACGGCACCTTCCCATGCAACAGCAGAAGGTGCAACACCTGCCCCTTTACTTTCCCCCTCCTCACCATCCAAGAGCCCAAATACTCCTTTCAAGTGAAGCAGCATTTCCCTTGCACTTCCCTCAATTTAGTCTACTGCATTTGCTGCTCCCAATGTGGTCTCCTCCACATTGGAGAGATCAAATGCAGACTGGGTGACCATTTTGCAGAACACCTTCAGTCTGTCCACAAGCATGACCCAGACCTCCCTGTCGCTTGCCATTTCAACACTCCACTCTGCTCTCATGCCCACATGTCCGTCCTTGGCCTGCTGCAATGTTCCAGTGAAGCTCAACGCAAACTGGAGGAACAGCACCTCATCTTCCGACTAGGCACTTTACACCCTTCCGGACTTAATATTGAGTTCAACAACTTCAGATCATGAACTCTCTCCTCCATCCCCACCCCCTTTTTCCAATAATTTATAATTTTTAATATATTTTTTAATATATTTTTCTTTTCCCACCTATTTACATTATTTTTAAATGTATTTCCATCCATTATTTTATCTCTACCTTTTAACCTATTTCGAACCCTTCCCCTCACCCCACCCCCACTAGCGCTATCTGTCACTTGCTCATCCTGCTTTCTACCCTTAATGTCATCATTAGCACATTCCTCAGCTAATATCACCACCGTCAACACCCCTTTGTCCTTTTGTCTATGACATCTTTGGCAATCTCTTCTTTGACTTCACCTATCACTGGCCCTCTATCCAGTTCTACCTGTCCCACCCCCCTCAACCAACTTATATTCCACCTCATTTCTCTATTTCCTTAGTTCTGATGAAGAGTCATACAGACTCGAAACATTAACTGTGCTCCTCTCCGCAGATGCTGTCAGACCTGCTGAGTTTTTCCAGGTATTTTTGTTTTTGTTTCAGATTTCCAGTATCCGCAGTATTTTGCTTTTATCATAAAATCTCAGCTTATTGCCAAGCATGCCCAGCTTAGCACCATGCAAATTCAGGCTGCTGCCATCATGGGTACCAATACCAGTGCTCTCAGGGCTTTCAGGGTCTCACAGTAATTCCACAATCTGTCCTCCATCAACTAGCTGAGGCGCCACTGCCTGGAGGAGTGGCATTGGTACTGTGGAGGATAAACCTGCCGTCCTCTCTAGGGGGTGACAGCATTCATGCTCCCACCACTGCAACTACACTAGAGTACCTTTTGTTGCTTGTTAGCCAGCCAGCCTAGGCTGCTGCCTCTGATGTTGAGATGATGCAGTCCAAAGCAGGGCCTTTAAGGCTCAGAACTGCTCGTGGGCATTTTGTGAATCGTTCTGCAGTCTCCTCCACTGAAAGTCAGCAGCAATCCACTAGCTGTGCTGCAGCCACAGGGGTAGCACTAGGACTGACAAATCACCCACCAGGCAAACACTAAGGAACTAAATGGTGACTAGTTGAGTATTATTTGAGTATTAGATGTATCATTGGGTAAAGTTGGCATGGAATGTTTGCTTTGTGGGGGCTTTTATTTCAGAATTGTGGTCAGGAAGATGCTGTGATGGTCCATAACAGTGGATTGGTAAGGAACAGCTGAACAATGGGGACCTGGGGTTTTATTCATGGGAACTGGAGTTGAATGATATGCTCACAAAGAGACCGTACAGAATCTGGATCATGTGGATACTTCTCCTCCTCCTGAAGTTCTTGCTGAATCCATGGTGGCAAGGCCATGTCCTCATGATGGCTAGGTTGTGGAGGATGTAGCATTACCACGAATCAGAACGCTCACTGTGTGGAGTACTGAATGGTGCCTCCAGAGTGGTTAAAGCAGTGGAACCATTGCTCCAGCACCCCAATTATCTACTCAGTGAACTTCCTTGTGGTGGCATGGTTACTATATGAATACTTGCCAAAAGTGGTTAAGTCATGGAAGGGAACCATCAACCAGGTATAGAGTGGACAGTCCTTGTTGCTGAGCAGACACTCTCTGGTCTGACACTGAGGTTGAATGATTGGTGGAACAATGAACTGGCACAGGATGAATACATCATGACTGCATCAACATAGTGGGCATTCACCAGCATGATGTACGGGGCATAGTCAGACACCAACTGCTCATTGAGTGGGTGGTGACCTTTTCAGATTCAGTACATTTTACTATTGAAATGTGCTGCCTGCAAAGCCACGTGTGTGCAGTCAATGGCGCCCTACACCACTGGTAAAGTCACTCTGTTAAGAAAGAAGATAATGAATTACCATTTCCTGATCTCTGTCACCTCTCAGAGGCAGCAATGGATGGCGAACCACAAGATGTTGGCTTTGTCCCCATTTCAGTCTAAAAGGATTGGCTCTCAAGAATATTCAGAGTTATTGTCACCTTCATGGTTACCGTTCAGTGCTGTCCTTGCCCTGCTCTGAGGCTGCACATCTGATTTCAAGAGGTGGCACAGTTCTGTGACCAACTCCTTGGTGAATCTCAGACACCAAACAACTACCCCTGCCTTAGGTGGAAGTAGGAGAAGTGCTCCTGGGAGAACATAGGTGGATAAGGCCACCTGCTGTGAGCCTGCCTCCCTTTCCTCCTCCTCTCCCTGCAAGCAGCTTGTCTTCTTCACTGCATCTGCTCCATCTTCCTCTGATGCTGTGGTGCAAAAGGGACTCAAAGCCCTTGAAGTAGCAACTAATGCCTACAGCATGCACAGCACCACTTCCTTTGTCAACTGTTCTCAACTCCTCAAAAACACCCAGTACCTCCACAAACTCAGCAGGAGTTAGTAGAAAATAATAAGGGACTAAGCTGCAAGTTGTTAATGATTCCTTTAAAAAGTGCTGGTGGGGGGTTCCCTTGTGCTGCTGAGTGCATATTTGTGTTTGAGAAAGATCGCTAACTAAAGTGGTAAGGTCAAAAATGGCAGATTGGTTGTCAAATCAGCGTTAGATGCTGGCTGACATCACGATCTGCCAACTCTACATAATTCCAATGCACACACTTAACAGCAGCAGTAATGACCTCAACAACATTGTGTTCAGCACATACTACACCAGAAGTGGGTGCAAGTGGCACGGATGCCATTTTCTACTAAACAGACACCATAGCATCGAAACCTCCAGTATTACAAAGCTGAATTTTGCTGCCAAGGATTCCTAGGTCATCCCGGATATCACACCAACATATCAATTACACTCTCTGCACCTGGATCAATGTGCACAGCAAGTAAATTAATTTTCATTAAATATCCTAATCTCACAACTCAGGTGAGGTCAACTCTATGCTGGTTGCATAATGTGAGCAATGCTGACAACAGAACATGACCAGGTAATCCATTCCATTCTTCCTTTTAAATTACCAAATGTTGATCTTTGCTGGCAGAGACATTTATGTATTCTCTGTTCAAACACCAGATGCCAGACTCTGATTGACGGAGACTTTTCAAACCCTAACTTGTCTCCACGAGACTTTAGTCATTGTGTATTTTAAATTTCACAGTAATTCCATAGATCAGATTTTTCCATTATGTTCAATATTATATTTTTCATCTTGTTATCATTTTATTCACTTTAATCCTAATGTACGTCATTGGGCATAGATTAAAAGCCAGTCAATTTGTGTTTCAGCACTACGTGACCTACTTTATGTGTGTAGTTTCTCCTCATCAGAAGAATGTTTAGTGAAGTGGCAAAGCAATGTTTCACCTGTCAAAGACAACTACAGTAATCCGGATGAATGCCACTTTATTAATGCTGACAACTAAAAGCTGTAGGTTATAGATAGAGATCATTTTATCTACTGCGCCTCTATCTATCTTTTTATTGTTTCTCAAGATATGGGTGACACTTGTAAGGCTGTGTTCATTTGTTGTCCATGTCTAGTTGCACTGAGGTGGTAGTGGTGAATCATCTTCTTGAACCGTTGCAGTCCTTGTGGCAATGGTATTCCCACAAAGTAGGAAATTCCAGCATATTGACCCAGTGATGATGAAAGAACAGTGATGTCCAGATCCAGATAGTGTGAGACTTGAAGGTGAACGTCAAATTAATGGTGTTCCCACAAAATTGTTGGCTGCGATCCTTTTTGGTGGTAGGAATTCCAGAGAAAGGAGAGGTTAGGAAAGTAAATATGGAGGTTTACTCAGTGCATTCTGCTGATTGCACATACTGCAGCCACAATGGAGTGGATAGATATTGAGTCTAATAGCAAGGGCACTAATGAAGAAAACGGTTGTTAAATAGCCTTTCTTTCAAAAGTGTAGTATAGTATAATTGTAATAAATATTGTTCCAAGTTAATTTACTGTGAATAAAATCCTGGTTTTACAGGTAACTATGCCTGAAAACAAGCGATACTGTTATACTGTGAGTGAAAGGCTTAGCAGTACCTTTATAACTGTCAGTCACCACCTTTTAGAGAGATTCTTCTTATCTTTGACCTACTTCTGCTTGGTGCATAATGCACCAGATGGTTTTAGATAAAGCAGTCATTAAAAACAATAATAGAGTGCCAAAATGCTGATCATTACAGAAATGTCTGAAAACGGTAATTTTAACTTAAAACATGTATTATAATAAATCAGTAGGTTCATAAACAGTCCTTTGTACAAATGGATGAAAGACAAATATTTTCAACCACAAATTTAACTGAATTAATTTTGTAAGTCCATGATCCTGGGGTGGGGTGGAGAAGTGGGAACAACCTTCTGGAGGTGTAAATCAAAAATTTGGGCACACACTGACCACAGTTTTCCAAACATTTAAATAAAATGTCAGAAAAATATGTGCAGTGTGCACCGATTTTCTTAATATGAGCTTCTTGGAGGCAAGGTTACCTACTGAGAGTGCATACTCATAAAACTACTCTCAATAAGAGAATAAGCTAAAAAAAAATGAAAGATGTGATTGGATTTTGAATTTCTGTTAATTAAGTATTTGGATTTATTTTTGTAATGCTTTAATTGCACAAAATTAAAATTGCAGCATTTTATCTGTGTGTGGCACTCAGGTTGTGTGTAGCGTTCTGTTTAGGTGGGCCAGAAGGAGAAAGCTGATTGGCTATAAGTGCAGCTGGAAATGGGTACTGCCATCGTGTTACATGACACCATAAAAGTTAGGAAGGGTCAGCACTTGGAGCAGTGGTGAAGGACCAGGCTGTTGAAGAAAGTTTGGACAGGATGGAAAATGATTTGGGACAGCAGGGAAAAATTTGGGTGGGAAACCATCAGGACCAAGTGATCAGGAAAGGTATTGGAGTGTTGCTGCCATCCTTGGATTCAGAAAAGTGAAGAGGTAAGGATGTGAGGAAGATAAAGCATTTACTTTAGAACTGATTAATTCTTCAAGGATTTTCTATGTTTTAAGTGTTAGTTTTAACTTGATAGTTCTGATGTCATGTGTTCAATGAAAATTTAAAAATATAACAAACTGCAAGAAGAAATTGCACATTAGAAACTAACTTCCCTCTAAGATTGACAGGAAATGTGCATTTTGAATATATTCATCAATAGATATAGCTAGGGAGAAACATTATTCACTAATACTAGTATTAATCATTACTGTTAATCAGTATTCAGAGCTTTCAAATTACAATTAAATTTAATTTGAAGTACTAGTCTATGTAAATCTTCATATTGGTTGCACAACAATTTACCCCAATTATTCACATGGGAAGTTTCTGATCTTAAAATAAAATAAAAATCAACATAAGCCCTCTTCAGCATTTATAATATTCAGTCATTCCAGAAACCACCATACCAGCAGCAACATGTCACTGGGGCTATTTTACCTTCCAGGCCTCATTTTAATATAATCCTAAACGCATTGGGAAACAGGATAATTGTTGTCATCTGCCATTCCTTAAAAGCTCTCCCTCTGCTCCTCTACCTTCATAAGTTGCCAGCTTATATCTTTCATTCCAGAGTTATTGAATACGTTATTTTAAACTGTGAGTTATACAAAGTTACAATTTGTTAAGAATTTGATGTCAGTCTGGTAGTCAGATAGTTCAGCGATAGTCCTGACACTAATAGCGGTGGAGGAAATGTGGGTGGAATTTTAACTTGGCAACCCCAGTATGGGGTCAGGAACACACATAGTGAAGGAGCAGGCTTTGCCAAGGCTCTTTAACTGAGCCTCACGTATCCCGCTTCCAGATTCCCTGACCAATCAGAGGTGGTGGGTGGGATTTAAGCGTGTGATCTGCCAAAAGAAGGATTTTTAATTAAAGGGACTCTGGTCTCGGTCAGAAAGGCTCATGGCACATGGATTTTTTCAGTTACAGCAACCACAGATGTGCAGAGGGAACCTGGGAAGGCTGTTCCCCAGGTTTCTCACCCTTACCTGGAGGTCCTGTTGAGGGATCCAAGAGACTGCAGTAAGGTAAACGTTCCCAAGGATGAGAGAAACAGGACAACCTCTGCAAACAAGCAGGTGTGCATGGAAGTGGCGAAGGAAGTGAGCAGCGGGAGTGTGGTCCCTCCAGTGCACCAAAGGGATCCAAGACCTCAGGAGGGTGGGAAATGGGGATGGAATAGCAATTTCACATACCACGTCCCACACTCTGATTCTCTTCTGCACAGCACTCCTCAGACCTTTATTCTATTTGCCCTCTTGCACCCATATCTCAATACTCTCCACAAATGTTCCCTCCTATCCACACAAGCCATTTCTAACACATAACTGTCTGCTTTCTCTCCTTGCAGAAGAAGAGAGCACACAACCTCAGCAAGAGGCTGAGAACCAGGGTGGGTGTGGGTTTGGGGGCGGGGGTGTGGTGAAGAAATGGCCCTCAGTGACAGGCACCTTGCCAGCCACTGGCAACGCGTGCTCACCAAGCCCACTGGGGAGAAGGCCTTGTTCCAAAAGGCTCCGGATGTTAGCAATGAGCTGCTGTGAAAACCTGAGCCTCCCAAGACACTGGTGCTACATATGTTGAGAGAACTGATACCTACCTGCAGTCACTGAGTTGGGAACTTCACGTAATTGGAACTGGATTTCTCTGATCATCCTCTCTGCCCCGTGGAGTGACATATGGCTGAGGAGAAGGCAGCCAGTGCTGTTGTTGCTGCTGGTGCCATTGGTGTAACTGCTTCTCTTATTCTTCATCATAGGTACTTTATAAGCTGCTCCCATGCTGTGGTGAAGGCTGAAAGCAGGGAAATCCAGCAGAAGACAATTGAAGTCAAAGACAGGTGCTTGTGGCTTCAATGAAGTTGGCGATCACCTATCAAGCAGTGAAAGCACTCTCTGAGGAAAAATGCTGTGAGCATCAGCCGTTCACGTGGTCATGGCTGGAGCTCTTCAGTTTCAGTGATCAAAGGCTTCCCAGCCTGTCATTTTCACTGAAGAAGCACTCCATGCTGTCCACTTGTCTCAGTGACCGTTGCAAGTTGCAGATTGGTCAGGAAATAGGTCCACGGGCTGTTAAAGCCAGGATGCAGGGTTTAGGAGACACTTAATTACCTGTTTGTATAATCTAACTACCTTCCCTACAGGTCCAATGTGATCCTCTCCACCTGCCTTCAAACCCACTCGGGTAAAACACAGAAGAGAGAGGGATGGTGTTGGGATCCTGACCCAATGCCATTTATTGGGGATTTAACTCTTTGCATACCCCAAACCCACTTTCCGCTGCCTGTGAAAATTCCCCCCTTACACGTCATCGACGTATAAGTGGAAGCTGAACCTGTGCTTGAGGATTATATAGATGAAGGCAGTATGCAGATAAGGAATAGGAAGTATTTTTGGAACAGTATCTGAGGTACATCAGATGTGATTGTGCAGGCATGGGAAGGGAAAGCCTTTGAAAGGATGTGTGGACTGCATTGATAAAGGCAGGAATGGAAGTAGGAGATTGTGTGGAAGAGAATAATGTAGGAGAGTTGTGTAGTCATTGATAAAGATGGCAGAGAGTACAATAAGGATCAGCAACTAAAGCCAGTCACATAGGAGAAAATTTGTAACATCTACCATAAGCAGTCTTGGTACTGTGGCTGTTCAGAAACTGGACAGGCGGGAAAAGGGATTGGTGAAAGAGTTAAGCAACAACTTATTTAACTTATTCAAAACTCCAGAATGAAAGGGCATGTTTGTTGAGGCTAAGCTCAGTGTTGCATTCTATTCAACTCTGAGCTGAACTTTCTACGGTACAGCCCATCACATCGACCAATTTCTTACACCTTTACAAAATGGCTGCCTACAACCTACCTGACCTGTTCTGATCCCAAAACCCTCATCCAAAACTTCAATCTCTTGCTGACAATATCCCAAATGTTCTCTTTGCCGGTCTCCCACTGTCATCCTTCAGAAATATCAGAATCCAAAACTCCATAGGCCAAGCTTTCACCCACACAAGTTCTCAAATATTCACCAACCCTCTCATCACCCAAATCCATGAGCTGCCTGTATTTCAAATTCTCATCATCATTTGAAATATTTCCACATACCCATCAAACTTAGGCAATCTTTGGCCCCTACACATTCCAGTCTGCACCCTCCATTCCTCAGATTCTGCTTGCTACTTACCTCCTACACCCCTCACTCCTTGCTTCATCACCTCATGGAAATCTTTAGAATGGTTACGAATATTCATTGAATATTTGGAAAATATTAGGTCCATTGTGACTCTATGATGGAGATGGTAATTATTAATAATAGAATTTTTTTCATGGATAAATTCGCTCTTATCAGGATATACAGCCCTCCCCACTGTGCCCCACCAACCTTAGTTTCCTCTCCATGTTCATCCCATTCAGGCCAGTTGGCTGAGGAGTAGTGAATTGAGGACACATCAATTGATGCGACAAATGGCTGCCGAGGACCATACAAACAATTTTTTGTTGCCCCTCAGTCCAGAGCAGCTGAGATCAGAAATGCAGCATAATAATCTGAATATTTTACCATGTTAAAAATAAGAAATTAATTCTGCCAAAAATATTAGTTGTCTCTAGCCTGAGGAGAACTAAATCTAATTCTTCTGATATGTTTAACATTGACTATAAAATTGATTATAGTTATGCAGCACTGTTAACTTGGTTGTCATGTAGAAAGGATATATTAAACTACACAGCTGGATATCAATGGCTTCAGGTTGTAACTAAATGGGAGCCCAGCATGTCCTTTATAAAGTAATGCCACTGCTTATTTCAACATAATCCTTCTCGGTCTGATGGTATTTAGACTGACATGTTAACTGAACACAAGGCCTCCAGACAACATTGAGTACAGCAACCTCATACATCTGCAAAAAAACACTTAGATGCTGGAATTTTAAAGATGGTATTCTAAATTATAAATATTACATCATCTTTTTGGCTTTTTCACAATAATAACTAAGGTGATGATTTCTTCTCATTTGCACCCCAGGAGTGTTTATTTCCTAGTTGCAATGTACACATAATCCATGTGATAGCAGGTCTCAAGGCTTTTTAGTAAATTCCACTATTTCTGGGGATGATTATGCAGAATGTTTAAGACTTCAATGAGCATAGGTTTAATGGTTATAATATTAATGGCATGGGAGATGACAAATGCACCCATCTCATTTGCTTGTTCACTTGCTGGCTGGCACCCATTTTTAAAGAAGTCCAGAAGATGTCCTCTGCCAAGTTACTTCCCTATCAAAGGATGGAAGAAGTCAGGCAGGAAAGACACAGGATCCAGAGTTTACCTTTTTTCTTTTCCAAGGACATTGAGCCTGTGATCAGTGCTGAAGACCTTCTCATGCTTGATTTTTGGACATTGCTGCTGTTGCTGCTGCTGCAGACTTGTGAGACCTGCCACAGCAGTGAATTTCCTTCCCCATTTCCAGGTGCAAAGCCCTTTACGCAAGGGCACAATGAGACCATGCAAAGGACCTGAATTCAGAATACCACAGAATTGAATTTCACAGCTTAGGATTTACTTCTGAAGTCATTCTGGTGTGTTTAGCATCCAAATCAAGCTCACAAACATTAAACTGACAGAATATAGATTGATGATCATTAAGACAGTCCAGTCAATTGCCTGGTGAGATGCCATAAAAAAACTTTACCAGATTTAGAAGCATTGATGCAGTCATATAGGGCAGAATTTTCTGGCTGACGTGCGGGTGGCGGAGCTCACACGCCAGCACTTAAAATGTCGCGCGAGCGCCCCGGCGTCAGTGTACGGCATCGCAATATTTCGGTCGGTGGGTGCGCTATGCAGCGGGAGGTGCGCCCACCATTAATTAAAGGCCTTGTTAAGGCCATTAACTTACCAATCGACCAGGATTTTGAGGGGCCCGTGCGAACTTCGGCTCGGCGCACGGGCCCAACAGGCAGGCAGGTAAGTGATTTTTTTACAAATCTCATCCAGTGACAGGATGAGGTTTGATATTGGGTTTTAAAACTTTTAATAAAGTGTTTGTGTTCTTCACTAACATGAACCATCACGTGTGACATTTTCACATGAGGGGAACATGTTAATGATTTTTTAATTTTTCTATTTTTAGAGTTTCACAGAGTTTCAGCGATCTCCCTGAGTCAGCACTTAGTTTCAGGGAGATGTGCGCTCTTTCGTGCGCATGCGTGAAAGAGCGGACTCTGACAGTTGGGGAATCCCCTACCCCTCCAACCGCACAGGAAGCGCATAGCGCTTCCCGTCGGGCAACACGCTGGATGGGCCTTAATTGGCTCGCCCACTTAAAATGGCGGTGGGGCCGGTTTCGGCGGCGGCAATTGGCTGCCCGTCCGCCGCCGAGTCGGGCACATGGTGCCCTTTCAGAAGGTCAAGATAAGAAGTCCCTTGTTGGTGGGAGAAATAAACAATATCCCTTTATATGGAAATATATTTGTATCTCTGCCTAGTTAATGAATTCACGCTGTTTTTTTTTGTGTCATGGCAGCCCAAAAGGAGTAGTGCTATCAGCACTGGCTAACTTCACTACAGCAGCATGCATTAGTCCAGCTGATAGTGAGTTATTTGTACAACTTTTCCCTCTAATCTTAGTCATAGTGTATATGGAGCTGCCACCTCCAGGCACAAACTTCTGTCTGATCAATTCTGTACATAGGACTTTACACCTTACTGTAATGTTCAATTTCTATTCCAATTGAATTTTGATTATTTTAATGGAAGACATATGGTTACATCTGCAGTTTGTTATTAACTATGCAGAACTTATTCTGTTTAATGTGGACATCACAAATTAGTGCAGTTAATGAGTTTATTCAAAATGAACACAATCATATTTTTCACCATTACAATATTGATTTTCCTGTCATATTAGAAACACACCACAGTCTAATGCATCATGCTTATCAGTTTCTTATGTATCCAGCATGTAAACAAGTGTTTATTGTCCATTTGTGTCCAAAATCAAGTGTAAGAATGCAAATACAATCAGAGTTTAATTTCACAGTGCATAATAATCACTATAAAAACAGCTGCCCAACTGTTATCTTGTGAGCTAAGTGTGGACAAAAATTTATCTGCCTTTCTATGAACATTTAGTTTGTTTAGATTCATCTCCACTCAAAGAACGTTCTTTTCAGAAACCTCATCAAACTTATGCATTAGCTTTCATTCCTAGATACTCAGAGCCAGCAGCTCTATTGCCACACACCTCAGAATATTTGGGTACATTAAGGGCGGAATCATCCCAGATTTGCACTTAGCATGGTAGCGGGTGGGTAAAATGACGTTTTACCCACAGGCCGCGATGG
This sequence comes from Cetorhinus maximus, assembly GCF_964194155.1. Lineage (NCBI taxonomy): Eukaryota > Metazoa > Chordata > Chondrichthyes > Lamniformes > Cetorhinidae > Cetorhinus > Cetorhinus maximus. Next base: position 65,823,291 of record NC_135885.1, on the reverse strand, counting down.
TGGGCTTTCACACCATATCATCCCAAACCCACCGCATTATGCATTCCCAGGAAACATGCAATTTCCATGGTGGGCGGCCATGCACCTCGCTGCTTTATCATGCCAGGCACCACATTTAAAGTATAGCTATGCTCAGTGCTTCCAACCCAGGACTGCAACAAAGAGAACATGGCCCCGAAAGGGAAGAAGACTGCAGCCCTCAAGAAACTTTTGGTTGCCGTGGAGGCCCACTGTGCTGTCCTCTACCCCAGTTCTGGCCGCAGAAGGGGCAGCTACATTACCTCTCCAGCTTGGTAGGTGATGGCAGCGATGGTCAGTGCCAATGTTGCACAGAAGAGGTTGGCCATTCAATGCAGGTAGAGGATGAATGATTTCATCCATGCAGCCAGGATATGACGACCATCTCATCACTCTAAACTCACACGCTCAAGCCCATCACACATTCACTGGTATTTCACTCACTGCCAGCTCAAGGGACATCACTATCCATTCTCACACACATACCCTCACATGTCCATCTGGCTTCATCTCCTCTGGAGACTGCCTCCTCAGCTCTCACCATCTTGAGACCACTTGCACAGATCAACATGTGCCCCCCCACACACACCCTGGGATACCCTCCTTCCCCGGTACAGCTCTCGTCCTGCAGCTGCTTCCCTTGCATAAGGCCATTTCTCCCCCTTCCCCAAGCAAGGCCTTGTCCTGCAGCAATTGAAAAGCCACCCATATATGGCTGATCTGGTAGGTAGAGACCTACCCGTGAGCCCCCCTAAAAGTGATGTGGTGCTGTTTGTGAAGCCTGGCGCTGATGACTTTTTTTATTCATTTGCGTGATATGGGCTCCACCAGCAGGGCCAGCATTTATTGCCAATCCCTAGTTGCCTTTGAGAAGGTGGTGGTGAGCTGCCTTCTTGAACCGCTGCAGTCCATGTGGCGTAGGTACACCCACAGTGCTGTTAGGGAGGGAGTTCCAGGATTTTGACCCAGTGACTGCGAGTGCTGACTGAAGCAAGGTAGGCAAACAAACCTTGAAGTCCCAAGTGAAGTGCAGCTTGACAGGTACATGTTGCTTATGTACTGTTGTGAAACACGTTGGCATGTTTTCTCACCGACGTGGACAGACGATCCAGCGGCGGGGAGGTTGGGGTGAGTCCGGCAGTCTGGCCTTCTAATGATATGCTGATGTATTACAATGAGGTTCCTGAGGTCCAATGGCAGGAAACAGAGTCTGCCACTGGCAGGCTGAGAGGACGATCGCAAACTGGTTTGACGCCATCGTGAAACCAATCGCGCCATATTGTCAGCTCACTCCAGCGAACATGCCCAATGCCGGGGGGCATGGAAAACCCCAGCCTAAATTTCCTTGCATTCAAGTTTTGCTAAGACAGTTGGCCAAATAGCCAAATACTTTTATGTTGCCAGTTCTAAAGGAAAAAAATGTGTGTGTGTGTGTGTGTATATAACATTTTTCTCTTGGATTCATAGTCCTAAGTGAGGCATATATGTAATGGGAACGTATATTAAAATTTAAGATTTACTGTATAATATGTATAAAACATTCATTAATCTTTTTTATTAGCAAAACAGAAAATTTTATATGCAAGAACATAGTTCAGTATCTTATTGAAACAATCTGTAAAATAACGTTCCTCAGATGATTCACTGTCAAATGTCATATATTTATATATTCATAAATGATAGATTTATATCTATGATTACCTACATCCCAAATGACTAAGTCACCACTTTCCTGGCTGAGGAGGAGATTAAATTTTAGTTGATTCATGGTCCTTGTTTCAAATAATGTCTCAAAATTCTGGTTATTACCTCCAGACTATTACACATTACAATTTCCACCTTGCAAAGTTAATGGAGGAAATTGATATTTGCATAGTTCTGCATTAGCCTTAGCTCATCCTGCATTTATATCCCTTGCTGCTTTGAAATTGAAACAGAAGCAAAATAACATCAAATTATCTTCGATAACTCAAGGGCTGTCACAAGTCAGTTCCAACAGCATGCTGACTGATTTGGAATCAGACATACAATTCATACCCCTCGAGTATACAGGCAGTATCTGAGACTCCTACTTGAAAGGAATCCCTAAAGGGACAATTGCAAAGGCTATGAACAGACATGAACAATTGATAATACAATGAGCAATATGAATGCTCCAATTTTCCAGGCCTCTGGTATGACTGCAAAGTAGATGAAAATTGGGCACTTAACCTTGTGTGTCTGCTTCTCAGTGTGGTTGGTTTTGTAAGATATGATTGGGGGTGGTCCAATTCAAGGATGCTACGTTCCTGTTATGTGCAAGTCCCTTTTAAAGCATTCAAATAAGATCCCACATTTAATTGTTCGAAATCGGATGATGCTCTACCCACAACATTGGAATCTCTCAGTAGAGCCTTTTAGAATGTATTTTAGCTGTTCAAGACTTCTTTATTTTCAATGGCAGCATTTTTCAGTCTGTACATTAATCATTTTGCAAGTTTTTTTTTGGGGGGGGGGGTCCCTTGGAATTGCCTTCTTGTACAATAATTACTTTTGTTTTGCTTCACTTGCATTTAACATAGTAAATAGCTGCAGATATGCAAATAGTATCTTAGGTTAGGAGGATGACACTCATCATGCCATCTTTCACACTGCTGGATCATGATCTTGATCTTGATGGACCATCACCTGCAAGATGCAAGGACATCTGCCACAACTTCAGGATTCTTGTTTACTGACCACACCACTCATACTTGGACATCTCCAGGGACACTTGACTTTGTTGCCTTCACTTCACTGCAGCTCGGTGACTAAGTCATGTCATCTGCTGCAGCCCAACCTACAAACAACTGAATAAATTTAAGATCACCACAGCCTTAAGTTTCATGCCATAGTTCCTTTCCAGGCCAGTTTGTGCGCCCACTCTGGCATGGCAGCCTCTGCCACATTTGCTGCAGGTGAAGACGCTGGACTGAGAAGATGCAGGATTCGCTGGCCCCTGTTTTCTCTGCACCCTCTTCTCCACCAGATGGGCTTCCTGCTTCTGCTCGCCTCTTCCAATGCCCCTTTAGACAGTCAGCCTCCAGAGGTCACAGCCGTTGGCAATTGCCTCTCAGTTGTCAGTTTAAGTGTCCGTCATATTCATATCTCGCAGGCAGGAGAGAGTGTGAGAGGAGGACCCTGGGACAGGCAGTCAGCAGCACCTAGAGGAGAGTGCGGGAGGAGGACCCAGGGACAGGCAGTAGCAGCAACGAGAGGACCTAGTCTATCTAGAGGATCTAGCACCTAGTCTATACTCAAGTAGGAGTAAGAGTAAAATAAAAGCAAGGGTCTTATTCTATTCAGTTAAGATATGTCTGGGGAGCTCAGTCCCATGATTTGCACATCCTGCACTATATGGGAAATCATAGACTCTCCTGGCGGTCTGGATCACCATGTGTGCAGGAGGTGCCTCCGACTCAAGCTCCAGGTTTTAGAGCTTGAGCAGCAGGGAGGGAATGGGTGACCGCCAGACAGAAGAAGGGGACCAGACAGGTAGTGATGGAATCCCCTGAGTGCATCTCACTTGCAAACCATTTTTTGGCCTTGGAAAACAGTGAGAGTGACAGTTCCTCTGTGGAGGTCAACCAGAGCCAAGGCCATGGCACTGTGGGTGGCCCAGCTGCTCAAATATTGACTGGGACAGTTTTAGCATGCAAGGTAGGGAGGGAGTAAACTTCTTAAGTTGCATCCAGGAGAGCTTTTTTTAGTCAGTATGTAGAAAGCCCAACAAGGGAGGGGGCAGTTCTGGACCTAATATTTGGAAATGAGCCCAGGCAGATGGAAGGTGTATCAGTAGGGAAGCATTGTGGAGATAGTGACCATAAATCAATTAGATTTAGGATAGTTATGGAAAAGGATAAGGTTGAGCCAGGAATAAAAATTCTAAACTGGGGAAAGGCTAATTTTACTAAGATGAGATGCGATTTGGCCCAAGTGGACTGGGAGCAGCTATTTGCAGATAAAACTGTGTCAGAGCAGTGGGAGGCATTCAAGGAGGAAATAGTGAGAGTACAGGGAAAATATGTTCCCATAAAGACAAAGCGGGGGACCAAGTCTGGAGAACCCTGGATGTCAAGGGACATAAAGGTTAGGATTAAGAAAAAGAGAAACTTCTGGCAGATTCCAAGGGCTCAATACGACAGAGTCCCTAGAGGAGTATAAAAAGTGCAGCGGGGAACTTAAAAAAGAAATTAGGAAAGCTAAAAGAGAGTGCATGAGAAAGCATTGGTGGGTAGAATAAAGGAAAGCCCAAAGGGTTTTTTTTAATATATAAAGAGCAAGAGAATATATAGGAAAAGAGTAGGGCCAATTAGGGACCATAGAGGTAATCTGTGTGTGGACCCAGAAGATGTGGGTACAGTCCTCAATGAATACTTTGCGTTGGTCTTCACAATGGAAAAGGATGACGCAGATATAGACATCAGGGTGGAGGACTGTGAAATATTAGAAGAAATTAACATCAAGAGAGAGGATGTCCTAGCGGGTTTAGCAGCCTTAAAAGTGGATAAATCCACAGGCCCGGATGAGATGCATCCCAGGCTGTTGAAGGAGGCAAGGGAAGAGGTATCAGGGGCCCTGGCAGTAATTGTCAAATCCTCTCTGGCCACAGGTGAGGTGCCAGAGGACTGCTAACATTGTCCCTTTATTAAAAAAGGGAGGAAGGGATAGACCAAGAAATTACAGGCCAGTCAGTCTAACCTCGGTGGTGGGGAAGTTACTAGGAAGAATTCTTATGTGGACTTGAAGAGACACAGATTAATCAGGGATAGTCAACATGGATTTGTTAAGGGAAGGTCGCGTTTGACAAATTTGATCAAATTTTTTGAGGAGGTAACCAGGAGTGTTGATGAGGGTAATTCATTTGATATGGTCTACATGGACTTTAGCAAGGCTTTTGATAAGGTCCCTCATGGCAGACTGGTCAAGAAAGTAAGAGCCCATGGGATCCAAGACAAAGTGGCACATTGGATCCAAAGTTGGCTGATAGGCAGGAAGCAGAGGGTAACGGTAGAGGGATGTTTCTGTGACTGGAAGTCTGTTTCCACAGGGCTTGGCACTGGGGCCCTTGCTGTTTGTGATGTACATAAATAATTTGGACTTAAATGTAGGGGCTATGATCAACAAGTTCGTGGATGACACGAAAATTGGTAGGGTGGTAAACAGTGAGGATGATAGCTATAAATTGCAGGAAGATATCAAGTGGGCAGAGCAGTGGTAAATGAAATTCAAACTGGAAAAGTGTGAGGTAATGCACTTGGGGAGGGCTAACAAGGCAAGGGATTATACTATGAATGGTAGGACCCTGGAAAGTACTGAAAATCAGAGGGCCCTGGTGTGCATATCCATAGATCCCTGAAGGTAGCAGGGCAGGTAGATAAGGTGGTTAAGAAGGCATTTGGGGTACTTGCCTTTATTAGCCGAGGCATAGAATACATGAGCAGGGAGGTTATGCTGGAACTGTATAAAACGCTGGTTGGGCCACAATGGAGTACTGCGTACAATTCTGATCACTACATTATAGGAAGGATGTGGTTGCGCTGGAGAGGGTGCAGAGGAGATTTACCAAGATACTGCCTGGGCTGGGAGGTCTGAGCTATGAGAAAAGATTGGATAGGCTGGGATTGTTTTCCTTGGAGCAACGAAGGTTGAGAGGGGACCTGATAGAGGTGTATAAGATTATGAGGGGCATGGATAGGGTGGATAGGACGGCATTTTTTCCATTAGTAGAGGGGTCAGTAACCAGGGAGCATACATTTAAGGTAAGAGGTAGAAGGCTAAGAGGGGAGTTAAGGAGAAATTTTTTCACCCATAGGGTGGTGGGAGTCTGGAATTCACTGCCTGAAGTGGTGGTTGAGTCAGAAACTCTCATAACATTTAAGAAGTATTTAGAAATTCACTTGCATTGTCATAGCCTCCAGGGCTATGGGCCAAGCGCTGGAAAACGAGGTTAGTGTAGTCAGATCTTTGTTGACCGGCATGGACACAATGGGTCGAATAGCCTCCTTCTGTGCTGTAGACGTCTATGAGTGTCCTTGTAGGGAAGTATGGATGTCCAACAGTGGCCAGTTCATCCGACAGAAAGACTTTGGGTTATCCATCTGATGAACATGGCCAAGCCAGCACAGGCATTGTTGGTTTAGCAATAAGTGTATGCAGATAGAATTAGCATGCTCCAGGATTTTTGAGTTGGTGACCATATCCTGCCAAGGATACATCTAACATGGTGGAGATGGAAATTGTTCAGCCTTTTCTCCTGCCTAGCCAGGTCTTATTACTGTAGAGAAGTGCACTGAGAATGCAGGCTTGGTAGACTTGGAGACTTTGCTATTCTCAGTCAGATTGCTGTTGTTCCACACTCTCTTACTCAGCTTAGACATAACAGCTGCAGATTTTACAATGTGTGTATTGATCAAGTGACAGATTACTGAGGATTGTGGAGCCTAGATATGTGAAGCTATCAACAACCTCCAGAGTTACATTGTCAATGCTGATTGACGGCAGTATGGCAAGATCCTAGGCCATGGTTCTGTCTCCCTGATGCTGATGGTCAAATCAAACTCTTTACAAATGTGAGAGAGTCTGTCCATTTACAGCTGAAGCATGCTTGGCCAACGTCAATGCGCATTATTTCACGCTTGAGCAGGTTGGGCGTGCGCCCACCTGCCGAGTGTATGCCCGCCCGCCAAGCGAAAATTTCTGCCCTTGAAGTTATCTAAAGAAGTAAGGTGTGGAAGTGTCTTTGAAATACTAAGTAGGAAAACATGGCTGGGATCTTAGCAGGGAAGGTGTGACAGGAATTTCCATTTTTAGATAGATGAAAGGGGATTTGGATTTTAAAGGGATTTTAGATTCTTTACAAATAGCCAGACAAGCAAGCTAAGGAATGTGTTTATTTTTTCTTAAGGGTTATTGACAATATATAGTGACAACATGAAAGTTTTTATGTTATGAGGGAGATACAGTTTTAAAGACTTATGAAACAATAACATTTACATATTAAAAAGGGAGAAACATATATAAAGGAAAATGAGGCTATGTGTCAGAGGAAGGCATTGTAAGATCTAATAGGAGTGTGTGAAATAGCCTTCGTGAAGCCTCCAGCATTTGTGCATAAACCTGCTGTCAACATAAACCGAAGCTGGAGAGAGCCATTTTGAATTCCACTGCCCAGGGTATTGTGTTAATTTGTTGGGTCTGTTTAAAATCTAAAATCTATTTTTGGACCATTGTCTTAAAGGGGGTGTAACTGGGAGCCAAGTTAATTAGGGATTTTAGGAGTTATTATAGTAGTAAATTGTAGTTCTATGTATGTGCTTGAAATCTTCTCTTTTGTTAATAAATATTTTACTTTTAGTTTTTAAAAAGTCTCTAAAGTTTTGGTGGACTTATTACCTCTGAATTCAGGGCACACATCTTGAAGTAAATACAAATTGCAAAATCATTGTGATAGCACGATCAAGTTTCCCTCGTGGATTTGATCTGCCTGGCACGCATCATCTGCTGGATCACAACAGAGTGGAGAGATGGGGGGAGTCAAGGGGGAGGAAGGGGTGCGGAGAGGGGTGGGAGTCTGGGCGGGAAGAAGGACTGTGGAGAGGGGAGGGAGTAAGGGTGGAGAAAAAAGTAAGGCTGTAGGAAAGATTTGGAGGGGAAGGACTAAAGCTCGTGGAAGAAGTAAGGGTGTCTGAAGGAGTCTGGAAGGGGGAAGGACTAAGTGGGAGGGTGGGGGAGTCCGGAGGGGGGAGGCCTAAGTTGGGGAAGTCTGGGAGGGCGGAAAGGGTTTCAAGGGGGAAGGGGTACCAAGGATGTAGGGGGTTCCAAGGGGGGAGGGGATTCCAAGAGGGGAAGGGGTTCCAAGGGGAGAAGGGGTCCGGAGGGGGGAAGGGGGTCCGGAGGGGGGAAGGGGTCTGGAGTGGGGGACGTCCAAGTGAATGTGCAAGGGAGGTCTTTGATGAATCCATGACTGCCCCCTGGGGAGCGAATTGAGGGTGGGTGTGGTACGAGGGAATGGTGAGAATGACCAAGGGCAGAGTGAGGTGGTAGGGTGGGAGGGTGAGGGTGCGACGGTAATGGTAGAAGGAATGGCGAGGGTGATTGGTTGGGCCTCGGAGGCAGGCACTGACCCTGGTGGTGGGAAGGAGGAAGTTGGGGAGGTTAATGTAGATGCGGATGAGACTTTGGGAAGGAAGTGAACGTGCACGTTCACCTGGACATTCCCGAAGGAATTGGGTTGTGGCTGGCAGGTAATGGAGGGGAGGTGAAAGGTGATGCCAGGAGGGTCAACAGTGATGGGGGAAAGAAAATGGGTGTCTGGGGGAGGGGAAAGGACATGGAAGCGAATAAAAAACTGAATCACCACCATGGTGTCTATTTCAAAAGTGAAACGAGACTTATGGTGGGTGAGAGCAGGTGCTGCATGGGAGTGTGGTCAGAGATGCAGATCAGCTCAGATGGACAACTGAAAGTGAACCCCAGCAGTCCTCCTAGTGCCAGGGAGCTCTGCTGAACCTGCCTCCTCCTGCTGCGGACACGTATCCGTGTGGTGACCACCAGATTGTGAACCCGAGTCTGCTCTGGATCTAGGTCCCATGGAGGTGTGTCTCTGTGCTGGTGGAGGTGTGGGTAAGCACTGTGATGAACCTTCTAGGCTGCTTATTTCCAGCTCTTCAATGGAGGAGGAGTCCTCTTGGCTGGAGACAAGGACCTGGATGGAGCTGAGGAACTGGCTGGCTAAGGGTGTCAGTCACTTGACAAAGCTCCTTGTGAACCAAAATAGAGATAATTAGTGCATGGCGGCACAGTCAAAAGCAGAAGAGAGTGCACTCACATTTGCATTGAGAGAGGGATGGTGTGGTGCAGGACCCTCACAAGGGTGTTCGCTGCCGACCTCACAGTCACTGCAGGCACAATCCATGTGCTCACCAGTCAGCGCAATGACACACTCCTCAAAATGAGCGAGGTCCTAATGTGGGCCACTCCACCCCCGGTCTGGAACCTCTCCCTGCTGGTGTGAGCCAGTTTCTCCTTTGTGGAAAAAGATGGAGAGAGTGTGAGCAGGACACATGGCACTGCGTGGAATGTTTGTGTGGTGAGCGGAGCCATGGACAGGATGAGGATGCGAGCTCCGGAGGACATGAGCCTGATGGAGATGTGAGGGTGTGTGTGAGAGTTAGTGGTGTTGTCCCTTGAGGTATGAGATATCTGTGAATGTGTGATGGGTTTGTGAGTGTGTGAGTTGCGAGTGATGAGCAGAGTGACTTACCCTGGCAGAAAGGATGAGGCCATTCATCCTGTAGCAGCACTGGATGGCTGTCCTCTTTTGCAGGGCTTTAGCGCTGACCACCTGCTGCCACTGCCTCCCATGCTGGATTGGTTAAGCCGCTGCCCCTCCTGCGGCCAGAGCAGAGGTAGGGGATATCACAGTGGCCTCCACGGCTTCCAGAAGGTGCCCAAGGGACGAGTCACTAAACCAGGAGGCTGCATTATTTTTGCCTTTCATGGCCGTCCTGTCTTTTGTGCAGCAGTCCTGGGCTGGAAGCGTAGCTGCACTTTAAACGTGGCACCTGGAGTGATAAAGTGGTGAGGTGATGGCGTGGCGGGCGAATGACAGCCTGCTTGCCATCAAATGGTGTATTTCCTGGGAATGCATAATTAATGTGACGGGTTTGGGATGATATGGTGTCATTGTGGCCGGTGGATAAATCGTCGTTTTCCCTACCCGCTACCACATTTCGTGCTAATCTTGGATGATTCTGCCCATTAACTCTGTTCCTCTCCGCAGCTGCTGAGTATTTCTAGCATTTTCTATTTTTATTTCAGATTCCCAGCATCTGCAGCATTTTGCTTTTGTATTCGGGCTAGATGCTTTCAATCAGAATCTGCAGTCTGACAAGGACAACATGGGAAATAGTTTCCCCCTGATGCTCAGCAGGGAGATGCCTCAATAGTTGTTACAATCATTATAATCACCCTTGTTCTTGTACATGGCCACAATTTTTGCATCATGTATATCCTGGGACATTGCCCCCTCCTTCCAGCAGAGAGAGAAGTTTGTGTAGATACTGCAAGGCAGTATAGCATCAGCACCTGGAGTTTTGCCCAAGTGAGTCAATAGCTTTGCCACTTTGGGTTTGAGATCTAGCTCTGCCATGACAGGCAGGCTTTCTTTGGTGTCTAGAACTTCCTCAGTGACCATGTTCTCCCTAGAGTACAACTCAAGCTAGTGCTCAACCCATCTCCCCAACTGTTTATTGCAGTTGGTGATGACCTCCTTTGTTTCCTATTGAGCTGTTTTCTTTACTAATGGACCTGTTGCCTTTTTGATCTTATCACACATGCCTCTAGCATTCCTTGTGTCAAAGGGCATCTGCATATTCTGGCAAAGTTGTAACCAGTAGCCACTGGCACACTGCCTAGCAGCCTGTTGGACTTTTAAGTTCTTAGTGCATTCTGAGTCTTCTCACTTGGATCTCTCTTGTAATTGACGAGAGCGCATTGCTTGGCTTCAATGACAGACAGTGATATTAGCCTCAAACCAATCAACATTTTCCGCTCTTACTCCCCATATGTTGAGAATGCGGTATTGTAAATGGTGTCTCAAAGTATGTTCCATTTCACTTCTGCACTTTGTGTGGTAATGCCAGAGAGCACCTGTTCAACTGAGTCGAGGAACTGTTGGTTCTTATCTGGGTAGGCAGTTTGAAGGACGGCATTTCTGCTTTGAATGAAAAAAGCTCCAACGGTTGCATCCTAACCCTGGTGCACACCAGGGAGTGATCTCAATCAGCGCTGTGATAGCTGCTTATGTTGAGGATACTGTTGAGAGAATCATGTCTGGTGATGATCAGGTCCAGCTGGTGCCAATCCCTGATCTTGGATGTCTCCAGGACACCTTGTGGCATGTTTTGTTCTGAAAGTGTCAGTTACACAAAACTCAGGGTAGCAGCAAAGCTCAAGTAGCCTCTGTTGTTATGCTCCCCATAGTGGCCAATAACATTAAAAAGATTTGAATTTCCAGTGATCAATTTAAAGGAATCACATTGCAAGATTTCAAGTTTTAGACTTTTACTGTAGCTAACAAACTAAAATCAACATCCATTAAACATTACTTAGTCAGCAACTAATACTCTAAACTACAGAAAAGACATTGCTCAATAACCCCATGTTGCGTTATTACTTTACAGCATGCTGTCTGCAGAATTGCAGTCTTTACAGAAAACAGTCCAAAGTAATGTCCAGTCACCGTCAAGGGTCCTTTTCCTCAGTCTTCCGAGAAATCCCGATTCCGACCTCCAGCAGCACAGCTCACTCCAGTAATTCCTTCCTCCAGCAACAGCAGGATAAACCTTCTAGTGTCCTTACATTTCCACGGGTTCCATTTCTTCAGCTAGAGAATGTCTTCCAACCTGCATTCTGTCTGATAGCTAACAGAGAAAAACAGCCTCTGCTGACCACAGCAGTGCTGTCCTGGTCACTTTCCAAGACATTATCTCCCTCTCTCTCTCTCTCCCTCTGTCCAGGGTTTTTTAATCAGGACACCTGGGAGTCTATAAGTCAAATCAAAAACATCTGCCTCTCTCTTTTTATTCAGGTGTGAAATATGGCACTTTGGGTTTCTGTCAATCTTGACCTGGGCCTTTTGTCCCCATGGTAACCATCACCTAGCTTGTTGCTGGGCAGAGTCCAATACAACTTCACACTATCCCACTTTTCCAAGGGCAGAATCTTTGGGTCGGTGAGCGGGGGCGGGCCCCTGCTTGCCGACGCATAAAATGATGCGCGGTGATGTCGGGCGTGTCCCAACGTCACTGCGCATCATTCAGATATTCGGTTCGGCAGGCGCACACTGGAGTCAGCTGCGCGCCTGCCGAACTGTCAAACGCCCGTTAAGGCATTTAAATACCAATTAAAATACTTAATTGAGCTGCCCATCCAACCTTAAGGTTGGTGGGCAGGCGAAGAGCCCAGTCGGCTTTCGCATTTATCATGAAACCTCATCCATGGGCGGAATGAGGTTTCATGAAGGTTTTTAAAGTTTAATAAAATTTTTTTACTAAAGTTCATTGAACTGTCCCAGCTCATGTGACGCTGTCACATGGGGGGACATGTCTTAAAAATTTTTTTTTGTCTTTATTAAAATTTTTTAAAAATCAAACTGATCTCCCTGAGGCAGCTCTGTGCCTAAGGGAGATTTCTGTGTTCTTTCACGCACATCCGCGAAAGAGCGCAGGCCCTGACTCAGCCTACTCTCCCCGCCCGCACAGGGAGCACTCAGCGCTTCTGGGAGCGCGTCACGCTGGGTGGGCCTTAACTGGCCAGCCCATGCAAAATGGAGGCGTGCAACCGATCGTGGGTGGCCGTGCCCATTCCCGCCCAACCCCCCCAACAGGGAGAAAATTCTCCCCAGGGCACTCTATTTTACCCTAAATCAAAAGAGACAGTCCAAAACATAACCATCTTATAAAACCTCATATTCATAACACTGCCTGTTCTCATTTATCTTTCACAAGCCATGATGTCCAAGTAAGGAGGACCATGCCTCATGGCCTATGCTCACTCTTACATTGAAATTCCCAAGTAGGTAAAAATGTTCTGATTTAGAAATTCTTCCCATAGGAGTGCAATCTTGCACTTTTCAGCTTATTAAATATGCATCTGCAAGGAGCTCGCCGATTCTCGCAACAGAGGCAGGCAGGAAGTTGCTGTCCCCGCCATTACCCCATGGGGTTGAAGGTCTGGGCACTATATTTAAAGGGCACCCGGAGAGCCTGCATTATTCCTTCTGTCTTTGCCTGGTCACTGCTCCACCCTTCCCCACTATCCTTTCCTTCCTTCCTTGGTCATCCTCCACACAACGTGCACTGCTACCACCCAGTCTCAAGCATAGGCTGACATTTACAGATGCTCCCCAAATAGTACAATGCGGCAACAACTCACCGTTAATCATAGATAGCGTCCACCTCACCAGGTGCATGCAACCTTATGTGCAGTCCTAAAAGTGAACGTTCCAATTTCTCGTTGATGGGAAACAATTCCGGTGAGCTGGTCTTTTAATAAACATGCATGATATGATAATGCATGCAAAAGGGTTTCCCGACATTGTTTGTCGGGAAGCTCGGCCTGCCTTTAAAGTCCCGAGAATATAATCGCCAAAGTTCATCTGCTGTCAGGAAACTGATTTTTTGCCTCACCCCAAATTAAGTTCCCCCACCCTCTAAGCTTCCCACTGCTGGCGGGACCAGAAGATTCCATCCCAAATCCATCCGCATGCTAAAGCTCCATATTCTTTAATACCCTTAGCTAGCAAAAATCTATCAATCTCAGTTTTAAAATTATTACTTGACCTAGCATTTGCAGCTTTTTGTAGGAGAAAGTTCCCCATTTCTCCCACACTTTGCATGAAGAGGTGCTTCCTCACTTCTCTCTTGAATGGCCTACCTCTGATTTTAAGGTTGTGTCCTCATGTCCTAAACTACCCACCAGCTTAAAAAGCTTTATCTCCTTACCCTATCAATTCCTTTCAAAATCCTAAAAATTCTAATCAAATGTCCCCTTAACTTTCTACATCCCAGAGATTACAAGTCTTGTTTATGTCATCTTTCCTCATAATTTAAGCTTTGGAGCCCTGGTAGCATTCCAGTAACTCTGTACTACACTCTCTCCAGTGTCAATAAATCCTTGCTGAGGTACAGTGCCCAGAACTGTACACATTACTCCAAATGCAGTCTAACCATAGCTTTGTATAGCGCGAAACAGGGACAGGAGGAGGCCATTTAACCCCTTGAGCCTGTTCTGCCATTCAATGAGATCTTGGCTGATCTGTGACCCAGACTACCTTTGCCCAATATTCCTGAATACATTTGGTTAACAAAAATCTATCAATCTCAGTTTTATAATGAACAATTCATCTTTCATCAATTGTTATTTGTGGAGGAGAGTTCCAAAATTTCTATCACCCTTTGCTTGAAGAAATGTTTCCTACTTTCATTCCACGCAAGTTTTGGCTCCAATTTTTCCATAATGACTGCCCTTCATGCCCCAACTAGCAGGAATAGTCTCTGTCAATTTACCCTGTCAGTTCCCCTTAATATCTTGAAAACTTCGATCAAATAAGCCCCGTACCTTCTAAATTCTAGGAAATACAACTGTAGTTGGATCAATCTCTCCTTGTAGCTTAAGCTGTGGAGTCCAGGTAGCATTCTAGTAAATCTATGCTGTACTTCCTTCAAGGCCAATATCCTTCCTAAGGTGTGGTGCCCAGAACTGCTCACAGTACTCTAGGTGTTGTCTAACCAGGGCTTTGTATAGCTAAAGCATAGCTTCTAGTCCTTGTATTCTAGTCCTCTAGATATAAAGGCTAAAATTCCATTAACCTTGCCATGACCCCCAGATTACAAAATTGTTCCTTATATGTCATAGTTCTATATTCAGGTTTTATTTTGAGTTGTCAGCTTTTGTGAAGCAGTTATCTTCTGGGACGCTGTTGTGAGTTTCTCCTAGTTTTCCAGCATGGAAAGTTCTTTTGTTACTTCTACACAGGGATTCATCCTGTTTATCAGTGGAGAAAATAAATTACTCACTTTTACACATTTTAGTCAACTGACTGAAAGGATGAACCTTATACAATACTCCTTCACTCTGATTCTACAGTCTGACAGCCTTCCCCTTAAATTGTTAATATTTGAAGCAGCATCTTTCAAAATCTTAATATCTGTATTCATCATGTTAGTCATTATATAAACCGAAATGGTCTTCCTTCCATATCCACTGTCAAGTTTGATGGGCAAGCAAACAGATAATGAGAGGGCTAGCAGTCTCCTTACAGAAAGGTCCTCTAAGAGCAATCTGCTTTTTTGTTCAATAAACCTGATTAATACATCATGTTGTTGGCAGAAACTTCCCAATCAGCACTGGTTTAGGTCAATACCACAATAAATGCAAATCTGGAGTTATTTGGGGAACTCTTCCTTGCCCAGTGTGTAACTGATAAAAATGCTTTGTTTTTCATGATATACCACATTTTCTACAAGAAAGGTCAGAGCATAGTCGTTTTAGAAAATAAAATTTACAATTATATGGCCTTATATTTTGTATTTTTCCTATGTGCAGTAAATTGAACTGAAATTTTAATTCCAGTTGCTGCTTGCTTAGCTTGTATAACTTGCTCATTCTTGATGTGCATTCATGGTGTAAAGGTGAAAAAAACACCCTTGAGGTTATTTGCCATTCATTACAAACTGGGTCATGTTTTTCATTCAAAGGCAGGTGAAACCTGTTTTTGTGACCTAATAGGTGGATAATTAAAAAACAAAATCTGGCTCCAGAAATCATGTACTCCTCATTTACCAGTTGTATACAGTCAATGGAACTTCCATGACCATGAAATACAAGCTGCGCACCTTCAATAATCTTCCAAACACCCAGTTTCTGCCCTTCGCTGTGACAACAGCATTCTCAAATTAAGCTATTTGAATGCTGGAAGGCTCTGGCAGAAGGTCATTGGTCTGCAAAGTTAACTCTCTTTCTCCCTCCACAAATGCTGCCCGACCTTATGAGTGTTTCCAGCGTTTTCTCTTTTTATTACAGGTGGATAATTAACATCGGCACTATTTCCAATTAGCATATAGCAACTATTTGAAAGCAGTTGCTATTAAGCAAATTAGGCTTTAATGAATATTTGATGTTCTAACAACACAAAGAAACATGAAATGCAAAAAAGCAATTTGATCTACCAATACCACTCCTTCCACAACTATATAATGTAAGAGTTTTATCACAGTATATCTATTATTAAAATCTGTATGAAACTATGATAGATTTCTAAGGTTGTATAATCTCTTCAACCACAGCCGCAGGAGGGGGAGGTAAAAGAGATGAATCCATTTTAAATCCATAAGCAATGTCATACGGGATCAACTACTAATGGAGAGAAAGAACTAGCATTTTTATACTGCCTTTCAGGCCCTCAAGCCATCTCAAAATGCTTCACAGACAATTACTTCTAAAGCGCAGTCACTGTTCCAATTATTTTTTTATGTTCTTTCATGGGATGTGGGCATCGCTGGTTATGCCAGCATTTGTTGCTCATCCCTAATTGCCCTTGAGAAAGTGATGGTGAGCTGCCTTCTTTAACCGCTGCAGTCCAGCTGGTGTAGGTACACCCACAGTGCTGTTAGGAAGGGAGTTTCAGGATTTTCATCCAGTGACAGTGAAGGAACGGCGATATAGTCCTAGGTCAAGATTTTGTGTGACTTATGAAGGGAATTTTTAGGTAATGGTGTTCCCAAGTGTCTGCTACCCTTGTCCTTAGGGGTAGTGGAGATCCCAAGTTTGGAAGGTGCTGTCAAAGGAGCCTTGGTGAGTTGCCGCACTCCATCTTGTAAATGGTACACACTGCTGCCACTGTGTGTGGGTGGTGGAGGGAGTGAATGTTGAAGGTGGTGGATGGGGTGACAATCAAGCGGGCTACTTTGTCCTGAATGGTATTGAGCTTCTTGAGTGTTGTTGGAACTGCACTCATCCAGGGAAGTGGAGAATATTCCATGATCAAGTGTGACATCAAGGAGCCTGAGCAAAACTGGAGTCAATGGGAATCAGGGGGGAAACTCTCCACTGGTTGGAGTCATATCTAGCACAAAGGAAGATGGTAGCAGCTGTTAGCGACCAATCATCTCAACCCCAAGACATCACTGCAGGAGTTCCTCAGGGTAGTGTCATAGTTGCAGCTACTTTCACCTGCTTCATCAATGACTTTCTCTCCATTAATAAGGTCAGAAGTGGGGATGTTCACTGATGATTGCATAGTATTCAGATCCAATCGCAACTCCTCAGGTACTGAAGGTCCTTGTCTGCATGCAGCAAAACCTGGACAATATTCAGGCTTGGGCTGATAAATGGCAAGTAACATTGGTGCCACACAGTTGCCAGGCAATAACCATCCTCATAAAGAAGGGTCTAACCATCTCCCCTTGACATTCAATGGCATAATGATCGCTGAATCCCTCACCACCAACATCCTGGGGTCAACATTGACAAGAAATGGAATAGGACCAACCATATAAATATTGTGGCTTCAGGAGCAGGTCAGAAGCTGGGAATTCTGTGACTTACCTTCTGACTCCCTAAAGCCTCTCCAGCACCTACATAGCACAAATCACAGGAGATGGAATACTCTCCACTTGTCTGGATGGTTGTCGTTCTAACAATAGGCAGAAACTGCCACAACATTCAAGGCAAGGCAACCTGCTTTACTGGCACCCAATCCACCACCTTAATTATTCACTCCCTCTACCACTGGTACGCTGATGGGAGTGTGTACCATCTACATGATGCACTGCAGCAACTTGCCAAGGCTGCCTTTGACAGCAACTCCCAAACCACAGCCCCTACCAATGAGAAAAACAAGGGGAGCAGACACATGGGAACATTTGAAGTTTGTAAGTTCACCTTCCAGTCACTCCATCCTGACTTTGAAATATATCACCCTTCTTTCACTGTCGCTGGATCAAAATCCTGGAACTCCCTTACAGCACTGTGGAAGTTCTTTCACCACACAGACTGTAGCAGTTCATGAAAGCGGCCTGCCACCACCTTCTCAAGGGCAATAAGGGATTGGCAATAAATGCTGACCTAGCCAGCGACAGCCACATTCCATGAATGAATAACAAAAAACTTAGATTGGCAAGATGGAAATACTTTCAGAACATAATGAATGAACATGGAAGAGACATATTGCACTTAAACAAAATAATACTGGAAAGAATTGTGAGGAGCATTGAGGCAACAATTGAGAACTGTTTAAACTAGATAGATAGGTAATCCAGGAAGTAAACAAGATTCTAGATAACACAGATTGCAGGGTAGGAGTCAACAGGTGGGTATAGACAGAGGGTTGTATTTTCCTGACTCTACGGAGACCAGGTTGGAGTCTGGAGGCCGGAAAAATAGTGTGGTGTCGTGTCAGGATGGCTCACCAATGCATTCCCACTGCCAGGGAAATTTTCCATGGTCAGGCTGGTAACAGAATAGGCTGCCTGTTTCATGGAGGCAGCAGCCAATTAAGGTGGTAAGGTCTCAATTAGTGGTGTGGTCAGAACTTTCCCACTGGCAGAGTGGCCTCCATCAGTTGTGGAGACCGCCAGCTCATTGGAAGTGGCCAACCTGAGGCAGGCCAGGGAGTCATCAGAGAGGGAGGCTCCATGCCCCAGTTACGGAGACATGAGGATGAAAGGCCACAGTCGCAGTTGTTGTAATATGGGTTCTTTAGATGTCTCAATGATGAGATCTTGAGACTTGTACATTTCAACATGAACCATTTATTGTTAGCCTTCAACTATTTACAGATCCCAGGCTACTGTCATGCATAGTGCTGTTACCTCCATGCAGGCTGGTCCCAGAGTGTTCTTTCTAGACTGCTCTCTCGATCTATTACCATGTGACTCAATGCATCATACCATGGGCGGTACTATTCTCCAGTCCCACATTAAGCCTTGCCTTGCTGAGCACCTTTACATTACAATGGCATGCAGGCACATACAACATCATACAATAGCAGCCGAGTCCTATCCTATGGAAGGATTTCCCCTCCACTCAAAGTCCCTATCAGCTTTGGGAGTTTTCTTTTGCAGCCCTTCTGTGTTGACCAGCAAGGGCACCTCTATGCCCATCTCTCCTGGTTGGGCTGTTGAGGCTCCAGAGCTACCAGCCCTCTGATTGGACCTGCAGCATCGGGACCCTGCTCGCTGCCCTTAATAAGATGATGTGCAAGGGGGTGCAATTAGGAGGTCACTTCCTGCAAGGTTGCATCCTTGGTCTTGTTGCCGGCAAGTCTGGGCTCAGGAGCCCCATTTGATCCTGACACTGGGTTCCCGAAGCCTGTGAGAAACTCCAGACCCAAAACTCAGAACCGGTAAATCTACTTTTACTCCTTAAGTTCACGATCCGGAAAGGTGACCCAGCAGCTTTAGAGACATAAGTAAATGGAATAGATCATTAGTAACTCAGAGGACTCCTCAGTGACTGCTGCAAGAGGCATCAGACACAACCAATTTGACACAGCCAACCTTAGCCATGAGTGTCATAACTCCTTCTCCCCCTTCAAATAAAGAACTAACCCTTAATCCTGTACCCATTCTACAGCATTAGAATACATCAGGTCTCTTTTCCCCTACAGGACCACATCAATAATAACCACCTGATTAAATAAATCAGATGGAACAACTGCACCCTTTTTTCTGTAATCTCCATGAATAACAAAGCAGGTCTTCAGTGCACATTCTCCTTAATAGAACAGTCTCCAAAGTGAACACAAACCAACCTACACTTTCCTAACACAGTATTTTCTCTTGTACCTGTCAGTTGCCACACATCTCAAAGGCTGTCCTCAGAGCCTTGCAGGTGGGCATAACGTTTCTCAAACATCCCCCCTTTCCTAAATAACATGTCTCTGGGACCCACAACTGCAGAAGCATAGACATGATTTTTATTGGCCTCTGCTGGGATAGTGGCATATTCTCACCCACTCCCCACTCCTTCAGCTCTGTGAAGCACTCAGTTCTACTTGCTCATTTCTCCTGGATGAAAGACTCTGAGCTGGCATGTGTGTGAAAAAGCAGGTGGCGCACCATGCGAGATCAAAGAAGTTGTGGCAAATGAACACAGTGCAAGAACTCATGGGTGGAGTTGACCTTTACTTACTCCTTCTCTTCATGTTATCCTCTTTTCATCATCATCCTTCTCAAAATCAGTGATTTCTTTAAAAGGCACTTATTTATTTACTAATCAAATATCCAATTGATTGAATGTTAAATAATAGCAAAATAATTCCCTCAATATGTTCATCTTCTATTTTATTTCTTTAGCATTGAGTGTACACAGTTTTAAATAACAGCCCAGAAATTGCACAAAGTGTGGGAGCTGATCAATTCCACCTTAACTCTGACAGGAGTGCAATTTGAGGCAGAAAGTGCATCCACTGGTTTTCCTCCTAGAAGCTCAGCAAATTGCATTTCAGAGCGGACAGGCACTCAATTTTTCTGCGTCTACAATTTGTGGGCAATACTAGCCTGTCCTGCCTTTCCCCAGGAGTCATGCCCAAATTGCCCATTAGTGTCAGTGAGACCTAAATCCGCTGACTGATGGCATAGGTCACATTCTTGGCCTAAAATAGAGCCGGAAGATACAAGAGCAAAAGGCACTCAAACCCATAAGGATTAATTAGCCCTCGCTATGTGGTTCTTCTGCTTCCGAATTAGATGCTAAAAAGTTTGCTTATTTTCTCTAGTCAATGCAGGCCTTAGGTTTCCTTTCTCTGAACAGCACTCTCATAGATGGAGTGGGCATTTCTGTGATGCCCTATTAAATGGTTTTTTTGGGATGGAGTTCTGGGTGATTGAACAACTAGAAGTCCCAGCCTGCTGCATTTCTGCAGAGTCAATAGGACCATGAAATTCTTTCCTAACATGTACAACATAACACAATAGATAAAGCTTTACACAATTTTTCAAAACTCAAAATAACCAAATTTATGGGTGAGTTTAAAGTTATAAATTTCTGTAAGAAGCTTACCAACATAGGCCTGTCCTTCAGCCTATAGTCTGTGGTTTGAGTTAGAAATTTCAATTTGCCTATGTTCTAATGTTTGCTGACCCTGTTGACAAAATCTTGCTGTATGAAAAAGATGCATCATGGAGTTATAGTTTTCACCATCTTGGGGTGAAAAATACAAAGAATGCACCACAGCATACAGAAAAATCCAAGGGAGTTCTAACCCTTGTAGAAAAGCCTCTCTGTGTGAGAAATGCATCACTAGATTGCAATTTTCAGCTTGCTCCAGCAGTCTACAGCAGACTATTTACAACTCAGAGATGTGTGATATGAGTGATTTATACAATTTAAACAATTCAATAAAAGTTCTGAGCCAATTGTGTTGTTTGTGATTAGGGGCAGAATTTTTCTGTTGGCTAATTTTCACATGAAACTACCAGAGAATTCGGCGGAGAATGCATCCCTGCCCTGGGGCCATTTAACACTCCAAGGAGGGTTAATTGACTGGAGGCAGGCTTTTCACGCCTAACTTGGGCAGAAGTCCTGCCTCAGAGAGCTGCCAGCCAATCAGATTTCAAAAGGGAGCCAGTAATGGAGGCCCACCCAAGACCCAATCAGGATAACCTGCTGATCTTCCCCTGCCCCGTCCCTGAACTCTGCCCACTGGCCTCAAAAGTGCAACCAGGGCTGGAAGACACCACTAAGTGACCTGTAAAATTGCGGACAGGTCAGAGACAGGCAGGGTGGCAGAAAGGCCACCCAGGGAATTTTATGGCCCTCTCTGTCTGCAAACCCAATTCTACCCTAGGTGTTTTCTATTGCTCTGGGGGCCTGCAGTTACACTTTAAACTGAGGAAAGTTTTATGTTTTGATGCTGATGTTGAACATTGTGACCAGCGTGAGACAGTCCCCTCATAATTGCTTGATGGCTTTGTTCCATAAACCTCCTGTAGTGGTTAGGGCCCTTTCCGCCACTACCCAAGCCATCTGGCCCAGGGTGTCATTTATATTTAATGCACTGTCCCACCATGGACTGAACACATAACCAGTGAGGACCCATAAGATGAAAGTCCTCCACCATTAAGGAGTCAGTGAGCTGTAAGCAGGAGGTATGGTTATTGTCGTATTCTAATCCTCCATATTTGAATTTTGTCCTGTCCATCAGAAAGCACCACTGTGTAGGGGAGGTTTGGATTACCTTACAGGCCTTTTCAAGAGAGTTAATTGACACCACAATGGCTGATGGGTTTCAGGGTACTAGAGGAGAAAATGATGTAATGCTGCGATTCAGTACAACATTCTTGTGTTGTCATTAAAAGGGTGCTATTCGAGCCCAGAACCAGATAATCCCAGGATCCTAAACAAAAATAAAAATACCTGGAAAAACTCAGCAGGTCTGGCAGCATCTGTGGAGAGGAACACAGTTAACGTTTCGAGTCCGTATGATTCTTCAACAGAACTAAGTAAAAATAGAAAATAGGTGAAATATAAGCTGGTTTAAGGGGGGGTGGGACAAGTGGAGCTGGATAGAGGGCCAGTGATAGGTGGAGATAACCAAAAGATGTCATAGACAAAAGGACAAAGAGGTGTTGAAGGTGGTGATATTATCTAAGGAATGTGCTAATTAAGGGTAGAAAGCAGGACAAGCAAGGTACAGATAGCCCTAGTGGGGGTGGGGTGGGGTGAAGGGAAGGGATCGAAATAGGCTAAAAGGTAGAGATAAAACAATGGATGGAAATACATTTAAAAATAATGGAAATAGGTGGGAAAAGAAAAATCTATATAAATTATTGGAAAAAAAAGGGGGGGTGGGGATGGAGGAGAGAGTTCATGATCTAAAATTGTTGAACTCAATATTCAGTCTGGAAGGCTGTAAAGTGCCTAGTCGGAAGATGAGGTGCTGTTCCTCCAGTTTGCGTTGAGCTTCACTGAAACAATGCAGCAGGCCAAGGACGGACATGTGGGCATGAGAGCAGGATGGAGTGTTGAAATGGCAAGTGACAGGGAGGTCTGGGTCATGCTTGCGGACAGACCGAAGGTGTTCCGCAAAGCAGTCACCCAGTCTGCGGGATCCTACCTGGTACACCAATGCACTCTTTTCCACTTCCAGGGATTTGAATTTATTTCCCCCCAGTATGTTCCATTAGTCCTGTGGTATACTTACCAGAAATTTTATTGTGTCTCCCATAACTACTAATTCCTGCCGTCTTCCCGTAAATTGATAAGTTCTAATTTCTCCACAGCCTGATATATGTGTCAAGGCGCAGTGCCAAATCTTATATCTTCAACATCTGACCAAACGTTATCTATCAAGTCCGCAGCCAACATGTCATATGCACCCACCCCCCCACCCACCACCTTAGATTTCAAATCTGTTACATTCATGATGACCTGGGAGAGAAGTTTTAATCCCTCCATCATATCTTCTCCCAGGACCTGAACAGCCATAAGTGTGTATTCAGTTCCCCATGCTGTGAACCGCAGCCCTCTCGTGGTCTCCTTGGTTACCCAAGGGACATAATCATTTATATTGGAGATTTGCAGTGAGTTCAAGGCTGAATTGGCACTTCCAAACAAACCCCCCCACATCCCCCAAGAAACTCCATCTCTTCCTCTGGATATCCTGGATTCCCCAGGGCTATGCAGGTGTGGAAATCGTGTATCAGACACTCGCTCAACTAGCCAATTCTAATGATCGCCACAAACTGCTAATAGAGTTTGGATGAGCCCGGTCAAATTGTAGGTCACTTCTAAGGTCACCAACGTGACATCATGTAATACCACTTTGGGTTTCCCGATTTTGACTATCCTATCCGGGTCAGTGACATGATGGCTGGCACTTAGTGGGTTTCTGATATCCGCAAGTTGACTAATCAAAACACTGTGTATCGCTACAACCAAGCTGATTAATAACATCCAAACAACGTTCTTGACAGTATTGTCCCTCTAATCCTGGTTCCCAGACAATGGGGCAGATTAGTCCATCTGGCCATGATGTTCACAGTTGTCTTCACCTTTAAGATATTAATACCACTATTCCAAGTTTCCTTACATACTAAATAGTAAATACCCAGCCCAGAACCTGGGCCAAAAACACTTTGCACATCAGTCACATTAACCATACTGATAGTGTAGGTTCAGTTGGATTTGGTGATGTGCCGCTAGTAAGAGGCACTGGCAAACCCCCTGGGTTCGAACAGCCTAGATGCCACTGTGCCATTGCAAGAGGACCATGGATTTGGTAGGCGGAACATGGTCCCGGTTCCAGGCAGTGTTATTTGTGTCCCATTCACCCTTTCTGATAACACAACTTGAATAACACAATGACTGCTAGTAGTGACTCCATCAGAAATCCAACTGCCTGGTTTCCTTATCCACTCTCCATTCCCTCTTTTAGGTAGCTGCACGTATTGTCCTGGATGCAGACAGGTGGTTTTGTTGACGTTCCCGGTAGGCACCTCCCATGCTTCTGTTACTGTTAAGAGGGTGATCACAGCAGCTGCTGTTCTTCAGATTGCCATTGCTCTGATTTATCTGAAACAAAATAGTTAATCAAGCTGCTGTTTGCTTCCCTGCTGACAGATCTTCTGTTCCCAAGCAGAAGATAACAGTTGGCCTGAATGGGTTAAGTCATTTTATTTAAAGGTAAAGCCTCTAAACTATATCTATGCCACATTGAAAATCTGAAGATAACTTCTTAGATTCTTAAAGCTGCTAGAAATGTTGTTGCATTTGCAGTTATCTCTAAATAAAAGCACAAGGGTCCATTCTACTTGAGATGGAATGGATTAATTCAGCAGTCTAAAAGTTGAAGCTGCTGGTGGAAAGAGTTAACTCCCTGCTAGTCTGAAACCAGCTGTATCTTTTTAGAATATATTCAAATTGTGATTTTTGGCTGGAAATCTCAACTTGAATTTTATAATTTAAAGCATTGATTTGTTTAATCACACTTTCCTTTAACCCGACTAACAATCCTCATTGTGAGTTTTTTTTAACTCAAAGTGTTAAAACTCCAATTTACAATTTAGGGAAGAAACCACAGTAAAGCTCACACACAAATTCTTCATTGCACACAAACACACGTTCATACTCTAAACAAAACTTCAAGTAACAATGGGAGGGAAAAGGGATCTTTGAGACTCCCATCTACAGGGACAATCAAAATGAGCATAGCTCACATTTCCTCTGCCTCTGAATGTCACTGCTCTTTAACACCATCCCCCCGCCACACCCCCACATACACCCCCCACCATCCACCCCACCTCCCCCCCGACCCCACTGCTACCCAGGGGTACCTCTCTTTATCTCTTTCTCTCCCCAGCACAAAAAGCTTTAGTGACTTACAGCAATTTTTAAAAAAATTTCACCTTTTTAGGTTATTTGCCGAAAGTCCAGCTGGGGACTTTTCGAGTCGCTAATCTAAATTTTTGCCTGCCATGGATGATATTACGTCTATAGTCTGACTACAACTATTTTTTCTCATTAGGAAATGGAACCTTCCTGTTTTCACAGTTCTCTTACTATACCGGGCACTAGGAAACGGCCTATCCCATTTACTTGGGATACTCAGAGCTCTCACTAGGAAATGGCCTGTACCATTTTACCGCACGGCCTTGGTTAATTGGTGCCACATTGTCCTCAGCTACTCCACTCACAGACCCATACTCTGGTTTGAATTCTCAGACTAGCCCACTGGCTTCCCGTCTTGAATGGCGACCACACTATCTAATGGGTGGTAAGTGAACATATTCACCCATCCTCTACTGACAACATTCAATCTGGTGCCAGCAACCAATATTGCAAGGAACCTGCTGACTATGCCAATTGTTCTGGTAATAAAAACACTCTCAAGTCTGTGAGCTTCAAGTAATGAAGAACTTTATTACAAGCATATGCTGGGAGAAACATTGCCTGATTCTACAGGGTGACCCTGATACCAAGGCTGTGTAACATTTTTATAGCTTTTAGTTACAACCTTCAGTTACATACATCACAAAACCCAATGATTGTTCAGGCTGGGAGGCTGTTAACGTTTGGATCTATCGCCTCCTTGCCTATGCTCTTATCGCCCGAACATTTGTTTGCCCATCCGGTGAAGGCCATTAAGCTAGGTTCCGACGGTGCTAGTTACATATCCCATTATGCCTATAGTATTGTCTAAATGTCCTATCATGCCTAGAAAGAGATCTCACTACATTTGTCTATTGTAAAGCTGTTAAATTGTCTATTCTAAAACTTAATGCACGTTTTTATATCAATTTTAATATGAAATCATTTCAATTATCCCACTTCAGAGGTAAGGCGGGGAGGAAAAATCTACTTTATAGTTACGTTAGCAAAAGGAATAAAGTAAAGGTTTTATGATATAAATAATAGGGACAAGAAGTTTTGGAAAGGATAAAGCAATGCAAAGTAGCTTTTAACTTAGCTGAGTCTTATAAATGGTTGGTATTGTATATAAGCTGTGGCTTAGTTGATAGCATTCTTTCCTCTGAGTCATGAGATTGTGAATTCAAGCCGCATGCCGGGGTGTGAGCACAAAAATCAAGGCTGACATTATAATACAGTACTGAAGGAGTGCTACACTGTTGGAGGTGCCATCTTTTGGATCAGATGTTAAATAATATCTGTTGTCTCAGGTGGACATAAAAGATCCCATTTCACTATGTTGTAGAAAAGCAGGGGAGTTATCCCCATTGTCCTGGCCAATATTTATTCCTCAATTAAAATCACTAAAAAAAACCATGTTATTTGGTCACTATCATGTTGCTTTTGTGGGAAGTTGCTGTGCAAAAATTTGTTGTTTCCAACATTACAACGGTGACTACACTTTGAAAGTATTTCATTAGCTGTAAAGTGCTTTGGGATGTTGTGAAAGGTACTATATAAATGCAGGTTTTTCTCCTTCAGTGTCAGTTGTTCATGTAATTTATTGTTTCAGTAAATTTGCTATACCACAGCAATGGAGATACCATTGCTGCATTGCAGATGCTCAGATCCTGATCATCTGTGACGAACATGACAAGAAACCTAATATTTACAACATTATATGTGAGAATTACATTCACACATTTTTGAGGAGGTTTTGAATAACTAGCTGTTAAATAAGTTTTTGTTGTTCAAAGTGCTCTCATCCCCAAGATTTGTTTAGGTGTTTGGACTGGGTCATTGTTCTATGCTCTTCCCTATCCCCAAATTATCCCAGTTAACATTTCAAAACTGCATGTTATCAAGCTTTTCCTCAAGTTCAGTTTAAATTTCTCCCACATCAGCACAGCTACATCAACAGAATCAAAATAACCATAAATGTACACATGGGGCTCAATGGATATATTATTTATCTAATGGCAGCTCACACTGAGCATTGTGGCAGTTGTGAGGCTATTATTATCACAAGCCACAGCCTGATATTTTTGCCTGGCAGGCTTGGTTCCACCAGTTTAGAGCACTTCATTCTATGCTGGGAAATTAAGCAAGACTTCTATTTGCTGGATCCCCACTCAAATTGGTGCAGCACATAATCTTCATGCCAAGAATGAAGTGAAAATTGTATTTTCATATTGAAATCTATGGTAATGCTTTAACAAATCTGTGTGTAATTCTCCAATCCTCCCACAGGGGATGTGCTGTGCTTTAAGCTTGTCCATATGAAATTGTCAATGGAGGTCAAGCACATTCTGGGCTTTGAGGAAATTTCTGAAATTTGAACTAATGGTTCTTTGATAATTTTTGGAATTTATACAATGGATTTTTATTGCTACAGGTCCAGGCACATCTAGGAGGGAGTTCCAGCGAACAACTTTAAGAATTGTTTCCCTGCAGGATTCTCCAAAGTACAGGGTATTATGGATGTGCCTCTATGTCTACCTAATCCCTTGGGCTGTACACATCACAGAATGTTTGACATGGAATGTAAATGTACATTGTAAATATAACCTGTAAAACGGCAAGTATAGTGAAGCATCTCATGTACTGTATTGAAAGAAACTGATCTGTATAGCACTTAATGTAAAGTGAAATTCGACCTGTCATGTAATGTACTTTTACAAATTTTATGAATCAAGTATATTTTAATAAATGCCAGAGGTTACTTTCCCCTAGTCTCCAAGTAATGAATGACCAGCAATAGAGGTTTGTAGGGGTAAAAACCTGCTTTTATTTACCAGTCATGATGGCTTCAATTTATGGTAATTATTGGCAGGAAGGAAGGGACGGAGTGAGGAGGGAGGAAGGAAGGAACCTTTTCACGAGTTCATTCTTTCACAGTACTGCTCATCTGTTTAAAATAGCCACAGTTGGGATTTGCTGTTCTGCCTTTTAGAAGTTAAATTATTAAAGGCGTGGTTCATAGTTTAGTTTAGCATTTTAAGTTTTTTTTGTGCTTGTTGAAAAATTTCATCTGTATTATCATATCTGCTGCTTTGTTTTTGTACTGCAAGGCTATTTTGGTAGATATTTTTTAATTAGCTGCAAACACAGCATTTAGCATGGAAATTCCATTGACATCCGAATGGCAGTGATGCACTTGCAGGAAGAGGAGCTTATCCAGAGGGAACAAAGGTAGATGCATCTCAGACAAGGCCCCATCCCAGGATATGAGTTCTTTGACTTATGGAGACCTATTTGGGATGTTTGAAAAGGCCTACCTTTGCCATCTACAGTTTGTAAGAGAAGTTGTCACATGACTTTTCCAACTTCAGTAAGATCTGCAGGAACAACCCTGCCTGTCTGACTGGGAAGGTCACCACAATGTACATTTTTTTACAAAACTGAATCCTTCCAAGCGACCACTATTGACAATCATAGCAGAACCTCAAAGTTAATAACCTTTGGATTACTACCTGAACTACGAGCAAATTGGCAGAGAGTAAATCAGATCAGAGAGTTAATGCATGGCTCAAAGATTGGCGTGGGAGAAATGGGTTTCAATTCATGGGGCAATGCACTAGTACAAGGGAAAGTGGGAGCCGTAGATTGGGACAGTCTTCACCTGAACCATGCTGGGACAAGTGATCTGGTGAATCGCATAACTAGGGCAGTAGAAAGAGTTTTAAACTAAATAGTGAGGGCAAGGGATCAAGTTTGGGAAGATGTGATAAATTAAATAGAGAAGACAAGGCAAGAGAGCAAGGTAGGAATAAGGCAAATTATGATCAGAACACAACAGGGAGGGACAGAGTGTACAAACCTAAGAATCCATCAGCAGATAAGGCTAGAGGTTACAAAAATAGTAAAAATACAGAACTAAAGGCTCTGTATCTGAATAAATGTAGCATTCACAGCAAAACAGATGAATTGACATCCAGTAGAAAGTAGTAACTTTCCCATTGCAAAGGAGGCACCATAACACAAGGGAGCAGCAGTTCTACCAGGCAGAAGACTTTCAAAAAGCACAAAGCCTCATTGAAAGCAGTATGTAGCCATCAGTTATCATGGCAATGACCCCATGGCATATATAAATAGGAAAAGGCTCTCATTCCATTACTGTTTGTAATTTTAAGATTTGGAACAAGGGAGCAGAATAATGCAAGTTAGTGAGTGATTGCCTGGTAGCAGCCACAATAACAACATCAACAACTTAGGTTTATTTGGTGCTGTTAATGTAATAAAATGTCCCAAGGTGTTTCACAGGAGCATTATAAAGCAAAATTAAACAATGAACCACTTAAGGCAATAGTAGGCACATGGCCAAAAGCTTGGTCAAATTCCTTGAATATGTTATCCTCTCCCAAATGCATGCCCATCTTTCCCTGAACTGCATATTTGAATCTCTCCCATCAGGTTTCTGCCGCTGCCACTGTACCAAAACAGCTGCAATCAAAGTCACAGCGACACATATCTGTGAGAAAGAGAAACCTTTGACATGGTTAACCACACCATCCTCTGCAAAGTTGTCCATTTGGGAAGGACTGCTCTCATCTGGTTTTATTCTTATCTATCTATTTGTATTTAGAGTATCATTTGCAGTGGATTGTCTTCCTGGTCCTGCACCGTTCCCTCTGGTATTCCCCAAGGATCTATCCTTGGCCACCTTCCTACTTCTCATCTATACACTGCCCCCAGCCACATCATTCAAAAGCACAGCGTACGCTGACAACCCACAATTCTACCTCAGCATTGTTGCTAAATTATCAGACTGCTTATCGCACATCTAGTAATGGACAAGCATAAGCTTCCCCCAATTAAATATTGGGAAGACTGAAGTCATTGTTTTCAGTATCCAATCCAAACCCGATTCCTTGTTACTGATTCCATTCCTGTCCCTCGTGTTAGGATTTTGGTGGAGGAGCTGTAAACCAAAATAATCAAATTTATTGAATGACCCTCAAGTGAAGAAATTATCAACAAGATTCCACTTTTTGTAGCTTTTACTTTAACACGAATTAGAGCCAACCAAATTAAACATGAATCAAATAGGCTGCTTTGTCTTGGATGGTGCCAAGTCTTATTGGAGCTGCTCTCATCCAGGCAAGTGGGAGTATTGCATCATATTCCTGACCTGTGCCCTATAGATAGTGGAAAGGGAGATAGGGAATCAGGAGGTGAGTTGCTCACAGAGAATTCCCGACCTTTAACCTGCTGTTGCAGGCACAGTGTTTATATGAATGGTCCAGTTAAATTTCTTGTCAATGGTGACCCCCCAGGATGTTGGTGGTCAGGAATTCAACTATAATAATGCTATTGCATGTCATCGATCAGACCTTAGGTTGTTGGAGACAGTCATTGCCTGGCATTTGTGTGGCATAAATATTGCCTGTCACTTATCAGGCCAAGCATGAATTTTGTCTAGGTCTTGCTACATACAGGCCTGGAAGTAGCTGAATGTGCCATTGTACCCAACTTTCCTGCTGTATTTAACTCATTAAACCACTTCCAGCACTGTAACCATGAACATAGGACCACAGTCCTCCTGCATGCCTATTTGTTCTCAGTAGCAGGCTTCTTTTTCCTATCGGCAGGCAAGTCTATCTCCCGGAAACAAAAACAAAAATACCTGGAAAAACTCAGTAGGTCTGACAGCATCTGTGGAGAGGAATACAGTTGATGTTTCGAGTCCCTATGACTCTTCATCAGAACTAAGGTAATTGAGAAATGAGGTGAAATATAAGCTGGTAGAGGGGGGTGGGACAGGTAGAACTGGATAGGGGGCCAGTGATAGGTGGAGGCGAAGAGAGATTGCCAAAGATGTCATAGACAAAAGGACAAAGGGATGTTGACTACGGTGATATTATCTAAGGAATGTGCTAATGGGGACATTAATGGCAGCAAGCACGACAAGCTAGTGGCAGATGGCCCTAGTGGGGGTGGGGTGGGGGGAAGGAATCGAAATGGGCTAAAAGGTGGACATAAAACAATAGCTCAAAATAAATTTTAAAATAGGTGGGAAAAGGAAAATATATATTTTTTTTTAATTATAAATTATTGGAAAAAGGGGGATCAGAAAGGGGGTGGGGATGAAGGAGAGAGTTCATGATCTGAAATTGTTAAACTCAATATTAAGTCCGGAAGGCTGTAAAGTGCCAAGTCGGAAGATGAGGTGCTGTTCCTCCAGTTTACGTTGAGCTTCACTGGAACATTGCAGCAGGCCAAGGACGGACATGTGGGTATGTGAGCAGGGTGGTGTGTTGAAATGACAAGCGACAAGGAGGGCTGGGTCGTGCTTGCGGAGAGACCGAAGGTGTTCTGCAAAGCGGTCACCCAATCTGCGTTTGGTCTCTACAATGTAGAGGAGACCGCATAGGGAGCAGCGAATGCAGTAGACTAAATTGAGGGAAGTGCAAGTGAAGCGCTGCTTCATTTGAAGGGAGTGTTTGGGCGGTGAAGAGGGGGGAAGTAAAGGGGTAGGTATTGCACCTTCTGCGGTTGCATGGGAAGGTGCTGTGGGAGGGGGTTGATGTGTAGGGGGTGATGGAGGAGTGGACCAGGGTGTCCTGGAGGGAACGATCCCCGTGGAAAGCCGCCGGGGGGGGTGAAGGGAAGATGTGTTTGGTGGTGGCTTCATGCTGGAGTTGACGGAAATGGCGGAGGATGATCCTTTGAACGTGGAGGCTGGTGGGGTGATAAGTGAGGACAACGGGGACACTATCATGGTTCTGGGAGGGAGAGGAAGGTGTGAGGGCGGATGCACGGGAGATGGGCCGGACACAGTTGAAGGCCCTGTCAACCTCCGTGGGTGGAAAACCTTGGTTAGGGAAGAAGGAAGACATGTCAGAGGAACTGTTATTGAAAGTAGCATCATCAGAACAGATGCGACGGAGGCGAAGGAGCTGAGAGAATGGGATGGAATCCTTACAGGAAGCAGGGTGTGAGGAGCTGTAGTCGAGGTAGCTGTGGGAGTCGGTAGGCTTATAATGAATATTGGTGGACAGTCTATCACCAGAAATTGAGACTGAGAGGTCAAGGAAGGGAAGAGAAGTGTCAGTGATGGACCACGTGAAAATGATGGAGGGTTGGAAATTGGAAGCAAAATTAATAAATTTTTCCAGATCCAGACAAGAGCATGAAGCAGCATCGAAGCATTCATCGATATACCGGAGAAAGAGTTGTGGGAGGGGGCCTGAGTAGGACTGGAACAAGGAATGTTCCACATACCCCATAAAGAGACAGGCATAACTGGGGCCCATGTGGGTACCCAAAGCCACAACTTTTATCTGGAGGAAGTTAATGAGAAATTGTTCAGTGAGAGAACAAGTTCAGCCAGACGGAGGAGAGTAGTGGTGGATGGGAATTGTTCAGGCCTCTGTTCGAGGAAGAAGCGGAGAGCCCTCAGACCATCCTGGTGGGGGATGGAGGTGTAGAGGGATTGGACGTCAATGGTGAAGAGGAGGTGGTTGGGGCCAGGGAACTGGAAATTGTTGATATGATGTAGGGCGTGAGAGGAATCGCGGATGTAGGTGGGAAGAGACTGGACAAGGGGAGAGAGAATGGAGTCAAGATAGCAAGAAATGAGTTCCATGGGGCAGGAACAGGCTGACATGATCGGTCTGCTGGGACAGTCCTGTTTGTGGATTTTGGGTAGGAGGTACAAGTGGGCCGTCCGAGGTTGGGAGACTATGAAGTTGGAAGCTGTGGAGGGAAGATCTCCAGAGGAGATGAGGTCAGTGACAGTCCTGGAAACAATAGCTTGATGTTCAGTGGTGGGGTCATGGTCCAGGGGGAGGTAGGAGGAAGTGTCTGCGAGTTGACGCTCAGCCTCTGCAAGGTAGAGGTTAGTATACCAGACAACAACAGCACCACCCTTGTCAGCGGGTTTGAAGACAAAGTCAGGGTTGGACCTGAGAGAACGGAGTACAGCAAGTTCAGAAAGAGACAGGTTAGAGTGGGTGAGAGGAGCAGAGAAATTGAGACGACTGATGTCATGCCGACAGCTCTCAATGAAAAAATCAAGAGCAGGTAAGAATCTAAAGGGAGGGGTCCAGGTGGAGGGAGAATATTGGAGGCGGGTAAAAGGATCCGTTAAACGGGGAGGGAACTCCTGCCCAAAGAAGTGAGCACGGAGACAAAGGCAGTGGAAGAAGAGTTCAGCATCGTGCCGAGCCCGAAATTCATTGAGGTGAGGGCGTAAGGGTATGAAACTGAGTCCTTTGCTGAGCACTGAACGTTCAGCATCAGAGAGGGGAAGGTCAGAGGGTATGGTGAATACATGGCCGGGGCTGGGATTGAAAGACGGGATGGGGACAGAGGGACAGGCAGGGGTGGAGGGTCTTGAATGGGCGTTGGTGTCAATGAGTTGTTGGAGCTTGCGTTTCTTTGCACCTGAAAGAAAGAGACAAAGTTTCTTGTTGAAGCGTCGGATGAGACGAAGAATAAAATGAAACTGGGGGAAAGGACAGCTTAGAGATAAGGTGCGTCAGTGCTGCTGGAGGGAGAGGTCGAGTGTGTTCATATGGCAGCGCATGGCACTGAGTGTGGATCTCAGGATGCAACGAGAACAGCAGCCCCAGAACCATGATAGGGTCCCCCTTGTTCTCACTTATCACCCCACCAGCCTCCGCGTTCAAAGGATCATCCTCCGCCATTTCCGCCAACTCCGTTCTCTCAAGTCCAACCCTGACTTTGTCATCAAACCCGCTGACCAGGGTGGTGCTGTTGTTGTCTGGTGTACTGACCGCTACCTTGCAGAGGCTGAGCGTCAACTCACAGGCACTTCCTCCTACCTCCCCCTGGACCATGACCCCACCACTGAACATCAAGCTATTGTTTCCAGGACTGTCACTGACCTCATCTCCTCTGGAGATCTTCCCTCCACAGCTTCCAACTTCATAGTCTCCCAACCTCGGATGGCCCACTTGTACCTCTTATCCAAAATCCACATACAGGACTGTCCCGGCAGACCGATCATGTCAGCCTGTTCCTGCCCCATGGAACTCATTTCTTGCTATCTTGACTCCATTCTCTCTCCCCTTGTCCAGTCTCTTCCCACCTACATCCACAATTCCTCTCACGCCCTACATCATATCAACAATTTCCAGTTCCCTGGCCCCAACCGCCTCCTCTTCACCATTGACGTCCAATCCCTCTACACCTCCATCCCCCACCAGGATGGTCTGAGGGCTCTCCGCTTCTTCCTCGAACAGAGGCCTGAACAATTCCCATCCACCATTACTCTCCTCCGTCTGGCTGAACTTGTTCTCTCACTGAACAATTTCTCCTTAAACTCGTCTCACTTCCTCCAGATAAAAGGTGTGGCTTTGGGTACCCACATGGGCCCCAGTTATGTCTGTCTCTTTATGGGGTATGTGGAACATTCCTTGTTCCAGTCCTACTCAGGCCCCCTCCCACAACTCTTTCTCTGGTACATCGATGACTGCTTCGGTGCCGCTTCATGCTCTTGTCTGGATCTGGAAAAATTTATTAATTTTGCTTCCAATTTCCAACCCTCCATCATTTTCACATGGTCCATCACTGACACTTCTCTTCCCTTCCTTGACCTCTCAGTCTCAATTTCTGGTGATAGACTGTCCACCAATATTCATTATAAGCCTACCGACTCCTACAGCTACCTCGACTACAGCTCCTCACACCCTGCTTCCTGTAAGGATTCCATCCCATTCTCTCAGCTCCTTCACCTCCGTCGCATCTGTTCTGATGATGCTACTTTCGAAAACAGTTCCTCCTACGTCTTCCTTCTTCCTTAACCAAGGTTTTCCACCCACAGTGGTTGACAGGGCGCTCAACTATGTCCGGCCCATCTTCCGTGCATCTGCCCTTACACCTTCCTCTCCCTCCCAGAATCATGATAGTGTCCCCCTTGTCCTCACTTATCACCCCACCAGCCTCCACGTTCAAAGGATCATCCTCCGCCATTTCCAGCATGATCCCACCACCAAACACAACTTCCCTTCACCCCCCCGGCGGCTTTCCACAGGGATCGTTCCCTCCGGGACACCCTGGTCCACTCCACCATCACCCCCTACACATCAACCCCCTCCCACAGCACCTTCCCATGCAACCGCAGAAGGTGCAACACCTGCCCCTTTACTTCCCCGCTCCTCACCGTCTAAGGGCCCAAACACTCCTTTCAAGTGAAGCAGCGCTTCACTTGCACGTCCCTCAATTTAGTCTACTGCATTCACTGCTCCTAATGCGGTCTCCTCTACATTGGAGAGACCAAACGCAGACTGGGTGACCGCTTTGCGGAACACTTTCGGTCTGTCTGCAAGCATGACCCAGACCTCCCTGTCGCTTGCCATTTCAACATACCACCCTGCTCTCATACCCACATGTCCGACCTTGGCCTGCTGCAATGTTCCAGTGAAGCTCAATGCAAATTGGAGGAACAGCACCTCATCTTCTGACTTGGCACTTTACAGCCTTCCGGACTTAATATTGAGTTTAACAATTTCAGATCATGAACACTCTCCATCATTTCCACCCCCTTTCTGATCCGCTTTTTTCCAATAATTTATAATTTTTAAAAAATATATATTTTTCTTTTCCCTATTTTAAAATTTATTTTGATCTATTGTTTTATGTCCACCTTTTAGTCCATTTCGATTCCTTCCCCCCACCCTACCCCCACTAGGGCCATCTGCCACTAGCTTGTCCTGCTTGCTACCATTAATGTCCCCATTAGCACATTCCTTAGATAATATCACCATAGTCAACACGCCTTTGTCCTTTTGTCTATGACATCTTTGGCAATCTCTCTTTGCCTCCACCTATCACTGGCCCCCTATCCAGTTCTACCTGTCCCACCCCCCTCTACCAGCTTATATTTCACCTCATTTCTCTATTTCCTTAGTTCTGATGAAGTTATAGGGACTCGAAACATCAACTGTATTCCTCTCCACAGATGCTGTCAGACCTGCTGAGTTTTTCCAGGTATTTTTGTTTCTGTTTCAGATTTCCAGCATCCGCAGTATCTTGCTTTTATCTAAGTGTAAGTCCCTGCATGCTTTTACAGTTAGCAACATCTGACGGTGGCACCCAAGAAGTGAGTCGCAGCCTTGCCACGTTGGGACTCCATAATGCCAGTTTCTTCCCCTTTTTCTCCATATCTACAATCCAACTGTCATCCATGCAGTGACCCTTTAAGTCATTCATTTGAAATTGACTCAAGCGAGTCGTCATCAAATTCACTCTTGCGAGTTGATCAGGGCACCAGGAATTCAATGCGAATGCAGTGTCTGGGTTAAAAAAGCCACTGGCAGGTGTGTTTCACTTACTTCTGGGCTCCCTGTGCCCTCCTGGACATCCATCCCCAGCTGTGTCATAAATATATCTTTGCACTAAACAGTCACAACAGCATTTCAAGTTTGTGTGATTTCATTACACAGCTGAACTATCCCTTCATTCTTTCATGGGACATGGCATCACTGGCAGGCCTTTGTTGCACAAACCTAATGGCCATTTCAGAGTCAACCAGATTGCTGTGCATCTGGAGTCACATGTAGGCGAGACAAGGTAAGGATGGCAGACTTCATTCCCTAATGGGGCATTGGTGAACCAGATGGGTTTTTACAACAATTGATGATAGTTTCATGATCACCCTCACTGAGACTAGCTTTATATACCAGATTTATTAATTGAATTTAAATTCCACCAGCTGCCATGGTGTGATTTGAGCCCATGTCCCCAGATCATTAGCCTGGGCCTCAGGATTAGGTAGTCTTTTATTAGTGCACTAGTGTGTGTTCAAGTACAAAGTAGTGGGGAGGTATCAGCTGTGGCTCAGTTCATAGCACCCTCGCCTTTGAATCAGAAGGTTGTGGATTCATGTCCCACTCCCGGAAACCAAGAACTGTGAATGTACTCGAAAGAGTTACAGTCTGTGACTGTTGATAACTCGAAAGAGTTACAAAGTAGTGGGCCATGACATTGTGGTTACAGATTGCTCATGAACTTAATGTGCAGCTGATCAGTGACCACCAACACGGTATCATCGTTCCTCAACTCCAGCGCCACCAGTGGGGAGGTGATGGCATTGTGGACTGGTATTCCAGGGACCCAGGATAATGCTCTGGGCACCCGGGTTCAAAATTTGAATTCAATTAAAAAATTTGGAATTAAAAGTCTGATGATGACCATGAAACCATTGCTGATTGTTGTAAAACCTATCTGGTTCACTAATGTCCTTTAGGGAAGGAAATCTGCTGTCCTTATCTGATCTGGCCTACATGTGACTTCAGACACCCAGCAATGTTGTTGACTCTTAAATGTGCTCTGTGAACAAGGGCAATTAGGGATGGGCAATACATGTTGGCCTAGCCAGAGATGCCTACATCCCATGAACAAACGAAAAAAAAGTTCTGCCAGCAGGAAAATCCAACCCTTGGTCTCCTTCAATGGTAGAAGGAATTAGATATACAATAGTTTGATTCACAAGAGCATGGAAGAGCAAAACCCATTTGACAGATTCACATTTCAGCTTTTCTCTTCGTTTTTGTCATCTCGAAAAGAATGCTGGAGCTAAATTATGCTTTAGAGGTTTGATTTAAAACAAAATAAATTTGCAAAGATTTTAAAAAGGATACAGACTGCTAGCATTGAAAACGTGTACTAAAGCCATGATAACCAGGGATATAAAATAAATTCATTAACGTTCTCAAGTTAAAATCACACCCATTGTGGGGAGAAAGTCTCTGTTCATGTGAACACGTCTAGGATTTCTGCGGGGAAGGAATAGTCGATCTGACTGACAGGCGTGTTGGTAAAGCATTAGGGACAGTGCGCCCCTGCTTCCTGGGGGCAAAATTAACAGAGATAAAGGTACACGAGGGCAATCAGGTTTTGAATGGAGGGCTGTTAGACACGGCCTTGGCCAGGAGCTGGAGGTTGCTGGATAGTTTTGTTTGCAATTAAAAGAAAGGTAATGCCAAAAACTATTAATCAGCTCGCGAGAGGGATAGAATTTTATTATTTTTCCCATGGTTTTAACAAGATAGGAAGTGGAATTTGCTTTGTATGTCTACCCTTTAGCTATGAAATAAACCAGGTTAACGATTCGTCGGAACTCCGAAAGGTCATCGAACTGAAACATTAACCCGATTGTTTAAGGTCCTTCCACCACTGGACCTTAAATTATTGATTAGATCACATTAAAGGAAAGTTCTTAAGAATGTGTCCCCCGACCATCTCCAAAAGACTGGCCGAATGCTTTCATTTTTATTATCAACGATTCAACTCCAGCCACATTACTGTCCACAAGTCTCTCTCCCCTGCTCAGAGCAACATAAGGACCATGCTGCAGCAGCCATTGAATATTTGGAAAGTGTGTCTCAGTGTAATTGAGACTTGTTCATTCACTGCAGAGTTTTCAAAGTCTTTGCGGTTAGCTGTTTTCAAGCGCAACCATCTCAAAATCTAAAAGACCTTGATGTCAAAACTCCTAGCTGTTAATGTTAGCCTCAATGTTAGCCATCGTATTTTGAAACGTCGCAACATCTTACATAAGGAGTGGCTAATTTCGGCGCAATGACGGAAGGAGATTGAACATTGAAGTTACTGACCTACTTTCCAAAAAGAAAAAACGCACCTCACCGTGCAGCCAGCGTCAATATGCTGTCATCTCGGAGTGAACCAAGAGCAGGGTGGCACCCCTTTCTGCCTAGAATTTGTCCATGGCTCCGCGCATATTTTTCAATGGTTTCTGCGGCCAGCCCCAGTTACTAAATTAATCTCTTCACAGTGAGTCCGGCGGTGCTTCCGTGTGAGGGAAAGGCTCCGACGTGCCAAGAATGGCAAATGGACCCCAGCTCCCGCCACAGGAACCTCACCTCCCTGCCGCAGATTTCTCTTGGCTCCGTTCCTTGGACCCGCGCCTGTCTCCTCCCACAGGAGCCAGAAAAAGGTCACAGATGTTTGGAAAAATATTTAGGTCAGTGGATCATTTCCTCTTGTTCCAGTCAGAGAGGTCTGTTTTACCCGACGGGGGGCGGGGTGGGGGGTGGGAAACGAAACAAATTTTACAATCCGGTTTGAGAGCAACACAGAGAGGAAAAACAAAATCTCTGACCTATTTCATGTTTATTTATCCCAATTTTTTTGTGTCAGTTTTCCTTCATCATCACTTTATGCCAAGAGTGACAGAATTGGATTGATTATATAATCAGTTCTTTTTTTTTAAAATACGTTTCTGCCATTTACTAGTTTCTATGGTGATTAGGAAATCTGCGGATTTCACTGTTTTCGTTGCCCCAGGTTTAGTTCCCTGCCTTGAGATGCGTTTACAACATGAGATACAACGAGAAGAAACCATGTAGGAGCCCGGCTTTCCTGGTGAGCCGCAGCCGCCCGGTGGTGCCCAGTGACCGCGCACCTGACAGCAGCAGTGGGTCGCCCATGTGGAGACACCCGGCAGGCGTCAGCAGCGGCAGAAGGTAAACCTCAGCCACTTACTCACTCAGTCACCCACAATCATCCCCTCAGCTTTGGCTTCCCAAATGTTCGAGAGAAGGGGGGGGAACAACTTTCAGACCGACCGTGTAGATTTAAGCGGAACTTTTAAAACTCTTAGCTTAATGTCATGTATCTATTTGTATGAACTGCTGTTGTCCGCTGCTTTCGTGTGTCAAGTCTTTCTTATCATTTCATAACAACGTGGGCGGTGTTGAAAAAAAATCATTATTGGTTCCCTTTGATTATTGAATGTCTGCAGCGATCTTGCACACAACGTTCATCCAAACCTAACCGACGATTCGTGAATTTTGAATGCAGAATGCTGTCATTAAATAACAGAATTGCGTGCAACTTTTCCTTTGGTTTTCCTGTCCCCTTAAAAAACGCAAAACTTAGTATATTGTGGTTTTGGTACAGTTGAGGTTGCCTTCACCTCTTTTTGCTCATGCTTGCATAAATACATGAATGAATGTGTATCAAAAGGCTGTAGTTAATAGTACTTCTTGCTGTCAAGATACCTGCCATGTAATGACAGCAGCATTCCATTTTTGAAATGTACTGCAAATAGCATTTTTAAGCTTGTTTCAAAAAATCGTGCTTGTAACCTTATAACTTCAAAGTCAATAGAGCCTCCTTTACAAGTCTATGCATAAATATTTATATGCATATATTATTGAACTACTTTCTTACTTCATTTTAATTGCCTTTTATTTAATTATAAAATTGAATCTGTTTTAAATTTGAAAATATCTAAGTTTTGTTTTGAACCTCAGTTTCATTATCTTCTCTGATTATAGTTTATTCTGCTCACCACTAAGTGATTGCACTGACTGTTGGGAACCAGTTGTTAATCTCAAAAATGTGTGGCTCTCTCACTGGCTAGTAGGTAAAGGTGCTGTGTCTTGCCTCCCTATGGAAACAGAAAAGATGAGCCCAGTTTCTATTTCATGCTTGCAGAAGGCCAGCTGATCTCAGCTAGGCAACATTGGATTGCAATTATTAGTTTCAATACCAGTAAACTAGAGAAGAGAAAAATAAGCCAAGATTCCTATAACAGCTTGTTATCAATGATCTGTACTAGAAAGTGCGTAAGGATGTTGGGTGAGGACATGATCAGGCTAAATTGTAATGTTGTTCACGGTCAAGCAGCCTACTGAAAATAACAGTCAAGGTTCACTACGAGAACCTGGGCGAGGTACTGTGGCATTCGGGAGAGGAGGAAGTAGGGAGAGAACTGGCCCTGTAAAGTAAGCATTTTGGTGATATTTGCAGAATTTCACCTTTTGTTTCTCTAAGCTTAGAGATAATACAGTAGATTTTGATCTTCATTGCCCAGGTGTCACTGGTGGAGCAGGTTGCCTGTTCTAGAGCCTGCATGATTTTCATTTACATTGTGGAACTTCTCTGCAAGTTTAGTGCCCAGGCAGTGAAGAGCTAAACCTAGCCATTACATATTTGGATTTTACCATCTTGTTTTTCTGCAGAGTGCTCTGAAGGTATATTCCCAAGGGCATATAGTGCAAGTAACAGGGTTGCTATTTCATTATTAAGTTGTTTAACAGATTTTTGCCTTACATTTTGCTATAATGGATTAATGTGCTATATATGTTTCTTGGCCTCCCTCCTGTACTTCATAAATTGTTTATTTATGCTATGTCCTTGGTTCTGTCCATTCCATATACCCTTCCATGACAGACAAGGCATTCAGGCAACTTGCATAAAGCCATACTGTGCATTTCAGTTTTTAGTTCAGATTTCCAACATCCGCTGTATTTTGCTTTTGTACACCCTTGTTAGCATATATGCTTCCTCGTTATTTCTCATCTAGTCCTTAGCAGAACGTGTGGAAAAAGGACCTTATTACAACATGTGCAGTATTAATTCAAAATGCTGCTGGATCATGTACAGATAAAGTCATGCTAAAGAGGTTTGAAGACCTAAATCTAGCCATTATATATTTGGGTTTTATTGCATTGTTCTGCAGAATGCACTGAAGGTGCCTTCCCACAGGCGCATACTGCAAAGTAACAGGGTGGCTATGTCATTGTATCTTGTACATAGACTTGTGATAAGTGCAATATAGGTATCGAATCTAATACAGTGAGAAAGAACTGTGCCTGTCCTGGCTCTTTGAAAGCTATCCAATTAGTCCCATTCTCCTGCCCATCTCTGCAAAATTCCCCCTTTCAAATAGACATTCAAATTCTCTTTGAAAGCTATTATTGAATCTGCTTCCACCACTCTTTCAAGCAATGTATTGCAA
The DNA here is from genome assembly GCF_964194155.1 of Cetorhinus maximus. Lineage (NCBI taxonomy): Eukaryota > Metazoa > Chordata > Chondrichthyes > Lamniformes > Cetorhinidae > Cetorhinus > Cetorhinus maximus. Next base: position 65,781,605 of record NC_135885.1, on the reverse strand, counting down.
ATCATAACAGCTCGCAGTGTAAAACATAAATCCCCTCATCTCGCCTCTGGTTCTTGCCAATCAGCAACCTGCATCAACTGGAAACAGCTTCTTCTTTACTCATCAAAACTGATCATAATTTGAACACCTCTATTAAATCTTCACTTAACCTTCTCTGTTCTAAGGAGAACAATTCCAGTTTCTCTAGTCTGTCTGTGTAATTGAAGTTCTGTGTCCCTGGTACCATTCTAGTAAATTTCCTCTACACTTATCTGAGGGCTTGACATCCTTCGTAAAGTGTGGTGCCCAGAATTGCTCACAACACTCCAGCTGGGGCCTAACCAGTGATTTATATATAAATATACTTTATTAATTGTGGTCCTTGTGGCCCCAAATGACTGTTGATATAAAATTCTTCCCCAGTTAGTACAATATTATATGTAGTTTCCTCAAATCAGTTAATTTTAAATTGATGACTCTAGAATAGTTGCAGAACGAATGAAGCTTACTTATAAAACAGCATATTAAAATCCAAAATGCCAACAATTTGGTCCAAGAAAATATGTTTTGTTTTAACACTTTTATAAGCCATAAATTGGTAATATTACACTTGATTCCATCTGATTATCGATTTTCATGTTCCTCCTCCTGACTGCTGCTGCTAAGCATTGATAAACATTAACATTTAATCTGCTTAACCCAGTTTTCATTGGGTGTGGGGAATCAGCACAAACCTGCCTTTAATTTGACACTAAATTAACTGCCTTACTCACGATGAATTTATCAAACAGTTCTGTTGTCAACAACAACACTGATTTTTGACAATAGAGCTGTTAACACAACTGAGATGTGATTAGTGTGTGGGATGCAGAGACCCATATGAAAAGGTGAACAGTTTCAATTCAAACTTCCAGAGGCATTAGAACCAGAGCAGTTAGGTAAAATGCGACCAAGCAATGGTATCACCATCCACCAATTTTTCTGTCCTGGACAGGCCATTGTCCATCCCGCCTACAAAGCCTTATAAAGGCCACTGATGCAGTTTGTCAATCACTAGTGAGTGCAACTATTTCCCAGCCAGGGAAGGATTGAGTGCCAGGAATAAATGGCACATTCACTGTTGTCTTATGACATTGGTGCCACGGTGTTCCAACATTCCTCTAATGACCTAAATGATTTGCAGTAGCTAAGTCACATCAGCCAAAAAGTTCCCAGGTGCGATTCGCTGTCATTGCTGACCTAGCTGATCGAAGCCAGAGCAATGGTAGGAATGTTCCATTTGGAAGTGGTTCTATAATACAAATGAACATTTGAAATGTAATAATGATGTGTGACAGTAGAAATATTCCCACTCATACATTGTTGAGGGTTGTTTTTATGGGGATATTGTTAGAGCAAGTTTTTGCAAGCAGAGGGAACTCTGCTTTTTTTTTCTGGCCTGTGCTATGCCTGAAACGTGGATGCTTGATTCTGACATTACCAAACTGAAGTATTCCAGGTGCAGCAGTGCTATCCCTCACTTTGATGCTCTCTCAAAAATAGAAGGGGAGGGATAGCATCATAAATACCTATGGCTTCCTTAAGTAGAACATTGGTGAATAGGCTAGCAATATCAAAAGAACACATGGATACAGCATTGCTATCAAAATGCAAATCCTGTATGGCCTTCACATACACGGTGAAGGACTCCTTCACATTTGCGAAGGCCAGCACTATATCATGGCGATCTAGACCTGCCACCATCATGTGAATCAGTATTCATTGAACTTGTGAACTCAGCAACTTGCGCAGTTGAGTTCAATTTTAATGACACCATGTATTCCCAAGTAGATGTTGTTGCCATGAGATCCTCTTTAGGCCTAGCTCTCGCAAACATCTTTGTTGGGCTCCATGAGAAATATCTCTTCAATTGAATGACACCTAACCTCCTATCCCTCACCTATTTCCAATATGTAGATGATACGTTTGCTATATTTAAATCCTCAGCTGCATGTAACAATTTCCTTACAAGTCTTAATGGGCTCCATCCTGCACTCAAATTCACCTATGAAATGGAGCGGTTAAATTAACTCCCCTTCCTTGAGGTACTAGTTGAGAAATCTGCCAGGGGATTCTCTACAACAGTCTACCGCAAGCCTACCTTCACTGGTCAATATGTGCGTTGGGATTCTTACAGTTCCACATACTATAAGATTGGTCTTTTCGGCAATCTTGTAAATAGGGCCTGAGTATTTTGCTTACCATGCAAGCTTGATGCTGAAATAGGGCCCATCAAAGGCATCCTGAGGGATAATGGCTACCCTGATCAGATCATTCCGTATACCACACAAACTAATGAACTGGCCTAAGGCCGTTGTTTTCATCCCTGAAAAGTGCCCTGTCTACCTCAGATTACGCTGGAAGGGCAAGGTATCTCAAAAATTTGAGCAACAGATGAAGCCATCTGTTTCATGTTGCTACTATGCAGTAGCAACATGAGTGGTATTCGCCACTAACAGCTGAAAAGACGTCTGCCTATCATACAAATGAATACTGTGGTATATGAATTTTGGTGCCAGTGTGATGCTAGGTATGTAACCCATACGTCCCAAAGACAGAGTGGATCATATCAAACAGCATGTCCTAGCCACTGTTCGAAATGGACAGGGTACAGGCCATACCCTCCAGCCCGTGCTTGCAAAACTCAAAACACAGTGTCCAACATTAGATGTGATTCCGCAATTGGACAACATTTGCTACATGATCTTCAAAGTGCTAATAATTACGTTGACAATCAATTTAAAATTGTCAGTCGGGCTCACAATGTGGCGCATATGCATGTACTGGAAGCTACATGTATTAATACACAGGGCCCTGTTCTTTGCAGACAGAAAGAACATGTACATACACTGCGCCTATTTCAGCTAAACAAAATAAGTGACAGCTATTCGCTGACTCATTCCTTAGGGCAATGCCTTGACCAATCAGGGTCAAGCTGCCTGGTTTAAATTTCAAACAATGCTTGGCAATTAACTGTCAGTCACCATCAATGGTGCATTCTCCATGGCAACGCCACTTGCCAGCCAATCAACACTCTCTTCACATGCAGTATAAGCTGCTGTTTCCCACTTATACTGGTATTCTTGCAAGTGTCCTGATGAGTGCAAGATGAAAAGCTTAGACATGTCTCTTTTTTCAGCATCACTCAAGTTCTGTAGTACCAAACAACTATTAGATACACGTGTGTGGAAGTCAGGTCAGAACAGGTTTATGATTAACTATGATGCATCTGGTGTTGAATAACTTGATAATGCTCACACATGAATAGTGGTATTGAAAAACAACCAGTTGTCAAGGAATCATACAGCAGCATTGAGCTAACTTCACAAGGGAATTAAGGGAAGCAAAGAAAATTGGTAAGAAAATTGCTATGTAAAAGAGTAACCAATACTGAGGACTAATCCGAGCGAAGAGTTATAATGAAGTTATAGAGAAGAGTTTGAATTGTTTATCAACAGTGTTAGAACCAAACACATAAATAACTTACAGATATTTATTATTAAAAATATATTTCCTCCAAAATATGCCATCATGCACTGGGACTGCTAAGTATAGCTGTGATGTTAAGGTGGTTTGACATATGACAAAGGTTATTTTAATGTTTTCCTTTAAGACATAATATTATATTATGGGTATGAAAGCACCTTTAATAATGAACATGAAATTACAGAGGTGAGGAGGCGATGGCGATGGTTTAGTGGTATTGTTGCTGGACTAGTAATCCAGAGACCCAGGGTAGTGCTCTGGGGACCCGGGTTTGAATCCCGCCAAGGTAGATATTTGAAATCAATAAAAATTTGGAATTAAAAGTCTAATGCTGACTATTAAACCATTGTTGTAACAACCCATCTGGTTCACTAATACCCTTCAGGGAAGAAAATCTGTCATCCTTACCTGGTCTGGCCTACATGTGACTCCAGATCCATTGTGACTTTCAAATGGCCTAGCAAGCTATTCAGTTTTAACAAAGTCACAAAAACAGAATGAAACCAGACGTACCACCCAGCATCGACCTAGATGCCGGAAACGACAACGGCAATCGCAGCCCTGTGAACCCTGCAAAGTCCTCCTTACTAATATCTGGGGGCTAGTGCCAAAATTGGGAGAGCTGCCTCACAGACTAGTCAAGCAGCAGCTTGACATAGTCATCCTCACGGAATCATACCTTGCAGATAATGTCCCAGATCCACCATCACCATCCCTGGGCATGTTCTGGCCCACTGGCAGGACAGAGCCAGCAGAGGTGGCGGCACAGTGGTATGCAGTCGGGAGGGAGTTGCCCTGAGAGTCCTTAACATTGACTCTGGACCCCATGAAGTCTCATGTCATCAGGTCAAACATCGGCAAGGAAACCTCCTGCTGACTACCACATACCGCCCTCCCTCAGCTGATCAATCAGTGCTCCTCATGTTGAACATCATTTGGAAGAAGCACTGAGAGTGGCAAGGGTGCAGAATGTACTCTGGGTGAGGGACTTCAATGTCCATCACCAAGAGTGGCTCGGTAGCACCACTGCGGTTGGAGTCCTAATTGAAATAGCTGCTAGACTGGGTCTGTGGCAGGTGGTGAGGGAACCAACAAGAGGGAAAAACATACTTGACCTCATCCTCACCAACCTGCTTGCCGCAGATGCATCTGTCCATGACAGTATTGGTAGGAGTGACCACTGCACAGTCATTGTGGAGACGAAGTCCCACCTTCACATTGAAGACACCCTCCATCATGTTATGTGGCACTACCATTGTGCTAAATGGGATAAATTTCGAATAGATCTAGCAACTCAAGACTGGGCATCCATGAAGCGTGTGGGCCATCAGCAGCAGCAGAATTGTACTTGAACACAACGTGTAACCTCATGGCCCGGCATATCCCCCACTCTACTATTACCATCAAGCTGGGGGTCAACCCTAGTTCAATGAAGAGTGCAGGAGGGCATGCCAGGAGCAGCGCCAGGCATACCTAAAAATGAGTTGTTAACCTGGTGAAGCTATAAAACAGGACTACTTGCATTCCAAACAGCATAAGCAGCAAGTGATAGACAGAGCTAAGCGATCCCACAACCAACGGATCAGATCTAAGCTCTGCAGTCCTGCCACATCCAGTTGTGAATAGTGGTGGGCAATTAAACAACTCACTGGAGGAGGAAGCTCCACAAATATCCGCATCCTTAATGATGGAAGAGCCCAGTACATCAGTGCAATAGATAAGGCTGAAGCATTCGCAACAATCTTCAGCCAGAAGTGCCGAGTGGATGATCCATTTCGGTCTCCTCTGGAGGTCCCCAGCATCACAGATGCCAGTCTTCAGCCAATTCAATTCACTCCACATGATATCATGAAATGGCTGAAGACACTGGATACTGCAAAGGCTCTGGGCCCTGACAATATTCCGGCAATAGTACTGAAGTCTTGTGCTCCAGAACTTGCCGCACGCCCTAGCCAAGCTGTTCCAGTACAGCTACAACACTGGGATCTACCCAGCTATGTGGAAAATTGCCTAGGTACTTCCTGTACACAAAAAGCAGGACAAATCCAACCCGGCCAATTACCACCCCATCTGTCTACTCTCAATCATCAGTAAAGAAATGGAAGGGGTCATCAACAGTGCTATCAAAGGACGCTTGCTTAGTAATAACCTGCTCACTGATGCCCAGTTTGGGTTCTGCCAGGGCCACTCAGCTCCTGACCTCATGACAGCCTTGGTTCAAACATGGACAAAAGAGCTGAACTCCCTAGGTGAGGTGAGACTGACTGCCTGTCCACCATCTGCCAGGTACAAGTCAGGAGTGTGGTGGAATACTCCCCACTTGCCTGGATGAGTGCAGCTTCCACAACACTGAAGAAGCTTGACACCATCCAGGACAAAGCAGTCCGCTTGATTGGCACCACATCCACAAACATTCACTCCCTCCACCATCAATGCACAGTAGCAGCAGTGTGTACCTTCTACAAGATTCACTGCAGGAATTCACCAAGGTTCCTTAGACAATACCTTCCAAACCCACGACCACTACTATCTAGAAGGACAAGGGCAGCAGATAAATGGGAACACCACCACCTGGAGGTTCCCCTCCAAGTCACTCACCATCTTGACTTGGAAATATATCGCCATTCCTTCACTGTTGCTGGGTCAAAATCCTGGAACTCCCTCCCTCACAGAACCGTGGGTGTACCTACACCACATGGACTGCAGCGGTTCAAGAAGGCAGCTCACCACCACCTTCTCAAGGGCAACTAGGGATGGGCAATAAATGCTGGACCAGCCAGCGAAGCCCACATCCTGTGAATGAATAAATTTTTTAAAATTAATAATGTAATTTAGGGGAGGAAATCTGTCTTCTTACCTGGCCTGGCCTACTTGTGATTCTAGACCCACAGCAATGTGGTTGTTTCTTAACTGCCCTCTGAAATCATCAAGCAAATCACTCAGTTGCATCAAACTACTACAAAAAAGTTGAACAAGGATAAAACTGGATGGACACCTGTCATCAACCTAGGCATTAGAAACAGCCAAGGCACACCCTGCCCAGTTGACCCTGCAAAGTCCTCCTTACTAACATCTGGACAACAAAATTGGGAGAGTTGTCCCTGAGAGCCTGACATGGTCATACTCACTGAAACATACTTTGCAGTCAATGTCCCTGACACCTCCATCACCAGCCCTGAGTATGTCCTGTCCCACCTAGCAGAGGTGGAGGCACAATGGTATATAGTCAGGGGTGAGTGGTCATGGGAGTTCTCAACATTGCCTCCCCACCCCATGATGTCTCATAGCACCAGGTCAAACATGGACAAGGAGACCTGCTTATTATCACCTATCGCTCTCCTCAGCTGATGAATCAGTGGTACCTCCATGTTTTACACCACTTGGAGGAAGCACTGAGGGTGACAAGGGCACAGAATGTACTCAGTCTGGGGGACTTCCATGTCCATCACCAAGAGTGGCTCGTGAAACACCACTGCTGGCTAAGCTGGCTGCCAGATTGGGCGTGCAGCAGGTGGTGGGGGAACCATCAAGAGTGATAAACCTTGTTGTTCTCGCCCTTACCAATCTACCTGCCACAGATATATCTGTCCGTGACAGTATTCATAGGACTTGCCAATGCAGGAGATGAAGGGCGGAATTTTCCATTCTGGGACTAAGTCTAGTGGCAGGGCCTGGTGGGGGGGTTTTCCCATTGTGGAGGTTGCTGGGAACTCCTGCCATATTGCATGACGCTGGCCTCATTAAATTTATGCATTGTGGGGTTTTACGACCTATCACGCAGTGGGCGGGCTGGATAACTTGTGCTCCATATCTGGGTGCCATTTTTAAATGGCGTCTGGACATAACTGACCCAACGTTGAAGATAGAAGATGGACCTCCTGAAGGTAGAAGATGGACCTCCAGGAACACTCTGAAGCTGGAAGATCCACCTGGTAGATGCTCCCCCCACACACTGCTGCATGTTTCAGAGTCCACGATCGCTGGAGGCCTCCATCCCGAACTCCAGAGGCTGACCCAGGCTTTGTTCATGTAAGTGCCGACATGTTGGCCCAGATGTATTCTGGACGGATGTGATTTCCCGCTGGTGGCGTGGACGATCAGGGGGTGGAGAGCAATTCCAGTCAGACCTTCATCTGCATCCCATCAATGGGATGCAAATCGGTTTCACGCCAGCCTCTGCCATTGTGGGCGGGAGCGCAAGGTCCTGCCATCATTTTATGCCGGAGAGAAACTGACTTTTCAGCTCCTGTTGCATTGTTCCCTCACGCCCGCCATTAAATCCGCTACAGGGGGTGGGACTGGAAAATTCCACCGAAGTCCTGTCTTCAAAATGAGGACACCCTGCATTGTGTTGTGTGACACTACCACTATGCTATATGATAGTCTCAGAACAGATTTTGCAGCTCAAAAGTAGACATTTAAGAGGCACTGTGGGCTATCAATTACAGCAGAATTTTACTCAACCACAATCTATAACCATTTGGCCCAGCAGACCCTCTACCATTACCATCAAGCTAGGCGACCAGCCCTGGTTCCATGAGGAGTGCAGGAGGGCATGGCAGGAACAGCACCAGGCGTACCTAAAAATGAGGTGCCAACCCGGTGAAGCTACAACACAGGACTGCAAACGTGCCAAATAGCAGAAGTGGCATGTTAAAGACAGAGCTAAGTGATAGCAGACCAAAGTTCTGCAGTGCTACCACATCTAGTCATGAATGGTGGTGGACAGTTAAACAACGGACCAGAGGAGGAAGCTCCAAAATCATAACCATCCTCAATGATGGGGGAGCTCAGCACGTCAATGCAAAGCAAGGCCGAAGCATTTGCATCTAACGCCAGCCAGAAGTGCCAAGTGGATGATCCATCTCAGCCTCCTCCTAGCTCTCCACAATCATAGATGCCAGCCTTCAGACAATTCGATTCACTCCATGTGATATCAAGAAACAGCTGAAGATGCTGAATACTGCAAAGGCTATTGGCCCTTACAATAGTATTGAAGACTTATGCTCCAGAAATAGCAACACTCTTAGCCAAGCTGTTTTAGTGCAGCTACAACACTGGCAATCTACCTGACAACGTAGAAGATTGCTCAGGTGTGTCCTATCCACAAAAGGCAGAACAAATTCAATGGGCGGAATCTTCTGCTCTCGCTGGTGGTGAGCCTGGAGGCAGGAAGGGCGTTTACTCAGGCAGGGTAGTGTGCACCTGAACCCCGCTGTCTTTCTAGCTCCACCAGAATTAAGTTCTGGGCAGGAAGGCCCCTGGTCAACCTTCTCACCCCGCTGCCAATTGAGGCCCTTAAGTGGCGAATTAATAACTAGTTAAGGGCCTTATCCTGCTGCTATTGGGATTAACTGAGCTGCAAACAGGGCTGTCACCAAGTGGTGTGCCGACAGGGGAACCTGTGCAGGCAGCTTGTCACTTCAGAGGGTTTGGTGGGGGGGGTCCCTCAACCAAAGGCAATTAGTGCATTGAGAAGGAGGGGTGGCCCACTCAGAGCCACCTCCTGCTCTTGCTTCTGAGCTCCCTGCCCTCCTCTCCTGCTACCCCCACCCTGTGACCCCCCCTCCATCCCCCTCCGCCCACATTATTTACCTGTAGCCTGCGTCCTCCGTGATCCTGGGACTCTGATGCCTGTGCTTCCATTAGCAGTGACAGCCTTCTCAGCGGCATTGCTGAGCAGAAGAGCTACCGGCCTCTGATTGGCCAGTGGCACTTGCTAGTCAGGACTTCTGCGCCTGGGGTCTTGATTCCAGGGGAAGACCCACTGGTGGCCTCACCACTGCCTGATTGGTGTATGATTTGGTGGGCCTTCCCGCAAAGAGGCACTGCAGGTATCTTGCCAGGTCTCCAGCTGGCAGGCAAGATCACCCCATGCCACAACAAGATTCCACCCAATGAGCCAATTACTGCCACATCAGTCTATTCTCAATCATGAGTAAATTGATGGAAAGTGTCATTGATTGCTATCAAGTGGCACCTACTCAGCAACAATCTGCTCACCAATGCTCAGTTTGTGTTCTGCCAGGGCTATTTGGCTGCAGACCTCATTAGAACCTTGGTCCACACATGAACAAAAAAGCTGAATTCCAGAGGGGAGGTAGTAGTGACTGCCCTTAACATCAAGGCAGCATTTGACCAAGTGTGGCATCAACGAGCCCTAGCAAAACTAGAGTCAATGGGAATCAGGGGGGAAACTCACCACTTGTTGGAGTGATACCTAGCACAAAGGATGATGGTTGTGGTTGTTGGAGGCAATCATCTCAGTTCCAGGACAACGCTGCAGGAGTTCTTCAGAGTAGTGTCCTAGACCAAACCATCTTTAGCTGCTTCATCAATGATCTTCCTCCACAACATAAGATCAGATGTGGGGATGGCTCACTGATGATTGCACAGTGTTCAGCAGCATTTAGAACTCCTCAAATACTGAGGAGTCCATGCCTACATGCAGCAAAACCTAGACAACATCCAGGTTTGGGCTAACAAGGAACATTCCTGCCACACAAATGCCAGGCAATGACAATCTCCAACAAGAGAGAATCTAACCATCTCCCCCTGATGTTCAACAACATTACCATCATTGATTTCCCCCAACATCCTGGGGGGTTTCCATTGACCAGAAGCTTAACTGGACCAGCCACATAAATACTATGGCTACAAGGACAGGTCAGAGGCTAGGAATCCTGCAGCAAGTAACTCACCTCCTGACTCCCCACAGCCTGTCCACCATCCACAAGGCACATGTCAGGAGTGTGATGGAATACTCTCCACTTGACTGGATGAGTGCAGCTCCAAAAACACTCAAGACACTCGGCACCATCCAGGAAAAAGCAGCCCACTTGATAGGCACCCCATCCATCACCTTAAAAGTTCACTTCCTCCACCACTACTACACAGTGGCAGCAGTGTGTACCATCTGCAAGATGCACTGCAGCAACTCCCCAATGCTCCTTCAACAGCACCTTCCAAACCTGTGACCTCTACCACTTAGAAGGACAAGGGTAGCTGACACATGAGAACATCATCACCTGCAAGTTCCCCTCCAAGTCACACACCAATCCTGACTTGGAACTATATTATTATTCTTTCATTGTTGATGGGAAAAATACTTGAGCTCCCTCCTTAGCACTGAGGGTGCACCTACACTGCACTAACTGCAGTGGTTCAAGAAGGTTTGTCACCAGCACTCGTACAAGGGCAATTAGGAATGGTCTATAAATGCTGGCCTTGTCTGTGATGCTCACATCCCAAGAACGAATTAAAAAAGCACAATTTATTTTTTCTTCAATGGTTCACCTACAGTTGCAAAAAATAAAAGTTGTCATACTATATATAGTGAACATTTTATTCACTGTACATAATATAATTTTGTTTATTATAACCCCATTACTGTTCTTTTTATAGTCCTTGCCAAATACCTCCACAGAAAAATGTGATCATGGCAAAACAGATATTTAAATTCATTAAAAGTAATCGTCAAATAAATGGATGGGTGTAGCATTTCCATCTCACTCGCCCTGTCACTCAGTTGGTTAAAGTAGTGATTAGCTAGCCTCACAAGCCAGGACAAAAGAGGTCCGATTGTCAATGTTTACTGAGATAGTTGATCTTAGTTGGAATATTACAATTACAGGAACTTGCAAAGTGGCTGTGGGGAGTGGGGGTTTGGGGAGGGTGGGTGGGTGGTAGGGGGTGGGAAGGAAGATCAGATGATCCCTGGCTCCCTGCCCAATTGTATGTAGGCAGGGAGGAGGTTTAGGGAGGATCTTGCATTTGAAGAGGAGCGCCTGGGCAGGGGAGGCTGCAACTTTCCTTTTGGAGATGATATTATTCATACTTCCCTGACTGCTTTCTTCTTAAAGGAACTACATTACTTCTATATGATCTAGGAAATTTTATAAAACTGAAGGAGCATTATAAACCAATCAATAATTACATATACAGGGTGTATTTGTATAGCACCTGCATTGGTTTTATGCCAGACATTAGCTAGAGACATCTCTATGGAAAGACTGAAATGCCAAAAGCATAATGATTTTGCACTCTAAATTTGACATTTGAGTTCAAGTAGGTTTTTTACTGCTAACTTTCACAACTCCATCTATATCCGTGTTTGAGAGCATAGGACTTAATTTTTAATACAGTATGTGTAACTTTATTACTGCACAATAATTGAATTTTTTTATATTAATTTAACTTTATTTTAAGTGATACCTTTTGCTGTTCTCTATAATTTAGGATTTGTATATCTGTATCGTTCCCAGGTAACCTCACAATCTTCCTGCACTCAAATCAACATTACATGAAATTAAATGACGGTTAAATTACAGACATTAAGGAATAACAGAGACTTAAGGAAGACATTTTGAGCAGTGAGGTAATGGAGATAGTTGGTAAGTTAGTGGTGAAGCCTGGGCAATTATTTTCTGTTTTCTACTATCATTACAATCTACACTGTAAAGCAAATTTCACTTTTAAAAAGAAATGTATTTCACAGATGAGCAATTTTTATACATTTAATTTATGCCATAGCTTCCATTTGTTGGCAATATATGAGCTAATGAATAGCTCCAATGCTGATCAGCTGCCAAGATATTTAATCAAACCTACAAATAGTTTATTGCTGAAAATAATCCAGAGAAAAAGGAGTTTTTTGATATACTATAGCATTAAAAGATTTTGTTTTGTTATGCTTGAAAATTGATTATGTTTAATTATTTTATAATGTTATTGTTTATTCTGGTGACATCATTGGATGGTGTTGGATATTTTCATTCAGAAAATGACAGTTTGCATTTTGGGCTATATGCTAGCTTTTTTTGGCCAAGTGTGTCACACAATTAACAACACTTACACGACTCAGACTCTCCATTGTGTCTGTTCTTCAACTATTTCAAGACATATAATGCACCATGTGAATGGAGGAAATGTGCTAACATATAAAGGCGATATTTGGAATCATTTTGTGACCAATTATTTATAGTGTTTTATTAATCACAATCTGAGAGTTGTGGTAGTAGTAGGAATGACTAACAGACTTACAGGACATGGTAGCCAATAATTTGATTATTTTTTGGCGCCATTAAAGACAAGCACATGGAGAACTGGAATTGGTTGATTTAAAGATGTGAGATTTTAAATATTTGATATCAGTACATTAAGGTTTCGAACATTAACATTACAAGAGTAATTTTATATTTCCCACTTCAAACAAATCTGATCCACCCCTGGAATGATAATCCTATTTGTATGTGTGAATGTGTTAACATTATTGGTATAAGCCATAAAAAATTACAATCATAAAAGCTGCATAGAGGGCACTTTCCTTCAGTATGTCATTTTTTGTTGAGGATCACCAGGTATTTGTAATGCACTTGCATACGTTTGACACAAAGTTATGATGACTATAAAAACAAACATAATAGGAGCTAAATTGGACAGTCCCTAAAACAGGCAGGGGGATTGCAATGTGCAATTAAACCCCTTCTGTTTATTGAAATGCAAGCAGCATGCCAACTTCATGCAACCTGATCATTAGGATGATTGCTGCATGCAGCCAGCACTAACGCCACAGCTTATTGGATACATGCATCAGCAAGGGTTCCAAAATAATCACATCCGGGCACCGGTTAAAGCTAGCCTGTACCTCTGAAAAGGGAGGTGCATTGTGTCTGGAGTAGGAGCTGGCAGTCATTTTTTAAAAATTCATTTGTGGGATGTGAGCATCACTGGCAAGGCCATCTCTAATTGCCCTTCAGAAGGTGGTGGTGAGCTGCCTTCTTGAACCTCTGCAATCCATATGGTGTTGGTACATCCACAGTGCTGAGTTCAAGGAATTTGACCCAGCAATAGGGAAGGATAGGTGATATAATTCCAAGTCAGGATAATGTGTGACTTGGGAGGGGAACTTGCAGGTGGTGGTGGTTCCATGTGCCTGCTGCCTTTGTTATTCAAGGCAGTAGAAGTCGCAGTTTGGAAGGTGCTATCAAAGCATTGCTGTAATGCATCTTGTGGATGGTACACACTGCTACCACTGTATGCCAGTGGTGGAGGGAATGTAATTTTAAGATGGTGGATCGGTGCTGATCAAGGGGACTGAATGGTGTCAAGCTCCTTGAATGTTGTTGAAGCCACACGACTAGGCAAGCGAGCAGTATTCCATCACACTCCTAATTTGTGCTTTGTAGATGGTGGACAGGCTTTGAGGAGTCAGGAGATGAGTTACCTGTCACTGATCTGCTAGCCTGTGACCTGCTCTTGTAGCCAAAGTATTTATATCGCTCGGTCAGTTACGCTTCTGGTTAACAGTGACCCCTAGGATATTGATGGTGGGGGATTAAGCGATGGTAATGCTATTCAACGTCATGAAGAGTCATGCAAGTCATGCAGGAAGTGAATCTGACCTGCGAAACAGCGAAGAATGAGACAACAAAGAAGACAGCAGGCTCCAAGATTTTGATATGCTGCACTGGAGGCCTTGATGGTGGAGGTGGAAAATATCGAGATCCCCTGTATCCACAGAGGACAAGAGGCTCTTCAGATATACACTCAAAAAGCACATCGAGTAGATCATCCTCTGAAATTCATACTTGGAGCCACAAGCTCAATGACCTCACATGAGTGCTCATGTGGATGCACTTTCAAATGTCATATCTTACTAACTACACCATTAGACACTCCTGAATTCACCACATGCCCATCACCCATTTATCAACAATCCCTATCAATGAGGACTCCTTCCTAACATTAGTATACCCCATTGCACCATCACACACATAGCACTGCTGCATGCCTCACATCCACATCTCACAGCTTGCAAAAATTGCCTGCCATTTGACCGTAACACCCACATCCACCAAACAGATTGCACAACACTTACTGACACACTTCCCTCTCTCTTGCATGGGAAAGTGGTGCAGAACCAAATGCAGCCAGAGATAACTGTAGGGGAACAAGTGGACCAACATGTCCTAACATTCAAAGCAATGATGGTAATGGTCATTATTGGAGCAGCCGTGGCTGACCCTGTGACCAACAGCAGGGCTGAATCAATTGAAGATTCCATATCCTCATACATATTCCTCCTTCTCATATCCCACTTTCCCTTCATCCCACAATCTCTTCTGATTTAAAAGCTTCAGGTGGTATAAGCATGTTCCTCTTACTTCCCCTTCTTCCCCTCACCAAACCTTACCTATGTACTTTTCTGATATCAGATACCCAAGAAGTACGACCTGGCCAGGCAGTGGAGGAAATTCAAGAAGACAGTGATGGCAAAGACACGCCATCATTTGATTTCATGCTCACTCTGACCAGCTCAGATACTAATGAAGGAGATAGATTAGAGACAGGAGACAGCAACCAGGACAGAGAACAAGTATATTGCAGGTGCCAGCTCGCTGAGGGTGAGGCTGCACATGAGTTCTGCTGCAGAGGACTCAGACAAGAATTTCAATATTGCACTTAAATTAGTTCTTCACGTGCAGTCCAAGCAGTCTTGGATGCTGCCTCCCTTCATCCTCCTCCACCTTCCTGCTCCCCCTCTTCCTTCTCCTCCCCCATCTCAAGCACTTACTCTGTTGACAAGGACTGTCTCCTCATGATGGCAAAATTGTGCAGCACGCAGGGAGACCCCCCATGAAACTTCAGACCTATCAGTTGATTACTGCAGGGATCCCCCAGAGCAGTCTAGGCAGCAGAATTGTTACTTCAGCTCTCCAATTGCCTGCTCTATCACATGTCTTGTGGGAGCATAGCTCTCATTGTATGCATGTTGCGCATGTATGCATGTGTTGCGAATCCAAATCATGAGCCATGTCACCAACAGATAGGCCAGTTGGCCAGTAACCACCCTTTGCTTTGCCATGGTGGCTAAAATGCAGCTGGCACAGCAGACAGCTGCAGAATGAAGGCATCATGACTGCTGCCAGGATGCTGGGCATTGACCCGTATGATGCACTGCCTATGGATATTGAGGGAGTGGAATCCCTTTCAACTCCAGTACATGGAAGAGTTGACATGTGCTACCTGCAAAGCAAATTGTGTTTAGTTAGTGGCACCATCCACAGTGGGGAAGCCTGTAATCCCAGTGAAGCCATGTGCTCACTGTGCCTTCTTTTCTCTAGAAAGAGAGAATAACATGTAGGAAACTTTCTTTGCATAAGCACCTCAGTGACTACCCTTATGCAACAGTAGATGGCAAACTACAAGATGTTGTTAATATCTCCAGCTCCAGCCCAGAAAAAGCCATGCACATAAAAGATTGCGTCTGGTGCAATTTATAGCAGAAGTTTGTGTGGGCAGTGAAACAATTTTTATCCGTGAATGGTACCTGCAGTGCTCAAATAACGGATGCCAATGAGCCCAATCTTACATCCAACTTATTTTTGTATGTTATTTGGTTATGAAGTCTCATATATGAATGAATCCTTATCAACTACCAACATTAATTTCATCCTGCTAGTTTAAAATAAGAGTGGTAGCTTAGAGAGAAAACACACTTGGGAAGATGTCCATAACACCCTGTGAATTTCCATATAATGATTATATACTAGCTTATTATGGACTTATGTCTCTTCCACCAAGCTACCTAATGTAAATGGGAAGAAACATTTGTTGTAATATTAAGTACTTTAATTTATAGATATGCTGGAGATTAGAAAACATTGTTGAAAACCATTTTAAACCAGTATTATGATTTTATGTAACACGGAAGCTAATCTTGTGATATTTGCATGTTTCTTTTAGTTTAATCACTAGTTGCCACATTTTCTGCTTGTAGAATTGGAATAGAGTTCGTTTTTTTGCAGTTTTAATGACAATGGAAAGAATTGTGATGAGATTCTTTTCTGTAGTTTTGCTGTCATTAACGTCAAATTCTAGAAATCTCAATGTGGGCGCAATAACTCCTTCCTTTCTCTTTTCAATAAGTAGATTAATGGCCGTTAAATTTTGTTAATCAGCAGTAGAAGGCAACAAC
Organism: Cetorhinus maximus; assembly: GCF_964194155.1. Taxonomy (NCBI): domain Eukaryota; kingdom Metazoa; phylum Chordata; class Chondrichthyes; order Lamniformes; family Cetorhinidae; genus Cetorhinus; species Cetorhinus maximus. The sequence continues at coordinate 65,765,122 of NC_135885.1, read as the reverse complement.
TCAAAACCATGGACAGAATCGTCCCCTCCCGTTGGCGGCGGGTGTCATGGCGGGTGGAGAAGAATTTGGTGTGAGGGGCAGAAATCAGTTTCACGCTGGCGTGAAATCACAGCTGGATCATCCGATGGTGTTCACCATGACGGAACATGAATCCTGCTGGAGGCCAGTAATGGGATGCAATGTAAGGCCCGACCAGAATGGCCCCTCCACACCCCATTTATTGTTACACCAGCTCAGAACACGTCTGGACAAGTGTGATGTGCGGAAGTTGGGCTCAGATTGCGGAGACCCAAGGAGAAGAAGATGCTGGAGCCCTACAGCTACTGGAGGAACATGTGCATCACGTGCTGGGTGGATCCTCATGCACATGGTTTCACCGCGAAGCAGCTCTCAGAAGGTGAGAGGCCACTGTTGATGCTTTGGGCCTGCTTCAGAGCATCACGGTCTTGGGAATGGGCTGCTACGGATGATTGGCGAAGGGGGGGAGAGGAAGGTCTAAGTGTGAGTGGGAGAGGAAGGCGTACCAGCAGGCTGATGTTGGGAGGGGTGAGGAAATTGTCGGGGGGTATGAGGTTGGGAGGGGGAGGACGAAGGTGTAGGGGTGGTGAGGTTGGGAGGGGAGTACAAAGCTGTCGGAGGTGAGATTGGTAGGGTGGAGACAAAGGTGTCCGGAGGTGGGGTTGGGAGGGGTGAGGAGGGTGCCGTGGGGGGGAGGGAGTACGGGGTGAGGAGGCAGTACGGGGGAAGGAAGGTGTAGCGGGGGAGAATGCTGCAAATGGGGAAGTAGGTGCAAGCGGGGAGGAAGGTGTAAGGGAGGGTGTTCGAAAGGAGGAAGGTGTCGGGGGGAGGAGGGAGTTCAGAGGAGGGATGGTGTCCAGGGGAGGAGGGAATTCGGAGGGGGGGAAGGTGTAAGGGGGAGGTGGGAGCTCGGAGGGAAGGAGAGAGTAAGGGTGGAGGAGGAGGTAAGGGGGTGGAGTGCCCAGGTGAACGTGCAAGGAAGGGGTCTGTGGAGTCAATGACTACCTCCTGGGGAGCAAACTGAAGATAGGAGTGGTAGGAGGGTATGGTGAGTGTGAGGGGGGCAGAGGGAGCCCATTTTAGGGTGGGTGGGTGAGAGGGTGAGGGTGCATTGGTAACAGTAGAATGCACGGTGAAGGTGGCTGACACGGACCCTGGGAGTGGGAAGGAGGAGATCGGAGAGGTCAATGTAGATTGCCTTTGAATTTTCAGGAACATAGGGAACATGCTCATTTACCTGGACATCCTGGAGTAACAAGGATTTGGGTTGGTACGTGATGGTGGGGAGGTGGAAAGTGATGCCGGGGGGAGGGGTTCACAGTGATGGGTGACTGGGCGAGAAGCAAGGACAAGGGAGCTTATCTCAACTTGACAACCACCACTTCACAGAAATCGAAAGTGAGTGGAGTCTCATGTTGGACAGGCCCAGGTGCTGAATGGGAGTGCAACCAGTGGGCGGGCGGAGAAGCAGATCAGCTCAAATGGACAACTGAAAGAGAACCCCATCAGGCAGCATTGAAAATGCTCGGGACAGTGAGATGAGTGTGATGGATGAAGGCTCTGCATGCATGTGAGAATGCTTGCACAAGGCTTCGAAAGGCCCTGCCGCACTCACATTTCTCCCTGCAGAATCACTTGTGGTGCGGCAGCTGAACTGCTATTGGGACAAATGCAGGCAGAGAACTCCTGAAGCCTGCCAATGAAGCTGAAAGACATTACACATTATTCCGTGAAAGTGAAAATATTTTCAGATTGTAAAGTGACAAAAAGTGTTCATCCATGCAACCACTTATGATCAGAATTTCTTAACTTTTCTAGGCCTACTGCTTCTTTTAGGTGCTGCCCTGACATCCAGAGCAGGGGTGAAGACAGCCTGTGCAATGATTGTCCCTGTTGCCTCTGATGACTTCAGCCTGTGTCCTCTGGAGAGTCAAGGCCTTGAGGGCCCCGGCTTACTTTGGCTGTTCTCCTGTGGGCCCAGCTCTGCAGTGACAGAGGACAAAGTTGAGGGGGTCATAGGCAAAGGGGACTCGGAGGGAGAGGACAGCCTCTGAGATTCCTGTGTAGATGACCCATGGGTGTCCAGCTGTCGCTCCTCCTCCCTTCAGGTGCCTGAGGGCCCTGGTCTAACTCCTTGAGGGGAAGGAGCATCTGGAGGGACGTCAAGGTGCCCCTTTTCCTCCTCATGTTGCCACTGCAGAAATTCACCCATAGCTACCTCAATGGAGTGCAGGTCTGCACGCATCTCTGTGTCCTACTAGACCAGGGTCTCCATGGCATCCGCCATCCTTCCCATGGAGACCTCTATATGCGCACATGTGGGTACCACTTCATCAGAGAGCAGGCGGACTCACTCCTCCAACTCGCATGCCTCTCAATTGAGGGCTTCCAACAGCTCTATGTGATGTTCCCCTGCCTTTTACTTACTCTCCACAATGAGTTGGAAGGCTGAATCCAGAGGCTTATCATCTGACTTGGACCTAACAGATGCCTTTTCCCCAGCAGTCCTCTGAGTGCCAGGGAGCTTGGCTGAACCTGCCCCCTCCTGCCACAGACAAGAGTTAGTGCCGTGACCACCAGATTGTGAAGCCAAGCCTGCTCTAGATCTAGTTCTCATCGAGGTGTGTGTCTCTGTGCTGGTGGAGGGTGTGGGTAAGCACTGTGGCGGGACTTCCAGGCTGCTTATTTCCAGCTCTTCAATGGAGGAGTTGTCCTCTTGGCTGAAGGTGAGGACGTGGATGGAACTGAGGGGCCCGCTAGCTGAGGGTGTCGGTCACTTGGCAGAGCTCCCTGTGAACCAAATTAGAGATAATAAGTGCGTGGCAGCAGAGTCAAGAGCAGGAGAGAGAGCACTCACAGTTGTGTTGAGAGAGGGATGATGTAGTGCAGGATCCTCACCTGGATGTTCGCTGCTGACCTCCCCGTCGCCACAGGCACAATCCATGTGCTCACCAGTCAGCGTGATGGCACACTCCTCAAAGTGAGCAAGGGGCCTAATGTGGGCTATTCCATCCCTGGACTGGGACCTCTTCCTGCTGCTGTGAGCTAACTTCTCCTTCATGAAAACAGATGGAGAGAGTGTGAGCAGGACCTATGGCACTGCGTGGAATGTTTGTGTGGTGAGCGGACCCATGGACTGAATGATGATGCGAGCTCCAGTGGATTTGAGTCTGATGGAGATGTGAGGGTGTGTATGAGAGTTAGTGGTGTTGTCCCTTGAAGTGTGAGATCCCTGTGGATGTGTGATGGGTTTGTGAGTGTGTGAGTTGAGAGTAATGAGATGGTTGACTTACCCTGGTGGAACAGAGGAGAGCATTCATCCTCTTCCTGCATTGGATGGCTGACCTTCTCTGTTCTCAGCCACCACCTCCCAGGCTGGATAGGTGACTCTAGTGAACCTCCTGCGGCCAGACCAGAGGTAAAGGACATTGTGGTGGCCTTCCATACGTCCCAGAGAGGCGTCCCAGAGAGGCGTCACAAAATTTGGGGGCTGCCGTCACCTCTGCTTTTGGGGCCATCTGTCGCCTGGAGCAGTCCTGGTCTGTAGACACAGGCCAGAATTTTGACGTCAGTGTGCGGGGGTGGGCCAGGCATGCCGACTTGTAAAATGATGCACAGTGATGTCAGGCGTGCGTCCTGACGTCAGCACACGTCATTTAGGTATTATGTGGGCCCGTGCCCGCCGACTGTCAAAAGCCTATTAAGGCCATTAAAAAACCAATGAAAGTAATTGTCAACGTTGCCCATCCAACCTTAAGATTGACGGGCAGGCGAAGAGCCCAAGCGGCCTTCACGTTTTTCAGGAAACCTCATCCACAGGCGGGATGAGGTTTCCTGAAGGTTTTATTACATAAAAAAATAATTTTTGCACAATTCATAAACATGTCCCAGCTCATGTGATACTGTCACATGGGGCAGAATTTTCTGCCTGTCGAGTGGGCGGGCCCGACCCAATCTCCGGCCAGCGGGGAGCCGAACCCTGCCAGAGAAGCGGGCCGCACCGCCATTTTACGTGGGCGTGCAAATTAAGGCCCGCTCAGCGTGACGTCCGGCGGGAAGTGCTATGCGCTCCCTGTGCGGGCTGGGGGGGGGATTCCCAAATGTGAGAGTGCGCTCTTTTGCGCATGTGCACGAAAGAGCACACATCTCCCTGAGGCTAAGTGCTGCCTCAGGGAGATTGCTTACACTTTTAAAAGTATTAAAAATAGGGAAAAAAAATTCCTTAACATGTCCACCTCATGTGACAATGTCACATGAGATGGGACATGTTCATAATTTAGATAATAAGTTTATTAAATTTTTTAAACCCTACATGAAACCTCACCCCGCCAGTGGATGAGGTTTCATGTTTTTTCTATACCCCGCCGGGGCTCCTGGCCTACCCACCAACCTTAAGGTTGGACGGGCAGGTCCTTTAATTGTTTAAATGAACCTGTCAATGGCCTCATTTGGCCATTGACAGGTCGGCGGGCGCACAGCTGATTTTGCTGCGCCCCCACCTTCCTGAAAATTTAAATGAGGTGGGATGATGTCGGGGGTTTCTCCCGATGTCATCCCGTGTCATCTTATGCGTCGGCGAGCGGGCCCCGCCCCCTGCTTGCCGACGGCAAAATTCTGCCCATGAGGGGGCATGTCTAAATAATTTTTAACTTTATTATTTATGAGCTTTTATTATGTACTTAATCTCCCTGAGGCAGCCCCGACTCTCCCTCCTCCCCCTGAGGTAGTGCTGAGCGCTTCCGGCCATGCGTAACGCTGGGCGGGCCTTAATTGGCCCACCCACGTACAATGGCGGTGCAGAGTCGATCACGGGTGGCGATCGGCTCCGCTTCGCCCGTGCCTGCTCCCAACTGGCCCGCCCAACATTCAGAAAATTCTCCCCATAAAGTAAGCTGCACTCTGGAGCGATGATGTGCTGAGGTCACGGTGTGTGGGCAAATCGGAGCCCACCCACCAGCGATCCGGCATGTTTCCCATGAATGCATTATTAATAGGCAGGACACACCGGGAAGGGGATGATACGGCACAAAAACCCACCATTACGGCCAGCAGGTAAAACGTCTTTTCTCGTGTCCGCTACCACTCTTAGTGCAAATCTGGGACGATTCTGCCTCATATTTGCAAACTGCATTTCTGAACACAACCATGGAATAGCGCCTGTAATAATGATCCTCCTTAAAGGAACAGTGGAGGGCAAAGCAGAAGAACATATGAATGCTTGGATGGATCCTGTAGCACCGATGTTGAAGAAAACACTAGTGACCTTCTTTCCCTTTGATAGTGCAGCACAGATTGCTCTCTTTGTGACCAAGCCTTATTATGTGTACACTATTTAATGTTCCCAGGCAACAGATTGTGACTTTGATGCAGTTGACTTGCTTCATGGGGTTTTTTCTGTGAGTCATTCGCTTCCAGTTCCCTCTGTGTTTTTCACCTGCCCTCCCCTCCTATTGCTGTTGCACTGAGATGCCCAACAATGGCTGCTGCACCTACGTTGTGAAGCAGCAAATTCCTCTTGTACTGTTCAAATGCTGTGGTGATATTTCAAAGCCTGATTTCTCATCATTTTGACTTATGCCTCTTTTGAAACGGATTTCTAAACAGATGTTTCCTTTATATTCTCTCTGCAGTCTCTCATAGATTCTCACGGCTGGCCCTGAGCATGGACTTAATGAAGAAAACTATGACTATATAGAAAACTATAACCCTTATGAAACAAAAGCTTGCGAATTGGTGATTTTCCATCCCTGCTTGGGAAATGTTGATTTTAAAAAATGGCTGTGTTAGAATAATATTGTTTGAACTTCTGAAAATAACTGCTCGTTTAAATGTCCATATGAACATATGAATTAGGAACAGGAGTAGGCCACTCAGCCCTTTTAGCCTGTTCTGCCATTCAATAGGGTCATGGCTGATCTGATTGTAACCTCAACTCCACATTCCTGCCTACCCCTGATAACCTTTCACACCCTAGTTTATTAAGAATCTATCTACCTCTGCCTTAAAAATATTCAAAGACTCTGCTTCCACCGCCTTTTGAGGAAGAGAGCTCCAAAGACTCACAACCCTCTGAGAGAAAAAATTTCTCCTCATCTCCCTATGTGGGCGAACCTAATTTTTAAACAGTGGCTCCGAGTAATAGATGCTCCCACAAGATGAAACATCCTCCACATCCACTCTGTCAAGACCCCTCAGGATTTTATATGTTTCAATCAAGTCGCCTCTTACTCTTCTAAACTCCAGCAGATACAAGCCTAGCCTGTCCAACCTTTCCTCATAAGACAATTATGTGACATAATCATTGCAGTTTATAATAATTTCTTCTTCCTTATGCAAAATGCCTTAAATCATAAGAGTCCATTAGATATTTAAGATAAGGTAACAAATAGCGCAAGGCTTAAATTGCTTATTAGCACAAACTGTATCTCAATATTCGCTGTTGTCTTAAAATGCACATTGGCCTATATTTTGTGGTAATAGTGGCAATGTCTCCTCTGAAACTGACAGAAACTTCTCGAGTCCACATATGTGCAGTTAAAGGTGGGAATCCAGAAGTCACTGCAAGTGATTCTATGCTGCTTCATAGGGTGTGCTGTTAAAGTCCTGTAGTTTGCATTCAATTAGAAATCACTGACCTGTTTGAACTTCCTTGTTTACACTTTAATATTGCTCATAACACTCCTTAAAAATTATGCCCTGTCAACAAGGTGTAACTGGGATTTTAAGTGTACCAGATCAGAATTGCTGCTGAAGAACTTTTGGCTGTGAAAAACTAATTTTGCAATCACGTTATGTAAACTTTCTCTAATCTGATCATTCCAATTTTTATATAATTGTTTTAAAATATGTTTCTGATATTTCAGCTTCAAATGAATCTCTGGAACTAAAAGTCTGATGATGACCATAAAACCATTGCCAATTGTTGTAAAAACCTATCTGGTTCACTAATGTCCTTTAGGGAAGGAAACCTGCTGTCCTTACCTGGCCTAGCCTGGCCTACATGTGACTCCAGACCCACAGCACTGTGGTTGACTCTTAAAATGCCCTCTGAACAAGGGCAATCAGGGATGAGCAATAAAAATGCCGGCCTAGCCAGCGACGCCCACATCTCATGAATGAAAAAAAAAGAATGTGCATATTCCATTCATCTATTTCATGATCTGTAAAATTTATAAAAGGTGAAGGATAATCAGTGTATTTTAATTCCTGGTTTGCTGTCTGTGAGAATATCTCAATGTGATTGGCTGATGCTGGACTGTTCGAGGTTAGACTGTTAATTTGGTACCAAATTCAGATTAACATTGAAGTCCACAGCAGAGATTGTTAGAACTCTTGTGGACAGCTTTCTTTGATTCAGCACTGAGCACTATTTTTTATTTATTATTCTTTCATGGGATGTGGGCATCACTGGCTAGGCCAGCATTTATTTCTCATCCCTAATTGCCTTTATTTAAGAGTCAACCACATTGCTGTGGATCTGGAGTCACATATAGGCCAGACCAGATAATGACAGCAGATTTCCTTCTCTAAAGGACATTAGTGAACCAAATGGGTATTTATGACAATCGACAGCGGTTTCATGGTGATCACCAGACTTTTAAATCCAGATTTTTATTGGATCCAAATTTCACCATCTGCTAAGAGTGGGATTTGAACCCTGGTCCCCAAAGCATTACCCTGGGTCTCTGGAATACTAGTCCAGTGACAATACCACTATGCCTCCCTATCACTTCACTGCTGACCACAAAATCCTGCTATTGTTTCTCAACAAAAATGTTTTATGACAATTTTGTGGTAAGGTAGCAAGTTCTGGGTTTGCAGACTGTCACTACTCAACTTATATGGTAGTGATTCAGACTTATTTTACTGGTAATAGGCAATTAATAACCAGATCATAGAGTTGGTAACGTGCATTGAGATTTTCATTATGTGCACTGAGAATTACTTTGTTTATCATTTTGGATAACATGAGAGGTTGTTTGTTTCTTTCTTGCATATTTTTGATAGCCATGGTCAGTGAGAGAAATGATACAGGATAAGCTTCTTGTTGTAGATGATAACATTTATATAGCACCTTTGATAACATTTATATAGCACCTTGAACCAAGGCCCTACAGAGGGGTAAGAAAATGGACAGTGAAATGTAATAAAAAATAGCCAAGCCAAACAAGTATATGTTAGGAGGAATGAATTTTATCAAAAAGGTAAGTTTTGAAGATGGTTTTAAAAAGAGAGATGGAGTTGGAGGGGATTAAGGAAGGAATTTCAGGGAATAGAATCTAGTCAGGTGAAAGCATGGCAGCTGATTGTGGAGCAATATGGGAGTGGTTGGGGGGGGGGACATTTTTAGGATGGAAACCTGTGGAGTGCCACAGGGATCAGTGCTGGGCCGCAACTATGTACAACATATATTAATGACTTGGATGAGGGAAGTGCATGTACTATCACAAAGTTTGCGGATGACACAAAAATAGGTGGGAAGGCAAGTGGTGAGGATGACACAAAGATTCTACAGAGGGATATAGACAGGTTAAGTGAGTGAGCAAAAACGCAGCAGATGAAATATAATGTGGGAAAATGTGAGGCTATGCACTTTGGCAGGAAGAATAGAGGAGCTGAATATTATTTAACTGGAGAAAGACTGCAGAAGGTTGAAGTGCAGAGGGATTTGGGAGTCCTTGTGCATGAATCACAAAAAAGCTAACATACAAGTTCAACAGGTAAGAGGGAAGGCAAATGGAATGTTGGCCGATACTTCAAAGGGAATGGAGTATAAAAATATGGAAGTCTTGCTAAAACTTGCATTAAGCAAGTTTCTTCAGTTTGAAACAGTAAATTGCAATATAGGCAGATCAATTCTGTTCTTTATTCATGCAGTTACACCACACCTCGAATACTGTGAACAATTTTGGTCCCGTTATCTAAGGAAAGATATATTGGCATTGGAGGCAGCCCAGAGAAGGTTCATTAGGTTGATCCTGGGTATGGAGGGATTTTCTTATGAGGAGAGGTTGAGTAGGTTGGGCCTGTACTCATTGGAGTTTAGAAGAATGAGAAGTGACCTTATTGAAACATATAAGATTCTTAGGGGGCTTGACAGGGTAGATGCTGAGAGCTTGTTTCCCCTTGTGGAAGAGTCTAGGACCAGAGGGCATAATCTCAGAGTAAGGGGGCACCCATTTAAAACAGAAATGCGGAGGAATTTCTTCTCTCAGAGAGTAGTGAATCTGTGGAATTCTTTACTGCAGAGGGCTGTAGAGGCTGGGTCATTAAGTATATACAAGGCTGAGATAGACAGATTTTTAATCAGTAAGTGCATCAAGGATTACAGGAAAAGGCAGGAAAGTGGGGTTGAGAATTATCAGACCAGATATGATCTCATTGAATGGTGAAGCAGACTTGATGGGCTGAATGGCCTACCCCTGCTCCTTTGTCTTATGGTCTCATGGTCTTGTGGAGCGGGATGGTTGCATGCACAGAGGCCAGAGTCAGAGAAATGGAGAGTACACTGAAGTTGTGGAGCCATAGGATGTTACAGAGTTGGGAGGATGAGAATTTTAAATTTAAAATATTAGGGGGATAGAGGAGTGGCTAATAGAAAACAGAGAGTCAGGATAAATGGGTCATTTTAAGGGTGGTGAACTGTACCTGGTGGAGTGCCACATGTGATGGGGCCTCAACTATTCCTGATCTATATTAATGTCTTGGATGAAGGGATCGATTGTATCATAGCCAAATTTGCTGACGATATGAAGATAGGTAGGGCAGCAAGTTGTGAAGAGGGTGCATAGAGTAATTAGGAAGGCAAATGGAATTTTGGCCTTAATTGCGAGGGATAGAGTATATAAGTAGGGAAATTTTGCTACAACTGTACAGGGCATTGGTAAAACCACACCTAGAGTACTGTGTGCATTTTTGGTCATCTAACTTAAGGAGGGATATACTGGCCTTCCAGCAGCAACCACTGCCTCCCCTGTGGCACTGCTGAGCACAGGAGCTGCTGGCCTCTGATTGGCCAGCTGCTCTCTATACGTGAGACTTACGCCCTGGGGATTCCAGGGGAAGGCTCACCGGTGGCCCTGCCACTGTCTGATTGGCTTGTGCTTTGGCAGGCCTTCCTGAAAAGAGGCAGCCTGGGTCTCTTGCTGGCTCTCCAGCCAACTGGCATGACCGCAACGCCTCAACAAGATTCTCCCCAAAGGATCTCCCATTTAGGATGGAGATGAGGAGGAATTTCTTCTCTCAAATGGTCATTAGCATTTAGAATTCTGTTCCGCAGAGAGCAGTGGAGGCTGAATCATTGAATATATTCAAGGCTGAGTTAGATAGATTTTTGACTGACAAGGGAGTCAAGAGTTATAGGGGCAGGCAAGAAAATGGAGCTAAAACTACAATCAGATCAGCCATATCTTGTTGATTGGCGGAGCAGGCTTGAGGGGCCGAATGATCTACTTCTGTACCTATTTCTTATGGGACCTGAAGCCATTGACAAAAAAGCCATATACTGTGCTGTTTATACATGTGATTGCTGTATGTTTAGTATGTAGTAATTTAAAAGCCAAATTGATTCTCTTTTTATTCTATGACAAGACATTTATGAAGGTAATATATTGTTTGCCTCGCCTAACCTATTTCCCTTCTTTAATACATACTATTCTAAATACTGTTACCACAAAGGTATTTACATGGTAGAGCTTTTAAAATATGTTTTTGCTTTTTTGTGAAAATTGGACAGTTTTAAATGTGCCACTCACTATACGTTTCTGCAGTCAGTCCCTATACTCTATGCATTGTAGCAGTAAGAGTGAGAGAGAATTTCCAAACTTGAGCCAACATTTACTTCAATGTACCTTCCAGGGGAAAGTTCATATAATGACAGGGTTTTGGAACATGTCTTAGGCGATGGTATATGTGGTTGTGGGAGAAGCAAGAAACTGAATAAGCAGGTGAAAAAAACATTTGAGCCAAAAATACTTTCTGAAGCAATTTATTACAGCCTTTAGAATTTCAAGGAACTTTGTACAAAGAACTGGATTTATCAACCTAGCAGTAATGTAAACATTCTTAACATTTCTTGCGTGACTAGCTGAAGTTCAATGAGCCAAGTTTTATAAGAGTACACTTATTTGATAACAATGCCATTACTTAGTGCTTCCTGGAATAAAGCTATTTAAAGTGCATCGAGGATTAAAATGTGGAATGTTATAGGATACACAGTTCACAAACACAAAGCAGTTAGGACAATTATCGGTAATGGTAATACAAGTTTCACTAAATCAATTCATCAACAAAAATGAACTCTGAACCCGAATCACCGGTAACTACAATGTAAACACAATTTGGATAAAGTGAATGTCCTGTAATGTGAACCGTTTCATGCAAAGATTTGCTATAGCATTGGAACTACGGGCTGGATTTTCCTGAAGACTTTGTGGTCCTGAGGTCTGGACCAAATGGGGGTCCAGAGCCCACACTTGCTGGGAGCATGGCTGGCATGCAATCTTCTTGGAGATGGTTTCCTAAATAACTGACAGTGTGCTTGGTATACTATTAAGGACAGCGGGTGGGCTCCCAATGCTGCAGGCCCAATCAGAGGGCTACCAGCTCTTGAGGATCAGCAGCTCCAGTGGGAGAGTTGGGTGCTGCTGAGGCAGGTCGTGACTGTGAGGCACCCTCAGAATCATAAATTTAATTGAGAAAATGGGAGGGGCCAAAATATATTTGGGAAATCAGAGGGGCCAAACCAGTAGGCCCCTCTGAGCTGGGGGAAAATCCAGGGAAGCCCATGGAGCTAGCGGCCTATTCACAGGGTAGGGGATGGGGGGGTGTGGGCACAGACAGTGCTGCAAAATCACCCCTAATTGGGGCCTTAAGTATGTAAATTCGCTACTCATCTCTTTGCAGAGGACAGCTAACTTGCTTCACAGGCTGTCTCGGGAATCTTCCATGGCAATGAGGTTGGGTCGGTAGACAACCCCAGTGTGTCTCTCCATTATTTTTCCAGCACTCCACCATCCTTTGCCCCTCCCCCCACCCAGCCTCCAAGCCCACCACCACAAGGCCTGAAAAATTCAGCACTAGAGTCTTCTCTTGAGGGTGGAGTGTGATTTATATTGATTACAACTGGAAACATGCAACAGCAATAATAGAAATAGGTGGAGTCATTTATGATTATAAAAAATGTGCAATAGTTATGAATTTATTAAACCAGGTTTATTTAGATTCTCCGGCCTCCTCCACAGAAGCACAGATAGCAACCCCAGGATTACATAAAATAAGAATTACATAAATAAGATTACAGAGAATGCTACATTCCAGCTTTCAGACATTTCAGGGCAAAATGCAGGCCATATTCTCAGGGCATTGGAGATCTAGTTGCAACTATTAGACTTGTCATCCTGTTGATTATGCACACCCAAATCCCACGTTCATTTTAATGGCTACAACTGGAGTCGACCTGCATTCTTTTCTCAGGACAGTAGCACAAGCAAGGCCTCCAGACTATCCCCTTAGTCGTCTAGATTAGACAAATAGTATGTAGCAAATTGTAGCAAATTACAATCTACTCCCTAATGTTTGATAAATTTGGCTGGGGCAGTGAGGTCTGATGTGTAATGAATAATGTATAAGCTATGTTCTGCAAAGGACAATTATACTTGTTCTGGGAGTGGAGGAGATACAGGAGGCAATATTCACCGCCTACTACCCTGTTCATGGTAAAAAGCAGAGGGACAGGCAGAAAAAAGTTTTATTAAAATCCAGTCCTATCTACTAGTTTCTCAAAGCCCATCAGACTCAATTTTCGCACTAGCCTCAAAATGGGTGGCCAACATTCAGGCAGGAGCCTTATAAATATTTCAACTGTCTTATGCCAGTTGTAGAACCCTGATGCAATTATCAGGCACCAATGGTTGGAACATGGATTGTTGATCCATTGGCAGCAGTGTAGAGTGGCCTAACCACCAGCTGTTAAAGTGACTACTGAAGGTCACTTTCAAATGCACAGAAAAGTCATCAATGTTCTACCTGAACTCACAAAAATCTTTTCATCAGCTGTTGACCGCTCAATGGGGTTGCCTCACTCACTCACTCTTCTTTAAATGCTTACTCTAGCTCCATTCGCCACAGCCCTCCCCCAACCTGATTAGCAATCTGCCTGTGAATCAAAGTTCAAATATAACCCTAAGTAGTTTCTTGGGGTTGCAGGCACTTCAGCTGATTCTTTAATAGCTACAGTGTAATATATATTGGGTGCAGTGGATCAAAATCGCAACATTTCAGTGGAGAAAATTGAGACACAAGCAAATGGATAATAATGCTACTGGACAATTTGTGAAATTGCACTGTTCTCACAGTCCTTAAAACACAGGATAAGGGTCAATTTTTTAAAGTAAAGTGCAATGTACATAACTGTCTGCAAGGAAGGGCTTATATTAGAATCTTCCTGTTTACTTCTGGTCAACTGTTTTCTATGAAGAGAAGTTGCTTAAAAATACATAGTATTGATCAACACAATGAAAGTAAGACATCATCAGAAAATGGATGCTTTAACTGCAGAAGTGTAAGAGATGTAATGAGGTAAAGGCACAACTAAGAATTGTTCTCAAACACAAGGACTCAGAAATGACCCCTTGATTACAAACCTGTGTGGAAAATTTTGCCTAAAATGTTAAATTCTGGGCAGATACCAGAGTTCACAAAGGGTACTGAATCTTCCAGCCAAGGATGCCATGGTCAAATAAACAGCAGAACTTCAAAGCATTATCAGTAGCAGAGGAATAGTCTTGGATGTTTTCTTCAGAAATTCTGCATGGCAAGAGAGAGCTGGAGAAAAACAGGAACTCTAAAGATTTGGGCAAGTTTGTAATATTTTTAACTGAACATGTGACATTAAGGGTCGGATTTTCCCATCCTGACCCAGGGTCTAATTGCATTGGGAAGATTTATGACTGGCAGGTGAGACCTGATTCTGGGGTTCATCAGTGTGGAAAAGGGGACAAGCCTGCACCCAGCTAACCCAACGTTGCCTGCTCCATTCTAGCAAGTGTGAAGCGACATACATTCATATGCAGGGACCTGTTCTCTGCAAACAAAAGGAATACGTTCAAGCCTTGTACCTTTTTTAGATTACAGGGGCTTGGGGAGCCTATAGTTCCCCGTTACTTTCTCCATGGCCAATCAGTCAACTTGCCAACCAATCGGCACCCTTTTCTCCTGTATTATAAATTGTTGTGATCATTTGAAATTTGGCATTCTTGTGTTTGTCCTGATGAGTGCAAGATCAGAAAAGCTTCAGCAAAATGTCTCTTATTTGAGCAATATTCAAAAATAATCGTGTATTACTGTAAGTTTCCTCCTCGTGGTAAACACTGTAAACAGAGCATTAAATGGCATTGTCATTCTGTAACACCCTCTTTTAAAACTGACCTACATTTCATATTTACCAGCAGCAAGATAATCCTGTTTAGATCAACCAGAGTGGGGTGGGATCACTAAGAGGTTTTGGAAATGTTCAGATAACAATCTTGACTGATGATTGTTTTCGCAATCTGCTGGTCTGTGAAAGGTGTTGCTTTTAGAAGACAGTTGCTTTTGTAAATTTGATGATCTAATCAGTAAAATATTATTTTGATATGGATTTTATTTTCAGTGGAAATACCAAATACAGCACTAGAAGATAAGTATTCTAGTAACCATGGCAACCTAATCTACCCATGCTGCTTCTAGCATCTTTCAATTTGTTTCTATGTAATTGTGCAGTAATTCCTAAAGTGAGTTTATCTGTAAGGAACAATACTAAATGCAGTGTTCTATATTTCTACAGTACTAAAGGAAAAGAGAAGCATCTATTCTCACATTGGTGCCTGGATAATCAATGAGCGGAATTTTCCATTCCGGGCCTAAGTCCCGTGGTGGAGGCGGGAACCAGGAGTGTTTCCCGCCGTAGAGACCGGTGGGAATCCATGCTAAACCATGCGATGTTGACCTCATTAGTTATGCAGTGGAGGGTTTCCTGCCATTTTGTGCGGCACTGCAGGCTGGATGGCACGCTCCCTGCTGTCATATCCAGGCGCCATATTTAAAAGGTGCCTGGACATCAACTGACCCACTGTTGAAGGAGGAGATGGCCCACCAATCACAGGGAGCTCCAGCCGCCAAATTCAGTGGCGCATCCCTTGGAATTGCTGCTCCATGCAGTGGAGGACAAGAGGGGCATTGTCTGCCCTGAGGATGGAAGGAGGAGGCCGAGCTGTCAGACCAATCCTGTATGGGAGGATGTCTCCAGGGTGGTCAGTGCTCAGGGCTTCCACCAGAAGACTGCCCTGCAAGGCCAGAAACAGATGAATGACCTCATCCACGCTGCCAGGGTAAGTGAACCCTAAACTCCTCACACTTACCTCACTGAATGGTAGAGGGGACTTGGGCCTCAGTGACAAAGGCATCATCCATGCAGCCCATGCATAAAAGAGCTACAAAGCTGAAGGGGTCACAGGCAAGGGTGATTCCCAAGGGCTGGACACCCTCAGAAAATCCTGAGTGGAGGACAAAGGTCATAACCCCACTGCAGTCCATCTAGTCTGCAGGTGGAGAGGTCACTGTGGGTCCCTGGCCCTTCCAAAACAGAGAGCTCAGATGCTACCTGGGAGGGGGTGGGGAGGGAGGTGGAATGGGCTTAAGCGTTAAGGGCACCTGCAAGCACCACTTATGACATGCTCTGTGAGCCTTATCCTTCTATCTGTTTGGGCTCACTGCTCTGGAGGGTGCTGCCCCTGAACCCTTGTGGACAACCTGCAGTGTATCAATCACATGGCACACAATCCAGTGGGTTATTTGTAAGACTGGAAACACAAGAAATATACATGAAACCCAATTTCTCTCAACCACATCTCTCTTTGTGCAGGAAAAGTTTAGGCACAATAGGAGAGGGGGAGAGAGATAAGACGGGAAGGGACCGGCCTGACCTCAAAAACCTCACTGAGTTCAAGGAGTGGGCAGCCTAGCTGGCTGGTAAGGAACCAGACTGAGCCTGCGGTGATGGAGAGGTTGGCGGGCAGCCTTTATCCAGTAAGGATCCATGCATAATGTAGTCACATAGAAACCTAAGGGTCATGTGTTCCTCCATGTTGTAGGCAGCTCATGCAGTCAACTTGCTCTCTCTTCTCTCACTTACATGTGCCAGCAGGAAGAGGGCAAGGGAACAAGAGGAGACCCTGCCCAATGGTTCATCCAGCCCACAGATGACCGAGGAC
Organism: Cetorhinus maximus; assembly: GCF_964194155.1. Lineage (NCBI taxonomy): Eukaryota > Metazoa > Chordata > Chondrichthyes > Lamniformes > Cetorhinidae > Cetorhinus > Cetorhinus maximus. Next base: position 65,748,854 of record NC_135885.1, on the reverse strand, counting down.
ATCGGGGAGGAAGAAGAAATTGCACCTGTAGAGGCATCACAGCAGTCACCTGCACCCTCCACCAGCGCAGAGACACACATCTCAGTGGTTACTAGATGTAGTTCAGGCAGGGTCTCACATTCTGGTGGCCACCGCAAGGACATGTGTCCGCAGCAGGAGGAGGCAGGGTCAGCCAAGCTCACTGGCACTCAGAGGACCGCTGGGGAAGATGTATCTGCATTGTCCATGTCAGATGACAAGCCTCTGGGATCGCCCCTGTGCAAGATGCTGGAGAGGCAGCAAGAGATGGGGGAAAATCAGGTAGAGACGTTGGAGATCCTCAACAGAGTGGCACGTGAGGCGGAGGAGTCCATCCACCTGCTGGCTGATGAAGTGGCACCGATATGGGGAGAGTGGCGGACACCATGGAGAACCTGCTCCAGCAGAATGCCCAGTTTCTGCCAGAGATGCGTGCAGCCTGCACTCCATCGTTGTATCCATGAGTGAGCTTTTCTGTGAGAGGGAGATGGGGCATCTTAACCCCCACTTCAGGTGCCCCTTCCTCTTAAGGAGTCAGGCAGGGGCCCTCGGGCACTCAACGGGAGGAGGAGTGGCTGTTGGACGCCCTTGGGACCTCCACTTAGGACTCTCTGAGGGTGTCCAGCCCTTGGGAATTACCCTTGCCTGTGACCCCTTCAGCTTTTTCCTCTGTGACTGCAGAGGGAGCAGCTCCCACAGCAGGACAGCCAAAGTAAGCCGGGGCCCTCCAGGCCTCGGGTCTCCAGAGCAGGGCCGCCAAGGTCATCCAAGACAACAGGGTAAACTGGTCAGCAGGCTGCCTCCACCCCTGCTGTGGATGTTGGGAGAGCACTTGGAAGAAGTGGTAAGGAATGCAAGATTAAAAAGTTTTGATTTCACATGTGGTTGCATAGGTGCATTATAATTGTTAATGTTATGACACTTCTGTAAATAGAGTAGACTTACACCTTAATGAGGTCTGATGTGGTTTATTTGTGATTCATAGTCCTTAAGCCCCTGCGCCACCCCGCACCCCCCCACACCATCTTCAGGGAGACACTCCAGGCTGGGTCTATGTCCCTGGAATCATGCATGCGCAGGGAGGCATAGGTCTTTGCCAGGGCCCTTGCGAGCCATGTGCAAGAAGTCTCCCACGCACACTGAGCCTTTGACCTTCAGATGCTCATCTGCCCCAAGGCCCTAACATTGTAAGTACTACATGCTGGGGTTCCCCTTCACTTGTCCAGTTGAGATGACCTGCATCTCCGCCCACCCCCAATGAGCCAACTCCCACGCAGCATCTTGAGATCTCCACCATGAGTCTCTGCATAATTGTGAGTGGCCATGGTTCATGTTACCTTCAACATGCAGTCCAATACATTTACCCCTCCCCCACCTTGACCCACAGCCTCCTCCCCATAACCATTTACCCTCCAGGTGTAACATTTGACCTTCCACAGTTGCCTTTCAACCCACCCCCATCACCCTTCATCCCGTGTAGGTGAATGTCCACGTCACCTACCTTCCCGAGGAGCCCAACCCCATTACAATAGACATGCCCGCAATCCTCATCCTACCTACCCCCAGAATCTGCTATAACCTCCATATCCCCGCCAACAACCCTCAGTGCCCCTTCACCTGTCATTGCCAAGCCCACACCCTCCACCTTGCCAGCTCCCACGGCCCCCTTTAACCCTCACCATCCTTTCCCGTCGACAATTCCCTCAGTATGATCCCAGGCCTCATCAGTTGACACCATGGACCCCTCCCTTTCCCCTCATCCCCCCCATGCCTGTCCACACCTGCACATCCCCCTATGCCTGTTCACTTCTGCACAGACCACCATCCTGCCCTTCCCACCATCCCTCTCCATTCCAGCTCACCCATTCCACGACCCCCGCTGCAACTTTCTCCTTCCCCTGCCATCCCAACCTCTCCCACCCCCCTCTAGACCTCCACACCCACCCCACCTCTTCATTTCTCATCTAATCACCCCCCTCATCCCAGCAGAGACCATCGCCACCCAACAGTATCTCATGCAGCTCTCCACCTACAGCGAGAAGATCCACTTGCTGGAGTCTCCTGCAGTGAGGAGATCCACCTGCTGGAAGCTCCTGTAGTGAGGAGGTCCACATCCTGGAACCTCCTGCAGTGAGGAGATCCACCTGCTGGAAGCTCCTACAGTGAGGAGATCCACCTGCTGGAAGCTCCTGCAGTGAGGAGATCCACCTGCTGGAAGCTCCTGCAGTGAGGAGATCCACCTGCTGGAAGCTCCTGCAGTGAGGAGATCCACCTGCTGGAAGCTCCTGCAGTGAGGAGATCCACCTGCTGGAAGCTCCTGCAGTGAGGAGATCCACCTGCTGAAAGCTCCTGCAGTGAGGAGATCCTCATCCTGGAAGCTCCTGCAGTGAGGAAATCCACCTGATGGAAGCTCCTGCAGTGTGGAGATCCACATGCTGGAGTCTCCTGCAGTGAGGAGATCCACCTGATGGAAGCTCCTGCAGTGTGGAGATCCACCTGCTGGAAGCTCCTGCAGTGAGGAGATCCTCATCCTGGAAGCTCCTGCAGCGAGGAGATCCTCATCCCGGAAGCTCCTGCAGTGAGGAGATCCACCTGCTGGATGCTCCTACAGTGCGGAGATCCACCTGCTGGATGCTCCTACAGTGCGGAGATCCACCTGCTGGAGTCTCCTACAGTGAGGAGATGCACCTACTGGAAGCTCCTACAGTGAGGAGATCCTCATCCTGGAAGCTCCTGCAGTGAGGAGATCCACCTGCTGGAGTCTCCTGCAGTGAGGCGATCCACCTGCTGGAGCCTCCTGCAGTGAGGAGTTCCACATCCTGGAAGCTTCTACAGTGAGGAGATCCTCATCCTGGTAGCTCCTGCAGTGAGGAATTCCAGATCCTGGAGACTCCTGCAGTGAGGAGATCCACCTGCTGGAAGCTCCTGCAGTGAGTAGATCCACCTGCTGGAAGCTCCTGCAGTGAGGAGATGCACCTACTGGAAGCTCCTGCAGTGAGGAGATCCACCTGCTGGAAGCTCCTGCAGTGAGGCGATCCACCTTCTGGATCTCCTGCAGTGAGGAGATCCACCTGCTGGAAGCTCCTGCAGTGAGGAGATCCACCTGCTGGAAGCTCCTGCAGTGAGGATATCCACCTGCTGGAAGCTCCTGCAGTGAGGAGATCCACCTGCTGGAAGCTCCTACAGTGAGGAGATCCACCGGCTGGATCTCCTGCAGTGAGGAGATCCATCTGCTGGAAGCTCCTACAGTGAGGAGATCCACCTGCTGGAAGCTCCTACAGTGAGGAGATCCACCTGCTGGAAGCTCCTGCAGTGAGGAGATCCACCTGCTGGAGTCTCCTGCAGTGAGGCGATCCACCTGCTGGAGCCTCCTGCAGTGAGGAGTTCCACATCCTGGAAGCTTCTACAGTGAGGAGATCCTCATCCTGGTAGCTCCTGCAGTGAGGAATTCCAGATCCTGGAGACTCCTGCAGTGAGGAGATCCACCTGCTGGAAGCTCCTGCAGTGAGTAGATCCACCTGCTGGAAGCTCCTGCAGTGAGGAGATGCACCTACTGGAAGCTCCTGCAGTGAGGAGATCCACCTGCTGGAAGCTCCTGCAGTGAGGCGATCCACCTTCTGGATCTCCTGCAGTGAGGAGATCCACCTGCTGGAAGCTCCTGCAGTGAGGAGATCCACCTGCTGGAAGCTCCTGCAGTGAGGATATCCACCTGCTGGAAGCTCCTGCAGTGAGGAGATCCACCTGCTGGAAGCTCCTACAGTGAGGAGATCCACCGGCTGGATCTCCTGCAGTGAGGAGATCCATCTGCTGGAAGCTCCTACAGTGAGGAGATCCACCTGCTGGAAGCTCCTACAGTGAGGAGATCCACCTGCAGGAAGCTCCTGCAGTGAGGAGATCCACCTGCTGGAAACTCCTGCAGTGAGGAGATCTACATCCTGGAAGCTCCTACAGTGAGGAGATCCACCTGCTGGAAGCTCCTGCAGTGAGGAGATCCACCTGCTGGATGCTCCTACAGTGCAGAGATGCACCTACTGGAAGCTCCTACAGTGAGGAGATCCTCATCCTGGAAGCTGCTGCAGTGAGGAGATCCACCTGCTGGAGTCTCCTGCAGTGAGGCGATCCACCTGCTGGAGCCTCCTGCAGTGAGGAGTTCCACATGCTGGAAGCTTCTACAGTGAGGAGATCCTCATCCCGGTAGCTCCTGCAGTGAGGAATTACAGATCCTGGAGACTCCTGCAGTGAGGAGATCCACCTGCTGGAAGCTCCTGCAGTGAGGAGATCCATCTGCTGGAAGCTCCTGCAGTGAGGAGATCCACCTGCTGGAAGCTCCTGCAGTGAGGAGATCCACCTGCTGGAAGCTCCTGCAGTGAGGAGATCCACCCACTGGAAGCTCCTGCAGTGAGGAGATCCACCTACTGGAAGCTCCTGCAGTGAGGAGATCCACCTGCTGGAAGCTCCTGCAGTGAGGAGATCCACCTGCTGGAAGCTCCTGCAGTGAGGCGATCCACCTCCTGGATCTCCTGCAGTGAGGAGATCCACCTGCTGGAAGCTCCTGCAGTGAGGATATCCACCTGCTGGAAGCTCCTGCAGTGAGGATATCCACCTGCTGGAAGCTCCTGCAGTGAGGAGATCCACCTGCTGGAAGCTCCTACAGTGAGGAGATCCACCTGCTGGATCTCCTGCAGTGAGGAGATCCATCTGCTGGAAGCTCCTACAGTGAGGAGATCCACCTGCTGGAAGCTCCTGCAGTGAGGAGATCCACCTGCTGGAAGTTCCTACAGTGAGGAGATCCACCTGCTGGAAACTCCTACAGTGAGGAGATCTACATCCTGGAAGCTCCTGCAGTGAGGAGATCCACCTGCTGGAAGCTCCTGCAGTGAGGAGATCCACCTGCTGGAAGCTCCTGCAGTGAGGAGATACTCATCCTGGAAGCTCCTGCATTGAGGTGATCCTCATCCTGGGAGCTCCTGCAGTGAGGAGATCCACATCATGGGAGCTCCTGCAGTGAGGAGATCCACCTGCTGGAAGCTCCTGCAGTGAGGCGATCCACCTCCTGGATCTCCTGCAGTGAGGAGATCCACCTGCTGGAAGCTCCTGCAGTGAGGAGATCCACCTGCTGGAAGCTCCTGCAGTGAGGAGATCCACCTGCTGGATCTCCTGCAGTGAGGAGATCCATCTGCTGGAAGCTCCTACAGTGAGGAGATCCACCTGCTGGAAGCTCCTGCAGTGAGGAGATCCACCTGCTGGAAGTTCCTACAGTGAGGAGATCCACCTGCTGGAAACTCCTGCAGTGAGGAGATCTACATCCTGGAAGCTCCTGCAGTGAGGAGATCCACCTGCTGGAAGCTCCTGCAGTGAGGAGATCCACCTGCTGGAAGCTCCTGCAGTGAGGAGATACTCATCCTGGAAGCTCCTGCATTGAGGTGATCCTCATCCTGGGAGCTCCTGCAGTGAGGAGATCCTCATCCTGGAAGCTCCTGCAGTGAGGAGATCCACCTGCTGGAAGCTCCTGCAGTGAGGAGATCCATCTGATGGAAGCTCCTGCAGTGAGGCGATCCACCTGCGGGATCTCCTGCAGTGAGGAGATCCACCTGCTGGAAGCTCCTGCAGTGAGGAGATCCACCTGCTGGAAGCTCCTGCAGTGAGGAGATCCACCTGCTGGAAGCTCCTGCAGTGAGGATATCCACCTGCTGGATCTCCTGCAGTGAGGAGATCCACCTGCTGGAAGCTCCTACAGTGTGGAGATCCACATGCTGGATCTCCTGCAGTGAGGAGATCCACCTGCTGGAAACTCCTGCAGTGAGGAGATCTACATCCTGGAAGCTCCTGCAGTGAGGAGATCCACCCGCTGGAAGCTCCTGGAGTGAGAAGATCCACCTGCTGGAAGCTCCTGCAGTGAGGAGATCCTCATACTGGAAGCTCCTGCATTGAGGTGATCCTCATCCTGGGAGCTCCTGCAGTGAGGAGATCCACATCATGGGAGCTCCTGCAGTGAGGAGATCCACATCCTGGGAGCTCCTGCAGTGAGGAGATCCACATCCTGGGAGCTCCTGCAGTGAGGAGATCCACATCCTGGGAGCTCCTGCAGTGAGGAGACCCACATCCTGGGAGCTCCTGTAGTGAGGAGAATCTCTTCCTGGGAGCTCCTGCAGTGAGGAGATCCACATGCTGGAAGCTCCTGTAGTGAGGAGATCCTCATCCTGGAAGCTCCTGTAGTGAGGAGATCCTCATCCTGAAAAGTCCTGCAGTGAGGAGATCCACATCCTGGAAGCTCCTGCAGTGAGGAGATCCACATCCTGGAAGCTCCTGCAGTGAGGAGTTCCACATCCCGGAAGCTCCTGCAGTGCGGAGATCCACATGCTGGAAGCTCCTGCAGTGAGGAGATCCACATGCTGGAAGCTCCTGCAGTGAGGAGATCCACATCCTGGAAGCTCCTGCAGTGAGGAGATCCACATGCTGGAAGCTCCTGCAGTGATGAGATCCACATCTTTAAGCTCCAGTAGAATGACAATCCATATCCTGGAAGTTCCAGTAGCACGAAGATCCATGTCCTGGAAGCTCTTGCAGCGAGAAGCTCCACGTAGTTGATTCTCCACCCACACATAGCTGCACGTGGTGTTCCGGGGTCCATGGTCGCTGGATGCCCCCATCTTTCACCTTCTGCAAGCTGCCCCAGGCCACCTTCCAGGTGAGTACTGACATGTCCACGCCATGTTAGTCCAGTTGTAACCCAGACCAGCGTGATATCCGCTGGCTGCATGGAAAATTCGACAGGGGAAAATTCCGGTCAGGCCTTCATCTGCATCTTACTAACGGGATGCAAAATGGTTTCACACCGGCCTCTGGCAGGAATGGCGATCTGCCATGATGGGCTTGAGCGCACATTCCTGCCGTCATTTCACACCAGCTGCTGCCACATTGCTTCCCTCTCCCCGCCCACCGGGCCGTTTTTGGGATTGGAAAATTCTGCCTAATGCTTTTCTATGCTTATTATACATTCCCCTAGTGATATCAATTGGAATTTTATGGGGCAGTTCTCCTGATTACCCTGAGTAAATTAGGCCTGGAATTTTCTGGATTGGCATAAATCAAAGATATGCAGCACTTAATGCCAAAATGAATGCTTGTTCAGTTGACTAATTTATGCTAAACTTCCTCCCAGTCTCATTGCCATATGCTGAAACATATGTACGCAAAAACAAGCAGAAATCAGCATAAATAATCTTATTCTGAGAAAAGCACAAAAGTTATCCTACTTTCCTCCTTTAAGTCTCTCTTTACGAAAATTGAAATGCTGAAGCAATAAAAGCATAATATTTGCACATCAGCCACAGCAATTTTAAGAAAATGCAATTGTGGAAGCGTTTCAGTTTTTAGTGTAACACTCTCTGAAGCCATGAACAAGCATTCACAGACATAGGGTGGGATTTTCCAATCCCGCCCACCATGGGATCAGGAATTCCTGCCTGAAGACAACGGACCTTTTTCTGATCTGTCAAATTATCCATCCCACCCGCTATGATTCTTACAGTGGGCGGGAGCAGAAAATTTAGGCCATAGAAAATGTTGTGCAGGCCTCAGTAAGAATTTTTTTTTAAAGGCTAAAAATATACTGTTAAGCTCCATAAATTGTGATCTGCTGTTGCTAAATGTTTTGCCTTAAATCTATACCTGCAGAAAAACTGTAGCATAAGTAGAGGAAATTTGCATGAGCTGCTCTTTTGCACAGGGTGGGGCTATGTTCGATAAAGGCAGAGGGTTTTGGCTTATGTTTCATAGATTCATCGCAAAAGATTGAGGAAACTCAAACATGGTATGAAAAACTGATAGAAACCTTGGGCGAAATTTTATGGCAGCAGGATTTTACGTTCTTGCCAGAGCCAATGAGGTTTAGAATGTCTCGCCGCATTTTATGGCCCCGTCCCCGCCGAAACGGGGCTGTAAAATTCTGCCCCTTATCTCTGAATTTCCTCAATCTTTTGCACTGGGAATTGTTGTTTTACTCAAGTTTCCAGGAAATTCTGGGCCAGCGGTATGGTTTTATAATATAGCGACTGTGCCAATGAGAGAGTAATGAATACAAAGCTCAGAATCAGTCCAGTAAACAATTCCTTTTCGCTTCAAAGTTTATTATGCCACTGGGTTGTATTTTTATTGAACCTAAATCCTGACACCATTGTGATGCCTGTGAAATGTTATCAAGGTTGCTCCTTACATAGTTTGTAATGGCAGTGCTAGTCCTGAAATGTTTGTTTTATAGAATATAGAATTTCGCTGATCTTTAAGAGCAATCTAGACAGAGATCAAACTATGGGCTGCCTATCTGCCAGGCTGATTAATCTCTTACTGGAGAACGGTGGTTCGAAAGATAACATAGGGAATTATGAAAAGCTTTATAATACCTATGAAAAGTTATACCAAACCACATATAAGGACAAAACACAAGATTATCATAACTGAAGCTTTCTAAAGCTATTTTAAATTGAAACCTAATGTGCAAATATAAAGATTTTTTGAGAAAAAACAATATTTACTGTTCGTGTTTTTCCAATCCATGCACCAATTGTGGCTAAGGACTGTTATAATTGTCTGCTCTCGGGTACCAATGACTGTTCCTTTAATTTGTTTCCTTGTCCATTTCTTCAAAATGATGTGTCTCATGTTGGGAGCGCAGCAGTTTGGAGAGACTGCAGGTGTGAACACTGCACTTTGGAAAGTATTTTGCAATGATAGTGTTCAAGGGTTGAGATAAGGTGCTACCTTCTTTCAGCCAGATCAGTTTTGTTTACATCTGGATTTAATTTACATATTTAACATGCGGCGTAAAGTAAAGGCTTGATGAGGATCCTTGGAATATAAAACAAAAACAGAATTACCTGGAAAAACTCAGCAGGTCTGGCAGCATCGGTGGAGAAGAAAACAGTTGACGTTTCGAGTCCTCATGACCCTTCGGCAGAACTGAAGTATAGTTAGGAGAGAGGTGAAATATAAGCTGGTCTAAGGTGGGGGGCGGGGGGAGAGAGAAGTTGAAGGTGGGGTGGTTGTAGGGATAAGCAAGCAGTGATAGGAGCAGATAATCAAAAGATGTCACAGACAAAAGGATCAAAGAGGTGTTGAAGGTGGTGATATTATCTAAGAAAAGTGCTAATTAAGAATGGATGGCAGGATACTCAAGGTACAGCTCTAGTGGGGGTGGGGTGGAAAGACTAACAAAGTATTAGTTGTAGATTTAAAAATAATGGAAATAGGTGGGAAAAGAAGAATCTATATAAATTATTGAAAAAAAAGGGAGGGGGAAGAAACGGGGTGGGGATGGGGGGAGGGGGAGTTTAAGATCTAAAGTTGTTGAATTCAATATTCAGCCCGGAAGGCTGTAAAGTGCCTAGTCTGAAGATGAGGTGCTGTTCCTCCAGTTTGCGTTGGGCTTCACTGGAACAATGCAGCAAGCCAAGGACAGACATGTGGGCAAGAGAACAGGGTGGAGTGTTAAAATGGCAAGCGACAGGGAGGTTTGGGTCTTTTCAGCACTTTACAGCCTTCCGGGCTGAATATTGAATTCAACAACTTTAGATCTTAAACTCCCCCTCCCCCCTTCCCCACCTTGTTTCTTCCCCCTCCCTTTTTTTTCAATAATTTATATAGATTCTTCTTTTCCCACCTATTTCCATTATTTTTAAATCTACAACTAATACTTTGTTAGTCTTTCCACCCCACCCCCACTAGAGCTGTACCTTGAGTATCCTGCCATCCATTCTTAATTAGCACTTTTCTTAGATAATATCACCACCTTCAACACCTCTTTGATCCTTTTGTCTGTGACATCTTTTGATTATCTGCTCCTATCACTGCTTGCTTATCCCTACAACCACCCCACCTTCAACTTCTCTCTCCCCCCGCCCCCCACCTTAGACCAGCTTATATTTCACCTCTCTCCTAACTATACTTCAGTTCTGCCGAAGGGTCATGAGGACTCGAAACGTCAACTGTTTTCTTCTCCACCGATGCTGCCAGACCTGCTGAGTTTTTCCAGGTAATTCTGTTTTTGTTTTGGATTTCCAGCATCCGCAGTAGCTTTTAGCTCCTTGGAATATAACCTCGGCCAGAATTTTCTGGCCCCTCCCACCGACAGGATCTTCCAGTCCCGCTGAAGTCAATGGGCGTTTGGCTTGTCACATCCCCGCGGCAGGGTTGGAAAATTCCAGCCGTCACCTCTGCTACGGTATCTGCGAGCTAAATCTTAAGATTTTTCCACCTGTGGGATTTAAATGCCCAGATTACCTTTGTATACACTCTAATAGTCTTTAGAAAGAAACTACGTTTTTGTGGTGTTGAAAAATAAATGTACAAAATGTTAAATAATAAAACCTTTCCCTCTGTTGCATATATTTCATTGAACAAAATTTGCGTCCATAAATGGTGGTAAAGTCAGTTAAGGGCTAAGGGGACTGACACTATAAAAAACTGGACAAAACTGAGCTATAGAACGAGTTTCTGCTTTAAGATTACTGTTTTTTTCATGTTTATTCCTTTGATCTGCATACCTCTAGAATATCAATCAATTATGTAAAATGTAAAGCTAGAAACATGAATACTTCTAGAACCATAGAACCATAGAACACTACAGCACAGAAAACAGGCCATTTGGCCCTTCTAGTCTGTGCCGAAATATTATTCCGCTAATCCCATTGACCTGCACCCAGTCCATAACCCTTCAGACCTCTCCCATCCATGTATCTATCAAGTATCTAGTAAACTAAAAGTACCTAAAACTTGCCGTGTGTCCCACCTTAGGTTGTTAGCAGCTATGAGAGCTCCTTGGGTCAAACTTATTGAATCCTAGCTATTTCTACTGACAGTGAATCATTTTATGGTAACTATGTATTAGTCAGCCATAGAAATAGAATCATATCATAAATAAGAACAAATGTGGGCCCAAATTTAACTGAAAGCTCCTTCAGAGCCCCAAATAACCCCAGTGCAAGTCCGTAAAAGCCACTGAGAAAAATCCAGTATTGCCAGATTGTCACCAAAACCAGGAAGCCCCTCTGTCTGTCTCTCACAAGGCGAAGGGGGCAAAGCTGAAAGTATAGAATTCTTACTCTTGGAGTTCCAGATCCTCTGGTTCGGAGAGACTTGGTGTACTACTGGAGGATGTGATACTAAGAGAAATGGAGTATACTGGCAACTGTGAACTCCGCAGAAGAAATGGCCTCGACCCCTGAAGATAGGCAAAATTATTCTTTAAAAGGTGATTGAAAGGGTGATGATGCGCTGTCCAAGGGAGGGATAGTGGCAGCAGATTTTCCAGATGCACAGAGCAGCTGGATGCTGAAGATACACATGTAGTGGCAAGGACATCTATTGTCCACATGCAAATCAGATGCCCTTCCACAATTCATGTAAAGTTCTTATAGGTCAGCACTTGAGGTCACGAGAAGTTAGAATCCTAATGTAACTGGTAGGATAATGGTCCATGGATTTCTAGTCAAAAGTATCCTGAGGACGAAATATAGGATTAAATTTTAACCTGTGCCCAAATTGGGCATGAAGTTGACAGAGCAACTGCACTACCAGCACAAAGCCAGCGTCTAGAGAGTTGAACTTTTTCAGGTTCAAACCTCAGTAACATGATTCAGAGAGGAGACGTAAAAGAATTTAAGGAGGAGGTTCCAGAGGTGGGCCTGAGGTGACTTAGGCTTTTCTACCAATAGTGGTGTGAAGGGTTGGTGGGTGAATGGATGGCTAGAGTAGGATTCCGAAGGCTGCAGGAGGGATTTGCAAAGATAGAGTAGGATAAGGCTATGGAGCGTCTTGAAGATGGAGACAATGATTTTAAATTCAGTGTATTTAGGGAAGGGAAGCCAGTGTAAGATGAAGTGATGAGCAAGTAGAGTTTAATGCACAATAAGATCGAGGTTGCTGAGTTTGGACAGGTATAGAGGGTGGAGGATATTAGGACAATGACTAAAACACAAGTGGAGTTCTAATAGGACAGAGGCAGGAAATGCTGTGGCAGTGGAAATAAGCAGTGTTGGTGTTTTAAAATATATGGAGATTGAAGCTCTGCTGTGGATCAAACAGGTTTCACATGGTTTGGTTCAGCCTTGATGAAAGGTCAGCAAGGGGATGGAGTCAGTGGCAAGGGAGCACTATTTATAGAAAGTATAAGTGTAATAAACAGAAGAGACAGTTGTGGTCCATCAGGCTGTTGTCAAATTAAAAGTAAGGGCCATTCATTATTTTATCTTTCTACTCTTTAATTATTATCTTTGACAAATATCTATCCAGATCTCTCTCTGCATCCTTAGTGTCTCTGGGCGATTGGTTCTATATATTCAAAACCATCTAAGAAAAGTAGTTCAATCTAAAATGTCTGGACACATTTCCTCTTCTGAGTTGGATTCCATTCCCCCTTGTAAAATTCATAGTTGTATCAAATATGCTACTGGGTTTAATTTATCTTTATTCTTTAGGATGAATAAAGTATTTAGAATTATGTAGAAACTTAGCACTGTTTCCCCCCACCATCCCATTTATATCTTTTACAAATTTCCTTCCATCCCAAGTCTCATTGCTCTCCAGCTGACATTACTGATATGTGACCAGGTCTGGTGCAATTGTTTTAGCTTCCAAATTAATGAAAATATTTTCTATTATGGATTAAACCATGGAATTTTTGATAAATTTCTAATTTTAAAATTATATGAAGATAGATTCTTAGGACATCTTCTGAATTAGCAGCAATGTATGGAATTATGAATTATGAAACTTGAGGCTGGTGGCAGTAAATGAATAGAAGAGAAAAAAAGTAATTGCATTTTTTCAATGAGTTATGTAAGGATTGCACAGTGTATTATCATGACAATATTTTGAACCCCCTTTGTTGTGTACTCCAAGCACGCATGTTTGGATTGCACAGCAGAGGACACATGGGTGATGATGCATTATGCCAGGCTTTTGACTTGATTGCACTTCGCCCTTGTATAACTTGCTGGGTGTCACTTTTTTGCATGTCAGAAGAGGTGTTTGAATGCAACTAAGAGGTCAAATGATGTTACAGATACCTGTGACAGCGGCCTGGGACAAGTCATGCCTGTATAAAGTGAGGACTGGGACATCGAAGGCTGTGTTTGTGAAGTGCTTTAAAGTTAAGTAGACTGGCTGTAACTTTGATCATTGATTCCTGGACAAAGATTGGATCAATATTAACCAATTGATCATTGATTCCTGGTCAAAGATTGGTCTAACCTTTGGTTAGAATAGGCTAGTCTCAGGAGTGCCTGAAGCACACCATTCCCCTTTCCACAATGAGAGTAATGTTGGTATCCCTTTGGTCTGAAGAATAGCTCAAATAAATAAACAATTTGCATTTACGTAGGTCATAAAGTTCCAAAATGCTTCATACCCAATTATTTGTTTTTGAAGTTTGGTCACTGGTGTAATGTAGGGAAACACAGCAGCTAATGTGCACACAGCAAACTCCCACAAATGGCAAAAGGTGATGATCAGACAATCTGTTTTAGTGATTTTTGTTGAAGGTGTGTTGGCCAAGACAATGAAGGAGGATGGAGGTAAGCTTGAGGCTACTTTGGATGCCTGCGGAGATCAAGCATTATGATGGAGAGGGGCTGTTGGCTGACTCTATTATCCTACAAATCTTTATAATAACATATTATAATCTAAACTTAGAGGATGATGTTATTGAAAGTAATGGTTCATCAGGGAGGTGATGCAAAAGCTGTGCCCATTGGAGAAAGGGCTTCAACCACACTCAAGGCATCACATCTGTGATCACTGTCCGAATCGATTTGTCTTTTGCCACAGAATCATTCCAGCTTGGCATTGGAAATAGATACGATATTAATCTGTATGTGTGTATATAGAAAGTGATGGGTGCTTAATTCATAAGCAAATACCTACATAAAATTTCCCTTGGCTCAGGAATGTGCAGACCCAAATATTTGGCTTTTTCCAGATGGCAAGATTTCCAAAGAGCATACAGTAATGGATGGGAACCATGTAACCTTGTGTGCTGCTTCTCCATGGATACACATCATGCAACTGACTGTCAAGTTGTTTTCATGAAGCCTTAATTCTACAAGTCAATTATTCCTCCCTTGTTTATAGATTGCTAGCAGTGAAGGTGTTCAAAGCTAACTGCTGCTACCTTAGCTGATGATTTCCTTCCATTATCCCAATAGAACAATTGAGAGAAGATGTAATGATGTCCATGCCTTCACCAGGGCAAATAATGAGAACATATCAGACATTTTCAAGCAGTACTTCCAGTGCTTCGACAGCATCAACTTAACTGTCACAGATCATAGTGGCTTGCTGAATCGTGCAGAATACTATAGAGTGCTATTGAAAGACGGATCCATCTACAGGATTGGTTAATTTAGTTTGTTTTGTAAAAAAAAGAGTTACAGGATTTGCACCTAGAATTTAATAACGAGATACACATGATCAGGAGGATGATGGAGTAGAGAAGGTGGACTTGCAGAGCCCTCCTGTGTCTGCTAAACAAATTCAGCAAACTTTAATTGGGGAAACCATTGCATGAGCTAAACAGCAACTGCTGCCCCTCCACAATATGGGCTGAATTTTAACCTAGGAAAACAAGTGGGTTTGGATAAGATATGGGGCTAAAGCTTGAAAGATCCGTTTCCCAACAAAAAGCTCACATTCAACTTGTCCATTTCTAATTTTAGCTAAGGCCAGCTGGTGAATGGATGACTACTCATTCCAAGGAGGTGGGTTTGGAACTTCAAATATGATAATGAGGCTGTGAATTGCATTGTCATTCATCTGTTCAACTTTAACTCTGGTTTACCAGGTTTCCCATGCTCAGGAAATTCAGTAACTTTATCGATTCCCTTCCCACCACCAGGCTCTCGACACCCCCCAGGAACCCGATCAGCCCCCTTGGGATCAAGCATCCCAGGGTTGATCCCCACATACCCCCACCTCCCCTGGGGCCACCCACCATCAACCCACCCCCATTCCCCTTGACAGATCCTTCAATCAAACCCCTTTTCCCTGAGATCACATCCCCCGCCACGGACTTACTTGGTCCTGTAGCCTTCAGCAACCAGTTCCCCATCTGACTGGAGGCCAGTCTTTCAATCACGATGACTTCTGGGCAGGAAAACAGTTGTAGTCATGTTAGGGGGAGGCGGTGGCGTAATGGTATTGTCGCTGGACTAGTAATCCAGAGACCCAGGGTAATGCTCTGGGGACCCAGGTCCAATACAATTCAAGAATTCAGAATTCAATAAAAATCTGGAATCAAAAGTCCAATGATGACCATGAAACCATTGTCGATTGTTGTAAAAACCCATCTGGTTCACAAATGTCCTTTAGGGAAGGAAATCTGTTGTCCTTACCTGGTCTGGCCTACATGTGACTCCAGACCCACAGCAATGTGGTTGAATCTAAAATGCCCTTTAAAATGGCCTAGCAAGCCACTTAGTGGTAATAAACCGCTGCAAAGACACAAAAAAGGAATGAAACCAGACAGACCACCCAGCATCGACCTAGGCACCGGAAACGGCAATCGCAGCCTTGTTGCCCCTGTAAAGTCCTACTTACCAACATCTGGGGGCTAGTGCCAAAATTGGGAGAGCTGCCTCAAAGGCTAGTCAAGCAACAGCCTGACATAGTCATCCTAACGGGATCATACCTTACAGATAGTGTCCCAGATTCCACTATCACCATCCCTGGTTATATCCTGTCACACTGGCAGGATAGACCCAGAAGAGGTGGCGGCACAGTGGTATACAGTCGGGAGGGAGTTGCGCTGGGAGTCCTCAACGTCAACTCCGGACCCCATGAAGTCTCATGGCATCAGGGCAAACATGGGCAAGGAAGCCCCCTGCTGATTACCAAATACCACCCACCCTCAGCTGATGATTCAGTGTTCCTCCATGTTGAATATCACTTGGAGGAAGCACTGAGGGCGGCAAGGGTGCAGAATGTTACAGCCTTGGTTCAATGTCCATCACCAAGAGTGGCCCCGTAGCACCACTACTGCTCGAGCTGAGTGAGTCCTAAATGACATAGCTGCTAGACTGGGTCTGCGGCAGGTGGTGAGGGAACCAACAAGAGGGAAAAACATACTTGACCTCATCCTCACCAACCTGCCTGCCTCAGATGTATCTGTCCATGACAGTATCAGTAGTAGTGACCATCGCATAGTCATCGTGGAGACGAAGTCCTCCCTTCACATTGAGGATACCCTCAATCTTGTTGTGTGGCACTACCAACGTGCTAAATGTGATAGATTTTGAACAGATCGAGCAACTCAAGACTGGGCATCCATGAGGCGCTGTGGGCCTTCAGCAGCAGCAAAATTGTACTCGAACACAATCTGTAACCTCATGGCCCAGCATATCCTCCACTCTACCATTACCATCAAGCCAGGGGATCAACCCTAGTTCAATGAAGAGTGCAGGAGGGCATGCCAGGAGCAGCACCAGGCATACCTAAAAATGAGGTGTTAACCTGGTGAAGCTATAAAACAAGACTACTTGCATGCCAAACAGCATAAGCAGCAAGTGATAGGCAGAGCTAAGCGATCCCACAACCAACGGATCAGATATAAGCTCTGCAGTCCTACCACATCCAGTCATGAATGGTAGTGGACAATTAAACAACTCACTGGAGGTGGAGAAGGCTCCACAAATATCCCCATCCTCAATGATGGAGGAGCCCAGCAAGGCAGTGCAAAAGATAAGGCTGAAGCATTTGCAACAATCTTCAGCCAGAAGTGCCAAGTGGATGATCCATCTCAGCCTCCTCCAGAAGTCCCCAGCATTACAGATGCCAGTCTTCAGCCAATTCGATTCACTCCACATGATATCAAGAAACGGCTGAAGGCACTGGATACTGCAAAGGCTCTGGGTCCTGACAATATTCCGACAATAGTACTGAAGTCTTGTGCTCCAGAACTTGCCGCGCCCCTAGCCAAGCTGTTCCAGTACAGCTACAACACTGGCAGCTACCCGGCTATGTGGAAAATTGCCCAGGCATGTCCTGTACACAAAAAGCAGGACAAATCCAACCCGGCCAATTACCGCACCATCAGTCTATTCTCGATCATCCATAAAGTAATGGAAGGGATCATCAACAGTGCTATCAAGCGGCACTTGCTTAGCAATAACCTGCTCACTTGATGCCCAGTTTGTGTTCTGCCAGGGCCACTCAGCTCCTGACCTCATTACAGCCTTGGTTCAAACATAGACAAAAGAGCTGAACTCCTGAGGTGAGGTGAGAGTGACTGCCCTTGACATCAAGGCAGCATTTGACTGAGTGTGGCATCAAGGAGCCCCAGCAAAACTGGAGTCAATGGGAATCGGGGAAAACTCTCTGTTGGTTGGAGTCATACCTAGCACAAAGGAAGATGTGGTTGTTGGAGGTCAGTCATCTCAGCTCCCGGACATCACTGCAGGAGTTCCTCAGGGTAGTGTCCTAGGCCCAACCATCTTCAGCTGCTTCATCAATGACCTTCCTTCCATCATAAAGTCAGAAGTGGGGATGTTCGCTGATGATTGCACAATGTTCAGCACCATTCGCGACTCCTCAGATACTGAAGCAGTCTATGTCCAAATGCAGCAAGACCTGGACAATATTCAGGCTTGGGCTGACAAGTTGGAAGTAACATTCGCACCACACAAGTGTCAGGCAATGACCATCTCCAACAAGAGAGAATCCAACCATGGCCCCTTGATGTTCAATGGCATTACCATCACT
Source organism: Cetorhinus maximus (assembly GCF_964194155.1). NCBI lineage: Eukaryota > Metazoa > Chordata > Chondrichthyes > Lamniformes > Cetorhinidae > Cetorhinus > Cetorhinus maximus. The sequence continues at coordinate 65,731,085 of NC_135885.1, read as the reverse complement.
GAATCCCACACTATCAACATCCTTGGAGTTACCATTGACCAGAAATTGAACTGGATTAGCCATATAAATACTGTGGCTACACGAGCAGGTCAGAGGCTAGGAATTCTGCAAGAAGTAACGCGCCTCCTGACTCTCCAAAGCCTGTCCATCATCTACAAGGCACAAGTCAGAAGTATGATGGAATACTCCCCACTTGCCTGGATGAGTGCAGCTCCTACAACACTGAAAAAGGTGGACACCATCTAGGACAAAGCAGTCGGCTTGATTGGCACCACATCCATAAACATTCACTCCCTCTACCACTGACACAGTAGCAGCTGTGTGTACCATCTACAAGATGCACTGCAGCAATTCACCAAGGCTCCTAGACAGCACCTTCCAAACCCACAACCACTACCATTTAGAAGGACAAGGGCAGCAGATAGATGGGAACATCGCCACCTGGATGTTCTCCTCCAAGTCACTCACCATCCTGACTTGGAAATATATCGCCGTTCCTTCACTGTCGCTGGGCAAAATCCTGGAACTCCCTTCCTAACAGCACTTCGGGTGTACCTACACCACATGGACTGCAGCAGGTCAAGAAGGCAGCTCACCACCACCTTCTCAAGGGCAATTAGAGATGGGCAATAAATGCTGGCCTTGCCAACGAAGCCCACAACCCATGAATGAATTTTTGTGAAACATTGTGAACTCCACAGGGTACAGAGAATCCTGATATCTGAGCTTCCTGGCAATTTGGACCCACTAACCAACGCTAGCCCCATCTCCCGGCAGGTCAATACAAATTTAACCCTACATAACCCATTGCTACTCCCCTGCAATATGTGACAATCATCGCAAAGCACTTAAGAATATGCTACTGCCTCAATAAATATCAATGCTGTGTAAAAATTATTAACCCCGCATTAATTAAATGTGCCTTTTCTTAGCGCTTTGGAACAATTGATGAATGCACTACTGGACTACCTATTTTTATGCTTCTTCATTATGCTGGTCCTGTGTTAGAGCTGCTGTATGAGTCCCTGGGATCAGGAAAACTCTTTCTCTTCATCAGTGCCATTGTTTGAGGGGCCTGCTTCCAGTTGTTGCATTTCCACTGAGGTAAGGACAGTCTGGCCCAATGTACATTCCAGCTACAGTGAGGTTCTCAGAGCAATTTGTTAAACTGATGTTATGAATGCAAGACTTTACAAGGCAGTTTATGTTTTATGAAAGTTTACAGACGTTTGACCAGCAACAGGCACATGTGATTTGGTTATCATGGAGACAGAAGCCCAGGTTGAAACCCATAGAAACGCGAGTGTCAATATTCATACCTTAAGACAATAAAGGGGCAGCTGGTCTTGTTGGACACTGACACCCAGGCTGGAATTTTCTAGCACTGCTGGTGTCAGGCGCCATGGTGGATGGGGGTGGGGGGACAATATGTTGAGAAGGCAAAAAATCAGTTTCAGGCTGTTGTGAAACCAGTTTGCAATTGTCTGCTCCACATGTCAATGGCGGGCTGGCTTTCCCACTGCCACACTTCGAGAGCTTAATTTCAATACTTTAGCATCTCATTATCAGCCCTGCTGGCTGGAATCACCTCCCCACGTCAAATTTACTGCCCATGTCAGCGTGACTTCAGAACGGCGTGCTTCACGACTGCCTTTAAAAGGCGTGCACCTGGCGACCTGAGTTTCAAGGGGAACTCGGAGGTGAGTGCGCACAACTTTGCGCAGTGCTCACAAGCATTGCTCAAAGGACATCAAGAAAGAGGCACTGCGCATTCATGTGGGGCACAGGCAAGTCACTTTTTCCTGGCTGGCTTTCAGTGCGGTGCCAAGGCAAGGACTCCAGTGTGGGTCAGGCAAAGAGGGTAGAAAATGTAGGGCAATGCAGCACAGACTGAAGCAAGTACTCAAGCACATACTGGGACAGGGTGGGGCGGAGGGGTGGGGTGAGGGAAGCAGCCACACACTTGGAAAAGCTTGTCAAAAGTGAGCATTCTTCTGCAGCTGAGACCGTTCAGCTGCAGCCCATTGACATGCTTGGAGTCAGGCCTCTGAAGCTTTTCTGCCCACGCAAGCAACAGAAAAGCATGAAAGTGGCACCAAATGCTCCAGAACATTTCATCCCTTGAGTGCAGACTGCAAATTAATGTGCATTTTAGGGGGCAGCAGAGCAATTAGTTGACTGAACACGCTGTACAATCCCCTTGTGAAAGGTGGCCATGGCGCAGTCACTGGCGGAGGCGCTCACAGCCCCTTGCGATGTCTTTGTTAAGGTTTGGACCAGTCTCCCACATGGTTCAAGTTAACAGCACAGCCTTGCAGTGCGGGTTAGGAGGATGCCTGCATCTGAGCTGAGAGCTTAGTCAGTCCAGTGCCTCCAATCAGTCAAGTGGAGTGGGGTGGAGATGGGTGGGGTTTCGGACAGCCATGAAGCACACTACACACTGGCCATTCAAGTGGTGGCCAGCACTCTTCTGCATGAGTGAAGGGGGCTTCAGACTTAACAAAAAAAGGTTCTTAAGACCCCACTGCTCACCCATGCGTCTCTCTCTTTGATCCTGTAGGAGGTGAACATCAGGATCATGGAGCCTGGTGATTTAGTGGTATGTCTCATTGCTTACAGAGACCAGAGAAGAAGAAGAAAAGAGCAGTGGAGGCACTGGCTTGGCGAAGGGAGGAGCATCTCCCTCAAGATGAAGGGGCGGCAGGGCCTGCTGTGCATGCAGCTGAAGATCCACAGCGAGCCATTGCTCGTAGGCGCCTCGCAAGACACAGGGACTACAGACGGCGCTTGTCATTCCTGCAGCTGACTGATAACCAGTGTCGCTGAAGACTGCACATGTCTAGGGAACTGGTTGGTCACATATGCCACCTGCTACCGGATTTGGTGCCATGGGGACATGGAAGGCATCCACTGCCAGTGGCCGCAAAAGTGACCGTGGTGCTCAATTTTTACACTAGTGGCTCTTTCCTGGGCTCCACAGGTGATCTGTGTGGGATCTCGCAAGCCTTCACGCACAAATGCATCCCACAAGGTCACGTGCCATCTTCGTGAAGACACAGAACTTTGTGCATTTTGACTGGGACCAGGCAAGCCAGGAAGCAAGAGCGCTGGGATTTGTGCAGATCTCAGGTTTTCCACAGGTGCAGGGTGCCATCAACTGCACTCACATGGCACTTAGATCTCCGTGGCAACAAGCAGTCAACTACGTCAGCTGCAAGGGCTTCCACCCACTGAATGTTCAGCTGGAGTGCGACCACCACAAACGCAACCTACAGTTCTGCGCATGATTCCCAAGGAGCGTCCACAACTCCTACATCCTTTCAGGAGTTCAAAAAGGCTGCAGGGTTGGCTACTTGCAGACAAGGGCTACCCACAGAGGACATGGCTAATGACGCCCGTGCAGCGGCCTCAGACTGCAGCAGAGCGATGGGATAACGAGGCTCATGACGCGACCCAGACTTTGGTGGAGCAAATGATAGTCATTTTGAAAACGAGGTTCCGATGCCTTGACAGGTCCGGTGGAGCACTGCAATACAGTCTTCAGAGGGTGTCATGCACCATCGTCGCTTGCTGCGTGCTCCACAACCTAGTGCTGAAACAGGGGAGGGCCTGGCTGAGGAGGAGATGGAAGAGCTGCATGTCTCCTCCAATGAGGAGGATGTCGACAGGGATGATGGTGATGAGGTCCTTGAAGGCGAGGATGCCAGCGATGAGGCCATCGCACCTGTCAGACGAGGCAGGCGCGCTCGGGAGGCCCTCATAGCCACAAGATTCGTGGACAATGATGACGAGATACAGTGAGGACAGTCCTGACATCCTCACCTTGTAGCTGTGAATGTTTGACTCCTGTGTGGCTGTTGGCAGCGCACATACCCTCTGTGCTCATGGACAAGCTGAGTGAGTGGGCAAATGCATGGCAGATGCAGTATAATGTGGATAAATGTGGGGTTATCCACTTTGGTGGCAAAAACAGGAAGGCAGATTATTATCTGAATGGCTATAAATTGAGAGAGGGGAATGTGCAACGAGACTTGGGTGTCCTCGTACACCAGTCGTTGAAGATAAGCATGCAGGTGCAGCAGGTGGTAAAGAAGGCAAATGATACGTTGGCCTTCATAGCCAGAGGATTCAAGTACAGGAACAGGGATGTCTTACTGCAATTGTACAGGGCCTTGGTGAGACCGCACCTGGAATATTGTGTGCAGTTTTGGTCTCCTTATCTGAGGAAGGATGTACTTGCTAAAGAGGGAGTGCAGCAAAGGTTTACCTGACTGATTCCTGGGATGGCGGGACTGACATATGAGGAGAGATTGAGTCGGTTAGAATTATATTCGCTGGAGTTCCGAAGAATGAGGGAGGATCTCATAGAAACCTATAAAATTCTAACAGGACTAGACAGGGTAGATGCAGGAAGAATGTTCCTGATGGTGAGGGAGTCCAGAACCAGGGGTCACAGCCTGAGGATACGGGGTGGACCATTTAGGACTGAGATGAGGAGAATTTCTTCACCCAGAGAGTGGTGAGCCTGTGGAATTCGTTACCACAGAAAGTAGTTGAAGCCAAAACATTGTATGTTTTCAAGAAGGAGTTAGATATAGCTCTTGGGGTGAAAGGGATCAAAGGATATGGGGAGAAAGCGGGAGTAGGCTATTGAGTTGGATGATCAGCCATGATCCTAATGAATGGCGGAGCAAGCTCAAAGGGCCGAATGGCCTACTCCTCCTAGTTTCTATGTCTCTATGTGCTCAGGCTCATGTCATGGAATTGCAGTGGAGGCTGTAATTGTTGCTAGATTCCAGGAAGATGATGACGACATGCAGTGAGGACACTCCATAGATCTTCACATTGCCTCTGTGAATGTCTGACTCCTGTCTGGCCGAGGGCAGCTTGCTTGCGCTCTGTGATCAGGGTCATATCATGGACACGCGGCCGTGAAACTTTAAGTGCACCTGATTCATTGTCAGCCTTCAGCACCTGACCTCTTCAGGACCACACTGTCATTGGACATATATGGTCCAATGCACCTCAAAGGTGCTGAGAGCACACAGAGAGAATGACAGAACTCTGTGACACCTGCCCACAACATCCTGTCAGCAATGACAAGCACCATTGAGGTGCAGGCATCACTAATGTGTCCAGTGAATGTGAAGCTGAACCATCACTTTGGTCTGAAGGTTACACATTGCGCAGGGAAGAGGCCCTGGACTGAGACACCTGCCTCTATCTTGTGCAGGAACCGAGGTTTCACACCTGAGTGACAGGAACACTGCTCATCATAACAAGGAGCCATAAGCAAGGAGACATTCTTGGGAGTTTATTTACAATAGTGAACATTATAAGCGATTAACACCCATGCCCAGGTGGTACAACTACACCTTCTTAATCTTCCTAACCCTGCTGCATCTTGGTGCTCCCCTGACATCCACAGCGGAGGTGGAGGCAGCCGTCTGTGATGACCTTGGCGGGTGTCCTCTGGAGGGCCGAGACCAGGAGGATCCTGGCCTGCTTTCGGGGTCCTGCTGTGTGGCAACGACACTCTCCTCAGTCTGTAGACCTGGAGCTGCTGGGTCACCAGAAGGGCTGATTGAGCTACCCCACATCCCTCTCGCGTTGACAATGTTGGAGGCCAACTATGGCGTCAGCAATGGAGTTGAGCCTACGCAGCATTGCAGAACCAATGTCCTGGACCAAGGCCTCCATGGCAGCCTCCATCCTGCCAGTGTTGATCTCATTGCATTGGCATGCCAGCCCTACCACCTCAGATTGAAGGTGGATGGACTCTCCATCGTGCCATGCAATCTGAGGAGTGCAGCAGATATCCCTTCCTGATGTTCCTGAGCTTGCCTTTGCAGCTCCAGCAACTGAGATATGACCAAGTCCAAAGGCTCGTCATCTGACTCGGAGTCAGCAGATATCTGGCCTCCAGCAGTCTTCTGAGTGCTGGAAACCTGGGAAGTCCCTGCCGCTGCCTGCTGTGGATCAGACAGTGCGATGTGCTCATCAGATTATGACCTCAAGGCTACTCTAGAACTAGGCCCCACCAAGGTGTGTGTCTCTGCACTGATGGAGGGTGTGGGTGAGCGCTGTGACAGGTCTTCAATTAGGGTGTCATCAGATTCTTCTTCCGAGGTGTCTTTGGGGCTTGAATTGAGGACTTGGGTCATGGACCCCCTTGGCTGCTTCCCAGATGTGCCTGCGAAAGCAAGAAGAGACAATTAGTGCATGGAAGGGAACTGCAGAACAGGGGAACTAACTCACAGCATGGTTTTCTGATGGATGTTGCACTGCTGGATCCTCACTTGGTTGATCACCAGCAACCTCACTGTTAGCACAGGAAAGGTCCAGATTGTCGCCAACCAGCTGGATGACTCTATTTTCAAAGTCTGTGAGTACATTGATGACAGGCATTCCTCCTCCAGTCTGCAACAGGAGTCCTGCCTGAAGACAGAAGGAGGGAGTGTAAGCAGGAGGCCTGCCAGGCCTGATGAGAAGGATGCCTGGCATGTGTGGGTGGTGAGTGGTGCCATGGACAGGATGAGGACACAATCCGCAGAGCAGGTGAAGGTGTGTGTGAGAGAGTGAATGGCGATGTGACTTGAACTGGCAGTGAGTGAGATCCCTGTGGGTGTGTGATGGGTTTGTGAGTGTGTGAGTTGAGAGTGATGAGAAGACTGACTTACCCTGGCAGAACAGAGGAGATCATTCATCCTCTTTCGGCACCGGGTGTCTGTCCTCTTTTGCAGGGCGTTGGCGTTGACCACTGCTTGCACCGCCTTCCATGCTGGATTGATCACCTTGCTTGTTGGTCTTTGCCCAGAACGGGGGTAGAGGACTTCATGGCGGGCCTCCACTACGCCCAATAGGCACCCTAGGGAGGTGTCACTAAATTTGGGGGCAGCTTGTTTCCTTCCTTTGGCTGCCATGATTTCTAGCAACTTCCGATCCCTTCGAGAGTGCTAGCTCTGTGCAGGGACACCCTTTAAATATGGCGCCCAGATTACTGGAGGCCTAAGGTGATGGCGGGCGGGTGAATCAGAGGCTGCCCCGTCAGCGATCTGGCCTGTTTCCTGGGAATGCATTGTTAATGAGGTGGAATACGCCAGGAATGGGACAATACAGTGCGAAAGCCCGCCATTGTGGCTGGCAGGTAAAACGACTGTTTTCCTGCCTGCTACCGCACTTTGCCCTCAGCCTTAGTCAGAGAGATTTGGAGAGGAAAACCAAACACAGCGGCTGCTGTGGCAAGCGGGGGAAAAGGCTGTTAACCGCCAAGCAGAATACTAGTGAGAATATATTCCCTGTTTGAAGAGACAGGACTTGTAGAGATTTAAAGAACCAGGAGTCACCAGAGGGTGCCATACTGCTGCTGAAAATCAGTTCAGTTATGCACAGGAGATTGAGTGAATGAACTTTCAAAGGACACTGGACGGCTTGCCCTGGTGGGACAGGGAGAAGAGAGCCTGTAGGATTGCCAGGAGGAATTTGGGACTTCAATTACGAGGCTACATATCTGCTGAGAGTGACGAGTAAAGTATAAACGTGTGGTGGAATTTAAAGCCATGCCCGACCACACATTTGGTGACGGGGGCGGGGGCAATTAATCAGGCAGGAAGGTAGTGGGTAGCAACCCAATTACCCCAATTAAGGCCATGGCCGGAAGGCCTGTGGGCAGTATTCCCACCATGCCACCAATTGAGGCCCTTAATTGGGCAAGTAATGCACACTTAAAGGGCCTCATCCCACTGCCATAGTTATTAACCCAGCAGTGGGCAGGAGAGCTTGCCATATTGGGCGCATGACAAGCAAACCCTTGTGCAGTTGCTTGTAGGATTCAAGGACACTCAGTGCCTGATTGAAGGCCCGGGAAGGGAGTGCCTGCTGAGTGCCACCCCTCTGCCCTGGCTGCGAGTTCCAGAGAATGAGCGAAAAAGTAAACCTTGAATTTCAAAGAGAAAGAAACTAGAATGAGAAAAATTACAAAGAAAGTTTAAACTCTACAAAGAATAGCTTCAATTACATGAACAAGAGTGGCAGGAAAACTTGAGAATGACTTAGATTTAACCCCTAGGGATGAATATTATGGGAGGTGGTGGGGGACGTGGGAGGGTGTGGTGGGTGCAGGCGTTTCAGCCCCCAGATGCAAATTCAGCATGGAGCCAACCCATTCCACGCCAGCCTGCCCCATAGCCATGACACGCTGCAGGCTGGCTAAACAAGGGCCAAGTGGTACTTTCACCTCTCATTGAGGGGGGATGTCCTGCCCTCGGGAGCTGCTGGCCAATTAGATTGGCTGGCAGCTCCATTTGTCCCAGCAGTGAAGAGCACATTATTGAGCATTGTTGGGACTGCGAGAGGAGGAGGAAGAAGGCCCATGGATCCCCAGGAACAGCCAAGTCCAGGGTCTTGGGCAGGGAGGGTTTGAGCAGATCAGGGAGTAGGGTGTGGGTGTGGGGTGGGGGGGATGTGGATTTAAGGCTGTTGACAGGTAGGAAGAAAGGGCGGAAGTTCTATCTTAACGGGGAGTTGCCCCCACAATTGGCAAAGGGCAGGCCCCGAAGATAGAATCCCCCTTCCTCTCATCCTAGAAGAGATTATTTTTTAAAAATCAGGCTGCCTATTCCCGCCCGACTGCCCATGCCAAATGTTTTATGGTGTGGGCAGTGTAATATCGGGGTCATTTGGCTTGGTAACAAGCCTAATTGACCCTTGATTATCTTTTTAAATAGATAATGTATATGGAGATACCTTACGCCTGTCCCCCCCTCACCCATATTTTGGGGGTGAGCTTGTGGATGGGTGGGAATGTAGTGGGATGGGCACCCACCATATTTTATGTACCCTCCTGCCAAAAATACGCCTGGCAGGGGCACATAAAATGCAGTCCCTAGATTTGCTTTGACAAGGAATATTCACTTAGTGCCTAAATTCAGTGAAGAACGAGTTGAAATGTATCTTGTGTCATTTGAGAAAATTGGTATGAAATTGCAATGGCTGAGAGAAAGTTGGACTATTTTATTTCAGGGCATGGTCCTGGGGAAGGCTTTAGAGCTATGCTCATCTCTTTCAGACATCTAGTCTGGAGGGTATGTTACAACAAAAATTGCTGTTCTCAATGTATATGAGTTAGTGCTGGAGGCTTACCGGTAGAAGTTTAGGAATTTAAGAAAGAAACAGAATCAGTTTTGTGGAATTTGCTAGAGGAAAGGGAATTATATTTAACAGGTGGTATAGGTCTATGAAGGCTGAACAAGATTTTGTAAACATTAGAGGAGTAATGCTAATGGAGGAATTTAACAATAGTGTCCCTTTGGGAATAAGATCCCATGTGGAAGGCTATAAAATTTCTCAGATAAAAAAAGCTGCAGTAATTGCCGATGATTAAGAATTCTCTCACAAGCATGTCAGTAGCAGGCCATTGTTTGTGAACTCCCACAGAAACTGAAGAGATAAGAGGTCGGATCCAAATGAGGAAAATAGTCGGGGAAGGAAATCAACTCTCCTCTGAATATTAAGAGAGACGATCTAGGGACTAAGGTTGATTCAAGGGTGCCAACATGTTGTCTTTGTCTTAAGAAAGGACATGTAAAGGTTGACTGTTGGAAATTAAAAATCAAAACTGTTGACCTTGTAAGATTACACAGTGTACCTCCAGAAATTACTGCCCCAATGGGGAAAAATGATGACAAACCTATATTCACCAATGGCGGGGACAGAGTGCAAGAAATTCTGGATTTTTCCTGTTTAAGGTAAGGTTTCCCCATATCCATCTTGTGAGGTAGGCAAGCAAATTATTATTCCTAGGGATACAGCGTCAGCACAATCGCTGACATTGGCAGGTGACAGGACTTTCCCTCCAGAAAGTTCGTTAAATAAAAAAGTATTGCTATGGGATACTGATGGAATTTGCTTACCCACTCCTTTGTATAAAGTTAATTTTAAATGCGCTTTAATTTCCAGTACTGCAATTGTAGTAGCTGTGCCTAATTTGTCATTGATAGTATAGATTTTATATTAGGAAATGACCTAGCCAGGGAAATAGTATTGCTGTTCTCCAGTATTTCCAGAAAAAAACATTGAGGCTGATGTTGTGCAGGAAGTCGAATGACTTAAAAGAAGTAATATTTTTCTGTAACCCTGCTGCAAAAGCCACTGTTTCAACGAAAGATGTGTCCATGTGTCAGGAACTCAAACCGCTGATGTTAAAAGGACATTGGAGCATCAGACTGAAAGCAAAGAGTTAATGGCAGTTGGAGAAGAGGTAAAGCCATCTGAATTAAATATGTATGCACAGCATGAGCGAGGTGTGGTAGAGCAGACAGTAACTGTAATCAAAACTAATGCCGAAACAAAGGAAAGAATTGCTTTGAAACAGAATGGCCTAGCTGTATCCAATACTGATGCCATAGAGCTGCAAGTAAGAGTACGTGTTTCTGAATGTAAATTAAAACTTCAAAACAATAAAACAGTCGCTCTCGCTAGAAAAGTTCTAGATAAAGCTCATACTGAATGGAAGACAAGAAGTAAAGAGAATTTTAAAGAACTTATGAACTGACTAGAAAGGAGTATCAAGATTTTTTTGGCTGACCATTGACATAAACTTAACAAACATTCTTAAAGTAGCTAAAGAGGATTTTACTTGACAGAAAAACAAACTGCTTGCACAAAAGGAGGCAGTGTTAAACCCGCATCTCCTGGAAAAGAATACTGAAGCATTAAATAATGGAAGCAAACTTAAAGATAAAAGTGATCCTGAATTTAAATAGAGTGAAGTGAATACAATTTTCCTGCATGTCAATTTGAAAATCTTGCTGGCTGGGATTTTATTCACACAATTGGACATTAAAAACATGCAGACATGGAGGAAAATGGAAATCAAAAACAAAAACCCCAACAGAGTGGTTCAGAGCCTGGCTTAGAAAGTGGAAACCCTGATAATGATTTAATGACTGACTTTAAAGAAGAACAAAATAAATTGCTGAATCCAGAGGGTAAGAAGCACCATGACAGGAGATTTCTCCTTGGATTACATTTCACAACTGCCAATGCAGAGAAAGCAGTTGGGTAACCAGCAATCGATAGTGTTGTTCTTAACCAGACCAAACAAATTATAAAACCTTTGGGCCCATCACAATGCTCTCCCAGGATCCAGACTGTTCATAATCCAATACAGGTTTTAAGAAGCAGAATGAAGGATGCAAGACTTGGTACAGTCTTTGAACCGAGGACATGGAAATGTTGTACAGCCTTCGCAAAATGAAAAAGGACATCTTTTGTGCAGATTGAAAGAACGCGAAATGACTAGTAGTAAAAGAAATTCTCATTTGCAAGAGAGTTGAGACTCTTAAGGACACACGTAAACTGGACTTTAAATCCTAACTGTCACGTGCTGTTGTTTGTTACGAATTAAGCATTATAATGTTGCCAAGTCTAAATGTTTAATGGTGAAATGTGACCGTATGTAATAAGTTAGTGATTGAAGTGTTTACAATGTTGCATTTTGACATGTTATTGAAAAAGCATTACTAGGTTAATGTTTTTCTAATTTTTGGGGGGAGATGTACAAATGCAACACTTTATAAGGCAATTATGTTTTAAACTGTCTTTTAATATGAGGGAAAGCAGAATTCCCTGGAATGGGGGATGGTGTGAAATTGTACTGAAATCTGCCCAGTGACAGGCCCATGTGATTTGGTTATCATGGGGCAGAAGCCCAGGTTGAAACCCATAGAAACTCAAGTGTCAATCTTTAGACCTTGAGACAAAAGAGGGGAGCTGGTCTTGTTGGACACAGACTCTCAGTCTCAGTCAGACAGAGAGTCTTGGAGAGGAAAACCAAACACAGCCACTTGCTACTATGCCAAGCAGGGGAAAGGATGGTTTTTGTGTTAACCACAAAGCAGAATGCTGCTGAGAATGGATTTCCTATTTGAAGAGACAGAACATGTAGAGATTTAAAGAACCAGGAGTCACCAGAGGGTCTCCTGCTGCTGGAAGTCAATTTGTTTATACTCAGGAGATTGAATGAAAGGACTGGCAAAGGACATTGGAAGACTCACCAAGGCTGTATACCTTGCTGAGAGTCTGGAGAACATATAAACGTAGTGTGGAGTTTTTGGCTATGTTAATTAGTTAATGGGGAAAGTGTCTTTTCTGTAGTTTAGTGTAGTAGTAGCCTATTAAGTAATTTTTAGTTGATGTTGCCCTAGTTTGTTTGTTACAGTAAAAGTCAGAAAATGTGAAATGGTTTTGTGCGATTTTTTTCTGTCAGTCGTTGGAAAATTCATATCTAGGAGCCATCTGGGAACATATAATGATTGTTCATCCTAATCGATCAGATATAACCAGGAAGAAATGTAACATCAGTCTTCTTTGGAGAGATACAACTTTTCTTCACAGCCAGGCTACATCTTCAATATGTGTTGTGAATCTGGTTTTGAGTTTAAAATAACGGGGAGTGTAATTAAATAAATGCAAAGGCCAAATAAATGAAATTAGGGAAAATCTACTGCTGTTTAACACATTACAGAAAATGGCAACACCATGATTAGTATAGTACTGTAATCATTTCCTGCATTATTGCACTAAGAAAGCATAATTAGAGACCAATAAAATAAAGGGTAAAGAGAAAATATTGACAGGAGACTCACTGGCATTTGGAGTTCCATTATAAAGATCTATGAAACTGTATAATAAGACGTTTAATATCTCCTTTAACTGGTTTCTTGCCGTTTTGTATGTTATTTTCCTTTAAGCCTATAATCCATTAACCCATAGATGTGCAGCTAGGTTAACATGGCTCTTTGTGTTTCAGATAAAGGTATAAGTGGGTTGTTTAGAATGGGAGCCAACCAATGTACTATCCTCCCAGAATTGGCAAAGAGTGGCTTGGTGCCAGCAGTTCACAGCTGGCATGTTCATGAAGCCTGGGCCTCAAAATGAGTAGATTCTCATGCCATAATAAACAGGCAATCATGGCTGCTCCACTGATTTTGTGTCTGTTTTGGGCACCTGAAGCTCATCTTCCATAGGAGCATACAGTCCTTGAGAGGTGTCAAGGTAATCAATATCAGGGTAAAGTTAGGTGCAGAGTAAAGTTCCATCTATACCACCTGAACAATGTGCTTTAATGTTCTCACCCCAACAAGGTATCTTATTGCAGATGTGTTCCATTTCCCATTGTCACTGTATGGATTTTTTGATAATTTTTCACAGGAAGAATTTATTTAAAAAATTTACATTTAATTGTTGCAATTTAAAAGCAAAGCGTATTCAAACATTGTTATCTAACTAGACACTGAGACGTGAAATATTTTAAATGTTAATAAGCCAGCCATTAAAGTTTCTCTTTGCCCGGGGACTATAAACAATTCATTAACACGTCCCAATAATAGATAAGCACTTAATTCTGTTGAGAGATTCTTGTTCCAGTGCATTCAACAAGGGTTGTTTGGTCCTGTATGTACCCTTGAGTTGTATCCCAGGGAGATTAAAAACGGTAACAAAAGCACTCGCTGATAGGATTGAACGCTGCAAGTTCAAGTTTTTGCCATATTCAAAGTTAGAATGCAGGAAAGTAATTAAAAGTTATTTTGTTTAAGTCGAGCAAAACAACCCACGGATGTGGGAAGTGCTGTGTTTATATTTTGTATTATTATGTAAAGACAAGTAGTACTGACTGAAACTCCGATCATAACTTTTGTTTTGCATGTTCACACATTCAGGCAACTAAAGCTGTTTAATGGTTGGTCTCTGGCTACATCTTTTCAATATACCTTGCAAGAACGTGGAGCAACGTATAGGAGGGCATGTCTAAAAGACACACATTTCCACATTGCTTCTCTTGAGCTATTATTGTTGCTGGGTGGTACAGGCACACCCTGTGTGCATCTTACTCACAAGATGCTTATGTCACTTATGGAAGTGACCAGCATCACCATAGCCAAAAAAAATGTCTAAACACAAGACACAAATTTGTAAAACTTACAGAAGCCACGTGTGTATCTTTCTGAATCAGGTTATTGCTCTGTGTGGAATTATGGGCAGTCTTGTGCTTTGAACCTGTAGACATAAGTGGCTGCTCTGTTTTGGGCACTACCTGAATCTCACCTTCCATAGGAACAAAGAGGCCTTGGGAGGTGGTGAGGTAATCTATATCAAGGTAAAGTACAGCTGCAGAATGAAACAACCCTAACTACCCTTTCACTTAAGTCTTAGAGAAAAGAAACTTTAATCCAACTTTCATTCAGCTTGGACTTGGTTTAAATTATAGGTTCCAGAGATAGAAAAGCGCAGTTTTAGCCTAATAAAACTACAGAAAATTTCTAGTAAACCAAGACTTATCAGAAAAGCCACTGTGCCATCTTAATTTCCTTCTCACAATCAGTAAAAGAATGCCTTTGATCGTGGTTGTGGCTACTGTTCCACGTACACTGTATTGAAAGTAACAGCCAATTTTTGTTTACTTGATACTTTTAGTAGCAAAAGGAAATTTGTGAAATGGATTGGGGTCATGATGAATTCCAAAAGAATCCAATTTCTGAATTTGTGTGTTTTTATTTTGCTCAGCATGGAGGAAATGGAAGTGTCAGTACATTATAGTAATGGATCATCTAAAACATCATTTAGCTCTTTGCATGAATCTGTGCATTACGTTTGTTTAATTTTTTTGTAAGAAATTGGCTGCAGTTTACCCTGGGGGTTTTAGCTAAAAGTGTGAAATTTTTTGTTGTCTGTTGTTTGGGCAAGAGAAGCTTGGTTTGTGGTAAATTTAGTTTTGTTCACCCATATTACCAGCATGAAAAACTATAAGTCTCAAAGCAAACTTCCAAAAATGAAACTCAAACGTAGTGCTGCAAAAATTGGTAGAATATTCACTGTCCAAAATACAGGTAAGCTTGCTGGAACTTCTAAGCTTTCCTTAGTTGCATGCAATCATGGTAAATATAAGATGCTAATAAATGAGTTTCTTTTAATTGCTGCAGATTATAATTTGGATAAGTGTCATCACTTGTGAATGCAGTATACCTGAGTGCAACACTATGGGCAGAATTTTCCACTTGTCGGGCATACCCCACCTGAACGAGCGTAAAATGATGCATGATGACGTCGGGCGAGTGTCTGACGTCATTGCGCACTCGCGCAATATTTCGATTGGCGGGCACGTGTGGGAGTCGGAGCCGTGCCTGCCATTAATTAAGAGGCCAATTAAAGCCCCTGACAACCCAATTGATGGCGATTTAACATTGTCCGTGTGATTTTTCGCTCATCGCACGGGCAAAACAGGCAGGCAGGCAGCCCACAATTTGCAAAGCCTCATTCACGGACAGGATGAAAAGGGTCAGCAGCATTGTCAATGTGAGTAGTGAGGAGTTTTGGTGATAACTTCGCTGCTGGTTGCTTTTGGTACTTGTCAGTTTAATCTCTGATTAGCATTTCCACCCGTCATTTCAGGATTCATTGGTGCCTTCAAGGCCCCCTGGGGATTTGGACCATGTGGACCCTTCCAGGTATCAGAGAGCCTTCCTTTACTCTGGTAATGGGGATTGTGGTCTCCGCTGGAGGCAACTCCTCTGAGGAGGAAGAGAGGGACAGGAAGGCGAGGAGGCCAGGTTTCCCAATGCAGCTTCTAGAGGAGGAACCTGTGGGAGGAGAGACGCAGGCACAAGGGACGCAGGGCCAACAGGAAGTCCATGGTGAAAGGGGTCGCAGAAGATTCCACTATCCTGCTGCCAGGGTTTACAGGCGGCGATACAGCTACCTCAATTTGTTCAACGTGCAATGCAGAAGAAGGCTCCGTCTCTCCAGAGAGATCATGACCTCCATTTGTCAGATGATCGGGCCTGAGATCAGCTATGACTGTGTGGGTGGACATCCCATGCAAATGGCTCTGAAGGTCACAGTGACCCTCAACTTCTTTGCCTCCAGCTCTTTCCAGGGCTCAGTGGGGGATCTGTGTGGAGTCTCCTAATCAGCTGTCCACAGTTGTGTCAAGCTGGTGACAGAAGCTCTGCTCAGGCAGGTACTGACTTTCATTCATTTCCGTACGGATGAAGCCAGCCAGGCTGAGCGAGCCAGAGGCTTTGCAGCGATTGCTGGCTTCCCCCGCGTCCAGGGTGCCATCGACTGCACACATGTGGCCATCAAGGCACCTGTGGGTCAGCTGGGTGTCTTCATTAACAGGAAGGGCTTCCACTCCATGAACTTGCAGATAGTGTGTGATCACAGATGCTGTTTCTACAGGTCTGTGCAAGGTACCCTGACAGCTCCCATGACGCTTACATCCTGAGCCACTCACAGATGCCGAGGCTCTTCAGTGCTCCAGCCCAACTGAATGGATGGCTGCTGGGTGATAAGGGCTATCCCTTGAAAAGATGGCTCATGATGCCTCTTCACCACTCAAGAACAGAGGTGGAGCAGCGGTATAACAGGAGCCATGGCTCCACAAGGGCGATGGTAGAGAGAACCATAGGTCTTCTGAAGATGCACTTCCAATGCCTGGACCGTTCAGAGGGTACACTACAATACCCCCAGAGTGGGTGTCATTAATTGTGGCTGCATGCTGCACTGTCCACAATCTGACACAGACAAGGGGGGACCCACTGGAGGAAGAGGATGTTGACGCAGCTGCACTGGCCACAGAGGATGAGTCCAGTAGTGAGTCAGAAGAGGAGCACGATGAGGTAAACACTGAGGGCATGGAACCAGATTTCTGTAACCTCCAGGGAGGCAGGGACGCCTTGATCCAACTCTCCTTCAGCTTGCCTGCCAACTAAGAGCTACCACCTCATGCCAGGGCTGCCACCACCATCCTGGATCTCAGAACTGACCCTTTCCTTTGCCCCCAAGATACACTCAGTGCCTGTGCAATAAAGATTCAAGCCACCCACGTCCAGCATTACACAATGGCCTACTCTGCACCTACAAAACAAATGAAGTATACTCAGGCCAATAACTCAAAAGCAAATGTAATTTAATATTTGCAATCACATATTATTGAAAAGAACAATATCCAGTGTTGGTGGTCATACAATTAAAAAAACAAAAACAAAATTGGGGAACGAAAGATCACCCGTGACCAGTCCCTCTTGTGCTTAAGGTGCTTCAAGCTTATGTTTATGGATGATACATCTCGATGCTCCCTGCTCGCCATCACCAGCATTGGAGACAGCCTGCTGACTCTGCTGTCTTGTTGGCCTTGGTGACCTTGGCAGTCATCCTCTGGCTAGTGGAGCCTCTGCTGACCCCACCTGGGAGGGAGCAGCCAGTGTCACAGTCAGCATCTCCCCAATCACCGCAGCCTCATCAGATGCCACGGTCACTGGCAGAGCGGTGGAGTTCCTGCTGCTGTCATCCAGAGCGCCCTGAGAGGAGCCTGCAGAGACGACGCCAATGTGAGGTTGCTGTGGACCTCCCTGCTCACCATTGATGGATGGGCACCTAGCTGGGATACTGAGTGCCCCAGCCATCTCACATACGGATACTGACCAGCTGAGGGCTTGCAGGTCCAAACACATCCCCAGGAACCCCTGATCCTGTTCCTGGAACAGCCTCTTCATGAGAGTTGCCACTCTCTCTATGGAGGAGGCATTGCGCTCTGCCATGAGGGTTAATGCACTGCTCACGCTCCATAGGGACTCTTCCACAATGGAAACCATGGCATGCACATCCTCTTGGATCTCTGCCAGATCCTCCCGCACACCCCGCTAGACATCCAGCATCTGCTGCCTAATGGATGACTCCAGAGGCTCATCATCTGCCTTCGGCTGAGCATTGTCCTGGTCTCCTGCAGTCCTCCAACTGCCAGCGCCCTGGGGACTCTCTGCCTCCGCCTGCACCTCAAGCGAGCGTAAAGTGCCCTCACCAATGTGCACCGAGATACTAGCCGCCAAACTAATGGCCACCATGTATCTGCGCTGGTGCTTGGTTCTGAGAGTAGGTGTGACGTAGGTGCTTGGGGAGCATGGTGGTCCTCCGGTGTCAGGGGTATCTCCTGAAGGTCCTGCTTGGTGGTAGATCTAAGGGAGAAGAAGGGCATGTCATCAGTTTAAGTCATGACACTGTCAATGTGCATACCAGGCACCCTGATGAGACAATGGAGATTTACATCATGGTGCCATCGTCTTTCAATGATCAATGACGAATCCAGTCTGGAGGCTCCCATCAATGATGAGACTGCACATGATTGTTTGCAGCATCTGAAACTCTCAGCTCAGTGCACTGCACTCTTACCTTTGTCTGAAACTCCAGCCTCACCGCTGCCAGTTGATTGAGGTGCATGGTGCCTCTCAAGCTCCAAGGCATCCTGCTTGCACCGGAAGAGGATGAGGAGGTGTGGGGGTCCTCCACCAGTCCGCCACCTCTCAATATTGTCATGAGATGTCTTCTCCTGAAAGGACAGAGGAGCATTGATTAGTCCCCTCTCTACCTGCAGCGCCATTGCAGCCTGGCCAACTCCAGCTGAGGAACACCTTGCAGGGCAGATCCGAGTCGTGGCCCTCGAGCCTCAAGGCACTCAGTCAAAGCAGCCAGGACTCAGCCCCTTGGCCAGCTCCGGTGTGATTGACAGTTGATACTCAGACTCTTGCACCCCTGAGCTCCACGGGGGGATGGCCAGCCCAAAACAATTCAACACACTGACCCATGCCAACATGGTACTCACCCTTCCTGAGCGCAGCAGGTCATTGAAGCACTTCCAGCACTGCACCTAGGTGTGCCGCATCACATCATGGCTGCTCACCTGGGCTGCCACCACCTCCTGTGCCCTCTTTGTGAGGTGGGGTGGCCTCCTCCTCAAATCTCTGGGGACAATGGTGTCCCTTCTGGCAGCCAGGAGGTCAGCGAGGCACTCATCGGAAAAACAGGCCATCGAGTGCCCAGCCAACCTCATCCCCCGCCTGGTCACTGCATCCTTGTTTGCAGCCATGTCGCTGCTGCTACTCTGACGCAGGCAGCCTCCCTGGGCTGCCATTGGACCCAGCGGACAACAAGCTCCCGCCCACCCCTTCTCGGACGTTCGGCAGCCGGAGTTCATGCTGGGCGGGCATTAATTGGCCCGCCAGCGTGAAATCGCGGGCAGCGATCGGCTTCCCGACTGCTCCCACTCGCCCCCACCAAGCCCGCCCTACGAGGGCAAAATTCTGCCCCATGTCTGATTGATCTTTTCTTATTACACACCTGAAAAAAAAATTATTATAGACGGAGCCATTGCGGGGTACAAACTACAATGCTATAGTGTGCTAATGTGGAATTCTATGCAGTAGCATACAGTGTTTACATCACTGCCAATTATGTTGTATATTCTCTTTCTGCTGGATATTCAAGAACTGATTGTGCTGGAAAGTATTTCCTTGAGAACAACACACCCACTTTTGAGGGAGCATCACCTTTGTCACAGGAGAGAAAAGAATCAGAAAAGCTACAATTTGTTTACACCACACTTTGACAATCGGTGATGTAAATGCAATACAAAGATGCCTTTTGGCACAAATTGTGACATTGCACAACTTTCTGTTGTTTCCTAAACACTTCCAAGTAGTAGCAGTATGCCTTTAAAATGTCTCTGTCCTGTAGCAAAGCCAAATCCTTATTGACACTATAGCAGACCATGTGTTTATATTAAGAATGGAGAGAGACTGGTAGTCTGCCAAAGTGTTAAAATAAAAAGTAGTCATTTTAATCACCGGTCAGGATCTGCAAGCAGTGAAAAAATAGCCCTCAAAGAATGTCTAATGAATGTCTATTGGAACTCACCAGCTTGAAATTTCAACCACTGAATTATATGAGGCAAATCCCAGTCTGTAATTCTCTGGCTAAAAAGTTGGGAGAGAGCCTGCCAGGGGAAGAACAGCTGCCCTGTATCCATTTAGCCCCCC
The DNA here is from genome assembly GCF_964194155.1 of Cetorhinus maximus. Classification (NCBI taxonomy): domain Eukaryota; kingdom Metazoa; phylum Chordata; class Chondrichthyes; order Lamniformes; family Cetorhinidae; genus Cetorhinus; species Cetorhinus maximus. The sequence continues at coordinate 65,711,214 of NC_135885.1, read as the reverse complement.
ACAAGTAGGGGCTGATATTTGAGAGGCTGTGGGGGGGAAGGAAGCTTGGGGAGTAACACCTTGGGGGTGGCCCTCCAATGGGCCCAGGGGTCCAGTTAAGGAGGGACCCCACCCCTGCCCACCACCAGCCTGCGCAGGGAAAGTTGCTGGGCCAGCTGCATGGCATGGGTCTCTTCTGCTGCCTGTTTAATCCTGGCAGTGGTACAATGTGGCCCTTAAGTGGGCATTGCCCACTTCAAGGCTTCAATTGGCTGACTGGCAGGCAGACTGCCCGATGCCATCCCTGACACTGGTAAAATTTTAGTGGAGGCCAGAGGTGGGCAGGTTGGCAGTGGGCAGGCCTGTTGGGTTTAACTTGTCCCCCTTGCCTTCAAACCCACCAGCAGGGGAGTGTTAAATCTAGCCCCATAATCCATAAATGGATTCTCAAATGAAATGTAACGCTGCTCTGCTTTTGTAATGCAGAAACTCTAACCACTCTTACCAGTGCTAAAACAAACTTAATGGCCTAGATATTGTGGTCAGTGCAGAAATAAAGGCACTTTACTGCTGCTGACCTCAAAGAAAGCTGCCCACAAAGATCTCGAGATCCCTCTGTGATATGTTTTGCCATTTCCTGTTTAACTATTTAAATGTGCTGCCATGACAAGGAGATGCAGCAGCATTGATATCAGCACGCAGATAAGGAACCAATCACATTGAAGTGGTTTCACAGAGCAAACCAAGAAGTTTGTTTTCAATTTAAATTTTCAGATAGTGAAATAAATGATGATGATTGGATTAAGATAGAAATTAAAATAAAGTTAAGCAAATTTTAAAAGAATGAAAACATATATGGATTTTTTACCATTATTGTTAAATTTGACATTCCACAAATATAAAATTAGCTTTTCAGGGCCACTGAGGGTGTTTAGCAGTAATTGTGAAATGATTACACCATTAAAAACCCAATTACACCTCATTCAACAGTGAAATTAACAGCATCAGAATGGAAGATCAAATTCCAAAAGATCAATTAAATTAATTTCCATTGATTGTAGTGGGGGTGGGAGGTGGTCTTGACCGCACACCCTTGGGAGAAACATAGATGGGGATTTTCCATGCCCGCCGGCATGTTCAGTGGTGTGAGTGGACAATGTGGCATGATCGGTTTCACGATGGCGTGAAACCAGTTTGCAATCGTCTGCTCAGCCCGCCGAAGTCGGGCCGTGTTTCCCGTCACCAGACATCAGGAACCTCATAGTAATACTTCAGCACATCATTATAAGGCCAGCCCGCTGGAATCGTCCCCCACTACTAGCGGGAAAACACACCAACATGTTTCACAACAGCACATAAGCGACGTGCGCCTGGTGGGCTGCACTTCACTCAGGACTTCAAGGTTTGTTTGCCTACCTTGCTTCAGGCAGCACTCACAGTCATCAGTGCCAGGCTTCACAGACAGCACCACATCACTTTTAGGTGGGCTCACGGGTAGGTCTCTACCTACCAGATTAGGCAGATGCGGGTGGCTTTTCAGTGGCTGCAGGGCTAGGTCTTGCTTGGGCAAAAGGGACAAGTGGCCTCAGGCAAGGGAAGAGGCTGCAGGACGAGGGCTGGACTGGAGAAGGACGGTATCCCAGGGTGTGTGCGAGGACACATTTTGATCTGTGCAAGTGTCCTCAGATGGTGAGGGCCGAGGAGGCAGTCTCCAGAGGAGATGAGGCCAGATGGAGATGTGAGGGTGTGTGTGTGAGAATGGGTGGTGATGCCCCTTGAGCTGGCAGTGAGTGAGATGCCAGTGAATGTGTGATGGGCTTGAGTGTGTGAATTTAGAGTGATGAGATGGTTGCCATACTCTGACTGCGCGGATGAGGTCATTCATTCTGTATCTGCATTGAATGGCCAACCTCTTCCATGCAACATTAGCACTGACCATCGCTGCCATTGCCTACCAAGCCGGAGAGGTAATGTAGCTGTCCCTCCTGCGGCCAGAGCGGGGATACAGGACATCACAGTGGGCCTCCATGTCATCCATAAGGTGCTCGAGGGCTGCAGTCTTCTTGCCTTTTGGGGCCATGTCTTCTTTGCTGCAGTCCTGGGCGTGGCTGTACTTTAAATATGGTGCCTGGTGTGATGAAGCGGCAAGGTGATGGTGTGGCTGGCGATTGAGAGCCCGCCCGCCATGGAAATGGTGTGTTACCCAGGAATGCATAAGTCATGTGGTGGGTTTGGGACAATACGATGTGAAAACCCACCATCGCGGCCGGCAGGTAAAATGTCGTTTTACCCACCCACTACCGCACTTAGTGCAAATCTGGGACAGTTCCGCCTATTGAATCACTGACAGCAACTTCAAATGGATTTTGCATTATTCTGCACATGTGTGGACTCCTGAAATTGCTGTCAGTTTCAGTGGAGTAATGATGATGAACACTGACAGTTTCACCATCATTAATCCCACAAAATCCAGGCCAATGTAGCTGCTTTAAATGTTCCATTTACGGTTGGTTTCGACTTAGTTATAATTTAGCTACTTGTAAAGTCTAGTGAATTACAGCTGCTTCAAACAGAATTTATTTTCATTAGTATACATCGATATAACTTACATTTTTTGAATTATGTATGACATAGGATGGCTAGGTTAATGTCAGAAGCATTTAGTTCAAGTATATATTGGAATACCTTACAATTCTGAACTTTTTGAGGCCCAGGTCACTGGCATCAACTCACATGTAGTAGGTAATTGAAAAATTGTGGGTCCTACGCAATTTATTTTCTCTCCATTGACATTAATGAAGGGAAAGTCATGAGCAAAGCACCATATTATTCTGATAAATTATTTGCTGTGTGCAAGGTCCTGTCAATGATTCAGGGTCTTTTATACTACTTATGCTGAAATGCATACTGAGTTCTTGCAAGGAAACCTTGATAAGATATACTTTGCAACCTTTGACCTGAACTGTTGAAAATTCTGCTTTTTCTTTGTTAATGTTAAACATTTTCATGCTCAATTTTTTGCTCATCTTTTTGTAACTTCTTTCAATAAACCAATGAAACTAAATATGAAGGTGTTGTTTCAGTTTTAATGAGCATTGAGATAGAGAAGTTTTGTAAATGCTCTTTTGCTAATCCTGAAGCCTTTATCCTCCTTTATTACACTCATTTATTCCAAATTAAAATTAAAAATTATAGGGGAGGATTTTCCCGTCGGCAAGCGGGGGGCGGGGCCTGCTCTCCGACACATAAAATGACGCACGGTGACATCGGGTGGAACTCGGGACGTCACCGCATCCCATTTAAATTTTCAGGTAGGTGGGGACTCAGCAAAATTAGCTGTGCGCCCGCCGACCTGTCATTGGCCAATTGGGGCCATTGACAGAATCATTGAAGCAATTAATGGACCTGCCCGTCCAACCTTAAGGTTGGCGGGTAGGCCAGGAGCCCTAGCAGGAGTTAGAAAAAGCATGAAACCTCATCCACGGGCGGGATGAGGTTTCATGTAGGTTTTAAAAAATTTAATTAAAGTTTTTTAAAAAGTTATGGACATGTCCCAACTCATGTGACAGTGTCACATGAGGGGACATGTCAGGGAATTTTTTTTTCTCTATTTTTAATATTTTTTACTGTGGAGCCGATCTCCCTGAGGCAGCACTTAGCCTCAGGGAGATGAGTGCGCTCTTTTGTGCGCATGCGCGAAAGAGCGCACTCTCAGGTTTAGGGATCCCCCCCCCCCCCACCTGCACAGGGAGTGCATAGCGCTTCCGTGCAGACGTCACGCTGGGCGGGCCTTAATTGACCCACCCACGTAAAATGGCGGTGTTCCCCCAATTGGGGGCACCGATTGGGGGCCCACCTCCGCACACCCGCACTTCAACTTCACCCCCGACGGGGGCAAATCCCACCCATACAATCACTAGCATTCACTTTTCTAGGGTGGCAAATCAATTGCTTTGCATTTCTGTTATATAACCTGATGGATTTTAAATTTTCTAATAGTTCCGTGAATATAGATGCAAAATAGCTGATTTTCCTCTGTGTATCACTCCAGTACATCAGTTCCCTGGGCATTTGGGAGGGGACATCTCTATTTACAGTTGGCTTCGCCTTAGTTATAATTTAGAGGAGGCGGTGGCGTAGTGGTGTTGTCACTGGATGAGTAATCCAGAGGCCCAGGGTAATGTTCTGGAGACCTGGGTTCAAGTCTCAGCACACTTTAATTCAGTAAGAAATCTGGAATTAAAAAGTCTAATGATGACCATGAAACCATTCTTCCCTAATGGCCTTTAGGGAAGAAAATCTGCTGTCCTTACCTGGTCTGCCTATTTGTGACTGTAGACCCATGGCAATGAGATTGACTCTTAACTGCCTTCTGAGCTACTCAGTTCCCAAGGGCAATTATGGATGAGCAATAAATGCTGGCCTAGCCGGTGATGCTGCCCACCCCCCCACCCCCCATCCTTATTTGCTCTTGATATAGGTTTCCTAGAGTTAACCAGGTGAGGCCACAGACTTACCAGCTGACAGAGTGAGATCATCGAAATGTCATTCACATGATGCCAGAGTGGCACCAGAATATCTCCTGAATCATTTTCCAGAAATTCTCTTGGATGTTATCAAGCTGAAAACCAACATGCACTTGCCCCATTAGATTGAAGAATCTGTAAAAGAATACCCAACAGCTTCTTCCAAACTTTTGTAAAATTACTTTTGTAAAATTCTTCAGTGTAGTAGGAAAGCAGTGTTGGGATGCCGGTCAGCAAAACAACTGAATTTTGCATTGCTGCAACCTTAAGATCTCCAGCAGCAAGCAAGGCAGTAGTCCTGCCTGGCACATGCCCAACAACTGCTAATTACCTAAACCTGTCAACTCAACTGGTCCATCGCCAAATTTAAACTGGGGGCGAGGAATGGAGGAAGATTAGCTGTAAGATGTCTTAATACAGTGCTAGTAGTGACATACAGTTGCAACATTAGCAATTCAATGGCAGTCTGCAAGGTTATTGCTTATTTTAGAACCTGAGAATGCATGCAGTGAGGAAAAGCTATCAGCACATGAAGTCTACTCTTTTCACAGACCGTAAATAATTTACACATAATTCAATTTATGACACTATGAAAAGTTTGCCTAATTTGCATAATTTATGCTCTAGTCCAAAGAAAATTGAACAAAATTTCAGAATATCTATCCATTTTTGTTTGAATTTAATGGGAAGCAGAATAATCCTTCTGATATCCTGCTAAGGCTACCAAATGTGAGCTGGCTGAATGGAACTTTGTATTCCATCTGCTTGCAGTCTCAGCTTTCTGAGAAGCACAGGATGTCAAACAAACGCAATCAGTAACTATCATTGTTTCTGATCTTTAACACAACAACAGTAATAAAACCAACTGATTTGAAGGTGATCTTCCTTAAAACACTGTATTCTTTCAAAATTAAAGTAATTCCTTCAGAGGGGATCAGAGTAACAAATACTAAGGGCCAGGAGTCGGGCTCATTAGTGATCATATTTTGGGTGCTATGAGTGCCCTGAGAGATCCAAAATGGTGCACACTATACACTCGTACATTTTTGGGGCAAATCACTGAACATTATATTGTTGAGGACATTAGTGTGTACAAGTGCAGTGAACAACCACTGGAAGTACGTAGAGCTCATAGATCATGATCTCAATCTGCATGCAATACTGCTTTAGTGCCAGCAAGGCCATTTTGGACATCAACATTCCTGCTAATGCCCTTTCTGAACATGGCACAGCTGAACTTGCATTGAGCAGCAGGAAGGACTCACACATTGCTATTTAAAGTGAACATCAGCTACTCACAAGAACATAGGAACAGGAGGAGGCCATTCAGCCTGTCAAGCCTGCTCCACCGTTCAATTAGATCATGGCTGATCATCTACTTCAATGCCACTTTCCTGCGCTATCCCCATATCCCTTGATATTATTTGTATCCAGAAACCTAACAATTTCTGTCTTGAACATACTCAGTGATTGAGCTTCCATAGCCCTCTGAGGTAAAGAATTCCAAAGATTCACCACCTTCTCAGTGAAGAAATTCCCCCTCATCTCAGTCTTAAATGGCTTGCCCCTTATTCTGAGACTGTATCCCTTGGTTCTAGACTCACCAGCCAGGAGAAACATCCTATCCACATCATGCCCTGTAAGAATTCTGTGAGTTTCAATGAGATCATCTCTCGTTCTTCTGAACTCTAAGGAATACAGGCCCGGTTTCCTCAATCTCTCCTCATAAGGCAATCCTGCCATCCATAGTCTGGTGCACCTCCATTGCAGTCCCTCTGTGGAGAGTATATCACTCGTTAGATAAGGAGGCCAATACTGTACACAATGCGCCAGGTGCAGTCTCACCAAGGCTGTATACAATTGCAGCAAGACATCTTTACTCCTGTACTCAAATCCTCTTGTAATGAAGGCCAACATTTGCCTTCCTAATTGTTTGCTGCACCTGCACTCTAGCTTTTAGTGACTCATGAATAAGGGCACCCAGGTCCCTTTGGAGATCAACATTTCCCAACCTCTCACCATTTAAGAAATACTCTGCCTTTCTGTTTTTTACACAAAAGTGGATAATTTCACACTTATTCACATTATATTCCATCTGTCATGTTCTTGTCCATTTATTTAACCTGTCCAAGTGCCCTTGAAGCCCCCTTGCATCCTCCTCACAACTCACATTCCCACCTAGTTTTGTGTCATCAGCAAATTTGGAAATATTAAAGTTGGTCCCCACACCCAAGTTATCTATATAGTGTTACGGACCCCAGAAATGAAGAAGAAAATATTTACCTTTTAAAAAAACGAAGGTCTGACCCTCGGAGTTGGGAACTACATTCCCAACACGCCCCAGCGGTTTCTGTGCACGTGCCAGCCCCAGAAAGGCTGCACATGCACAGATTGTTATTTTTTTTCTCGATCTTCAGGTTCTGCGCTGGTGCAGGCCGGAGAATGGCTGCACATGCGCAGTTGGTGCATTTTCTCAGTGTTAGGCCATTAAACAGCCCTGTTCACTTGGGGAGATCGTTTTTTTAAAAGTTTTTTTTAAGAATTAGAGCCAGCTCTCTGCTTGTGCAGAAGAAGAAAAGGAAATTAAAGTGAAACGGTGTGAAAAAAGGGTCAGATGACCCAGTAGAAAGCGTCTTTTCAGAAGACAGTGCCAGAAGAAGCTGGACATGAGAGTGGGAGCTGCAGGGAGCAGGTCCCAAAGGAAAGGAGCAAGTTCCAAAAACCAGGGAGTGGGATAGGAAAAGGTCCCAAGACGACAGTTAAGTCAAAGGATGAGGACAGGAATCTGGAGCAAATCCTGGCCAGTGAAATTAAAGTAAGGAGCAGAGAAAAAGGCTCTGAATTAAAGAAAGAAAGCTACAGGGAGCAGAATAAAGGCAAAGTAGGCTTGTGAGAAGCCAGAAGATCCAAGTAGGCAGCCAAAGGTTGGTGGCCCCTTACTACGGGCTTTTAGAGCAATGGTGGCACAGCTGAGTATCTGAGAGAGTGCGTGGAAGGCAAAGCTTGAATGCACATGGCGATCCAGGGAAGAGGAACATCAGAAGGAGAGATTGAAACCCTGGGGGTGGATCCCTGTTGAAGACATCCGAGAGAAAGCATCGTTTGGGCGAAGATTCCAAAGCGAGTTCTTTGAGAGTGGAGATTGGAAGCCCTCATGTGAAAGACAGAGTTCCTGTGAGACTAGTTGGCTTAGTGCATCTGGGGAGTTGATGAGAGATCCATAGCACCTGTTTTGGGTGGCTCTGTCACTTAACCTTGGAGTGTGGTGTGCCTGGCCACAGGTCACCCATTGGTTTACATGGACCGTACACTTATTGTGAACATTAGACTATAAGATAGGTTTTGTAACATGTATTATCCTTACAAATCTGTAAAGGTATGGTTGAGGGTGAAGGAGTAGTGTAACATAGTTCATCTTTTTTTTGTTTAATAAATGTTTTATTCTTTTGTTAAAAGTTCATCAGCAGACTCCTGTGACTCTGTTCAGTAGCTGCCCTCCACGCTTCTAAACAAAAAAAAAGTTGGGATCTATCAAGCCAAGTTCCACCCAGGGATCTGACTTGTCCAGTAGTAACAGCAACTGAGCTTATAACAATAGATTGTAAATTGCTGGGGACCCAGCACTGACCCTTGTGGTACCCCACTCATAACAGCCTGCCATCCTGAGAATGGCCCATTTATTCCTACTCTGTTAACTGTCTGTTAACCAATTCTCAATCCATAACAGTATATTACCCCTAATACCATGTACTCTAATTTTGTTTACTAACCTCCTGTTTGGGACCTTCTCAAAAACCTTCCGAAAATGCAAATCCACTGGTTCTACGGGTTAATTATTAGTTGATTTCTTCTGACTATTGCTACAATTCTACAAGTGTTTGTTGCTTTCTATATTTGGTTCAAGTTGCAAAAGTCTACAGGGAGACATGACAGATGCTATGAAATCTTTGCTGATTTCAAGGCTTCTGCATAAATCAGTTGCTTCTGGGCATGGGTACATCAGTAGGCATTCCCTTTAGAATACAGTATGATTTGGAGAATGAATGGAGACCATACAGAGCATCGCAAACTACTGGAAGAGGGAGGAGGGGTAGGGGAGAAGGGCTTACAGCTCTGTCCTGGGTGCTCAGGGAGCAATTTCCGATCTGGATCTCAGTGAGCATTAATGTGAGGTGTCATCCCTTCAGTAAGGATATCCTCACTGAAATATGCCACCTGCTGCAACCACAACTGTAGTCTCAAAGCAGGGCAAGGACCACATTGCCAGTTGTTGTGAGGGTGACCAAGGTGATGAAATTTTAATGCTCCTGGTTCCTTCCAGGCTCAAGCTGGAGATATTTGCACAGTTAGGTAACCACTGCTCCTTAAGTCTCCCTATTCAATGAGAGCCAACTACATTTCATTCTCTCATGCCAGAGACAGGCAGGTGGAATGAGCACACATTGACTTGTTAGAACTGCAAGCTTTCAATTGCGCAGGATGTCATTAACTGCACAGGCATTACTTTGTGGGTGGTGCATGAGAGCTCTGACATGTACTGGGACCAAAAGGGAATTCACTCCCTCAGCATCCAGTTGTTGTGTTACCATAGGCATACCATACCATGCCATACCATCATGTAGGTCATTGCCCAGTGGTAGCAGTCATTATTCCTTCATTCTGTGGCAGTCTTATGTGACAGCTGTATTTCAGCCACTATGAGAAACCGAAGGATGGCAGTTGGGCAGCATGGACTACCCACTGACAATGTGGCTGATGACTCTGGTACACATGTGCAGTATGATGCAATGAAAGCCATGCAGCCATTCAAAATGCGATAGAGCAGACTATTAGGATGCAGAAACAATGGTTCCACTGCAAGCACCACTCTGGAGGGGCGGAATAGGTGCCAAGATTCGTAGTGATTTGCTGCATGCTGCATAATCTCACGATCAAGGGGGGAACAGCCCTAGCCATCTACTAGAGGGCAAGCTGCTAAGAAGTAGGAGCATAAGGAGGAAGAGGAGAAAGGGGATGGTAGGAGGCAACCGAGATGGCATCTTCCTGCCCAGGCTGTCCATGAAGAATTCATTTGGGTGTATTACCAGTCGCCCAATTCCCTATTCACCAGCAGTCCCACATTCCTGACCTTTTCTTTGTCATTGACCATTACAGCATCTATTTGTTCACAATGCAAAAATAAGTCATTATAAAATAAATATTCCAATTTATAAATGATATCATGCAATATTGCATACAAACATCAAGTAATCATTCTGACACATCCCCTTAGTGCCTGGCTTCCATTTGCCCTTACCTTACCTCAGTGACTGTAGCATGGCTGGGAAGGCTGCTGCTGGCTTTCAGTGGAAGAGACTGCAGATGGACTTGGAGGACAACCTCGGGAGGCTTGGGGCCTAGAAGGGCCAGCTGTGTATTGCACAATCTCAGCATAGACAGTAGCCATCAGAGCTGGTGAGCTGGCTAGCTGACAGGCAACAGGAAGGAGGTTGGTGGAGTGGCAGTGATGGGAGGTCGAATGCTGTCTCCCTGAGAGCGGATAGCAAGCTGATCCCCAATGGAGCCACAGCCACTACCCTGGGAGGTGCCTCAATCTGTTGGTGGGCAGATTGCTAGATTGCTGTAACCAGGGTGACCAACTCCTAGCAAAAAATTTAAGAGACACTTTAACATAGCAGCAAGCTTATAAGAGCCAGGTTGGGTTGGTGGGGGAGGTGGTTTGCCGCCAGAGGTCTAAAAGCAAGGAGAGGGGGTGGGGTGTGGGTGCTGCCTGAGCTGTCAGGGCAGTGGCGAGGTGGGGGTGTGGTTCCACAACATGTGCAGAATCAACAAAAGAAAATGCCGGGTCCGATGCATGCACAGAAATGAGAATAGAACATTCAGGGCCCAATGTGTGCACAGAAATGAGTTAAGGCAGAAACTTAGGACAAAACATATCCCGGGAAGGCCTGAAGCAGGACATAGGACAAAAGTCGAGTTTATGGGACAATTCCAGAAAATCTGGGATGGTTAGTCACCTTGATCATAACATCCTGCAAGTTCCTTTGTACACTCTAACCCACAGCCATGATAGCAGCAGCCTGCCACGACAGCAGTCGGGCATTGGATGGCTGTTGCTTGTGTTGCAATGGGATCTGTGGTATTGGCCATTAGACGCTGAATCATAATTGGATCCACGAGTATGCAAATAAAGTTGGTCACCACTTTCGCATTGGCGAGGATGGATCCAAGTTCTGCATAAAGTCCTGTGCCAAGTTGGTACCAGACTCCTCCTTGCTCCTTGCCATTGAACGCAGCCTTTTTGACAGGCTTTTCACTGCATCGAGCATTTCATTGTGGATACCCATCAAACTTCTTCTGTATGCATCTCCATCGAAATCCTCCTCTGAATCCTCTGCGGCAGAACTCAAGTGCAACCTCGCTCTCCAGAAAACTGGCATCTGTGCTATCCTTTCCCCTTGCTCTGGCTGCAGGTGCTTCTAGTCGTTTCTGTCCTTTCCTGTAAGGGGGGATGTATCTTGGTGAGTGTGGTATAGTGTGTATAGGTGATGATTGAATAGCTGACAATGTGCAAACTGTGAGATGTGGGTGTGAGGCTTGAAGCAGTGCTGTGTGAGGGTGAGGTTGAGCAAACAAATCTCAGGTATGAGTCCTGATTGATAGAGATGATTGGTAGGTGAGACATGAGAGTGTGGTGAATTGAGCAGTTTCTGAGGCTATTAGTGCAATAGGTAGGTTATACTATTTGAAGATGCAATAACTGACCTTGACCACTTAAAAAAAACATAGAAACTAGGAGCAGGCGTAGGCCATTCGGCCCTTCGAGCCTGCTCCGCCATTCAATACGATCATGACTGATCCTCTATCTCAATACCATATTCACACTTTCTCTCCATACCCCTTGATGCCCCCAATATCCAAAAATTTATCAATTTATTTCTCGAATATACTCAGTGACACGGCCTCCACAGCCTTCTGTGGTAGAGAATTCCATAGGTTGACCACCCTCTGAGTGAAGACATTTTTCCTCATCTCAATCCTAAATGGCCTGTCCCATACCTTGAGACTGTGGCCCCTGGTTCTAGACTCCTCAACCAGGGGAAACATTCTCCCTGCACTCAGTCTGTCTAGACCTGTTAGAATTTTATATGTTTCAATCAGATCCCCCCTCATTCTCCTAAACTCTCGTGAATACAGGCCCAGTCGAACCAATCTCTCCCCATTCAACAGTGCTGCCATCCTCAGTATCAGCCTATTGAACCTTTGCTGCACTCCCTCTGTGGCAAGTATATCCTTTCTTAGGTGGGAGACCAAAACTGCATGCAATACTCCAGGTGTGGTCTCACCAAGGTCCGGTATAACTGAAGTAAGACATCCCTACTTCTGAACTCAAATCCTCTTGCAATGAAGGCCAACATACCATTTGCCTTCCGAATTGCTTGCTGCACCTGCCTATTTACTTACATTGACTAGTGTACAAGGACATCCAGATCCCTTTGTACATCCACATTTCCCAATATATCACTATTTAAATAATACTCTGCCTTTCTGTTTTTCACACCAAAATGTATAACTTCACATTTATCCATGTTACACTGCATTTGCCATGTGTTGGCCCACACACACAACTTGTCTAAATCGCCCTGAAGCCTCCTTGCATTCACCTCACAACCCCACCCAGTTTTGTGTCATCAGCAAACTTGGAAATTTTGCATTTGGTTCCCTCATCTAAGTTATTTATATATATCTTGAATACTGGGGCCCAAGCAATGATCCCTGCGGTACACCACTAGTCACCGCCTGCCACCTGGAAAAAGACCCATTTACTCCCACTCTCTGTTTCCAGTCTGTCAACCAATTCTCAATCCATGCCAGTATATTACCTCCAATCCCATGTGCTTTAATTTTGCCCACTAGCCTCTTATGTGGGACTTTATCAAAAGCCTCCTTGAAATCCAAATACACTACATCCACTGGTTCTCCCTTATCTATTCTACTAGTTACATTCTCAAAAACCCTAGTAGATTAGTTAAGCATGATTTCCCTTTCATAAACTCATGCTGACTTTGTCTAATCCTGTTAATGCTTTCCAAATGTTCTGTACCACATCTTTTATAATAGACTGTAGCGTTCTCCCCACTACTGATGTTAGGCTAACTGGTCTGTAATGCTGTGTTTTTTTCTCTCCCTCCTTTTTCAAATAGTGGAGTTACATTTGCCACCCTCCAATCTGTAGGAACTGCTCCAGAGTCTATATAGTTTTGAAAGATGACCACCAATGCATCCAATATTTCTAGGCAATTTCCTTTAGTTCTCTGGGATGTAGATTATCAGCCCCTGGGGATTTTTCAGCCTTTAACCCCATTAATTTCTCTAACACCATTTTTTTACTAATACTGATGTTCTTCAATTCCTCCTTCTCACTAGACCCTTGGTTCCCTAACATTTCTGGGAAATTATTTGTGTCCTCTTTTGTGAAGACAGAACCAAAATATATGTTCAATTCTTCTGCCATTTCTGTGTTCCCCATTATAATTTCCCCTGTTTCTGACGATAAGGGACCTACATTTGCCTTCGCTAATCTTTTTCTCTTCACATATTTATAGAAGCTTTCACAGTCAGTTTTTATGTTCCTTGCAAGTTTACTCTCATACTCCATTTTTCCCTTCTTGATCAATCTTTTTGTCCACTTTTGCTGAATTCTAAACTGCTCCCAATCGTCAGGCTTGCTGCTTTTTCTGGCAATTTTATATGTCTCCTCTTTGGATCTAATACTATCCCTAATTTCTTTTGTAAGCCATGGTTGAGCCACCTTTCCTGTTTTATTTTTGTGCCTGACAGGAATGAATAATTGTTGTAATTCATGCATACATTCCGTAAATATTAGCCATTGCCTATCCACTGTCAACTCTTTTCGTAAGGTTCCCCAATCCATCATTGCCAACTTGCATCTCGTAACCTTGTAGTTCCCTTTATTTAGATTCAGGACCCTAGTTTGGATTCAACTTCTTCATCTCCATCCTAATGAACAATTCTATCATTTTATGGTCACTGTTCCCCAAGGGACAACAAGATTGTTAATTAACCCTTTCTCATTAGTTCTAGTTGGTTCCTTAATGTATTGGTCTAAAAAACCATCACGCACACACTGCAGGAAATCCTCCTGCACAGTATTATTGCTAGTTTGGTTTGTCCAATCTATATGTAGATTAAAGTCACCCATGATTACAGTTGTACCCTTATTGCATGCATCTCTAATTTCCTGCTTAATGCTTTCCCTTACATCTCCATTACTGTTTGGGGGCCTATAGTCGAGCCCTACCAACGTTTTCTGCCCCTTGGTGTTTCTTATCTGCACCCAAACAGATTCCACATCGTGATTTTCAGAGCCAATATCCTTCCTCACTATTGCATTGATTTCCTCCTTTACTAACAATGCTGCCCCAACTCCTTTCCCTATTTGTCTGTCCTTCCTAAATATTGAATACCCCTGGATGTTCAGTTCCCATCCTTGGTCACTCTACAGCCATGCCTCTGTAATTGCAACTATATCATAACCGTTTATATCTATTTGCGCTGTTAATTCATCTACCTTATTGCGAATGCTCCGCGCATTAAGGGCAGAATTATCCGGTTGGCGTGCGGGGACAGGCCCTGCACATCCGCGCATAAAATGACGCGCGGTGAGGTCAGGCGAGCGTCCCGATGTCACTGCATGCCATCGCGTAATTTCGCTGGGCGGGCGCACGATGATGTCCGACGCGCGCCCACCATTAATCAACAGGCCATTTAAGTCCCTTGACTCACCAATCAAATGATTTTTCGGCGCCCATGTAATCCTCGGGTCAACGCACGGAGGCAACGGGCAGGCGGGTAGGACACATTTGTATTAACCTCACCCATGGGCGGGATAAGAGTGCTCACTGGGGTCATGAGCGTGCACAATCAAGTATTTATTTTTGCAAGTTTTTGAAACTTGCCTGTGTTATCTGTAGTACTTCAAAATGCATACCAGCTGCTTTTTCTGGACTCTTAACCTTCAGGCCAGCACTCTGCAGTGAGGAATCTTTTCTGGGCCTGCAGGTTTCAGGAAGCCTTCTCTTAGCCTAGGAATGGGAGCCGAATTGTCCACTGGAGGCAGCTCCTCTGAGGAAGAAGGGAGGGATAGAAGGAGTAGAAGGCCGGGAGTGCACATTCAGCCTCCAGGGGAGCCACCTTTGGGAGGACAGGCGCTGGCACAAGGGGCGCAGGGCCTAGAGGCAGTGCAAGGCAGAAGGGCCGCAGAAGACACCACTATCCTGCTGCCAGGGTATACAGGTGGCAAAGCAGCTACCTCAATATGTCTGAGGTGCAGTGCCGAAGGAGGCTCCGACTGTCAAGGGAGACAGTCAACTATATCTGTCAGATAACAAAACAAAAACAGAATTACCTGGAAAAACTCAGCAAGTCTGGCAGCATCGGCGGAGAAGAAATCAGTCAACGATTCGAGCCTTCATGGCCCTTCGGCAGAACTGCCAAAGACTTGCTGACTTTTTCCAGGTAATTCTGTTTTTGTTTTGTTTTGGATTTCCAGCATCCGCAGTAGCTTTTAGCTTTTTGTTTTTATATCTGTCAGATGATTGGGCCTGAGATCCCCACGAACTGTATGGGTGGACACCCCATGCCAGTGGCTCTGAAGGTCACAGCTGCCCTCAACTTCTATGCCTTCGGCTTCTTCCAGGGCTCGGTGGGTGATCTTTGCGGTGTCTCTCAATCAGCTGTCCACACTTGTGTCAAGCAGGCTCCGAAAATCATGATGTGGAATCTGTTTGGGTAGAGATAAGAAACACCAAGGGGCAGAAAACATTGGTGGAGGTTGTCTATAGACCCCCAAACGGTAATGGAGATGTAAGGGAAGGCATTAAGCAGGAAATTAAAGATGCATGCAATAAGGGTACAACTGTAATCATGGGTGACTTTAATCTACATATAGATTGGACAAACCAAACTAGCAATAATACTGTGCAGGAGAATTTCCTGCAGTGTGTGCGTGATGGTTTTTTAGACCAATAAATTAAGGGACCAACTAGAGAGCAGGCTCTGTTCAGGCGTGCATTGACCTTCATCCACTTCCGCTGGGATCAGGCAAGCCAGGCACAGCGAGCCAGAGGCTTCACGGCCATTGCTGGCTTCCCCCGTGTCCAGGGTGCTATAGGTTGTACACATGTGGCCATCAAGGCACCAGCAGATGAGCCCGGTGCCTTCGTCAACAGGAAGGGCTTCCACTCCATGAACGTGCAGATAGTATGTGATCACAGGATGCTGATTCTACAAGTCTGTGCAAGGTACCCAGGCAGCTCCCACAACACCTACATCCTCAGACACTCCGAGGTGCTGGGGCTCTTCAGTGCTCCAGCCCGGCTTGATGGATGGCTGGTAGGTGACAAGGGCTATCCCCTCAGAAGGTGGCTCATGACGCCTCTCGCCACACAAGCACAGAAGCTGAGCAGCGGTACAATAGGAGCCACGCCTCCACAAGGGCTGTGGTGGAGAGAACCATCGGCCTCCTCAAGATGCACTTCCGACACCTGGACCGCTCGGGGGGCGAACTCCAGTACCCCCCAGATCGTGTCTCGGTGATAGTGGCTGCATGCTGCACTCTCCACAATCTTGCGCTGGAAAGGGGGGGGGACGCAGTGGACAAGACGTCGATGCAGTGGCTGCAGCTGCACACGATGAGTCCAGCAGTGAGTCCGAGGATGAGCATGCACAGGGAAATGCTGAGGGAGTAGACGCTGACCCGGGCATACTCCAGGGAGGCAGGGACACCTGGGAGACTTTAATCAAATGAACCTTCAGCTAGCGCACCACAGATGAACCACCAGGACAAGCCTGGGCTGCAGGCTCAATACTTGACACCTAAGTGCAAAATCTGCCATGTTAGGAACAGTCACTAAGGGCCTTGTTAATAAAGCTGAATGCCCCACAAAACATTCATTATGGTTTTGGAAACCATGCACATTCAGAAAAAAAGAGGCACCCTCAGCCATGGTGACATATCTGAATTTAATATGTCAAGCAAACCTACTTGTTCCAAAAAAAAAGAGAATAATGTTACAAATCAAAATAAATCATAAGGAACTCATCTCGGGCCAACTCAGATGCACCAGTGATAAACCCGTGGTGCCTTATGTTTTCGTTTCCAAGAGCTATGTCTTGGTGCAGCCCCATCGCTGGGAGTGGTATCTGAGACAGCCTGTTGACTCTGCTGTCCTGTTGGCCTCGATGACCTTGGCGGTCGTCCTCTGTCCCGTGGAGCCAGTGCTGGCCCTGCCTGGGAGGGAGCTGCCAGTTCCACAGCTGGCATCTCCCCAGTCGTCGCAGCCTCACCGGATGCTATGGTCACTGGGAGGGGAGGGGGGGTGGGGAGGGAGGAGCTGCCGCCCTCATCCGGAGTGCCCTGAGAGGTGCCCGCAGATATGACAGGCAGCTGCTGCACAGGCGTGAGGTCGCTATGGATCTCCCTGCTCACCGTGGATGGATGGGCACCGATCTGGGAATCTGGGAAAGTTGATGCCCAGACCATCTCCCACACTGGCACTGGGCAGCTGAGGTCAATGCCAATGTGAGGGCTTGCTGGTCAGAGCGCATCCTCAAGAAGACCTGATGGGTCTCCTGGAGTAGCCTCTCCACGAGAGTTGACACTCTCTCCATGGAGGACGCATGGCGCTCAGACATGTGGCTCATTGCTTCGGCAATCGTCCGCGTAGAATCCTCCACCACGGAGACCAAGCCAAGCATAGCCTCATGTATCTCCCCCAGATATTCCCGCACATCCGGCTGCACTTCCTGCCCCTGCTGCGTCGCGGACGACTCCAGAGGCACATCATCAGGCACCGACTGAGCATGTGCCTGGTCCCCTGCAGCCCTCCGACTGCTGGCACCACGGGCACTCTCTGTCTATGCCAGCTCCTCCAGCAACTGTGAAGTGCCCTCACCACTGTGCCCTGGGACACTGATGTTTGAATTCCCACCGAGCTGCTAGTATCTGCGCTGGAGCCTGCCTCACAGAAATGGTGTGAGGCTGGTGAGACTTCAGGCCTGCGTCTGCCTGCGCCCACGCCAACCAGAAAACTCGGCCCTAAGATACACTGCCTTTAGACTTGTCTTTTTAACCTTGTTAATCATCTTAACTTTATTTTGCACTATGATCCCATTTGTCTCTCGCCCTTGTTTTTTCTGCCTTCCACTTTTGCTTCTTACTTTTCTGTCTTTTGTTTCAATCCTTGTTTCCCCCTCCTCTGTCTCCCTGTCTCCCTGTTCAGGTTCCCATCCCCCTGCTATTCTAGTTTAAACCCTCCCCGACCGCACTAGCAAACACCCCCCACCCTCCGAGGACATCGGTCCCGGTCCTGCCTAGATGCAACCCGTCCTGTTTGTACTGGTCCCACCATCCCCAGAACTGGCCCCAATGTCCCAGGAATCTGAATCCCTCCCCCCTACACCATTTCTTCAGCCATGTATTCATCTGCTATATCCTGTTATTTCTACTTTCGATAGCACGAGATCCTGAGATTACTACCTTTGAGGTCCTACTTTTTAATTTACGCCCTAACTCCCTATATTCAGCTTGTGGGACCTCATCCCTTTTTTTATCTTTGTCGTTGGTACCAATATGTACCACAAATACTGGATGTTCACCCTCCCCCTTCAGAATGCCCTGCAGCCTCTCTGAGACATCCTTGACCCTGGCACCAGGGGGACAACATACCATCCCGGAATCTCTTTTGCGGCCGCAGAAACACATGTCTGTTCCTCTTACTATTGAATCCCCTATGACTATAGCCCTGCCCCTTTTCTTTCTCCTCTCTTGTGCAGCAGAGCCACCCATGGTGCCATGGACCTGACTCCTGCTGCTTTTCCCTGAAAAGTCATTCTCCTCCCCCCCCCCACCAACAGTATCCAAAATGGTATATCTGTTAGGGAGGGGGACGGCCACAGGGGACTCCTGTACTACCTGCCTTTCTTTACTCTGCCTGGTGGTTACCCATTCCCTTTCTGCCTGTTCAGTCTTTACCAGCAGTGTGACCACCTCACTGAACATGCTGTCCACGATAATCTCACCATCGCAGATGCTCCACGGTGAATCCACCCGCAGCTCCAGCTCCGAAATGCAGTTAGCCAGTAGCTGCAGCTGGACACACTTCCTGCACACATGGTCGCCAGGGATACTGAAAGTGTCCATGACTTCCCACATAACGCAGGAGGAGCATATCATGGGTGCGAGCTCTGCTGCCATGACTTCCCTGTAGATTAAGCTCATTAGTTACTCTCGTTAAAGAATACTAATTATGCTAGGGGCCTTATTCCACTCCAAATGCTCCCACTACAGTCCAAAGTCCTCACCTTATTTTGTTTAAGTTAATGGACTGAAGTAGTTTAATTAGTAGAGAAAGTAGTAGTAGAAGTACTCACCTGACCCTACTTACCAATCAGCTGCCTCCCCTGTGTCGCGTCACTTTTTGAATCGTGATGTCCTCGCGCTGCTTTCAGCCCCGAGTCTCCCCGGAACTCTCGCTCTGTCCTCGTGCCGCTTTCAGCCCCGAGTCTCCCCGGAACTCTCGCTCTGTCCTCGTGCCGCTTTCAGCCCCGAGTCTCCCCGGAACTCTCGCTCTATCCTCGCGCTGCTTTCAGCCCCGAGTCTCCCCGGAACTCTCGCTCTGTCCTCGCGCCGCTTTCAGCCCCGAGTCTCCCCGGAACTCTCGCTCTGTCCTCGCGCCGCTTTCAGCCCCGAGTCTCCCCGGAACTCTCGCTCTGTCCTCGCGCCGCTTTCAGCCCCGAGTCTCCCCGGAACTCTCGTTCTGTCCTCGCGCCGCTTTCAGCCCCGAGTCTCCCCGGAACGCTCGCTCTGTCCTCGCGCCGCTTTCAGCCCCGAGTCTCCCCGGAACTCTCGCTCTGTCCTCGTGCCGCTTTCAGCCCCGAGTCTCCCCGGAACTCTCGCTCTGTCCTCGCGCTGCTTTCAGCCCCGAGTCCAGCTCCCACTTTTTCTAAATCACTGCCCTGACTCTCAGCTCCCGCTCTTTTTAAATCTCCGCTCTCTCAGCTCCCGCTCTTTTTAAATCTCCGCTCTCTCAGCTCCCACTCTTTTTAAACCTTACTAAAGCTGCCGCTCCTCTTGCACTGCCTCCCGGTCCCGTTCAGGTCTCGAACCTGGTTTTCCTTAGACTTTAAAATCGCCGCTCCTCTTGCACTGCCTCCTGGTCCCACTCTGGGGGACCACCAGCTGTTTTATCTGCTCCGCCGCTCTCGCGCTGTTTTTATGTGAGGTCATTGAACTTCTTACGGTACTGCACCCAGGTCGTTGATGCTTAATTTCTGGCATTGAGCTCCATGATTCTGAGTTCCTACTGCCTTTTGACCATCTGTCTGGAGAGCCTCCTAGCCCCCAATGGATACAGGACATCTCCTTTCCACCTCCTCCACCAGTATAACATCATAGCCTTGGAACTTGCTCAGCCCGATGTTGTGCCATTCTTCAATGTTTTCCAGGTCAGATTCACTGCTGACACCACTGCCTGCACCTGCTCATACAACAGTGCACCCAACCCCTTCAAAAATTTTAAATTAGCTTTAAACAGTGTAGGTTAGCTCTAAACAGTGTAAGTTAGCTTTAAGTGGTGCTAGGTGTTCACATTTTGCTCCCCTCCAGGCAACCAGCAGCGAGGTTACTGCTGACTAGACTTTCGTATAATTCAGATGAGCAGAATGTAGGAAGTTGGCATGCTGCCTGCTTTGCAAGCAAGAGATAATCACACATTGCGATCCATGTATCCATTTTTGTTAGCTATCCAATTTAGCACCAGCTTTTCTTTATTTAATGTATTGTTAATGAGCAAGAAATATTCAGCGCTCAAAATATTTGTTTTGATAAATTACTTTCTGGGCTGAACTTTGCATCATTGGCAAGGGTGTCCGAACAATAAAATTATAGGTAGGAGGTGACAAAATTTTCTTTGGTAGACAACATGGCAGAGATATTGGAGCTGACAGTTTTGGAAAGTTAGTGAACTCAAATGGTAACAATCTATAAAAATAACTAGTTTGAGTAGAAATTTGCTGATGTGATTTTGCATTAATAGAAAACTATATTGAAGATTTCTTCATTTTTTAGACACCATTTCGTAGACGAACTAATGGATGAAGATGACAAGGACAAGGCAAAGAGGTGAGATTTTGCATGGCCGTTAACGGAATATAGTGAAAATAAATTTTCATTTCAATCTGTTTTGCTTCAAATTTGAATTGTAGCATGTTTTGTGTGCATGTTTTTCTTTTCTCCTGTCTTTCCTGGTCATGTGAAGTTAATTTAGAAAATCTATTTGAATAGGTGACTAAATCAGGGAATTTAGTGACAGAATCATTTATTGCAGTCTTTCCAAAGAAGAAATAGTACTTAGCAATCAGTAGAAAAATTAACTAATGCCTTGCATTTATTTAGCTCCTTTCATGACCTCAGGATGTCCCAACACACTTTACAGCCAATGAAGAACCTTTGAAGTGTTGTCACTGTTGCAATATAGAAAACACAGCAATCTCCCGTAAACAGTGATGTCACAATGACCAGATAAACTGTTTTATTGATGTTGATTGAGGGATTAAATATTGATGAGGGCATCAGGGTTAGCTTCCATGTTCTTTTTTCAAAATACTGCCATAGGATGGGACTTTTCACATCTACCTGAGAGAGCAGATGGAGCTGAAAGATGACACCTCTGACAGTGCAGAACTCCCTCTGTGTGCCATCATAGATTTTTAGGTCAGATCAGCGGGTCCTGCTGTGTTCAGGACAAACACACCCACATGCAGCATGACTAGTGGTCCTTAAATTAGTTAATGTTGGGAATCTGTTTCCAAGATGAATGGGAAGCTGTCCTCCTTGGTAAAGAACACATTTCTGATTTTTCCAGTTGGTACACAAAAGTCATCATTCTCTATGGAGAAAGCAATGCATGATCATTGTACTGATGGTAAATGAGGCTCAAGAATTGACAATTCCAGTGTTCAGGGTTGAAGCTGAACCCTAGTCTGATTGGTAAAAGCTATTCGCTTGACTTTCTATCATATACTGGAAACAGATATCCTACAAGTCAAGGGTGACACCAACATTTTAAAAGACTTGTGAAAGCAGGGGCTGGTACTGTTTACATAGGTGTCTTTTTATTCATTTAGCTTGCGTCCTGGTTGATGTCAGATTGTATTTTGTTATATTTTAATTTAGGGCTTCACGTAACAAGTCTGAGAAAAAAAGACGTGATCAGTTCAATGTCCTCATCAAAGAACTCAGTGTCATGCTTCCGGGCAGTATCCGGAAGCTGGACAAATCTACTGTGTTGCAGAAGACGATTGACTTTTTACAAAAACACAACGGTAAGATAAAGCTGATCTAACCCAAAAGCTGAGGTTAACATTTTGAAGTCACCCCTCTTCTCAACTTTTCTTGGTTAATTGGGTAAAAACACCATGTGCAAGGTACACAACCGTGCAGCCTAGAAGTGATCAAAGTTCGATTCCTGTTCTGAACTGCTGATCTCTATAATGCAGTAGTTTGTGTGGCTATAGTTTGCTTCATCATCATCAAGAAAGAGAGAAATCAGCATAATACTGTAGATTATATTTCATTTGGACTTAGCATGAAACAGTCATCTGATAGGAAAATGTATTGAGGTTGTAGGATGAAGGTTCATACCTACAATTCCTCAGACCAATTGTTGTCAGTTGTGGCCATCCCAAAAAGATGAAGATTCTGAGCAAAGTGAAGCCCTACAGGGATTGAATATCTAATTTCAGTCCTGTGTGATTATTGTGTATTGCCTATGAAAAAGAGCATTAGCAAAGGCTTTGCAGGAGGTTCTTTGAGATGGGGAATCTTAGAGCCTATTGAGCAAAGTCTAAAGCAAAGGGAAAGAATATACGTTTAAAAGTGAAATTGAAGGAGAGGAAAATATTGGTCTGGAGTTTCTGTTCGACTACGCTTTTTTTTGGTGCAATTCACCTGATGCTGGCAAAGCCAGGACAAAAGATCGCAGAATTTTAAGTGCAAATTTTGATCTACACAAATTGAGTTTCTGCAATCTTTTGTGCTAATTTTAAAAACATTGTGCTGGAAATAGATTCTGAACTCAAAACTGGTCTCACCACAGGATGAATGAATCACCATTGGGAATTCCTAATTGTGCTTGTTTGAAGGCCTTAAGGTACAGGGGCATTAATAGGTACATTTTAAAGTTTTTGATGATTTTTTTTAAAAAAAAAAGATTAAGGAACTGACCACTCTACCCCAATCTAACTTGAAAATTGTTAATTTTTTTAAATTTGTTTTTAATAATGTAAAATCAGGTTACTCACAGGTGGTAGATTGTGATTTTAAATGCTGATTTTTTGGTGGTAACTCAATTTCAATTACATTAACCAATGCGTACAAAGTTTGTATTTTTTAAATTACTTTTTAGGGCACTGCTAAATTGCACTAGCTCATGGCATATTTTGCAAATGAGTTTTAGTGGAAACTTGGGGAAAAATAACTTTCCAAAACGGGAGCAATGTGCACCAGAATTGCCGATTGCACCCATAGTGGAAACTCTACCACATTATATTTATCAATCTGTAAATATATGCTTTTATTCTCCTTTTACAACAATTTTTAAGTATTCACAAAATGTTTCTGTATCTAAATTGTGCAAGTTAGGTAACTCTTAAGGGACTACTATGATTTTTATTAATGCAAGTATAAACAATGTAGGTGGGAAGGGCATTGGTAGACATTTTTAGATTTCAGTTATAACCTGAGCACACTGTACATCAATGTAATTCATACAGTGAATGTTACAGACCAACAAGAAATAGTCAACTGGTAATGTAACTAACTGAATGCGAAGAACCCATAAACTAGTAGCACTTTACTTCCGTATAGGGTACAATTATCTGTAAAGACTGTTTATGTTATTGTTGGCATGAGTATCAGATTTTTGGTTTCTCAGGGAATTGAGGAATATGGGAAGCAGGTGGGAAATTGGAGTTAAAGCCCAACAGCAACCGTGATCACATTGAATGGCAAAGCAAGCTCGACAGGCTGTATAGTCTTCTCCTGTTCTTGTTTCTTATGTTCTTATGTGTGGCAATAATAAAATAGATGTTTACTTTCAAAAAAGGGAGAGTCTCGAGGAATATTTAAATAAATTCTATGCTATGCCTCATTTTTATGTTATCTGTCCTTTAACACTGAGTTCATGCTTAATATGAGGATATGATGTGATTTTTTTTTTTAAACTGCATTGTGTATGCTGCATAATATCTTGTTATAATATGTTTAAAATTTTAATATGCAAATAATACACTGGACCAGTGTCAATGTAACTGTCACAGTAAAATACTAAAGCTGAACATATTGCTTTTTAGAAACTTCAGCACAGAAGGAGACAAATATAATCCAGCATAATTGGAAGCCTTCATTTCTGAACAATGAGGAATTTACACAACTGATGTTAGAGGTGACTAATAAAAATGTGCTGCAAGAATTGCATCCTGATGCCTTGCTTCATGCGTTTTAATTGAACATTTGATTGAAGTATTTAAGGGTGCGTTTAATTACAAATATATCATTCGTGTGAAATCTTCTCAGTTTTGCACAGATGTGCAGTGTAATTAAGGTGTCAAGACCACAACTGATTCCTACAATTCCCCATCTGCTTTTTTCTGGTGTCAGGTCAGACCTGACACTAGATTGAAGCTGCATTCACAAGATAACTGCAATTTCCTACCACTCAATGAGTTGATGCATGTTTGTACTCTAATGCCCTGTACCACTGTAAAAAATAAACTGTCAAGAATAGAATGCATTGTGCATTTGATTTGGAGTAAGGCAATCAGTTTACAACATGTCAAATTGTACAACAATGCATAATATAAATTATAATACAGACAAAACAGAACCATCTACACTCACACCTATAAACTTACTTTACAATAAATCACAATAATATGAAAATTATTATAGTTTTGTGACAAACTGGTGAGGGCTGAAGCCAAGGGGGATCTCCTCTGGATTAATCATCTAGACCGCGGGTGCAGCCTTTCCTGACCGTGACACTGTAATTGGTGCACGGAAGTCTCTGGCTCTGATACCCCTCTTAACCTGCCGCCGAGAAGCTGCCCTGGTTGAGCTGGTGGCCTCTGCACACAGCAGGATGTGACAAAATACTGGAATCAATGCAAACAGACCCTAATTAGGGCCTTAATCACTTTAAATGGCTGCCCGCTTCCCTAGCCAATCTGCCTCCTGCCCACCCCTGAGAAACTTCCCCAGCAGTGGGAATGCATCGCAGAGCTGTCCCAACAGGGTTCCCATTTATTTTCCCAGCCCTCCCCACCCCCAGCCCACCCCACCTCTGGCTTGTCCCTATTTTCCCTGTGCCCCTCCACCCTCCACCACCATCCCTGCCCCAACCAGCTCCAATCCAGCTTCTACAAGGCCACCTATTCCACCCCCACCCTCAACAGCTCAACCCCATTTCCACAGGACTACAAAAATCCAGCCTTACATTACTACTCAATGTGATTTGTTGGAAAACATCAACTGCTAATGTTTTTTTTCCATTCTGTGCAGGCATTAGATGGCTTCATCATAGCTGTAACAACAGATGGAAATATCATTTATGTTTCTGATAGCATTACACCTCTACTTGGACATTTACCTGTGAGTAAAGTATTATAAAATTATCATTTTCTCTTAAACACAAGTAAATTTGTTACTTGCTTTGGTGATCTTATTGAACATAAGATTCTGAAGGGGCTTGGCAGGGTATATGTTGAGAGGATGTTTCCCCTCGTGGGGGAATCTAGAACTGGGGTCACAGTTTCAAAATATGGGGTCTCCCATTTGAGATGGAGACAAAGAGGATTTTTTTTTCTCTGAGGATCATTAGTGTTTGGAATTCTCTTCCCCAGTGTGCAGTGGAGGCTGGTCATCAAGTATATTCAAAGCTGAGTTAAACAGTGTCGAGAGTCATTGGTGGGGTGGGGTGTGGTTAGGCAGGAAAGTGGAGTTAAGGGCAAAATTAGATCTGTTACAATCTTATTGAATGATGGAACAGGCTCAAGGGGCCGAATGGCCTACTTCTGCTCCTATTTCTTATGTTCTTATGTAACTACTGAAAGAGTCTCTGCCCCTAATTCAAAGTTCAAAAAAAAGTTTTAACACTTGTCGTGCTCCATTTTAAAAATACACCAGATTAACAATTTAAGGGGAAAAAACTGAGAATATTTCATTTTTATTTGACATTAGATTTCAAATGTAGAAATATACTCAGCAAAGTATGTTTTTCAGTTTATCAAAAATCCTTTATCAGTGTTCAGAACACGTGCAATTGCTATCACTCAACATTTAACAATATCATTGTTGGTAAGTGTTACAAAATAAAACAAATTCACAGCATTCTTAACAAATTCACAAGGTGCCTTTCTAAAAAGACTTGGGACAGAAATGCTGCAATTTTCCATTTGCTTTTGTAAACTAAATTCTGCTTTTAAAATTGAACATAGTCTTGACTTATTTTACTTATCAGATTCCAGACTTAGGAGTACAGGAACATACGGAGCAGGAGTAGACCATTCAGCTCCTTGAGTCTGCTGCGTCATTCAGTGAGATAATGGCTGATCTGCAGCTCGGCTCCATTTACACATTTAGCCTTTGCTACATATCACTTGACACCCTTACTTAACACAAGTCTACCATACCCAGTTTTGAAAGCTCAAGTTATTCTAGCATTCATAGTCTTTTGAGGGAGAGAGTTCCAGATTTTTATTACCCTATGTGTGAAAAAGAACTTCTGAATTTTGCTCCTGAATAGCCTAGCTCTAATTTTAATATTGTGTGCCCTCATTCTTCATTTCCTACCAAAGGAAATAGCTTCTCTGCATCTACCCTAACAAATTCTTTTTGACGTTTTAAATGCCTCAATCAGGTCATCCCTCAATGCAAGCCAGGTTTATATGTCCTGTTTGACCCTCTAAGCCCAAGTACTGTTGAATTTGCACTACAGCACCTTCCAAAACCAATGTACCCTTGCTGAGGCGTGGTGTCTGAAACTGAACGCAGTACTCCACAGGGGTTCTGGCCAAGGTTCAATACAACTGAGGCTTCCTCTCTTTTGTATTCCAGTGCCCTCCAACACTTGTGCCTGTACATTGATTTTTCAGTTTCTCACAAAGGATTGTAATATTCTGATCCGTAAAATGTGTAAATATAATCTCACGATTTACCTTGTTAAAGCAAATGTATAGCTTTTCCAAACTATCCATTATCCCTTTGATCACTGAATGTTTAAAAGGTTGTCATTTTTTTCCTTTATAGCATTGCTGTCAATTTCTTGACTATTAAAGTATAAAGTTATATATTCATAAAATATTTCAAATTCCACTTATCCTGGATTCAACTTTATAGTTTTCAAAACATAGAATGTAGATGTTTAACGCAATATCACATTCAACAAACGAGGTCAAGCTACCATAACAGTGTTCTCAGAGTGATTTTTCAACCAGTAGTATTATTGTACCAAAATTGACTGTGTCTTTTCTTCTCTTTTTTCTAGTCTGATGTTATTGATCAGAATTTATTAAACTTCCTCCCAGAACAGGAGCATGGAGAAATATTTAAATTGCTGTCCTCTCATACATTAGTGACAGACTCTGTGTTGCCAGACTATTTAAACTGTGAGTTTCCTTATACATAAAAGATTATGTAACCTATTATTTTAGTATTTGATCCCTTCAACAATGACTTACGTTTGTATAGCATTCCCTAAATTAAACCCCAAAGTGAAGACGAGTACAGCAAGTAGAAGAAGGAAGTTGAGAGGGAGAGTAAAGGCCCTGTTGAAAAGATGATAATTTAGGTGGCTTTTGAAAGCACAAAGGTGAAGTGGTTTTGGGAGGGAATTCCAGAAAGCAATGGAATGGTGACTGAGTAAGTAAAAGATCATCTTTATAATCGAGTGGAAAAACAGAATGAACAATAATGCAGAGGCGGAGAAGTGAAGGGAATAAGATGGGGCATATGGCTGAAGAATGTCACTGAAATAGAATGAGGAAGATTGTGAAGAGATTTGAAGATGAGGATATTGAAATCCATTTTTGTGGTACAGGTATCTAGTGCAGTGTGCTAAAGATTAGGGTGGAAGATTTTGCAATAGAGCACAGCACCATTCTAGACTATCTGGGGTTTGTAAAGTCTGGAAGTGAGAATAGCCTCTTCATGGTATGAATATATCAAGTAAGATTTTAACCGCAGTGGAGGAGAAAGAAGAATTTAAGGAAATAGTATCACAGAGATGAAAGAAAATGTTTGACAGTAACTGGATGAGAAGTAAAATCTCAGCTCAGGGTCAAGCAAGGTGTCAAAGTTGAATACCACTAATTCTGAGTGAGCTGACAGCAAAGTGCCTGCAGGGGGTTAATGGAATTGGGGATAGGGTCATACTGCTGCTGTCAGGAACCAAAGATAACGGTTTCACTTTTGTTGAAATTGAACTGAAGGAAATTTAAACTCAGCCAGTGCTTGATTTTTTTTTACAGGATCGATTAGCAATAGCATTGGAGTTGGCAGTGTCCACAAAGTGGTAGAATTGTGAGTTACAGGTATATATGTGGAAAGCAATCCCTGTGCTTGTCAATTATGACATCCGTAGATAACTCCTTTGGGCAGAATTTTCTGCCTGTCGGGGGGGTTGTGTAGGCATATTTGCGGGCAGACGGGTTCCCAATCGGCGCCCCCGGTCAGGGGCACGCCGCCATTTTACATGGGCGGGCCAGTTAAGGCCCGCCCAGCTTGACATCCGCTCTGAAGCATTGTGCGCTCCCTGCGTAGGCGGTGGGGGATTCCCTGAGCAGGTCTGTGCACTCTTTCACGCCCATAGATCTCCCTGAGGCAAAGTGCTGCCTCAGGGAGATGGCTTCAATTTTAAAAACTGTGCTGAACGGAGAAGAAAAAAATTATTGATATGTCCCCTCATTCGACACTGTCACATGAGCTGAAACAAGTCAATTACTTGAATGTTAAAACAAAGTTCTGCAAAGTGGTCGCCCAGTTTACAAAGAAGTTTACGAAGGAGAGACCAAACGTAAACTGGGCGACCGCTTTGCAGAACACCTGCGGTCTGTCCGCAAGAAAGACCCAAACCTCCCTGTCGCTTGCCATTTTAACACTCCACCCTGCTCTCTTGCCCACATGTCTGTCCTTGGCTTGCTGCATTGTTCCAGTGAAGCCCAACGCAACTGGAGGAATAGCACCTCATCTTCTGACTAGGCACTTTACAGCCTTCCGGACTGAATATTGAATTCAACAACTTAAGATCTTGAACTCCCTCCTCCATCCCCACCCCCTTTCCGTTTCTTCCCCCTCCCTTTTATTTTTTCCAATAATTTATATAGATTTTTCTTTTCCCACCTATTTCCATTATTTTTAAATCTATACCTTTAATGCCCTGTCAGTCTTTCCACCCCACCCCCACTAGAGCTGTACCTTGAGTGTCCTGCATCCATTCTTAATTAGCACATTCGTTTAGATAATATCACCACCTTCAACATCTCTTTGTTCCTTTGTCTGTGACATCATTTGATTATCTGCTCCTATCACTGCTTGCTTGTCCCTACAACCACCCCCCCCCCCTCAACTTCTCTCCCCCCCACCTTAAACCAGCTTATATTTCACCCCTCTCCTAATATTACTCAGTTCTGTTGAAGGGTCATGAGGACTCAAAACGTCAACTGTTTTCTTCTCCGCCGATGCTGCCAGACCTGCTGAGTTTTTCCAGGTAATTCTGTTTTTGTTTTCAATTAGGTAATTAACAGGCCTTAATAGGTCTTTGACAGTTCAGTAGGTGCTCAGCCAAACTGAAAATCTAAATGACGAGGGGTGACGTTGGGACGCACGCCCAATGTCACCCCGCGCTATTCTACGCATCAGCATGTTGGTCCTGCCCCGGCACGCCGACCGGGAAATTCTGCCCATATACGATGAATAGGGGGTAAACTATGAGCAGAATTTCCCGGTTGGCATGCAGGGACAGGACCTGCATGCCAACGCGTAAAATGTGTGTAAAATTCAGGGTGACGTCGGGCATGTGTCTCGATGTTACCCCGTATCATTTAGATTTTCAGTTCTGTCAAAGGCCTACTAAGGCCTGTTAACTACCTAATTGAGGTCTTTGCCAGGGCTGCCCATCCAACTTTATGGTTGGCTTGCAGGCCGGGAGCTGAGGTGGGCTTCTGAAAAAGCATGAAACCTCATCCACGGGCGGGATGAGGTTTCATGAGAGTTTCAAAATTGTTTATTAAGTTTGAACATCCAAGTAATTGACATGTCCCAGCTCATGTGACAGTGTCACATGAGGGGACATGTCAATAATTTTTTTCTTCTCCGCTCAGCACAGTTTTAAAAGTTGAAACAATCTCCCTGAGGCAGCACATGCACAAAAGAGCGCACAGAGCTGCTCAGGGAATTCCACCCCCCACCACCCCGCACACACAGGGAGCGCACAGCGCTTCAGGGCAGCCGGCACTCTGGGCCGGCCTTAATTGGCCCGCCCATATAAAATGGCGGCACGTCACCAACTGGGGGCACCGATCAGGAACCCGCCCGCCCGCAAACACGCCCACATAACCCCCCCCTGACAGGCAAAAATTCTGTCTTGTGTTTTGGGGCCTTGGGAGTGTCAAAGGTGACTAAAGGCATAGGAGGAAGTACTGAAGACCTTAGGAACTGATATTCCTCCTGTGGGTTGGAGAGAGGAAAAGGGAGGTAGATCTCCACCCACCATGGATTTCCAGGACTTCCATCAAGAAGTAAACTTGGGTCTATAGCTATAATAATATTGAGACAGGATGGGGCCTCCAGCCTCAATTCATTGTGCTTGTATACCTAGGGTTTCCTGTCTGTATTGACACCCGGAGAAGCTGGCAGTGGCACTCAGTCCTGGACCCTCCTCAGGAGGCAGCTGTTTGAAGGGGACAGGCAGCAAGGCAAAGAAGGGCAAACCAAATGAGTGACCAAGTGTGTTTCTTAACAACCCATTTGATTTTCAGGCTGGGACGCCTGCTGATTGCTGTTCTTCTAAGTGTCAGTCACCAACCCAATAGTAGCAGCATCGTCACTGAGTCAAAGACTGTGGGTTCAAGTCCCACTCCAGAGACTTGAATCTAGGTTAACATTTCAGTGTGATATAGAGGAGTGCTGCTTTGTCAATTATTTATTGCAATACATTATTGATGACAGATTTGCAGTTTGTTTTTCACCCTACATTTTTCAAATAGCCCCTTTTCCTGCAGAATCATAGAATGGTTACAGCACAGAAGGAGGCCATTCGGCCCATCGGGTCTGTGCTGGCTGTCTGCAGGAGCAATTCACCTAGTACCATACCCCCGCCTTCTCCCTGTAGACCTGCACATTTTTCCTTTTCAGATAATAATCCAATTCCCACTTGAAAGCCTTGATTGAGCCTGCTTCCACCACACTCTCAAGCAGCGTATACCAGATCCCAACCAAAAATGTTTTTCCTCATGTTGCCATTGCTTCTTTTGCAAATTACCTTAAATCTGTGCCCTCTGGTTCTCCATCCTTCCACCCATGGGAACAATTTTCCCCTATCTACTCTGTCCAGAATCATCATGATTTTGAATACCTGCATCGGATCTCTCAATCTTCTGTTCTGCAAGGAGAACATTCCCAACTTCTCCAATCTATTGTGTAACTGAAGTTCCTCATTCCTGGAACCATTCTTGTGTATCTGATCTGCACCATCTCTAATGTCCTCACATCCTTCCTAAAGTATGATACCCAGAACTGGACACAATACTCCAATTGAGGCCAAACCAGTTTTTTATACAGGTTTACCATAACTTTCAGGAGTTTGCCAACATCGGATGCCCATTTCTCCAGGTTTTCCAATGTTGCGCTAAAACTAGTTCTTCGACAAATTGTGAATGGAAGCTGATATTCTGCCTCTTAAATTTGTTTCCTGAACTGCTAGCTTGCCTTTCTGTAGTCCATTCCCAATTGATCTAAGCTTACCTTGGCAGTGCAGCAACTGCACAAGAGTGGGACTCCAAGATGCCAGTAGTGAAGGACATGGACCCTGACTCAAATCAATGATGAAGGGGTTTATTAAATAGTTAGAGGAGACTTCCAGTTGCCGTTTGCAAAACTGCAAAAGGCAGCCTCCTGCTCTGATGGGTGGTAACAAAATCCAAAGATCACTGAAAAAAAATGTTGGCCTATTTCCCTGAAGGGAAAGCTTTATTCTCAGAATAAAAAGCTCAGAAGAGTCATAAAACTCAACTGCCCACTCTTCCCCGACCGAAATTTAGGCTGCGTGATACATGGGATGGAAACCTGGCGAGTCCACAGTCTGTCATAACTTGCAGCAGCCCCATGGTTGAGCTGTCCAAAAATATTGTGCCCTGGCTCGCCAACAGTAATTTCAGGACCTATGTATGGAAAGAAAGAGCATGAACTTATGTGACTTTGATTTAAGCAAGAATGTAACATTTTTGTTTAAAGCTGAGAACTCCTTTGAGTTTTCTTGTCATCTGCTGCGAGGGACATTGGACCCAAAGGAGCCTCCTACCTATGAATATCTAAGATTTGTGGGAAATTTCCAGTCTCATGATGGTGGTGAGTGTTGAGATTTAGTTACGATCCATTATATGAGACTAAATGTTTAAAGATTAGTTTGCAAAACACACATTGTACTTTGCATAAGAACACAAAAAGTCGAAAAGTAAATGGCTTAAAAGGTGGGGCTGAAGAGGAAAGGAATAATTAAATCACTAAGCCAAATCATTTCTTTAACAAATGCCTCCATTCGAGGAATTATCAGAATGAGCATAATTAATTTTAACACAAAAGCAAAACCAAAGGCTGAAATAAAAATAGAAAATGCTGGAAGTACTCAAAAGGCAAAACAGCATCTGTGGAGAGAGAAATAGAGTTAATGGCCGCGACTTTAAAGTCACTCAAAACCCATTCACTTACGTAGAGTTCAAGTTGAGCCCAGTCTTTCAACTCATTGGAACAAGTTAAGAGGTGCAATAAGTTTTGAGCAAGTATAGAGGCCAGGAAGGAGGAAAGGCAGAAGAATAAAAGGGAAGATCACTGATTGAGGGAAGGAAGGAGAGACTAAATAACAAAACAGATGATGGTGCAAGGCAAAAAGAGATGGTAATGGGACAAGTAAAGAAACAAAAGATGGGTCTAGATGAGGTGTAAATGGGATTAGCGGATCATCACCAACTGGTGTCTGAAAAATTGGGGACATAGGTTATGGAATTGTTGAATTCAGTGTTGGATCCCAAAGGCTTTGAAATGCCAAATTGAAAGAAAAGGTGGTGTACCTTGAGTTTACATTGAACTTAATTAGAGCAGTGTGGAAGGCTGAAGAAATCAGAGGCAAGGAGTGGAGTGCAGAATTAGCACTATATGCCAAACAACCTTGCCATGCTTGGACTGAATGGAGATATTTCACAAAGCAATCTGCATATAATCACCCCAAAGCAGAGAAGATTATATCATGAGCAGCGAATGTAGTATACTAAATTGAAAAAAGAACACGTAAATCATGTTTCACCTAGAAGGAGTGTTTGAGCCTCGGATGGGAAGAGGTAAAAGAGCAGGTCTTGTATCTCAGTACTTTCACAGGAAGGTGCCATGGGATAGGGAGGGGATGTTGGATGAGGATCCGGGGAACACTATTGTGTTTCTGGGAGGGACAGGTAGGGGTGAGGCCAGAACTGCAGGAAATAGGACGGGCATGGTCAACTACAGTGTAGGGGAATCTTTGGTTGAGGAAAAAGGAATATTCAAAACACTTATGGCAGGTGGCATCATCAGAATAGAGGAGACTGAGATAGAGAAACTGGGAGAATCGAACAGAGTCCTTACAGGAAACATGGTGGGAGGAAGTGCAGTCAAGGTAGCTGTGGGAGTCAGTGGGCTTATAGTGGATATCGATTGATAGCCTATCTCCAGCAATGGAGATAAAGAACTTGAGGAAGGGAAGGGAAGGCTCTGAAATTGACCATTTGAAGGCAAGAGAAGGGTGAAAATAGGAAGCAAAGTTGATTAATTATGCAGTTTGTGGCAAGAGCACAAGACAGGGATCTCCCCATTGGGGAGGCTGTGGCATAGAGGTATTGTCACTAGACTAGTATTCTAGCAACCCAGGGTAATGCTCTGTATACCCAGGTTCAAATCCTACCACGGTAGATGGTGAAATTTGAATTCAATAAAAATCTGGAATTAAAAGTCTGGTGATGACTTGCAAAACCATTGCTGATTGTTGTAAAAACCCATCTGGTTCAGTAATGTAATTTAGGGAAGAAAATCACCCATCCTTACCTGGTCTGGCATACATATGACTCCAGACCCACAGCAATGTGGTTGACTCTTAAATGCCCTCTGAACAAGGGCAATTAGGGATGTGTAATAAATGCTGACCTAGCCAGAGATGACCGCATCCTATGAACGAATAAAAAAATGTCACTGATACAGTCATCAATGTGTTTTTTATTAATTCACAGGATGTGGGCTTCGCTGGCCGGGCCAGCATTTGTTGCCCATCCCTAGTTGCCCTTGAGAAGGTGGCGGTGAGCTGCCTTCTTGAACCGCTGCAGTCCATGTGGTGTAGGTACACCCACAGTGCTGTTAGGAAGGGAGTTCCAGGATTTTGACCCAGCGACAGTGAAGGAGCGGCAATATATTTCCAAATCAGGATGGTGAGTGACTTGGAGGGGAACTTCCAGGTGGTAGTCTTCCCATCTATCTGCTGCCCTTGTCCTTCTAGATGGTAGTGGTTGTGGGTTTGGAAGATGTTATCCACGGAGCCTTGGTGAATTGCTGCAGTGCATCTTGTAGATGGTACACACTGCTACTATTGTGCATCTGTGATGAAGGGAGTGAATGTTTGTGGAAGGGGTGGCAATCAAGCCGACTGCTTTGTCAAACTCCTGGAGTGATGTGGGAGCTGTATTCATCCAGGCAAGTGGGGAGTATTCCATCACACTCCTGACTTGTGCTTTGTAAATGGTGGACAGGCTTTGGGGAGTCAGGAGGTGAGTTATTCGTCGGACGATTCCTAGACTCTGACCTGCTCTTGTAGCTACAGTATTTATATGGGTAGTCCAGTTCAGTTTCTGGTCAATGGTAATCCCCAGGATGTTGGATAGTGGGGGACTCAGTGTTGGTGATGCCATTGAATATTAAGGGGCAATGGTTGGGTTCTCTCTTGTTGGAGATGGTCATTGCCTGACACTTGTGTGGCACAAATGTTACTTGCTCAAGCCTGGATATTAACCAGGTCTTGCTGCATTTGGACATGGACCTCTTCAGTGCCTGAGGAGTCACGAATGGTGCTGATACATTGTGCAATCATCAGCGAACATCCCCATTTATGACTTTATGATTGAAGGAAGGTCATTGATAAAGCAGCTGAAGATGGTTGGGTCGAGGACATTACCCCAAGGAACTCCTGCAGTGATGTCCTAGAGCTGAGATGACTGACCTCCAATAACCACAACTATCTTCCTTTGTGTTAGGAATGACATCAACCAGCGAAGAGTTTTGCCCCTGATTCCCATTGAATCCATTTTTGCTAGGGCTCCTTGATGCCACATTCGGTCAAATACTGCCTTTGGTGTCAAGGGCAGTCACTCTCACCTCACCTCGGGAGTTCAGCTCTTTTGTCCATGTTTGAACCAAGGCTGTAATGAGGTCAGGAGCTGAGTGGTCCTGGCGGAACCCAAACAGCGCCAGTGAGCAGGTTGTTGCTAAGCAAATGCCGCTTGATAGCACTGTTGTTGACCCCTTCCATTACTTTACTGATGATGGAGAGTAGACTGATGGGGCAGTAATTGGCGGGTTGGATTTGTCCTGCTTTTTGTGTACAGGACATACCTGGGCAATTTTCCACATAGGCGTGTAGATGCCAGTGTTGTAGCTGTACGGGAACAGCTTGGCTAGGGGTGCGGCAAGTTCTGGAGCACAAGTCTTCAACACTATTGCCAGAATATTGTCAGGGCCCATAGCCTTTGCAGTATCAAGTGCCTTCAGTTTCTTGATATCGCATGGAGTGAATCAAATTGGCTGAAGACTGGCATCTGTGATGCTGAGGATCTCCGGAGGAGGCCGAGATGGGATCATCTACTCGACAGTTCTGGCTGAAGATAGTGGCAAATACTTCAGCCTTATCTTTTGCACTGATGTACTGGGCTCCCCCACCATTGAGGATAGGGGTATTTATGGAGCCGCCTCCTCCAGTGAGTTGTTTACTTGTCCACCAGCATTCACGATTGGATGCGGCAGAACTGCAGAGCTTTGATCTGAACCGTTGGTTGTGGGATTACTTAGTTCAGTCTATCACTTGCTGCTTATGCTGTTTGGCACGCAAGTAGCCCTGTGTTGTAGCTTCACCAGGTTGACACCTCATTTTTAGGTATGCCTGATGCTGCTCTTGGCATGGCCTCCTGCACTCTTCATTGAACCAGGGTTGATCCCCTGGCTTGATGGTAAAGGTAGAGTGGGGGATATGCCGGGCCACGAGGTTACAGATTGCGTTCGAATACAGTTCTGCTGCTGCTGATTGCCCACAGTGCCTCATGAATGCCCAGACTTGAGTTGCTAGATGTGTTTGAAATCTATCCCATTTAGCACGGTGGTAGTGCCACATAACAGGGTGGAAGTTATCCTCAATGTGAAGGCGGGACTTCGTCTCCAAAAGGACTGTGCAGTGGTCACTCCTACCGATATTGTCATGGACAGATGCATCTGCAACAGGCAGGTTGGTGAGGATGGGGTCAAGAATGTTTTTCCCTCTTGTTGGTAGGAAGAAGAGGTGAGGGAGGGAATATGAGAAGGACTGGAACAAAGAACATTTCACATATCCCACAAAAAGGCAGGCATAGCTGGGATTCATATGGATTCCCATAGCAACACCATTTATTTAGAGGAAGTGAGTGGTGTGAAAAGAGAAGTTGTTCAGTGTGAAAACAAGTTCGGCCAGGCAGAGGTAGCAGTGGATAGTGGTTGGCCCTCGGTTTATGGAGGAAGCAGAGGGCTCTCAGGCCATCCAGCTGGGGGGGTGGAAGCGCAGAGGATTGGTGTGATTCCACCACCAAACACATCTTCCTCCTCCTCTCCCCTTTCAGCATTGCAAAGGGATTGTTCACTCTGTGACACTCTCGTCCACTCCACAATCACTCCCAATATCCCTTCCCAAAGCACCTTTCCATGTAAGTGCAGGAGATGCAACACCTGCCATTTTACTACCTCCCTCTCCACCGTCTAAGGCCCCAAACATTTCTTCCGGTGAAACAACGATTTATTATACTACTTACAGTTTATTTTACTGTATTCACTACTCACAATGCAGTTTCCTCTATATCAAGGAGGCCAAATGTAGATTGGGTAATGCTTTGGGGAGCACCCCGTTCAGTCCACAAGTATGACCCCAAGCTTCCAGTCTCCTGTCATTTTAATTTCCAGCCTGACTCCCGCTCAGAACTTTCTGTCCTCAGCCTACTGTAGTGTTCCAATTAAGCTCAATGTAAGCTTGAGGAACAGCGCCTCATCATTTGGCACAGCACTTTATAGACTTGAAAACCCAGATTTTACAGTGCCCTACCAGCATGTTTGAAGGCAGGGGCTTTTAAAATGCAGGACATGGCATCCCCAGCGTCTTCCTGTCCACTCCCAACCTGTCTCCCATTTTATGGTGGATGGGGGAGGCGTCAGGCAGCCCACCCGCCCTTGGGCCTATTGAGGCTCTTAAGTGGGCAATTCAGTGCCTCATTCTGCCTCCACTACTATTTTATCCAACTTAGGGGACGGCCCATGCCAGGTGGGTCACCCAGCGGCTTTTACTGCGTGGGCTTGTGTTGGGCAAGAGGGGAGACCCTACGCCCACCAGCCCATTGGAGGCTCCCCTCAAGGTCATGCCCCCCCCTTTAACCCTACCCACCCTTTCTCCACTCACTGAGGTCTGCCAGCCAGGCCTCGCCAATACTGCAGATGTGCCTTGAAGTCTGACTCCATAACCTCTTCATTTGGAGATTGCCTGTAATCCCAGCAGTGGCCACTGCTTGAACCTGGCGCTGCTGGGACTACACAGCTCTCTCAGGCTGGACTTCGTCCCCAGATGGGGGCTGAAATCTCAACCTTAGGCAGTTAATGCTGCTCTGAGCATAAAATGGCTGTGAGGCAGATGGTTTTTTGGCAGTTGGGCTCCCAACTGATATTTTAGTCATGGGGAGTAGGGAATACGGCACCGCAGATAATCCAGCCCAATACTGAGCTCAGCAATCCCAGATAATAACCTTTACCCCCGTTCTTTCAGACAACATCTGTTAGTAAAGATTACGCCTTCCTATTTACATCTTCTCTGGACCTATGGCCTGAATTTTACGGCACAAGTACAATGCTCCTGATGGGCCATAAAATAGATTGTGATGATGTCGGGAGGGGGTCCCAAAGACATCACACCGCATCACAATACTTTGGGTGTACGTGAAGAATGGCAGCTCACCCAATGTAAATTAAAGAGGCAATTGAACTAATTAAACAGGCAATGCACTGCAATTTTAAGCAGCCTGTGCAGTTTTACAGTCAGTGCATGGGCTGCACAAGCAGGCGGGGACCTCACAATGAGCACTTTCTCAATCCAGGGTGAGATATAAGACTGCAGAAGGGACAAAGAATGGAGAGGTGGGAGTTAATATTTATTGTGTCAGTTTTGATTTTCTGGATTGTTTTTGAACCATTCTGTTCAATTTTTGGGGGTAAGGAGGCTTCTGTCTTTAAAAAGCCACCAACAGTCTGGTCATAACATCAGTTAGTCTGCACCTCAGCAATCCAATTGCTTAAAAATGGGGATTGTTATGTCAGGTGAAGAGGAGAGGAGAAGAAAGGAGAGGCGGTCAGCTGGCTGGGGACTGATTGAAAGCACCTGTCTACAAGAGCAAAGATCATAACCTGAAGGGGTTGAAGGGCAGCTTGTGAAGGAGAAGGGGCCAGCGGAGACGCCATTACTCTGCTGACAGAGTATACCAAGTAAGATACAGCTACCTGGACATGACGGGGTGCACTGCAGAAAAAGGATCCGCCTCTCAAGTGAGACAGTATCTTCCTCTACTAAATGATAGGCCCTGAGATAGCATCCAACTGTGTTGGGGGGAGCACCCTATGCCCATAGCAATGAAAGTGACTGTTGCCCTAAATATTTACGCATTAGTTTCATTCTAGAATCCTGTAGGGGATCTCTGCAGTGTGTCACAGTCCACTACACACCACCGCATAATAAACTTATCACGCCGCACTCTTCAAGAGGGTGAATATGTTTATAAAGTTCAAAACAGATGAGGATAGCCAAGCAGAGTGTGCAAGAGGATTTGGGGCTGTTGCTGGCTTCCAAAAGATTCAGGGCACCACAGTTTGCACCATGTGACAATTAAAGCACCTGCAAGTGAGCCGGGGGCTTTAATGAATCGTAAAGGGTTTCACTCGCTCAGTGTCCAGCTAGTGTGAGGTCATCAGCAGCAGATCCTCCAGGTTTGTGCAAGGTATCCAAGGAGTTGCCATGACTCATATTCTCCAGCACTCCCAGGTTCCGAGGCTTTTCAGCCTCCTGCATGCTTGGTTGGCTGGCTGGTGTGGGATAAAGGATACCCTCTGAAAAGATGGCTGATGACACCTATAAGACACCCTCGAACCCCCGCTGAATAGAGGTAGAACAGAAGCCATGCCTCCATGAGGGCGATAATCGAGAGGATGATTGGGCTGCTCAATACGAGGCTCCATTGCCTGGACCAGCCTGGGGAATTGTTTCAGTATGCACCAGAACACATGTCCCTCGTTGTTGTGTGCTATGCCCTGCACAATCTGGTTCTCCCTCGCGGAGATCAGATGGAGGTGGTTGACTGAGCTGGACAGCCACAAATGTTCGATGATGATTCAAACACAGACTCCAAGGATAACCTTGAACAGCCACAGGGCCATGTTGAGGGCCATGTCAGCAGGGCAGCAGCTTTTGGGAATGAGGGAGACCAGAGAAGCTCTCATTCAGAGGTGTTTCCAATGGGCTGCCAAAGCCCTCATGCACTGTCATAAAAAAGATGGAGTTGCATCATTGTTAAGACCACAGGAACCCCTCCTGCCACTCTCTGGGGCCTGCGCCTCCTCCAAAAAATGACAATGTTAATGCTCAATTACATTGTGAGATTGAGTTGCAGGCCTCCAATCTTCATACCGCTCAGAGCACAAGAAGGACATGCCATGTGAAAGATCAATTTAATAAGTGAGCTGGAAGAACCAACGACCTGCGATTGCCTTTCTGTGTTTAGTGTGATTTCTCAAATGCTCCCCCATCGCTGGCAGCTGCATTGGAGGCAGACTGCTGACTCAGATGCCCCATTTGCCTGGATGATCTTGGCTGTCATCCTCTGGTTGCTGGAGGCTGTGAGGAGGCCGACTGTGCACGTGAGTCCTCACTCCTCAGTCATCACGGATTCTTCAGACAATCCTGTCAATGGCAAAGGAGCAGAGGAACTGCTGTCACCCTGAGAAGAGCTCCCAGATGCAGATAGCTGCCGCTCATCTGCTGACATGAGGTTTGCTTGGACCTCCCTGCTCACCATTGATGGATTAGAAGCTAGCAGAGACCCAGGTACCTCATCCATCTCTCACACTGGCAATGGCCTGCTGACATCACTGCTAGTATGTGGGCTTGCAGTCCTGAATGCAACTCCAGAAACCCTTGATTGAGCTGCTGTAGCTGGCTCTCCATGGAGATGGAGGGTGCCTAGGTGGCTCTGAAGGTCACAGGCGTCCTCAACTTCTATGCCTCCGGCTCTTTCCAGGGCTCAGTGGGGGATCTGTGTGGAGTCTCCCAATCAGCTGTCCAGAGCTGCGTCAAGCTGGCGACAGAAGCTCGGTTCAGGCAGGTACTGACTTTCATTCTTCACTGTACGGATGAAGCCAGCCAGGCTGGGCAAGCCAGAGGCTTTGAAGCATTTGCTGGGTTCCCCCTCGTCCAGGGTGCAATTGACTGCACACATGTGGCCATCAAGGTGCCAGCGGGTCAGTTGGGTGCCTTTGTCAACAGGAAGGGCTTCCACTCCATGAATGTGCAGATAGTGTGTGACCATAGGATGCAGATTCTGCAAGTCTGTGCAAGGCACCCTGACAGCTCCCATGACATGTACATCCGGAGATACTCCCAGGTGTCGAGACTCTTCAGTGCTCTAGCCCGACTGGATGGATGGCTGCTGGGTGACAAGGGCTATCCCTTGAAAAGATGGCTTATGATGCCTCTCCAACACCCAAAGTCAGAGGTAGAGCAGTAGTATAACAGGAGCCATGGCTCCACAAGGCAACACAAGACTATAGGTCTTCTGTAGATTCGCCTCCGATGCTTGGACTGTTCAGGGGGAGCACTACAATATGCCCCAGAGCGGGTGTCACTAGGATATCACTAGAGTGCTTGCTGCACTCTCCACAATCTGACACTGGCAAGGGGGAACCCATTTGAGGAAGAGGGTCTTGACACAGCTCCATAGGCCACAGATGATGAATCCAGTATTGAGTCCGAAGAGAAGCACGCCGAGGAGAACACTGAGGTCAGTGCCTGTGTGAGGGCTTGCAGGTCCGAGCGCAACCCCAGGAACACCTGATTCTGTCCCTGGAGCTGTCTCTCCAAGAGAGTTGCCACTCTCTCAATGGAGGAGGCAGTGCGTTCGCCCATGAGGGTCAATGCAGTGCTCATGCTCTTCATGGACTCCTCCATAAAGGAGACCGTGGCATGCATACCCTCATGGATCTCTGCCAGATCCTCCCGCACATCTCACTGGACATCCAGCATCTGCCGCCTAATGGATGACTCCAGAGGCTCATCAACTGCCTTCGACTCAGCATATTCCTGGTCTCCAGCAGCCTTTCGACTGCCGGCGCCCTGAGCACACTCTTCCTCCGCCTGCTCCTCAAGCGAGTGTGAAGTGCCCTCACCACTGTGCACCGACATTCTAGCCGATATAAAGCCCACCGAGGTGCTGGTATCTGCGCCGGTGCCTGACTCAGAGAGTGGGTATGATGCAGGTGCATCTGAAGCCAGGCTGCCCTCTGGTGTCAGGGGTGGCTCTTTGGGGTCCTGCAATTCTGTGCGTGTTGCCAAATCTAAGGGAGAACAACGACCTGTCATTAGTTTAAGTCATCGCACTGCTACTGTGTATGCCAGGCACCCTGGTGAGACCATGGAGATCTGCATCATGGAGCCATCATCTTTCAGTGATCCATGGGGAATCCAGTTTTGAGGCTCCCATCAATGATGAAGCTACACGAGAATGTTTGCACCATCCGAAATTCTCACCTCTGTGCACTGCAGTCCTACCTTCTTCTGACACTCCACCCTAAGCGGCCAGTTGACTGATGTGCATCTCCAAGGCTCTCCATCTCCAAGGCATCCTGCTCGTACCTCATGGGGATTAGGAGGTTTTGGGGGCCTCTGCAGTCCGCGACCTTTCAATGCTGTTATGGGCTGTCTTCTCCTGAAAGGACAGAGGAGCATTGATTAGTCCACTCTCTACCTGCAGCACCATTGCAGCCTGGCCAACCACAACTGAGGAGCACCTTGCAGGGTACACGGTCATGGCCCTCGAGCCACAAGGCACTCAGTCCAAGCAGCCCGGGCTCACCCTCTTGGCCAGCTCTGGTGTCATTGACAGTTGGCACTCAGACTTCAACACCCCTGAGATCCACGGGGCTCAGGGTTGGGGGGGTGTGTGGAGCGGCCAGACTTCAACACACTGATCCACGTCAACACAGTACTCACCCTTCCTGAGCACAGCAGCTCGTTAAACCTCTTGTGGCAATGGACCCAGGTGCGCTGCACAACATCATGGCTGCAGACCAGCGCACTCAGAAAACCGGGGGTCAAGTGCCAACCTGCCACACCCCCCCCCTCCCCCTCCTGGCATCTGCGGCCGCACTGGAAGCCATAATTTCCTGTTGACAACATCAAAGATATCTTCATCGTGGCAGCCTTCTAGGGGCTGCCTTAGCCGTTTTTAAACCGGCCGCGTGTTGCTATTGGACCTGGCGGCTGAGAGGCCCCCACCTCCGTTCAGCCCTTCCCTACCTGTGAGAAGCCGCATTTCACGCTGGGCAGGCCTTAATTGGCCCGCCAGCATGAAATTGTGGTCAGGGGCTGATCACAGGTGGTGGCCTGTTCCTTGGCCACTCCTGGGCCCACTGACCGCGCCTGTCCACTGAACTCAAAATTCTGCCCTTTGACTCTAAGCACATAAAAGTTATCATTGTGCTAGAGGGAAATATGAAGAGAAAAAGCTGGAAATACTCAACAGGTTAAGCGGCAACATTGGAGAGAGAAATAGTTATTTCAGATTGGTGACCTTTGACAGATTTTTGCGTTTGCATTGTACTAGAAAAGATTTATGGGCTGTTTGTTTTTAAAGATTACCTTCTCTAGAGGAAGACTTGGTCTTGGATTCTGTTTGTATTTGTAACAGAATGAAAAGGAAAACTTTAACTAAATCAGGGCAGGATATCTATGATCTTACATTAAAAAGCCAGCACATTATTGCCAGTATCAATTATGCAAATTTAATAATAGATAGGCGGGAAGGGTGCGGGTATAGGTTCAGCAACCAGGGAACCTGGAAGTATGAATCGTACAGGGGGGCCTGATCTTTAAAAAAAACTCTGTTTCCCAGCTGCAGCCAGCCAGATTGAAGGCTGGTTGGCTGTTGGGCAGGTAGGCCGAAGGCTCCAGGCTTCAGTCTGGGAACTGGCATCAGCTGAGGACCTGGCATCTGTGACAGGATAAATGATCACGAGGAGATCAGTTAAATTGTGGAGGTGAAGTTGGCCAATCAAGCTGGTCCTTTTTAATATTATAAGGACCAACATAACTCCTGAGTACAGGTTGATTGCCCACAACTCCAAACGTCTCCGTTAACAGCAGTGGGCCGGTTGGGGTGTGGTTGTCCATTCCTTAATATTTAACACTCCACTTGCCTTGGAGGAGAGGTGGGTGGAGGTTAAAATCACTCCAAGTGCCGAAATTTAATGACAATGGAAGTTCAATGGTCCAAAGCAAAAATAAGTTCAAATAGTGCAGACCCTTCCCTAACAGTACTTGTACCTAAGACCAAAATCATGATTACAGTATTTGCCTGACTATAAGATGCACAGGACAATAAGGCACACCAGAATCTTAAAAAAAGATCCTGGAAAAAATATATCAGTGAATATAGGTATTTAGTATCAACATATGTCATCAAGGAACAAAAGCAACATGTGGCACAATGTTTAACTATTAACATTGACTATTACAGAGCAAAAACAACAATACAGCACCAAGTCATACTAACTGTAGAAGCCCAAACATTCCCCATCACAGCCGTCACACTCACCATCACTGGTGTTAAGTGGACTGTCACTTTCTTCAAATAGCACGTCATATAGGGCATTGCTGATATCACATTTCTTGAATAACTTCACAATTATCTCGTGTTTCACTAACCACCACAAATTTCTCACCTACTTGCAAGCCTATGAAATGGTGGCCGCTTCATTCACCCCATTGGTGTCAAATCATGACTTGGAGCTTCCATCCATTCAGTCCGCTCTTCACACATGCATGCTTTATGGTTTGTTTGTCAGAATGTCCATGAGTTGGCGTTGGCATGTTCTTGTTCATCCTTCGAGGTGAAGATGGCCATGTTCATCACCTAGGTAACTTGGTAGGGTTCCAGAGGATACGTAGGTGAGTGCTAAGCCTGATCTGTTCCCGGATGTTCTGCTGCAAATAGGACAGGATACCGCAGATGTGAACATTTTGCAGCATGCTTACAAAAAGAGCGTGTGCTCTTTTCTATTTTCACTAGTTCTTCCTCTTGCTTCTTCCACTCACATATCACTTTCTTGGTTAGACGAAGAGCAAAACTTTTCTCAGCTGCTCTATTTCCATGCTGTTTGGTATACCTTACAGCTTCCAGTTTGAATCCTAACATATAAGAAAACCTTTTTTGTCTTGTACCCATGGATTTATACCAACATGTGCGT
Source organism: Cetorhinus maximus (assembly GCF_964194155.1). Classification (NCBI taxonomy): domain Eukaryota; kingdom Metazoa; phylum Chordata; class Chondrichthyes; order Lamniformes; family Cetorhinidae; genus Cetorhinus; species Cetorhinus maximus. The sequence continues at coordinate 65,666,553 of NC_135885.1, read as the reverse complement.
AACTCTGAAACACATGCTATTAATCTTTGTGACATTCAGACCATAAACAGCACACCAACTTTCAGTGACTTTTCTCCAGAAAAAGAATGCGTCTTATGGTCCAGCAAATATTGTGCTCTTTTAATTTTAGTTCTTTTTTATTAAGAGCCTTAGGTCTCGAAACTCAGCTCTGTAGCATTCAGATTTTCAGCAAAATGCCTGCCGTTTTACCTCCAAAATGGCATCCATGGTGCATGTGCTTACTTCCTGTGCCAGCCACACCAGATGCCAATTTGGTGAGAGGATTAGCATGTGCAGTGAGTGTCTGCCGAAAATGTGCAGAGTAGGCATATCATGACATAAATCACAGTGTAATACCAATTTGACACCACGCTGTCATTTTGGAGCTCAGTGCTTCACATAATGCCCTGCCTTAATTCCTGTTCAGGAGTAGGAAGGACCTCCTCCACAAACAGTGTTTAATGAGATCATCAGCTGCTTCACGATAGTTGTTGATTGATTTTTACTGGTTCTTGCAGTGATTATCAAGGTGTTTGGTGGTTTCCAGAGTTATTTAAAGCTATGAAAATCTACAGAAGTGGTGTGTCATGTACTGAAGGATTCTGCACAAGCCACTTGCTTCCAGACATGGATCTGTAATTTGCTGTATTTTGCATGCCCTAGCCTACAACTTGACATAACGAAAGAGCAAAGGTGACATAGAGCAGGACGAGCTGCTGGAAGAGTGAGGAGGAGGGGAGAAGGACTCTTAGCAGCAGCCATATCTCCCTAGCCTAAAAACAATGGTCCGTAACTTCTGCGCTCCCAGCGTCAGATTTGGTGGGTATCCCAAAGATGTGCTAGGGAATCTCTCTGGGAATTTCCCAGGTAAGGGTTTATGTGGCAATTGCCCAGAAGTGCACACTCCCTCTGGACAACTGTGCTGCGCTGGGAACCATCCGAAAATGTGACTTAAATCGCAAACTTTGGATGGTTCTGCCGGAGTTATACCAAGAGTTACCCAGAAAATGTTTGAAGAATTAAAACCTCCTATAACACCTGAGTAACTATTGTAAAGACTCAGACCGAGCTTAGATACCACTCAACTCCCACCCCACCCACCTCAACCTCGGATCCCCCAATGCCCCCCAGACCTCAGACCCTCCAACTCCCACACAAACTTGGACCCCCCCATGACCTTAGGCCCCCCCCACCCCACCCCGGACTTCCGACTCCCCCCCCCACCCGCCCTCTAACTGACCCCCACCCCCACCTCCCGGGCCACACCCCCTCAACCCCCCATACCAACCCCGCACCCCCACAACCACCCGCGCCAACCCTACCCCACCCCCCCCGGACCAACCCCCAGACCATCCCCCCCATCCCACCTCCTCCCCACCCCCCACCCCCAGACTACCCCCTCATCCAGCCCCTTGGACAACCCCCTCAGACCAGCCCCCAACCCCCAAATCCTATCTACTCACCTTAGACACTTACCTTCTCCCTAGCCTGTCAGATTTCCTGGCCCTTTAAACTTGCTTGTTTCACAGCAGTTCGTGCCGTAAAAAGGGGGCTTGGCCTCCTTGAATACGCTGGATCTAGACTTCGCTGGGGCCTGCGAGGAGTCTTTCGATGCAGACCCCAAGCAGCTCCAGCGAACAGAAGTGTCAATGTTATTTTCGAGACCAGGTAAATAGGTATATATTTCTTCTAATTTCTGCGGGCCAGCACTTTCCGACGCTAGTTGGTTACGGCCCAATGTGCTAGATGCCTCCACTTCACTACAGAGGTCCTCACTGAAATTTGCCACCTGCAGCAGCCACAACTACAACCACAGAGCAGGCCAGGATGACATTGCCAGTGGCCGAGAAGCTGACTGTAGCCATGAGCGTATACACATCTGGCTCCTTCCAGGATGGAGCAGGCGATATTTGCCCGTCTGACATCTTTGTAGCAGAACTCATGTGCAACCTCACACTCTGCGAGCTGGCATCTCTGCTACTCTTGTCCCTTGACCTGGCTGCAGGCCATTCAATCTCGAAGTCTCAGCACATGCAAATCTCACCACTAAACTACTCTCAAAAGTACACGCAGTGTTAAAAACTGACCTGATGGCTGCATGTGTGAGAACAAGTGACAGTGACTTTTCTTCATCACCGTCTTCCTGCTCTTCCATCTCTTTTTCTTCCACCACTGCCTGGTCAGCTTGCAGTTCTTGCGTATCTAAAAGGAGAAAGGCACAAGGTAGGGTTGTGAGGGGAATTGGGGAAGTAAGGAGTGCATATTTGATCCATCTGCAGCTTATAAATCAGAAAAGATTGTGGGGTGAGGGGGAAGTGGGATGTGCAAAGGAAGATTTGACATGAGTATACCATCATCTTTGGTGGTTTCAGCCCCGCTGTTGGCTCCAATGATGGCGAACACTGTCTCCTCCATGGTGGTAAAGGTCTGCAGCCGTGCCCTGCTGGGTACTGCTGCCTCCAGTTACGTGCCCTGCTAGAGGGAGGGAAGTCTGTTAGGGAGTGTAGTGTAATCTGATCAGGTGATGTGGCTGTCATAGTGTGTGCAAGCCATGAGATGTGTGGGTGAGACTTGCAGCAGTACTAATGCGAGAATGAGTTGAAACCATCAACTTTATGATTGATAGAGATTGTTGATAGGTAAGTGATGGGGGTATGGTGCATTGAGCAGTGTGTGAGGCCAGTGGTTCAGGTGGTGGGATATGGCATTTGAAGGAGCATTCATGCACTGCGATCACTCATGTGAGGCCATTGAACATCTTGTGATAACCAGGTTCTCAAAGCTAAACTCCTGGCCTTGACCACTATGGCTGTTTGGTCCAACTGCCCTGGCAGTGTCCATCTGGGCGGCTACCCAGTTTCCTTTTTTTTATTCATTCATGGGATGTGGGCTTAACCCGCTGGGCCAGCATTTATTGCCTAGTTGCCCTTGAGAAGGTGATGCTGAGCTGCCTTCTTGAACCGCTGCAGTCCATGTGGTGTAGGTACACCCACTGTGCTGTTAGGAAGGGAGTTCCAGGATTTTAACCCAGCGACAGTGAAGGAACAGTGATATATTTCCAAGTCAGGATAGTGAGTGACTTGGAGGGGAACTTCCAGGTGGTGGTGTTCCCATCTATCTGCTGCCCTTGTCCTTCTAGATGGTACTGGCCTGGGTTTGGAAGGTGCTGTCTAAGGAGCCTTGGTGAATTCCTGAAGTGCATCTTGTAAATGGTACACACTGCTGCTACTGTGCGTCAGTGGTGGAGGGAGTGAATGTTTGTGGATGTGGTGCCAATCAAGTGGGCTGCTTTGTCCTTAACGATGTCTAGCTTCTTGAGTGTTGTGGGAGCTGCACTCATCCAGGCAAGTGGGGAGTATTCCATCACACTCCTGACTTGTGCCTGGCAGATGGTGGACAGGCTTTAGGGAGTCAGGAGGCGAGTTACTCATCGCACAATCCCTAGCCTCTGATGTGCTCTTGTAGCCACAGTATTTATATGGCTAGTCCAGCTCAGTTTCTGGTCAATGGTAACCCCCAGGATGTTGATAGTGGGGACTCAGTGATGGTAATGCCATTGAATATCAAGGGGCAATGGTTGGGTTCTGTCTTGTTGGAGATGGTCATTGCCTGACACTTGCGTGGCGCGAATGTTACTTGCCACTTGTTAGCCCAAGCCTGGATATTGTCCAGGTCTTGCTGCATTTGGACATGGACTTCTTCAGTGCCTGAGGAGTTACAAATGGTGCTGAACATTGTGCAATCATCAGCGAACATCCCCACTTCTGACTTTATGATTGAAGAAAGGTCATTGATGAAGCAGCTGAAGATGGTTGGGCCGAGGACACTACCCCGAGGAACTCCTGCAGTGATGTCCTGGAGTTGAGATGACTGACCTCCAACAACCACAACCATCTTCCTTTGTGCTAGGTATGACTCCAACTAGTAGAGAGTTTTCCCCCTGATTCCCATTGACTCCAGTTTTGCTAGGGCTCCTTGATGCCACACTCTGTCAAATGCTGCCTTGATGTCAAGGGCAGTCACTCTCACCTCACCTCGGGAGTTAAGCTCTTTTGTCCATGTTTGAACCAAGGCTGCAATGAGGTCAGGAGCTGAGTGGCCCTGGCAGAACACAAACTGGGCATCAGTGCGCAGGTTATTGCTAAGCAAGTGCCACTTGATAACACGCTTGATGACTCCTTCCATTACTTTACTGATGATGGAGAGTAGACTGATAGGGGCATTAATTGGCCAGGTTGGATTTGTCTTGCTTTTTGCATACAGGACATACCTGGGCAATTTTCCACAGAGCCGGGTAGATGCCAGTGTTGTAGCTGTACTGGAACAGCTTGGCTAGGGGCGTGGCAAGTTCTGGGGCACAAGACTCCAGTACTATTGCCAAAATATTGTTAGGGCCCATAGCCTTTGCAGTATCCAGTGCCTTCAGCTGTTTCTTGATATTATGTGGAGTGAATTGAATTGGCTGAAGGCTGGCATCTGTGATTCTGGGGACCTCCAGGGGAGGCCAAGATGGATCATCCACTCGGCACTTCTGGCTGAAGATTGTTGCGAATGCTTCAGCCTTATCTTTTGCACTGATGTACTGGGCTCTTCCATCATTGAGGATGGGGATATTTGTGGAGCCACCACCTCCAGTGAGTTGTTTAATTGTCCACCACCATTCACAACTGGATGTGGCAGGACTGCGGAGCTTAGATCTGATCCGTTGGTTGCAGGATCGCCTAGCTCTGTCTATCACTTGCTGCTTATGCTGTTTGGCATGCAAGTAGTCCTGTGTTATAGTTTCACCAGGTTGACACCTCATTTTTAGGTATGCCTGGTACTGCTCCTGGCATGGCCTCCTGCACTCTTCATTGAACCAGGGTTGATCCCCTGGCTTGATGGTAATGGTAGAGTGTGGGATATGCCGGACCTTGAGGTTACAGATTGTGTGCGAGTACAATTCTGCTGCTGCTGATGGCTTACAGAGTCTCATGGATGCCAAGTCTTGAGTTGCTAGATCTGCCCGAAGTCTAAAACAAAAACAGAATTACAGTTCTGTTGAAGGGTCATGAGGACTCGAAACGTCAACTCTTTTCTTCTCTGCCGATGCTGCCAGACCTGCTGAGTTTTTCCAGGTAATTCTGTTTTTGTTTTGGATTTCCAGCATCCGCAGTTTTTTGTTTTTATATCTGCTCGAAGTCTATCCCATTTAGCACGATGGTAGTGCCACACAACACGTTGGAGGGTATCCTCAATGTGAAGGTGGGACTTCGTCTCCACAATGACTATGTGGTGGTCACTCCTACTGATACTGTCATGGACAGATGCTTCCGTGGCAGGCATGTCGGTGAGGATGAGGTCAAGTATGTTTTTCCCTCTTGTTGATTCCCTCACCTGCTGCAGACCCAGTCTAGCAGCTATGTCACTTAGGACTCGGCCAGCTCGGTCAGTAGTGGTGCTACCAAGCCAACCTTGATAATGGCCATTGAAGTCCCCCACCCAGAGCACATTCTGCACTCTTGCTACCCTCAGTACTTCTTCCATGTGGTGCTCAAAATGGAGAAGTATTGATTCTTCTGCAGAGGGAGGGCATGGTGGGTGGTAATCATCAGGAGGTTTTCTTGTCCCTGTCTGACCTGATACCATGAGACTTCATGAGGTCCAGAGACAATGTTGAAGGCTCCCAGGGCAACTCCCACCCGACTGTATACCACTGCACTGCCACCTCTGTTGGGCCTGACCTGCCAGTGAGATGGGATATACCCAGGGATAGGGATGGAGGTATCTAGGATATTGGCTGTGAGGCAAGTTTTGCTGAATATGACTATGTCAGGCTATTGCTTGACAAGTCTGTGGAACAGCTCACCCCGTTTTGGCACAATCCCCAGACGTTAGTAAGGAGGACTTTGTAGAGTCAATAGGGCATGGTGTGCTTTTGTTGTTTCCAGTGCCTAGGCCGATGCGTGGTATGAGTGGTATGTCCAGCTTTATTCCTTTTTGACTTTTCTGTAGAGTAATTATCAGACAATTATTCACATATCCTAGCATATTCATTAAAATGTATGTGCAGCTTCATATGCAAAGCTTTTCTGCATTATAGTATTTGTTGGCATGTCCTCTTTAATCAATAATATGTATTTCAGCCTACGCAAGTTGAAAGAAATTACATTTTGATTTATATGTATATCAGCTAATGTGATTAAATAAATACAGTCCTTTTTGAAGCAATAAAGATGCATTTGTATACTTCATAGGAAATGTGGAATTAAAATGTAAGAAAAAGCTAGCCTTAAGAATCAATATTCTGCTTTATAAAAAACATTATGCATGCACTTTTAATGCCAGTATTCCCTCTGTGTGCTTAGTTTTTAAAACAATACTGCAGAACTCTGCCTCTGATGCTGACCTATTTGGAACACGGCCAAATGTTTTTGAAAATCTGTTCTCAGCAATCATCTCTGACAAACAGTTTTCTGTAAGTCCAGTGAAATAGGCAGGCTCTTATTTGGCACAACACTGCATTGCCAAACTTTCTTCCCCCAGATCAATTTGGTAAATTTTCCTAATGAAGTCTATCTACATAAACAATTATTCACCAGAATATACCCACATTGCATATTCCTATGTTGAAAGTCATTTGCAGGCAAATATTAATATTAAACATGTTGCACTTCCTCCAATTTTCCTTCCCTCTATAAAGTCATGGCGATATAACCCAGAATAGGAATTCAGTGATTGGGTGTATTACATGTGGAGATGTGCACCTGCTACTTTTCGTTCAGCATATTGCTCCTGTTTGCAGATTCGTGCTTTTCAATATTGGTGTGCATGTGCATAATACAAGATTGTGGCAGAGTGCAAAATGTTTAATATTAATATTTGCCTGCAAATGACTTTTAACATAGGAATATGCAATGTGGGTATATTCTGGTAAATAATTGTTTATGTAGATAGACTTAGGAAAATTTACCAAATTGATCTGGGGGAAGAAAGTTTGGCAATGCAGTGTTGTGCCAAATAAGAGCCTGCCTATTTCACTGGACTTACAGAAAACTGTTTGTCAGAGATGATTGCTGAGAACAGATTTTCAAAAACATTTGGCTGTGTTCCAAATAGGTCAGCATCAGTGGCAGAGTTTTGAAGTATTGTTTTGAAAACTAAGCACACAGAGGGAATACTGGCATTGAAAGTGCATGCATAATGTTTTTTATAAAGCAGTATATTGATTCTTAAGGCTAGCTTTTTCTTACATTTTAATTCCACCTTTCCTATGAAGTATACAAATGCATCTTTATTGCTTCAAAAAGGACTGTATTTATTTAATCACATTAGCTGATATACATATAAATCAAAATGTAATTTCTTTCAACTTGAATAGGCCAAAATACATAAAATTGATTAAAGAGGACATGCCAACGAATACTATAATGCAGGAAAGCTTTGCATATGAAGCTGCACATACATTTTAATGAATATACTAGGATATGTGAACAATTGTCTGGTAATTTCTAGGTGCTAAAAAACACTTAATGCAACCTCGAATCAAAAATAAATTCTGCTTTACAGAATTCACACATCTAAAGAGATAAAAAAATTCAGAGATAAAAACATTCTAAGTGATGTAAAGAAGGGGATTAAATAACAAAATCCATCTGGTATTGGGGAGATAATGACCAATGCTATGCAAGGCACTTTTAATTAAGGATTGTTTAATTTATTGCCTAACATATACTATGGGTAACATGGCCAGATGTAAGTCAGACTGATGTTTCTTCCATTATCATGTGTGTGTGCACCCAAAACAAAAAACAGCCCCATTGTTACTTACCAGTTAACAGCTAGGTCATTTACCCAAATTTATTAGCTTCACAGACTGCTTTAAAAAAAATGGAATCCCAAACTCCCCAGTCAGAGTGATGTAGGAATGCATATATTTAGATGTACATAAACCATTTACTGATTCGTGGTTAAGCCCCTGAATAGGTTATGTTAATAAACTATTTATTACATGCTGGTATAAACATGGTTGGAATTGTTCTTTTTCTTCTTTCTAATTTTAGTGCCTAGTTCCTCTTGCAATGGTTTTGAAGGCTCTGTTCAAAGGACATTTCAAACAACAATAGATGAACAGATGTGTTTTGTAGCAACCGTCCGTCTAGCAACACCTCAGTTCATAAAGGTTAGTACGCATGGGCAATGAAAATAGATAACACCAGAATTCCAATGTCCCAGGGATTATTCCTGAACTGCAACTGATAGGCCAGAGTCACTCGAAACGTCAACTCTTTTCTTCTCCACCGATGCTGCAGGACCTGCTGAGTTTTTCCAGGTAATTCTGTTTTTGTTTTGGATTTCCAGCATCCGCAGTAGTTTTTTGTTTTTATGTCATTTAAATTAGACTAGCGAGCTGTGGATGCCTGCTGCACATCCCAAGGCAGCTCACTGGCAATGTAGATTTAAATTTCAGGAACGTCTTGGAAGAGAGTGGTAGGCATTCGGAAGGAGGCTAAACAGGGAATGGCAATGGTCTTCAGGACTGTCCTGGACACTGGTGCTTCAACCTTTACCAATATGACAGGTGGCGCATTTCCATGATGGACAGTGTACACACATGCTGCCTGTCATATAGGATACTTAGGTGCCTGTTTTACAGGCGATGTCAATAAATTTCTAGGAGACGCTGTTTGAATATGCTTATTGATTAAATTTAAATACCACTACCTTTTTCAGTATTCTCTATTTTTAACATCCTTTAAATTTTGTTGGTGAATTTGCGATATGTCAGTACGGGGAACAAATTCTGAATTTTAGCCTGAACTCTGAGCCAAATAATGACCATTAGGAATTATTGGTGCTTATTAATATCAATTTGCATTTATACTTTATTTGAGCATTGCTGAAAAAAAGAGCCTTTTTTCATCAAAGCTTTTTGTCTTGCACTCATCAGGACAATTCGCAAGAAAATACCAATGTCGGGAGAAACAACATATTTATGCTGCATGAGTAGAGAGCACTGATTGGTTGGCAAGTGGACTTGCCAAAGGAGCAGTGTAGGTGGAAAATTAACTAAGGGACAGAAAATAAAGGTTAGGGGTTAATTGTATATTTTTCAGACTGAAGTATACAGTGGTGTTACCCAGGGGTTGGTATAGGACCACTGCTCTTTGATATAATGATCTGGACTTGGATATTCTGGACATTATTTCAAATTTGCAAATTATATGAAACTTGGAAATATAGGGCAGGATTTTTTGGTCCCGCCAGGACCTCTCTCCAAATTTTCCTGTCCCACCCACGACAATGCCCACTGCTGGCGGGACCAGAAAATCCTGCCCATTGTAAACAATAAGGGGGAGAGTAACAGAGTTCAGGAGGACATAAACGGACTGGTAAAATGGGCAGAGACAAGCAGATGAAATTTAATGCGGAGAAGTGTGAAGTAATGCATTTTGGCAGGAAAAACAAGGTGAGGCAATATGAACCACATGTTACAATTTTAAATGAGTTGCAAGAACAGAGAGATCTGGGGGCATATGTACCCAAAATTTGAAGATACTGATAGGTTGGGAAGGCTGGTGAAAAAGCAAATGGGATTCTTTGCTTTATCAATAGAAGAGTAGAGTACAAAAGCAAAGAAGCTTTACTAAACCCCAATAGTTAGGCCTCAGCTGGAGTAGTGTGCCCATTTCTGGGCACCACACTTCAGGAAGGATGTCAAGACCTTGGAGAGTGTGCAGAAGTGATTTATTAGAATGGTACCAGGGATGAGGGACTTCAGGTTTGTGGCAAAGCTGGAGAATCTGGGGTTATTCTCCTTGGAGCAGTGAAAGTTAAGCGGATATTTGTTAGAGGTGTTGAAAAATGAATGGTTTTGATAGAGTAAATAGGGAGAAACTGATTTCAGCAGCAGCAAGGTCAGTAACTGGAAGACACAGATTTAAAGTGATTTACAAAAGAACCAAAGGTGACTTGAGCAAACAATTTTTTACACGGTGAGTTGTAATCTAGAATGCACTGCTTGAAAGGCTGGTAGAAACAGTAGTAACTTTCAAAATGAATTGGATAAGGAATTGAAGGGAAAGAATCTATAGGGTTATGAGAAAAAAGCAAGGGGTGGGATTAATTGAATATTTGTACCAAAGGCCCAGTATAGACATGATGGGCCAAATAACCTTCTTTTGTGCTGAATCATTCTATGATTCTACGTAGAGGAAACCTAAAGAGTTACTATTGCCTCTGAATGTCCTGATGAGAATCTGCTGTTTATTCAATAACGAAAGCTTTGAGAACAAGATATACAATGCTATGTAATGATATTCATGGATTATTTATTTTCTAGATTTATTCTGAAGATTTAAAAAGGGTTAGATTTCTAAAAGAACCATGTTCAATAGTAAAGTTCATGGATTTACATAACTGAAATGCAAAATTAAAATCTGTTCCATCTAAAATTTTTTTACTTTTAACTGTATTTACAACACTTTATTTCAACACAGGAAATGTGCATAATTGAGGAGCCTTTAGAAGAATTTACTTCTAGACATAGCTTGGAGTGGAAGTTTTTATTTCTAGATCACAGGTTAGTGAGAATTTTTTTTTGTGTTGAATGTAGAACTTACTAGTTTCATTACCAACCTGGTATAGGCATAAGAAGTAGTTCTGGAAGAAGCTTGTGTTATATTTCTGGAAGGCAAAGTAACACTGTAAATTCCCTTGCACAACATGTTTTATTTCCATTTCAAGTTTACATTTTGCTGAATACCTACACCAAATGTTCATTTCAATATTGTTAATATGTGGTACAATTTTAAGGGGATGCAGGAATTTAGAGCCTGAGGGTTTAAATACACAAACAGTTGAAGGCATTAGGACAAATTGATAAGGCTATTAAAAAAGCATACACATTCCTTGGCTTTATAAGTAGAGGCATAGACTACGAAAGCAAGAAAGTTATGCTAAATCTTTATAAATCAATGGATAGGCCTCAGCAGAATACTGTGTCCTGTGCTGGGTACCACACTTCACGAAGCATGTCAAGGCTTTGGAGTGGGTGCAAAGGAAATTTACCAGAATGGTACCAGAGATGAGGGACTTCAGTTATGTGAAAGGTGAGGAAAAGCTGAGATTGCTTTTGTATTATGCAAAGAAGGTTAAGGGGAGATTTAATATGTTCAAAATTGTGAGGGGTTTTAATAGAGTAAATAGGGAGAAACTGTTTCCACTGGCAGGAGGGTCTATTCAGAGGAAAGAGGAGTTTCACTGAGCCAAGGCTAACATGTTTGGAGATGATTTCCAATCACATGCTGCTGGCAGGCAATCTCACCTATTAGCAGCGCATATTGGAAATCGCAGGCAATGCACCTGCAATTTTCTGATATGTGACAGGGTGCCCTCATATTGCGTTAGATCAGACAAATTGTTGAACTGGGTGCTTACCTTCATATTGGGAAATATATATATAAATATACATATAATATTAAGAGACATTAAATTAGCATTTGCTACATTATTGCAATATCTAGCAAAAGGATTCCCAGGAAACTTGGTCACGCTTTAAATATTTATCTTCATCAGTAACATTGTGGCTGTTGTGGACAAACTTTCTTTTTGACGATGCCACTCTCTTAACAGTCAATTCCCCATAGTGACCAAATCAGAGTAAGTGTGAATAGTTTTGGATATTGGGCAAACAAATGCTCTTATCTTTAGTACTTAGAAGTCCAAGTCAATAACTTAGGAAAGATTATGCATGATTTTGCCAACCTAGTTCTGCTGTGTGATCCACAGACTCTTTAATAATATCAAAGTCTCTTCACTTATAAGCATTCAACTCATTGAGATGACAATTGCTATTTAACTACGCTGGGGCATGGTTTAGTGAAGTTGCCTAGAAAGGCAGCAGAGGAATGGAAACCTCAATAAATTTGACCCTGTTTGTCTCTATTCATGACCTCATGCTTCAAAAAATCCTATCTACCCAGTAATGGTGTTACCATTATGCTTTAGCAGCCTGCTGAAAAAACCTTTCTTGTGTACCTGAGCTCTGTAAAGACCAAAGGCATGAAGACTGGAGGACCAAATGACAATAACCTACTCCACTCAAATGCCTAATGAGAGATGTAGTCAGGCTTTCAGAAAGCATGGTTACTGCAGTGTATATGTTGGCATATGAGATAGAAGTCAGTCTGCATCAATACTAGTAGCAGAGTGTAACCACCACTTCTACCCATGAAATACGTTCCTAGACAATGTTGACTTCAAGAGCTCTGTTCGGTGCACATAGCACCATACACATTAAGCTATGGGGAATACTTATCTCATCCATTGGAATCTGAGTACATTTTCTTCAAGTGTTTGTGTACCTTCGAAAACCATCAACATTAAATTCACTAAAAATATAGCAGTTAATTCCAGCCACATCCCACTTGTATGTCATGTAATATATAAAGAAGTGGGAATTTCAGTCAAATTGCAATTAATTGTGATTTTACAAAGCTTCTTGAGTATATGGAGACTTATTTAAAGACTTTATGTACTGTGTTACATCAAAATGTTCACAGCTTGTCAAACTATTTTTAAACATTGGATAGTCTACCTATATGCAATCCTCATTCAAATTCCTAATGGTTGTCCTATTGTAATGGATGAATGATCAGATGCAATGTGTAGAAGTCTAATTCAAGAAATTAAGTTTGTTTGGTTCATTTTCAGGTATTTCTGTTTTCTGTGCAAACAGTTTGGTAGTTGCAAGGAGGTGCTGCTTACATTTTGTAATCAAGTATTCTTTCTAACTACAGGGCTCCACCGATAATAGGTTATTTGCCTTTTGAAGTCCTCGGTACATCGGGTTATGATTATTACCATGTAGATGATCTGGAGCAGCTAGCAAGGTGCCATCAACAATGTACGTACCATAAAGGAAAAAAATTATAGTAAGAATTTTCTTTTGTGATTAATCTGTTGGTGCTGGACTTAGAATCTGGAGCAGAAAATAATGTAGTTCTTTCGCATCTAAAAAAGGTCAAGAGAATTTTTAAAAAGGTTACAAATATGCCTCACATATTGAACAACTTGAATCTCCTGTACTTCCAGTGGGGAGCCACATTAATATGGCAGGTCAGAGAATTAGGGCTACTGTGTTGTAGCTAGAACTCTAATCAAAGTTCCCTTCAAGTTCAATTCCCCCCGATGAGCAAGCAGCATTGGTGAATTTTCTCTGCAGTGTTTATTGTAAACAATATTTGAGCAAGTTTTTCTCTGCAATGTGAAAGCATTCCACACTGACTTTACCTCTGTAAGAGTTAATTGTAGCCAGTCAATGTTAATAACTTTTTTACTCTAGATCAACATTACATAAACAATGTTGTTAGTCTGTAGATGACACGTGCACATTAAAGCATTAAACTTACCATTCAAAAAATGACTTTGTGAATTAAAAAGAACAATAAATGATTTATTACTTGTGCTTTTCATTTCAAATTTAATAATAACCCTTTAATAATGCACACTATACTGTAGCACTATTTACAACAATCATCGTATTTGATCCGCTTTGTTAAAGCAAGAGGAAAATCATGGGGAAACACTTTTTGTTCACAGTACTTCCATGATCTCTATTGAAACAAAATATATGCAATAAATATAAATGCTGTAACTGACATTTTTTTCACCACAGCGACTGCCAGGATGGGTCTCCTTTGCTGCTAGGTTACTCCAATTATATCATCAATTGCCTCAATTGAAAGCAATAACTTTAAGATTACCCCTAGAGCCAATGCAGAGCTAATGTACACTGGATCCTGAAAAAGTAAACCATCTGATGGGTGATGCAGAATACTTCCCCACTGGAATGTTTTCACAGATGGGAACTTTGAATCAGCTCTCAGCTACTCCACAGTTGTAGCCTGCATGGGCTTGAGTGATGGTGTTCTGGATCATTCCTTGTTGGTGATACAGTAGTGTGCTGACAATATACTGGGCGGGTAATCCAGAGGCCTGGATTAATACTTCATAGAATTTAGCTTCAAATCCCAAATTGGCAGTTTCAGGATTGAATTCAATTTTAAAACTTACTAGAAATAAAGAACTGGTACAATCTTAAAAAGTGGCCATGTAGTTACTGGATTGCCATAGGATCTAACTGGCTCACCAATATCCTTTGGGGAATGAAACTTACTGTCCTTACAATCATATGAAAAAAATTTTTGAGAGAGACCCAAACTTTGCAGGCGGGAAATTCATTTTCCTCAATTTTGGGTACTGAGGCCAAGCTCCGTCTCCATTCAGATGGAGGTGGATAAAGCACAAAATTTGTCTACCCACCTGTGAATGATAGTGACCCAAGTTCCTGCACTTCCAGCACTGGTTTCCTTTCCTGAAAGCTGTCAGGGAGCTGTGCCCACAGCAGGAGGTGCCAGCAATGTGAGACAAGCAGCCTGGTTTTTCTTAAAGGCAGACTGTATCTTAAGAGGAAGGCAGAAAAAAAGATTGCTGCAATGGAAATTCTTACAATTGAACACTAGGGCACACAGAAGAATCTAGAGGGACGGAAGTGGCATTGGGTGCATTGGTGGTGCAGGTGGGAAGGAGGAGAGATATCATGGCCAGACAAGGGGCCGGAGGCTCTCTAGGCCCACCCTGGGAAGGCATGGGAGCAGGCATGGAAGTGCAGGAAGGTAAATTTCTGGAGTCTGGACCCAAGAATCTGGCAACAGTGCCACATGAAGTTTAGTAATGGTAACCAGGATCAGTGATTGCATCTGCACATGACACCTACCTACCACAACACCAACCTCTCTTGCAGCTTAGTGTGCCACACCCCCATCACTTATCCAGCAGCATTCCCTGGCACTCAGCACTCATACCTGACATCCAGAAACTCCTCCTTACCCTCTCAGACCTACCAATGCTGCCAGCTTCACACTCACCTCTCACTGCCTTCACATATCTCAAACTATTCATCCATGGCTTGCACATCACCCCATACAGTGCCAAACAATCACTGGCAGTTCAAGTTATATTGTAAAAACACATCTTTTCAAAAGGAAAGTTGATTTATGTGCATAATAATAATGCTCTAAAAATTTCAGTGATATGCTTTTTGTTTTCTACAGTGATGCAGTTTGGTAAAGGAAAGTCTTGTTGTTATCGGTTCCTAACTAAAGGACAGCAGTGGATCTGGCTCCAGACCCGCTACTACATTACCTATCATCAGTGGAATTCCAAACCAGAGTTTATTGTATGCACGCACAAATTAGTGAGGTAGGGAAAAATCATTGACTGGAAGGTGTAATAATGATGGGGAAGATTTCCTCTGGCTGTTATGTCTTAGAAACATCATAAACAAAGTAGACATTTTTGCTGATTCAATATTTCCAGTGAAATCACAAACAAATTATTTTAGAATACGTCTTTGAATTTGTTAGAAATGCTGAACATAGGAAATCATCTCACTATGCTCACAATATGGCTAATACAAAGAGACCAAAATAAATCCCCATGCTTGGTGAATCATTATAGATTAACTAATATTGAAATTATTAATAACATGGGGTCAAGATAACCAAAATCTGCATTCACAGTTGAAGTAAGCAACATTGTATACTATACTAGAAGAGTAAAGAATGTTGTCTTTGTAAAGTGAGTAACAGCAAAACCATTCTGTCATTTTTCAATATAACAGATATCTTTATACTGACATAAAACTGAAAGTTAGAGGTACACAACATAGTTAGTTGCACAACATTATGTGTCTTGTCCTTTGATGTTCAAGGGCACCTGATTAATGGCACTTTGTTTCTTCAAGGTTGTTTATCAGTAAAAGTCACCTGGAGAAATTGGTCAAATTAGCCAGAATAAATCCATTTTAGTAACTTGTTAATTGGAATATTTTCTGGATTGTTTTCCTTTTTTTCTCCTTTCTTTCCTCACAGACTAGGTGCTGCTACCAGTGCAGAAAGCAGCACGGTCTGCACTGTGGAATGCAATTCGTGTGTAGTTAACAGGCCACTCCTAGCCGTCACAAAAAAAATGTGTTCTTTCTGCTTTACCTTCCATATCTTGCCTGCCCATGAGTTGATAGAAATTGTCCAAATGAGACTATCAGTTTGAGTGATAGGTAGCCCTGGGATAAAAACGCATGATCCTGACTAATAATGATTCACTTGAGTTGTTAGAATAGGTTTCAGATTCAGTTGCAAAATATAAGTATATTTATATTTCAGGTACATTCAATTTTATTTTCATTGGATTTTATTTTTCATTGATTTCTTTCCTTCTAAAATTACTACAGCTATGCAGAGGTTCGAGCACAGCGTCGAAAAGACATCAATTTGGATGATAGCTCTACAGAAATTGTTGGTTCTTCAATTCTTAAGGTAATAAGAAAGATGATACAGTTCACAATTCTGGTGATCTGTTTTAAATACTTGTTATTGTGAAAGATTCTGTAGATATTTAATAATGATAATATTAAATCTTTTTAATATTATTTGTGAACTTATTGAAAACAATTGCTGCTAAAATTACAAGCAGCTTAATGGGAACAATGATTTGCTCACACCTATCATATATTATACTGTTGTTATTCTGTACAGGGACATGACTCAAGACTTGATACTCAGCAACATGTTAAAACAATTGAAGTGCTCACTGGCAGCCCATCACCTTCTTCTTCATCTCGGAGTTCGCACAAATCATCTCATACCTCGGTGTCAGAATCTGCATGTAGGTGCTTTTTTTCACTGTTACTTTGGGAACCTTATGGGGTATTTTTTTTCAATTTGCTACATTGATTGACTACTGCACCTGTAAAATTCTGTAAAGTAAAATTTGCAAAAGGATTCAAATAGGTGATTATGATATTTTTCTGATATTGATTTTTCCATTAATTATTTAATGGCCCAAATCTTCCAATCTCCAGATCATCAGAGACTGGACGTACGACCCAGGACCTTGCAGAAGTCCTGATGCGCTGACCTTCGTGCAGATTGCCGATGGGCAATTCCCCTGTTCCTCGGGACATTCCACAAAGGTCTCCAACTCTGAGTTAGAGTCAGCTCTGTGGGACTCACCTGAATAATTACCCAGGAAACGTTAGACAGAAAAATCCTAGTCTAAATCCTGGGTAACTACAGAACTGACCCCCAATTACTCTCACTGACCCCCACCCCGACTACGTCTCGACCCCTTGACTACCCCTGAACCCCACTGGCCCCCAACTACCTCCTGTCTCCCCAACTCCTCCCCCAGCCTGACTACCCCTCCCAAACTTACCCGACTACCCTCCTGACCAGACCTGGCCACCCCTCTCTCCACCTACCACCTCACCAACTGCCACCCTACCCACCTACCATCTCATCCACCTACCGCCTCACCCACCTGTCACCATACCCACCTGCCACCCTACCCACTTACTACCTCACCCAACTGCGACCCTACCCACCTGCCACCTTACCCACCTGCACCTTAACAACCTGTCACCTCACCGACCTACCATCTCACCCACCTCACCACCCTGCCACCTCACCTATCCCCTACCCTATGCACCTGCCACCTCACCAACTGCCACCCTGCCCACCTACCACTTCACTCATCTACCACCTTATCCACCTACCACCTCAAATACCTGCCACCCTATCCACTTACTTCACCTACCCTCCCCCCTCACCTACTCACTTGAGCCACCTACCCGCCCTACCACCCTAACCATTGACTCATTCATCCACTCAACCATTCACTAACATTCACACTGGATGTTTAAACTTACCATACGGCAACTAGTGTTGTAAAAAGAGGGCATGCCTTGTCTTCCCCCCGCACTACAGCACTGTGGAGTGGAGTTCTCCAAGGAATGCTGCGCTCCGCATTTTGGAAAAGTTGAGCCTGGAGAAAATGTGGAGCAGTGTCGAGGCGGGGGGAAGTTCGAGGGGAGTGGCGATGATTGCCACTCTGCGGAAGATCCAGGTCAATGTGTATGATCAACATATTAATTTGGTTATACTTATTTAGAAATTGTGGGAGTGCTTTGTGACCATATCTATAATTTAAACCTGGTGTCTAATTTCTTTCTCAGCAACACAAAGTAAACTACTCTCAGAGACTAGCGATCCATCCTTGCAGACGAAACCAACAGTACAACAAGATATAGGAATTCAGCAACATCAGCCTGCCAGCAACCAGGTGGGGATTTGCCATTGTTTAGTCACAGAACATGCTGATGAATTACTATTGGAAAACATTAAGGAAAATATTGATAATTAACTAAAAATCCATTGTCAGGAGGAGGAGTGCTTCTTTAGATTCCGCAAGGAAAACTTGATGTCTCCTCCTTTTCTGATGGTGAGGGCCTCCTAAATCCCTGCTCCATGAATCTCCTGAGTGCCACATACTCTTCCTCCGCTCCTGGCAAGTAACCTCATGCCACCTGACATTCGGTACTCCCACCCACCAACCAGCTACTACCAGATTTGGGCAAACAACTGACACAGATGATGTCTGAGAGTTAAAATCTCCCCAGCTTCATGATCCTGTCGTAAGGGGAGTTTGCTGCCTCACCACCTGGCCTCACCCATCTGATTCCTATGCCATATTAAAATCGGGGTATAATTTTAAAAACTTCCATTATGTCTCCTTTGAGTCTTTTATGCTCTAGTGGAAATATTCTCATTATTGCATGCTTTTCATCTCTTGTATCATCCTGATGAACCCATGCTATGAACTTGTGTACTTTCTATGGCTTTAATGCTTTTTCTATAATGGGACACCCAAGCTCTAAACTCAATCTATGGTTTTTGCAAGTATATCATGAACTCTTCGCTGTTGTACGCCGAACCTGTATTTATAAATCCAAAAATATCATTTACCTTTTTACGACTTTATTTGCCTGCAATCTCAGGAAACTATGTGCTTGAACACTTCAGCTTTGTGCCTTGAACATATATTTACAGTCTTTGTTATGCCTCACAAAATGGTTTACCTACGCATTTCCACATTACTTTCACTTGCCACCTGTCTGCCCGTCAGCAGTCTTTTACAGTCTTCCTTCAGAGAAAATTAGGTTAAAAAATAATTCTTGCACTTGGCTTACTGCCTTGAGTGGCAGGCCCTCTTGGAGTGATCACAGTAAAAGTTCACTCTTCAACCTGCTGTCGTCTTTTTAATAAGCTATTGAATTTTTTTTTAAGAACATTTGTCTATTACCAACAGTGTCTGAGCTTCAAAAGAAATTCATTGTGAGATTGTTCAATGTGAAATGGCGATAGTGATAATGCAATCACAAAAAACAAGGACTCTGCCATGCTCCAGGTGCTTTCCTCTCTGAGACCTAGGTCCTGATATTTATTTGAGGCAATGGAGAGCATGATGAAGAGGATTTCTGGATTTAAGCTTGCAATTAAGGGGATATGAGCATCAGTGACAAGGCCAGCATTTATTGTCCATTCCTAATTGCATTTGAGAATGTGAGCCACCTTCTTGAGCCACTGCAGCCTATTTGGGAAGGTATTCCCCAAGTTTTTTTTTTACGGGATGTGGGCTCCACTGGCAGGGACAGCACTTATTGCCCATCCCTAGTTGCCCTTGAGAAGGTGGTGGTGAGCTGCCTTCTTGAACCGCTGCAGTCCATGTGGTGTAGGTACACCCACAGTGCTGTTAGGAAGGGAGTTCCAGGATTTTGACCCAGTGACAGTGAAGGAGTAGCGATGTATTTCCAAGTCAGGATAGTGAGTCACTTGGAGGAGAACTTCCAGGTGGTGGTGTTCCCATCTATCTGCTGCCCTTGTCCTTCTAGATGGTAGTGGCCGTGGATTTGGAAGGTGCTGTCGAAGGAGCCTTGGTGAATTCCTGCGTGCATCTTGTAGATGGTACACACTGCTGTTACTGTGCGTCGGGGGTGGAGAGAATGATTGTTTGTGGATGTGGTGCCAATCAAGCAGGTTGCTTTGTCCCAGATGATGTCAAACTTCTTGAGTGTTGTGGGAGCTGCACTCATCCAGGCAAGTGGGGAGTATTCCATCACACACCTGACTAGTGCCTTGTAGATGGTGGACAGGCTTTGGAGAGTCGGGAGGCGAGTTACTCATTGCACAATCCCTAGCCTCTGACCTGCTCTTGTAGCCACATTATTTATATGGCTAGTGCAGTTCAGTTTCTGGTCAATGGTAAACCCCATGATGTTGACAGTGGGGGATTCAGTGATGGTAATGCCATTGAACATCAAGGGACGATGGTTGGATTCTCTCTTGTTGGAGATGGTCATTGCCTGACACTTGCGTGGCGTGAATGTTACTTGCCACTTGTTAGCCCAAGCCTGGATATTGTCCAGGTCTTGCTGCATTTGGACATGGACTGCTTCAGTATCTGAGGAGTCGCGAATGTTGCTGAGCATTGTGCAATCATCAGCGAACATCCCCACTTCTGACCTTATGATTGAAGAAAGGTCGTTGATGAAGCAGCTGAAGATGGTTGGGCCGAGGACACTACCCCGAGGAACTCCTGCAGTGATGTCCTGGAGCTGAGATGACTGACCTCCAACAACCACAACCATCTTCCTTTGTGCTAGGTGTGACTCCAAACAGCGGAGAGTTTTCCTCCTGATTCCCATTGACTCCAGTTTTGCTAGGGCTCCTTGATGCCACACTGTCAAATGTTGGCTTGAGGTCAAAGGCAGTCACTCTCACCTCTCCTCAGGACTTCAGCTCTTTTGTCCATGTTTGAACCAAGGCTGTAATGAGATCAGAAGCTGAGTGGCCCTGGCGGAACTCAAACTGGGTGTCAGTGAGCAGGTTATTGCTAAGCAAGTGCCATTTGATAGCACTGTTGATGACTCCTTCCATCACTTCACTGATGATGGAGAGTAGACTGATGGGGAGGTAATTGGCCAGGTTGGATTTGTCCTGCTTCTTGTGTATAGGACATACCTGGGCAATTTTCCACATAGCTGGGTAGATGCGAGTGTTGTAGCTGTACTGGAACAACTGGCTAGGGCTGCAGTAAGTTCAGGAACACAAGTCTTCAGTACTATTGCCGGAATATCGTCAGGGCCCATAGCCTTTGCAGTAACCAGTGCCTTCAGTGCTGTTAGGAAGGGAGCTCCAGGATTTTGACACAGTGTCAATGAAGGAACAGCAATATATTTCCAAGTCAGAATAGCGTGTGATTTGGAGAGATGGCGTTCCCATGCGCCTGATGCCCTTCTCTTTCTGGGTGGCAGAGGTCACAAGTTTGAAAGGTGCTGTTGAAGAAGCCTAGGCAAATTGCTGCAGTGTTTCCTATAGATGGTGCACACTGCTGCCACTGTGCTCCAGTGGCAGAGGAAATAAATATTTGAGGTGGTAGATGGGTGCAAATCTAGTGAGCTGCTTTTCCTGTGTGTTGTCGAGCTTCTTGAATGTTGTTGGAGCTGCACTCATCCAAGCAAGTGGGGAGTCTTCCATCACACTTCTGACTTGTAGATGGTGGACAGGCTTTGGGGAGTCAGGAGGTGAATCAATCACCAAGGTAAAGCCAGCCTCGGACTTGCTCTTGCGGCCACAATATTTATGTGGCCAGTTCAGTTAAGTTTCTGGTTAATGGTGGCCCCACGGATGCTAATGATGGGGAACTTGACAATGGTAAAGCTGTTGAATGTCAAGGGTAGCTGGTTAGATGTTTTCTTGTTCAGGACTTTCATTGCCTGGCACTTGTGTGACACTTGCCATTTATAAGTCCATGTCTGCATGTAGTTCAAGTCTTGTTGCATGTGAGCCTGGAATGCTTCAGTATCAGAGGAGTTTCAAATGTAACTGAACATTGTGTAATCATCAGCAAACCTCTCCAATTTTAAACTTATAATGAAGGAAAGATCATTGACAAAGCAACTGAAAATGGATGAGTTTAGGACACTGTCCTGAGGTACTAAAGCAGTGATGTGCTGGAGCTCTGATGACTGGCCTTTAATAACCACAACCATAATCTGTTGCGCTAGGTACGACTCCAGTCAGTGAAGAGTTTTCCCCGACTCCCATTTACTTACACTTCACTCGGGTTCCTTGATATCACACTTGGCCAAATGCTGCCTTGATGTCAAGGGCAGTCACACTTACCTCACCTCTGAAATTCTGCTCTTTTTCCAATGTTTGCATCAAGGCTATAATGTGGTTTGCAGCAGAATGGTCCTTGCAGAAGCCAAACTGCGCCATAGTGAGCAGATTATTGCTAAGTAAGTACCACTTAATAGTACTGTTGATGACACCCATAGTATGTCGGAGCTGGTGGATGATGGTGCGATCCACGGTGACCACATCTGCAGCAAGTATTGGCTGCTCGAGGGACTTCGGCTCAGAGACAATAAGCTGGAGTCCAAGCTGCGAACACTGCGACATATCAGGGAGGTGGGAGAGCTACCTGGACGCTGTGTTTCAGGAGACAGTCACACCCCTTAGATTAATTACATCAAATCTGGTCCATGGTCAGGGACAGGAGGGTGTGATTGTGAGTGAGGCAGGTATGGAGTCCAGAATTTAGCTTGGAGGAGCCTCAGCTGGTGCCCTTGTCCAATAGATACGAGGTTCTTGCTCCCAGAGTGGACAAGGGCACAGACTGCATGGAGGATGAGCGAATTGACCACAGCACCGTAGTACAGAGTGCCATTCAAGTGGGGGGAGAAAAGAGAAATGTATTAGTAATACGGGATAGCATAGTTAGGGGAATAGATACTGTTCTCTGCAGCAAAGACAGAGAGCCCCAAAGGCTATGTTACATACCTGGTGTCAAGGTTAAGGACATCTCTTTTCGACTGGAGAGGAACGTGGAGTGGGAGGGGAAAGATCCAGTTGTCGTGGTCCACGTAGGTACCAACAACATAGGTAGGACTAGGAAAGAAGTTCTGCTGAGAGACTACAAGCAGCTCGGGGCTAAATTGAAAAGCAGAACCATAAAGGTAATAATCTGTGGTTTACTACCTGAGCCACGTGCAAATTGGCGTAGGGTAAATAAGATTAGAGGTAAATGCATGGCAGAAATGGGTTCTGATTCATGGGGCACTGGCACCAATACTGGGGAAGGAGAGAGCTGTTCTGTTTGGACGGGCTTCATTTGAACCATGCTGGGACCTGTGTCCTGGCAAATTGTATAACTAGGGTTGTAGATAGGCCTTTAAACTAATTAGTGGGGGGGAGGGTTCAATTGAAGGGAAATTTAGAAAATCAAAATTAAACAAGAGAGCAGAGGTGTGGGGTAGTGAAGAGGTGAATGATAATAAAAAGTGTGACAGGAAGGGGCAGAAAATATAAGCAGAAGAGTGTAGCAGAAACTAGAACCAGAATGAGTAATAATGGTAAAAAGTCAAAGCTTAAGGCTCTTTATCTGAATGCATGCAGTATTTGTAACAAGATAGATGAGTTGATGGCACAAATAGAAATAAATGGATATGACTTAATAGCTATTACGGAGACGTGGTTGCAGGGTGACCAAGACTGGGAACTCAATATTCAAGGGTATTCGACATTCCGGAAAAATAGGCAAAAAGGAAAAGGAGGTGGGGTAGCTTTGTTAATAAAGGAAGATATCAGTGCGGTGGTGACTAATGATATATATGGAATAGACTGTGATGTGGAAGCAGTTTGGGTGGAAATAAGGAATAGCAAGGGGAAGAAGTCATAGGTGGGAGTCGTCTATAGGTCCCCGAAGAGTTGCCTCACTGTAGGACAAAGTATAAATTGGGAAATGTATAAATTGGAAACATTGCCAATTTGGCAATAAGGCCAATAAAGGCATACAAGTTGCACATTGGGTTGAGCAGACAGGTAGTAACACAGCAGGGAGCCAGTCATGGCTGCCTCATGAAATTAATTAGGCCCATAAAAGGGGGAAATGACTGAAAGGCCCACTCAGCCATTGGCACACGATGCCATTGGGTATACACAGGTTGTGGGCAGAGTGTTCAGAAAACACTTAGGCATTGCAGGACCATGAGACCGAACATTATTGGGATTCCCACTGAGCGTAATGAAAGCAATAGTTGGTAATGGGAACATGGCTCTTAATTTTTGGGTCTTGTGGCAAGCAACATTCTCAGCAGGAGAAGCAGAACCCTGAGGAGGTAATAATGAGGGATGAGGCAGGAAAGCAACAGAAGCCTTATCCCCAGCATAAGATCTACCAGTGAAGACAAAGCTACCTTGAACCAGTACCACAGCAACTCTCCAGGCAGTTGGTCACTGCCCTCATGGCAGAAAGCCTCTCATCTCACAGCATTGCTCTCCATGCCCTGCCAGTAGCTGTTAAAGTCACTGTACCTATAATTTATTAGCCTTAGTGTCTTGCCAAGGATCAGCTGCAGACCTTGGTAGTGTTTCACAAACTGCATCTCACAGGTCACTGATGCATTCTTTGCCAGAACTAAACAGTACATTCAATTACAGAAAGATGGGGCCACACAGGTACAAAGATCAATGGGTTTCACTTCCATAGCTGGATTTCCCCAGGTGCAGTGAGTAATCCATTGTGCCCATGTGGCTATCAAGTCATCAAGTGACCAGCCAGTGAGATTCGTCAACAGGAAAGGCATCCACTCCCTCAATATTCAGCTGGACTCCAACTACAAAAAGAACTTTCTGCGCCTATGCTCTCGCTTTCCTGGCAGCTCCCTTGACTCCTTCATCCTTCAGTAGAGCAGGGTGCTGCAGTCTTCATTCCACCCCAGCCTCCCCAAACTACGTGGATGGATTTTAGGGGACAAGGGATATCCCTTGAAGAGGTGGCAACTCACCCTTTTATGAGACTCAAGACAGAGCCACACAGCACTACTAGCAAAGCCTTCTGCTTATAAGGACCACCATCGAACAGGCCACGTGCTCTCCAAAACATGGCCAGCCAGAGAGTATGGACCTCGGAGAAGATGAGGCCCTGGAATGACATAGCTCCTTAGAGCAAGAGGAAAAGCAGCATGTGGAATAGGAGGAAGAAGAGAAGGAAGATGCTGAACACAGAGGTGCTCCGACTGCACAGGGAGGTGGCTGGGGCCAGCGCAGTACTCAAGGGTCTCATTAGGATTTCATCAGTGCCAGGGATCATCTTAATCAGGCACCTTTCAGCTGAACCCCTTTGACCCAGGAGGACAGCATGGACAATGAGGAATGCACATCTGTCCAGAGGTTTTGCAGCCCACCTTCAAGGACCCTTGCTTCCCTTCACTTTGTCTTCCCTCTTTTCCTGTCTTGCCATTAAAGCATGGAAGCTCACATTTCTGGCATCTTGTGTCAATATTTGCATAGTATTGAAAAAGAGAAGTGCACATTTACAGATGAAACAAACCCCAGTGACAAATTCATGGCTCTGGTGACGTGTTAACTGCCACTCTCAGCCACATATACAAATGTTTCCCTTGTGGCCTTGGATGAAGTGGAGGCAGCCTACTCACTTGCTTGTGGCTGAGATGTGCATGACATTCGTCCTCGTCGTGTAGTTGCCAGTGGGGTCACCTCCAGAGGTGCTCCATGGGTATCATTACAAGGGGAGTCTCTGCAACTGGGCTCTATAAGGGACCAAGGAGGCCAATGATGATGATGATGCTCCATGAAGGGTAGCACCCTCATCATCCTCAGTACTGCCTCAGCCCTTGGCTACCACTCTGGATGGCTGGAGGGAGCTTCAGATAAGATGCAGTTGGCATCCACTCCAAGCATCTCTGCGCCACTGACCAGTCAGGGGGCTACAGAGTGTGGCATACCTTCTGTGAAGGTCAGTACACTGCTCCTGCCTCTACTGTAATGTTATGACATGACAGATGTTGTGTGCCAGGCGGACCAAATCCACAAGGGAAACTTGGTCGCACTATCACAACAGTTTTGCAATTTGTATTTAATATGAGATGCGTGCACTGAATTAAGAAGTAAAAAGTCCACCAAGACCTTTAGAGATTTTTTTAAATTAAATGAAAGTATTTATTAACAAAATAAAAGGTGTCAACCACATACATAAGACTACAATTACTATTATAATAACTCCTAAAATTCCTAATCAACCTGAGTCCTAGTTACACTCCCTTTAAGGCAGCTGTCCAAAATAGATTTTAGGGCAGAAATTTCCCCCCGTTGGGGGGGTTGTGCAGGGGTGGGCGCGAACCCAATCGGGGCCATGCTGCTACTTTATGTGGGTGGGCCAATTAAGGCCCACCTAGCGTGACACTCACCCGGAAGCGCTGAGCACTCCCTGTGTGGACAGGGGAGATTCCCTGAGTCGGGGCCTGCGCTCTTTCGCATGTGATAGTGATAGTGCCACATGAACTGGGACATGTCAATGAATTTTTTTTTTAAATTTTATTGAATTTTTAAACACTTCATGAAACCTCATCCCGCCCGTGGATAAGGTTCCATGAAAAATGCGAAGGCCGCCTGGGCTCTTTGCCTGACCGCTAACCTTAAGGTTGGACGGGCAGCTCATTTAATTATTTGAATTTGTTTTTAACAGGCCTTAATAGCTTTTGACCGTTTGGCGGGCACGCAGCCAACTTGGATGCACGCCCACCGAACTGAAAATCTAAATGACATGCGGTGACGTCGGGAAGCCCACCCAACATCACCACACGTCATTTTACGCACCGGCGAGCGGGCCCCACCCCTGTTCGCCATCCCAAAAATTCTACCCTTAGATTTAAAACAAACTCAGCAAGTTAACACAATACTCTGGACAGTGGAATTCCAAATGGCTCTTCCCCAACTTCTGTTTAGTTAGACAACAGACTTATGCACAAATGCTGGAGGCTTCATTAAGGCTATTTAACACATTCCTTTTAGATCTTACTTGGCCATCTCCTGACCCATAGCCTTTCATTCTCCTTTATATATGTCTCTCTCTTTTTAATATGTAAATTCTATTGTTCCATACGTCTTTGAAACTACCTCCCTCATGATATAAAAACTTTCATGTTGTCACTATATATCATCAGTAACATTTGGGAGGAATAAACACATTCCTTAGCCTTGCTTATCTGGCTAGTTGTAAACTGACTGAAATGCCTTTGAAATCCAAATATCCCTTCATTTATTTACAAAATGCAAATTCCCTTTACACCTTACATGCTAATCCAGCATCGTTAGCATGTCAAGCACCTGGCTTCTTTTGATGATTTAAACTTGCAGTCTGCTTGACCACAAAATGTAATTAAATCACACACAGACAAACCCAGTTATACTTACCCCACACTAAACCTACTTCACAATAAACCAGAAAAAATTATGAAAATTATTGTACTTTCATGTCTCTTCCATCCTTATGACAAAATGGACCATCATAATTTTAAAAGACGGCTTCATTTTTTTAACCTATCTTACACTACCCACTATACTTATCTTTATATCCACACTATTACATTACCAGATGCATGCATTAACATAATATATATACAAATCCTTTGTTTCAACAGAGGTTATTTCAGTCCAGTGTCCAGGTTTTAAATGTCCAATTTCCCTTTGAGCGTTAAACTCTCAACAATGCATCTGCAATTAGATTATCTCGTTCAGCCACAAATATAATCGGTAAATTAAATGGTTGCAGTAATAAACCCCTTCTGAGCAGCCTTGCACTTCGGCCTCAAAATCTGTCCAGAAATTTTAAAGGATTGTGGTCTCTATAAACAATTGTTCCTGACGAATTGTTTGCAACATAAACCTCGAAATGCTGCAACGCTAACACCAGACTTAGAGTCTCCTTTTCGATTGTTGAATATTTTCTCTGTTCTACATTCAACTTGCGTGCCAAGTACCCTATCGGTTTCTCAATTCCAGTTTCATTTCCTTGCAAAAGCACAGCACCAATGCCTACTTCACTTGCGCAATGGCCAACTTAACTTGCATGGCATAATTGGGCACTGCCAAAACTGGTGTTATAGTTAATACAGTTTTAAACTGCCACATGCCTTCTGACATTCCTGTGTCCATTGAAACTTCTTGTTTTTTTTTAATAGCTCAGTCAATGGAGCAACCACACTGCTAAAATTTGGTACAAATTTCTGGTAAAACCCACTCATGCCCAGAAATCTCAAAACTTCTCATTTTGTTGTAGGCACAGGGAAATGAAAGATGGCTTGACTTTCACACCTCTCAGAGCTACCTTCTCATGTCCAATGGTATGGCCTAGATATGTAACATGTGCTTTTGCAAATTCACTTTTAGCCTAGCTCATCACCAGATTAGCTTCTTGCAGTTGATTAAATAATTCTTCCAAATGTTGTAAATGCTCCTCCCTATGTTTGACTGAAAACTATCAAGTCATCAGTATTAACAGCACAATTACACAGTCCTGCAATTACTTTGTTTGTCAGTCTATGAAATGTTGCTGGTGCATTTTTCATACGAAATGACATGACTTTAAAGTGATATAGTCCATCTGGCTTCACAAAAGCTGATATCTCCTTTGCTCTCTCTGATAATGATACTTGCCAATATCCTCTCAGTAAGTCAAGCTTTGTGATAAACTTTGATTGTCCCACTTTCTCAATGCAATCTTCCAACTATGGTATAGGATAGGAACCCGTTTTTGGCACTGCATTCACCTTTCAATGGTCCACGCAGAGTCCTTGTGTTCCAACTGGTTTTGATACCATCACGGTAGGCGAACTCCAGTTACTGCAACTAGACTCAAAGATCTCATATCGAAGCATGAATTCAATTTCTTTTTGTGCTTGTGATAACTTTGCTGGACTTAATCTATAAGGATGTTGCCTTATTGAAGATGAATCTCCTACACTCAACTCATGTATAGCTAAATTTGTCCTCCCCAGCTTATTCCCACAAATATCTTTGTGTGACCGCAATAGCTTCTCCAAATCACTTTGGCACCTTGTCTGGAAGGTAACTCAATATTACATTTAAATTTTCAAGTACTCCCTCATTATTCAATTTGATTAGAGGAAAATCAATTTCAGAATCCTTCATTTCTATCTCTCTTATCTACCGCCACTAATACCTCCTTTTGGTCCTCTTCCCTGTTAAAATACTTTTTAAGCATATTTACATGACACACTCGCTGCTCCTTTTTTCTATCTGTAGTATTTATGAAGTAATTTAATTCACTCAGTTTCTTATCAATCCTGTAAGGCTCACTAAACCTTGCATTTAACAAGTCACCCAGTACCAGTGACAAAACTAACACTTTTCCCCCAGCAACAAAACTATAAGCTGTGGCTCTTCTATCTGCCTTCACTTTCACCACTTGCTGTGATATCTTTAAATGGTCCCTAGCTAACTCACATGCACTGTTCAATCTTTCTCTGAAGTTTGATCATAATCCAGGAGAGTAGTTTCCGAATTTTGACCCACCAATTTCTCATGAATTAACGTTAGTGGTCCGCTTACCTCATGACCATAGACTAATTCAAAAGGACTAAATCCAGTCGATGTATTAAGAGCATCACTAATAGCAAATAACAAGAATGGAATTCCTTTATCCCAATTCTGTGGATAGTCCTGATTATAAGCCCTCATCATGATTTTCAATGTTTGATGCCATTTTTCCAAAGCCCCTTATGATTCAGAATGATAAGCTGTTGACTTAAACTGTTTTATCTCCAAACTGTTCATTACTTCCTTAAACAACTGTGACATGAAATTTGAACCCTGAACTAATTGCATTTCTTTTGGTAAACCATATCTTGTAAAAAATTTAGTCAACTCTGCCACAATTCTCTTTGCTGTAATATTTCTCAAAGGTATTGCTTCAGGAAACCTTTAGACACATCCATTATTGTCAGCAAGTACTGATTTCCACTTTTCGTCTTAGGGTGGTGTCCTACACAATCAACTATGACCCTAGCTAAAGGTTCCTCAAATGCTTGAATTGGAATTAAAGGTGTCAGCTTAATCACTGCTTGTGGTTCCCCTATCACCTGACATGTGTGACATGTTCTACAGAATTTGAATACATTTCTATGCAATCCAGGCCAATTAAAGTGTTTTTGTATTTTTGCCTGTGTCTTCCTAATTCCTAAATGTATCCCTATTGGAATTTCATGAGCTTTTCTCAGTTTCTCATTTCTATATCCAGGTGGTATAACAATCTGATGCGCTTCCATCCATTTTTCATCTGCTGAAACTTGATACGGTCGCCACTTCCTCATTAGCACATTACCCTTAAGGTAATAACATTCTGGAATACGTTCTGCCTCTGTTTCTGAGTAAGCTGTCTGATATAACTGCTTTATGCGTGGATCCTTTTTCTGTAGCTCTACCAGCTGCCATGAGCTAAACTCTTGAGCTGCATTCTCTTCCATTCTCTCTTCCTGAATAATCTTATCAAAGGCAGTATCAGTTAATTGAACTTCAACACACTTTCCCTGCCTTTTAACTTCCTTTTCTCCCTGTTTCAACCTATGAGTTTGTGATCTTGTTATCACGCAATCTGGAAATAATCCAGGATACTTTTTCTGCAGCACCTTCTGTTGAAAGCATCTCTATAGGCTGCTCAACTACCATAGGCATCACCCACATCTATGACCCAGCTATATCATTACCTAAAGTAAATTGAACCCCTACAATGGGCAGTTTTTCCACTACTCCAACGGTCACTTCACCTGTTTTCCGCTTACTCTTTAAATTTACCTTCCATAATGAAATAGGTTTAGCATATCCATGAAACCCACTTATTATCACCTGTTCCTGCAATATTCCCTCTGAACAACAAATATCACTATCCCATAACATTAAGGATTGACTAGCCCCTGTGTCTCTTAAAATTTTAATGGGGAGGATTTTCCCCTCTTCGGGTGGGCCCAGTGGACGGGCCCGGGAGTGGCCGCACAATGGTCCACTGCCCAATATCGGGCCCCGAACGCGATTTCATGCTGGCTGGCCAATTAACATCTCTGTCACATGAGCAGGGACATGTTGAAAATGAGTTCTGAAAACTTTTATTTTATTCTTAATTAACATCAGAAACCTCATCCCGCCTGTGGATGAGGTTTCCTCAAAAATCGAAAGGCTGCTTGGCCTATTCACCAGCCCCACAACCATAAGGCTGGACAGGGAGGGAAAAATTCAATTTAATTAATTTATTAATGGGTTGAATAGCCTTCTTAATTGTCGGCCGGCACGCCACCGTTTCCGCATGTGCCCACCGACGAAATATCACGTGAGCGCGCGACGACATTGGGACACTCGCCCAACATCATTGCATGCTATTTCACACTCATGCATGCTGGGCACGTGCCTGCATGCCGAGGTGAAAATTCAGCCCAATGTCTTTACCTACTCCACCCTGTAGACGTGGAAAGACTTCCCCTTCACATACAAAATCTTTAAACATTTCTGCAACCTGCTCTTCAGAACTCGCTTGGATAAATTGTGAACATGTTCCCACTTCTTTATCTATCACTGATTCTTCCTGCTTTTCCTGTACATAAACCACTAGTTTTTCCTGTGCCTGAACCTCTGAACCCACAGTATTTTTACTTCCGGAACTTTTCTGCACCCCAATTATTGCAACTGATTTTCGCTGTAATTTCCAACACATTGACTTCATGTGCCCAACTTTATTACAATGAAAACACCTCAATTTTCGAGTGTCACTTCTACCCTCAGCGTCTTCCACTTTAGTCTGAGAAAAATCTTCCTGGGAATTTCCACCTACTCATTCTCTTCCCTGACTACCTACCTTCCTTTCACCTTCCCACTTTTTATTCTTCTCTGATTTAAAACGGTGGCAAAAAAAGGTTTAGATCTATGAAATAACTCATAATCACCAGCTATCTCTGCTGCTTGTCTTACCATTTTAACACTCTGTTTTTCTACATGAGTTCTCACTACCGAAGGAATTGAATGTTTAAATTCTTCGAAAATAATTACTTCCCTAAGAGCTACATATGTTGTCTCTACCTTTAAGGCCCATATCCACGGGTCAAAATTACTTTTTCTCTCTCAAACTCAATATATGTTTGACCTGACTGTTTCCTTGGGCAGAATTTTATGTATAACATGTGGGTGGCGGAGCCCGCACGTCAGCGCTAAAATGTCGTGCGCTGACATCGGGCGAGCGTCCCGACGTCAGCGCACGCCATCGCGATATTAAGCTGGGTGGGCGCGCGATGAACCGTGACGCCCGCCCGCCATTAATTAAAGGCCTTGTTAAGGCCTTTAACTCAGCAATCGACACCAATTTTGAGGCGCCCGTGCAATCTTCGGCTCGGCGCACGGACGCAATGGGCAGGTGGGTAAGTGATTTTTTAACAAACCTCATCCACGGGCTCAGAGGGGTTGTTAATGTTTTATCTGAAGTATTTATTGCAGGAAGTGTTTTAAACTTGCCTGTGTGATTGTTACCAGTTCAGATTGATTTCCAACCATTTTCTCTGTAATTTCAAGCTTCAGCTCAGCAGTCTGCAGACAGTAATCTTTATCGGGCCCGCAGCTTTCCGGAGGCCTCCATTTAGCCTGGGTATGGGTTCTGACATCTCCACTGGAGGCAGCTCCTCTGAGGAGGAAGGGAGTGATAGAATAAGGAGGAGGCCAGGAGTGGACAATCAGCCTCCAGGGGAGCCACCTTTGGGAGGCCAGGTGCAGACACAAGGGGCGCTGGGCCAAGAGGTTGTCCAAGGTGGAAGGGGCTGCAGAAGATGCCACTATCCTGCTGCCAGGGTATACAGGCGGCGAAGCAGCTACCTCAATATGACTGAGGTGCAGTGCTGAAGGAGGCTCTGACTGTCAAGGGGGACAGTCAACTATATCTGTCAGATGATTGGCCCTGAGATCTCCCCTAACTGTGTGGGTGGACACCCCATGCCAGCGGCTCTGAAGGTCACAGTTGCCCTCCACTTCCAAGCATCTGGCTCCTTCCAGGGCTCGGTGGGTGATCTTTGCGGTGTCTCCCAATCAGCTGTCCACACTTGTGTCAAGCAGGTTACAGTCGCTCTGTTCAGACATGCATTGACCTTCATCTACTTCCATTGGGACCAGGCAAGCCAGACACAGCGAGCCAGAGGCTTCGTGGCCATTGCTGGCTTCCCCCGTGTCCAGGATGCTATAGGTTGTACACATGTGGCCATCAAGGCGCCAGCAGTTGAGCCCGGTGCCTTCGTCAACAGGAAGGGCTTCCACTCCATGAACGTGCAGATAGTGTGTGATCACAGGATGCAGATTCTGCAAGTTTGTGCAAGGTACCCAGGCAGCTCCCACGACACCTACATCCTCAGACACTCCCAGATGCCGGGGCTCTTCAGTGCTCCGGCTCGGCTGGATGGATGGCTGGTGGGTGACAAGGGCTATCCCCTGCGAAGGTGGCTCATGACGCTTCTCCGCCATCCAAGAACAGAAGCTGAGCAGCGGTACAGTAGGAGCCACGGCACCACAAGGGATGTGGTGGAGAGAGCCATCGGTCTTCTAAAGATGCGCTTCCATTGCCTGGACCGCTCAGGGGACGCACTCCAGTACCCCCCAGATTGCGTCTCTGTGATAGTGGTAGAATGCTGCGCTCTGCACAATCTTACGCTGGGAAGGGGGGATGCAGTTGATGATGAAGACCTTGACACAGTGGATGAGGCTGCACATGATGAATCCAGCAGTGGCTCAGAGGATGAGGAAGCACAGGGCAATGATGAGGGGCAGCACGCCGACCCGCTACTACACCAAGGAGGCAAGGACATCCGGGACACTTTAACCCAACGAACCTTCAGCTAGCTCCACACACATGGATCAGCAGGACCAGCATTGCCTGGGGCATCCGTACGCAGCACTTAGGTGCTACATCTTCCACCTCATCAGCTGCAACTAAGGGCTTAGTACAGAAACATCAATGTCCACTCAAACACTCATGATATGTCAGTGAAACATACAAACGCAGCGCAAAGGAAACACCCTCAGCCATGGTCGGAAATGTGGATTTTATTGCCACCAAAGTAAACAACAAACGTCACTCTGACGCAGATAATGAAACATTCCCTAATCTCGGGCCAACACAAAATCACCAGTGACAAACCCATGGAATGCCTAACGTGCCTTATGCTTACGTTTGCGGGTGCTACGCCTTGGTGCCGCCCCATCACTCGGAGTGGCTTGTGAGACAGCCTGCTTACTCTGTTGTCCTGTTGGCCTCGATGACCTTGGCGGGCGTCCTCTGGCCCGTGGAGCCTGCGCTGGGCCCGCCTGGGAGGGAGTGGCCATTTCCAGAACTGGCACCTCCCCAGTTGTCGCAGCCTCAACGGATGCAACGGTCACTGGCAAAGGGGCGGAGGAGCTGCTGCCCTCATCCGGAGCGCCCTGAGAGGAGCTCACAGCGACGACAGGCAGCTGCTGCGCCGACGTGATGTGACATTGGACCTCCCTGCTCACTGCAGATGGATGGGCACCGAGCGGCGACACTTGGTGCCCAGAACATCTCCCACATTGGGAATGACCACCTGTGGCCATTAGCGCTGTGAGGGCTTGCAGGTCAGAGCGTAACCCAATCAGAAGAGTCTCAATCTGCTGGAAGCCCCTCTCCATGAAAGTCGCCAATCTCTCAATGGAGGAAGCCTGAAGCTCTGTCCTGTGGTTCATGCTATCACTGACACTCTGCCTGGATTCCTCCACTACAGAGACCAAGTGAAGCACACCCTCATGCAACCCTGCCAGATGCTCCCATGCACCCTGCCACTTGTTCTGCAGCTGCTGCATGGCTGACATCTCCAGAGGCACATCATCACTGCCGGACTCAGCATGTGCCTGGTCCCCTGCAGTCCTCCGGCTGCTGCGCCATCAGCACTCTCTGTCTGTGCCATCTCATCCAGCAATTGTGAAGTGCCCTCTCCACTGTGCCCCAGGACACTAGCCGACGTCATAATTCCCATCGATGTGGTAGTCGCTGCGCTGGTGCCTGGCTCACTGAAATGTTGTGACACAAGTTGCAAGTAATGCCCCTCAGGTGTGGAGGGGGACCCTGGACGTGTTCCTGGCGGCCATGCGGTGGTGATGCTGAAATTAACAACATGGACAGTGCATCGGTTAGCGTTCAGTCAGTAACACCATTCATCCCTTCTCTCCCCCCCCCCCCCTCCCCCCACCCCCCCCAGGTTCATAATGCGCTCAACCTTCAAGAACCTAAGGAGACGAACATTGGTGGGGTGGTAAATAGTCAAGAGGATGCCCAAACATTACACACACATACAGACAGGCTGGTCAGATGGCCTAAGGAATGCCACATGGAATGTTATGTGGACAAGTGTGAAGTTAAACACTTGGGCAAGACAAACAAGGTACGGGAATACATGAGTAATGGTAGGACTGTGGAAAATCACAACAATTACAGGGATCTTGCTGGGCAGACCCGTTAAGGTAGCAGAACAGGAACATAAGGCGTTTAACAAAGTCAAAGCCAGACTTGCCTTTATTAGCCGAGGAATAGAATGTCGGAAAAGGGGGGTCATGTTGCAAGTGCAGAAAACGCTGTCGAGGTCACATCTACACTTCTGCGTTCAGTTGTGACCTGTGCTTCATGGGAGGGATGGCATTGGAGTGGGGAGAGGTTCCTGACATGGATGCATGCTGGCCTGGAGAGTTGGAGTGATGAGGAAACATTGGATATACTTGCAACATTTGCTGTGGAGCACAGGAGATTGACAGGTCACATTATTGACCTTCATACCGTTATGAGGGGCATAGAATGGTGGACAGAAGGCAACATTTCCCCTTGGCGCAGGGATGACTAACGTGGTGCCATTTATTTAAGTTGAGTGCCATGAGGTTGACAGGGGAGGTGCTGAAGACCTTTAGGACAGAGTAATGTGGGACGCACTGGCTGAAAGGGTGGTGGAGGTACAAGCTCTCCTAAGATGCAATAAGTCTTTGGATGTGCAGCAGCGATGCCATGGCATATTAGGCTATGGGGAGAGTGGTCAGAAATGGGATAAGGCGACTTTGGAAGGTGCTAGAGACGCACATTCTCAAGGGGCCGAGGGACCTTTGTGTATGACCCACACGTCTGACTGTATCGACTGAATGAGCAGTGTTGCTGCATTAATGTTTGTAGTAATCATCAGTGCTTTGGATGGTGGGGAGACAGAGTGGATGGGACTGTGGCCCTCAAATACCTGGCCGCTGCACCCCAGCCTCACCGACGCCTGCCGACCTGGCCGCTTGCCTCCTCCCCAGCTCCATGGCCTGCTCCTCATATGTGGCTAGATGCTGCAGCACGGTGTACCCACCACCAGTCCGCAAATGCTCCCGGATATTGGCTGCTCTGTTATTGCCTGCAGAACAGTGAAGAGCAGTTATTGGGCTGATCGCTCATGTACTCTGCACGTGCACGCCGCACCCCAACCACAGTGGCCCATCTGAGGCCTCCAGCGGCTCCTGTCCACATTACTGGTGATCAGTCCCCAGAAGATAGTACGGCTGCTCCCAACCCCCTCCCCCAACAGCCACCTTGGACACATTCGGTGTCCATCACTTTGAATAACACACTGGTCTTAGCGCCCATTGCAAGGAGGCACAACTAGGTGTGACGCCGAGGCCAGCAGATGGCTCTTGGCCATGACACCTTGAGGTTCCCCTTCCACCATATCATCATCATCAATAAGACACGTGTTGGAGTTCTGAGTATGTGTCTAGCGGCCTCCCCTGCAGGTTGCCCACAGACTACTCAAATGCGACATATGCTGCGGGGAGAACCCATCTTCTCCTCAACCACTAAGGCTGATGTAAGCATGGTCACTATCCGTTTGCCCACCCAGCGTGCGCCAAATGCCCAATACAGTAACGACACTAAGACTTGGGGGTGGGGGTGGGGGGCCTCAAAGGCTAAGGCTGCCTGCTGGGTTAAATGGTCAAGGCTGACATGGTACTCACCCTTCCAGAGCGCAACAAATTATTGAAGCGTTTGCGGCACTGTGTTCCTGTGCGCTGCACAGCATCTTGAGAGCTTACTACCTCCGCCACCTCCTGCCACACCTGCCTGGTCACGTGTAAGGCCCTCCTCCTCCCATCATCGGGAAACACCTCCCGACAATTTGACACCTCTTCGAGGAGGGCAGCAAGGCAGGCATCGGAGAACCGAGAGGCACATTGGCCCCCCAGCTGGCCTATCCTGCAGCCTGCCCCCCTCCTCCTCCTCTGCCCTGACCTCCTCTGGAGCCCGGTCGCTGGCCATGGTGAACAGCCTAAAGGAGGCTGCCTGGCCTTTCTTTATACAGACTGTCGGTTCCCCATTGGAACCAGCGGTCTATACACACCCGCCGCACATTTGAATTCCCCGCTGTACATGGGAGTCCGAAATGCGCTGGGCGGGCCTTAGTTGGCCCGCCCGCGCAAAGTAGCGGCGCGGCCCTTTCGACTGTGGAGATTGGCTACATGCCCGCCGCAGATTGGGTCGGGCCCGCCCGCATGACAAACATAAAATTCTGCCCCTTATATTCCTAAATTTCTGCCTGTATGCCTCAGGAACCAATTCATTTGCACTCAAAATAGCCTTTTTTACCGCATCATAATCCACCAACAACTTCTGACAGTGAAGCATAAACCTCATGAGCTCTACCCACTAATCTAGACTCTAAAAGCAATATCCAGTTTTCTTGTGACCATTTCATCTGTTTAACTATCTTCTCAAATGAAATAAAGAATGCCTCTACTTCCCTTCCTTCAAACTTCAGAACAGCTTGCACAAATTTAAATACCTCCTCACTGGGATCTAGGTTGAAGGTTTTTTCATCATCAGAGTCTTCCTTAGCATCTGATGTCTCGTATCAAAAGTCCAGCTTTTTAAGCAGGTTTTCTCTTTTCTCCTCCATTACTAACTTTACCCTCTGGAGATCAAGTTTTCGCATTTCCATTTCTCTTTGAAATTCTCTCTCTTTTTATCTTTCTTTCTCTTTTTCTGCCCTTTCTTTCCCTGTTGCCTCTAGTTCAAGTTTTTTTTCATTTCCATTGCATGTTCAAATTCAAGCTTCTTCATTTCTAACTGAAGTCTCACTACCTCCAGCTGTGACACACTAGTGTCGGATATCACTTCCAACTTCAAATGCTATGCTAGCACATTAACTATGTCTGCTTTCTTTGCCCCTACAGGTAACTTCAACTGCAACTTATCCACCAACTCTGTTAACCTACCCTTAGATACTTTTCGTAACCCAATCAGAGTTATTGCTTCTACTTCCAAAAACTCGTAACCTTAAGATTCACCAATTCCAAACCAATCAAGGAATTTCAAAGTTAACACAAAACCCTGGACAGTGGAATTCCAAATGGCTCTTCCCCAACTTCTGTTTAGTTAGACAACAGACTTATGTGCAAATGCTAGAGGCTTCATCAAGGCTATTTCAAGCACTCCCATTAGATCTTAGATGGCCTTCTCCTGACACATAGCTTTTCATTCTCCTTTATATGCTTTTCTCCCTTTTTAATATGTAAATTCCATTGTTACATATGTCTCTGAAACTGTATCTCCCTCATAATGTAAAAACTTTCATGCTGTCACTGTATATTGTCAGTAACATTTGGGAAAGATAAACA
Source organism: Cetorhinus maximus (assembly GCF_964194155.1). Lineage (NCBI taxonomy): Eukaryota > Metazoa > Chordata > Chondrichthyes > Lamniformes > Cetorhinidae > Cetorhinus > Cetorhinus maximus. The sequence continues at coordinate 65,628,124 of NC_135885.1, read as the reverse complement.
CGTTCCTTACCCTTACTTATCTGGCTAGTTGTAAACAGATTGAAATCCCTTTGAAATCCAAATATCCTTTCATTTATTTAAAAAAAGCAAATTCTCTTCAGACCTTACATGCTGAGCCAGCATCCATATTTACTCATAAGCATGTCAAACACCTAGCTTTTTTTGATGATTTAAACTTGCAGTCTGCTTGATTATGAAATGTAATTAAATCACACACAGACAGACCTAACTATGCTTACCCCCTTAAACCTTCTTCACAATAAACCAGAAAAATATTATGAAAGTTATTATACTTTCAAGACATCTATGAGTACTGTCGCATATGGCTCTTCATGAAGTTGCTCACTGTCTCAATGGACAATGGAGGAACTCATGCATTCAAAACCTTGAACCAGAATAGTGCACATGAGCTGAATGGACTCCTTCATTCTCAGCCTGTCGATATGCACTACCTCAGGAAACTCTGACTTGTGGGAACATGTCTGTTGCTGCTGATCTAAGTACAGTCTCCTTTCTTGTGACTCTCAAGGCCCTGTATCTGTGCCCAGCTGTGCAGGGTTGTGCCTGTCCTCCATCCTCCAGAGGAAACTGCCCACAGCTGCCTGTGCCTCTCACCTCCTCCCTCTCAATCCTGACATGCTCATCACCCTATCTAACCACACATGAGAACTCAACAAGGTGACTTTCTCTGCGCTGATGGAGAATGCATTTATAAGATGTGACGGTGCTTGCTCTGAGGTCTCTGCTTACAGCACTTGCCCCGGTGCTGACTCAGGAATCTGTCCTTCCTCCTCCATGTCAGAACTTGCGGGAGACTCAAGAAATCATGAGAATTAGTCTAGTCAGAGTAAAAGACTGCAATGCCAAGGCTTTCCAATGCAGCTGAGTCTTTGGCGTGCTGTCAGATGTCCCACCCCTTCATTTACAGCTTGCATTAGATTTTCATTTGTTCCACCACTAAAGCTCATCACGCCTTTGCCAATTTGCACATGCTCAGCCATCCTGGCTATTTCCTTGGCTCCCTCCTCCACGATGGCAATGATGAACAGATGGAGCACTCCTCCTGCCGGCAGTGCCCTTCCTCAGGCACTATTAGTCCTTTTCTCCTGCAAGGTCAAGAGATAAGGCACTGCTGGCCTCTATGGCCAGTGCTGTTGGTTCATTGACCTAAGAAGCTGCATGTATCAGTTCTGATAAGTCCTCAAAAATGCTATGGCTCTGAGTATTGCTGATGATTCATTAAGTAGACTAGACCCATACCCCTCCGATGTTCAGAAGCAGAATGCACCCTCAGGCACCTCAGCTGGTGTGTCTACTGGAGGTTGAATACCCAGAAGCCTGTCATAAGGATCTGACATTTCACTTACCTTGCCAGAGTGAATGAGATCATTAAACCTTTTCCACCATTGAACCCAGTTGCTCCTGACCACACTTTGTCTGTTGATGGTCTCAACAACCTTGATCCAGGCCTGTTTGGTTTGGGTGGGTGATCTTCTCCTGCCACCTTTGTGAAAGAGGACCTCCTTCCTCTCCCTCACTGCCTCAGGAGGACCTCCAGGTCACTATCTGCGAAGTGAGGGGCAGCCTTGACCCTGGTTCCAGCCCTCTGTCTTTTTTCTCCCTTCACTGCTGCTTCAATTTCCTCAGTGAAACATTAGTCACAGTAATGGCTGCCATAACCTGTTCAAATTGTGCCTGCACTCTTTTAGTCCTGCCTCCATTCCCATCCCTGTATCTGCTAATTGGCCACCCAAACCACCCTCCAGCCGTTTAGCAAGCCGCCTCCATTGGGTGCTGTGAGTGCCATTCGCTCCCACCCCATTCACTCACACACACACACGCAATGGGACTGGATTGGAACCCAGTAACTGTCCTGCTGTCAGTTTCCCGGCCCCAGAAGGAAACACAGGTTCTATGGCCAGGACTTTTCCCTCGTCGGGCAGGCTCGGTGGGGGCGGGCGGGAGCAGTTGGGAAGATGACCGCTGCCCATGATCGGGGCCAGATCGTGATTTCACACTGGTGGGCCAATTAAGGCCCACTCAATGTGAAACCCACGCGGTAGCGCTCAGCACTGCCTGTGCTGGGGGGGAGGAAGGCAAGCGAGCAGCTTCGTGCATGCTGGGAAAGCTCCCTGAGGCACAGGGCCGCCTCAGGGGGGTGAAGAGTTTAAGAATTAAAAATAAACTATTTTAAATTGTAAAAAAACACGTCCCCCCATGTGACTGTCACATGAGTAGGGACATGTTCTTAATGAGATGTTAAAATTGATATTTTATTTTTACTTGCTGTTGGAAACCTCATCCCGCCTGTGGATGAGGTTTCCTAAAAAGTGCAAAGGTCGCTTGGCCTCTTTGCCAACCGTACGGTTGGACGGGCAGCGAAAAATAACATTTAATTGGGACTTTAATGGCCTTTTAATTGTCAATGGGTATACCGACCGAAATATTGCACGAGTGCGCAATGACGTTGGGACACAAGCCCGACGTTATTGCACGTCATTTTACGCATCGGCATGTCAGGCCCACCCCCGCACACCGAACGCAATATTCTGCCCTATGTGTTCGAATGTTACATGAATCTTGCTGATATCTGCATTTACTGCATATCCGGATGCCAGAAGTTGCTGTCCAATTCACTCCCTAATAACGGCAAGCGCCGGCAGCCTCACTATTATTCTTGCCACAAAGTCTTGGTCATTGTAATTTTCCATATAAATGCAAGTCTTTCTACGTTTTTCTTATGAATCTGGACTGAATTGTGCAGGCATTCTTTTTCCTGATTTCACTCTCCTTTTATGACTGTTGACAGTTACATGATTAATGACACTATATATTTACATGATGCGAAATAAAACTAGTAGCAATTTTGGAATAATAGGATTATAAATCTAAACAGTTATTGTTTGAAAACTATTAATCTTTTTATTGCCTGTATTTTTATTCATTTCCATAAAAGAAATCTTATATTTATTTGTCAGTTCACTGATAGTTATTTCAGTTTCATTACCTGCCAATTTACATTTCCCCACACTTCCTCCAAACTCCTCATTGCTCTTGACACAAATTTCCCTCACTGGAAATCTTTACCGCATTTGATGAAAGCGGTGGATTCAAGAAGCGGTTCAAGGCAGCGGCCCATCACCACCTTCTCAAGGATGATTAGAGATGGGCAATAAATGTGGGCCTATAGCCAGCAATGCCTAAATTGTTTTTAAAGTTGTTAGAGTGGTTTGCTCCAGTCCATTTCAGTCATTTCTTGTTTAATTGTGAAGGACAAAATTATTTTTTAACCTGGATTTTTTTTCCCCTCTTTGCAGTCTTCTTTAATATCAGAGCCATCTATTGATCTACTTTCGCAGGAGCTGTTGCCCCAAGCTACCATGGTCAGTCAGTCTGCCTCAATGACACAGGTTAGAAAATAAATATAGTTTCTTTAATTGCCTGAATATGTTTTCTTCCACTTCCATAAAACTTTGTTTACAATTTTCAACCAAATTGATAAACAGGACAAACAGGAATTAACAAAGCTGTACACTAATAATTTAAAATTTTGGATTTTAGAGTTACCCACATTGTTTTCTTGCTTGATTTTAAATTTGCTAGTTCTATTCCAAGCCCCTCCCCCATCCCCCACCAGCCCAGAACATGTTATATTCCCTATTTGAGAGAGTAGGCAAATTACCTGCTCCCCTAACTGTTCCAAAGCCACTATTTTGCCACTTATCAGTGTCTAAACACTGTGTGGTAACTTGCTCTTGGGTTTTCTAATTTTATTCCTCTGTGGAATAACTAACCTGTACATGATATTCTGACTGACAGCATGGACAGGATCATAAATTTCCTATTTTGAAGTGTAGTTGCAGTTAGTGACATAATAAAATGGAGCACCAGTACTCCTTTCATTTTCTGTTTCCATTTTATTCTTCAAGAATCTATCATCTGGAGTTCCACATTTGCAGACCCACAAACTTAAAGATACCCAGATGTGATTTTTTTTTTGAGACCATGGGCTGAGTTTTTCAGTCCTGTGGGGTTTGGAAACGGAGGTGGCCAGGCGCTGAAAATGGTGGCGCTGGCCAGGTGCCAGTTTCCCATCGCTGTTCCCGTCGCCAGTGAGTTTCATCAGGGCGGGTGAAGGCCAGCCCCAAGAACCCACCCAGCTCACAAATAAGTCCAATTAAACTAGTTAGAAAGCTCATTGCCTGGAAGCCTTGGCCCTCCCCTTCTGCCCCCAAGGTGGCAGGGGAGTGACGACCTCCTGCATTGCAGGGAGCGTGTAGTCAACATGCTCCCCACAACTTTTGCACACCAATGGCACAATGCCATTCTTGCTTCCATCCATCTGGTCTGCCCTTGACTCAGTGTCCAGCCTGTTTGCCCCTGCCAAAATCTGAAACTGGCCCCCTATGGGCTCTCAATGAACATATGAACATGCGTATGTCGGGAATTTCACAGAACACTGGAAGACTTGCCCTAGTGCGGCAAGGAGAAGGGAACCTGCTAAAAAGCCAGGAAGAGTGTGTGACTTAATTTACACATCTGCTGAGAGCATGGGCTCATGCACAAACAGGTCAGAAAGTATTTTTTTATTTGAATGGGGAAGTACCTTTTTTATACTTGGTATATTAGTTGCCTATTAAGTAATATTTAGTCTATGTTGATTTTGGTTTGTTTGTTTCAGTAAAAGTCTTAAAACATGAAATCTTGGGCATTTTTTTCTGTCAATAGCTAGGAAATTATTATCCCTTTTTAAAAGTTATTGGTCTCTACTGGGATCATAGCAATGGCTACTCCTTTATGTGACCCCAAGATGGAACCACAGAAGCGCTGCATCCAAAACCATCTGCTCACCTGGACTACCGTGGAGTAGGCCATCAGGCTGCTGATGATGCAGTTCCAGTGCCTGGACCCTGTCGGGAAATCCCTGTCGTACACTCTTGCAAGGATCTCACGCATTGTTGTGGTCTGCTATGTTCTCCATAACCTTGAAGAGGGCAAGGAACTGGATTGACACAACTCATCAGAGGAAGAGGAAGAGCAGGATGTGTAAAAGGAGGAGGAAGAGCCAGAGATACAGTCTCAGAATAAGGAGCAGTCCATTTAAGACTGAGATGAGGCGGAATTTCTTCACTCAGAAGGTGGAGAATCTTTGGAATCCTCTGCCCCAGGCGGCTATGGAGGCTCAGTCATTGAGTATGTTCAAGACAGAGATTGATAGACCTCTACATATTAAAAACATCAAGGGATACAGGGATAGTGAAGGAAAATGGTGTTGAAGTAGAATGTCAGCCATGATCTCATTGAATGGCAGAGCGGGCTTGAAAGGCTGAATGACCTATTCCTGCTCCTATTTATTATGTTCGTATGTTCTTAAGAGGATGGGGGTGGAAGATACAGAACACAGAGTTTGCTGCACAAGGAGGAGGCCAGGCCCAACACAGGACTCGAGGATCCCACCAGGATGCCGTAAACATCAGGGCTCTTCAGAACGAGGCACATTTCACCTGGGCCCCTCTGACCCAGGAGGATGGCATGGTCTGGAACTCACTTTGAGCTGCCTGTCAGAGCACTTCCATTGAAGATGCAGCCTAGAATAGATCCACTCTTACCACCAATAAGAGATGCACATTTGCCCAGAGGTTTCACAGGTCCCCTCCAAGGACCCTTGCTTGACTTCACCACTTCATCCCCCTTCTCCTGTCTCAACATTAAAAATGGTAACTCACATTTCTGGCGTCATGTGTCAGTATTTACATGATGTTGAAAAACATGAGAAGTGTTTATTTACAGGTAAAACAAACCCCAGTGAACCACTCAGTCCTCTACCCAACGTGGTGGCCTCTGCTCTCGGCCACTTCCCTTGTGGCCTCAGGCGAGGCGGAGGCACCCTGCTGACTTGTCTCTGCTGGCGGCTGAGCTGCACATGGTGCAGCAATCACCCTCACCGTGCAAGTGTCATTGGGGATTTCTCAGAGGCTGCTGCACTAGTGTCAATGCAGGGCAGCCTCTGCACAGATGATCCCTCAGTCAGAGGAACCAAGAGGATGATGATGATGATGATGATTATGCCATTTTCTGAGGGGGTGGTACCCTCATCCTTCTTGGTGACTGACTCAGCCCTTGGCTGGCTCTCCAAATGGCTGGAGGGGGCCATCAGTTGGCACGCAACTGGCATCTCCTACAAAAATCCCTATGCCACCAGCACCATTGACTGGTCCATTCTACGGAGCATTCCAGGCATTCTGTGAACATCAGTGCACAGTTCCTGCATGCACTCTGAGTTCTGCCACATATGACCCTACAAAAGGTTGGCCACTCTCTCAGTGGAAGAATTCATGCATTCAAAACCCTAAGCCAGAGTGGTGCACATGAGCTGAATGAAATCCTCCATTCTCAGCCTATGGCCATGCACTGTCTCAGGGAACTCTGACATGTGGGAGCACATCTGTTGCTGCTGATTTAAGTGCAGTCTCCTTTCTTGTGACTCCCGTGGCCCTGTACCTATGCCCAGCTGTGCAGGGCTGTGCCTGTCCTCCATCATTCAGAGGAAACTGTTCTCAGCTGCCTCTGCCCCTCTTATCTCCTTTTGTTCACTCCTGATGTTCTCATCACCTAGTGCCAGCCACCCTATCTATATGCATGTGAGGACCCATAGAGGTGACTGTATCTGAGCTGGTGCAGGGCACGCTTGGAACATATGACAGTGCTTGGTCTGAGGACTCTTCTGGCAGCACTTGCCCCAGTGAAAACACAGGAATCCGTCCTTCCCCTTCCACGTCAGAACCTGTAGGAGACACAAGAAGAAATCATGAGAACTAGCCTTGGAGAGTAAAAGCCTCTGTTGAGGCTTACCAGTGCAGCTGAGTCTTTGGCATGCTTTTGGATGGGGTGGAGTGCACTGGACCCCTTTTATCTACTCATTGCACTATCTCTTCACCGGGGATGCCCATCTTGCCTTCTTTGACTGGCTCATGGTTAACCACTCTGGCAATCTCCATGGCAATCAGATGTGTAGGTTGGGCGCTTCTCCTCAGGTCTGTGTCCTTTCTCAGGCATTATGTGTCCTTTTCTCCTAGAAGGACAAAAGCGTAAGAGTTAAGGTACTGCTGGCCTCCATGACCAATGCTATCGGCCTGTTGACACAAGAAGCTGCATGTTTCAGTGCTGGCAGGTCCTCAATTGCGCTATGGCCTGAGTCCTGCTGAGGGATCAGTGAGTAGACTAGGCACACACTCCTGCCATGTTCAGGAGCAACATTCAGCCTCAGGCTCCTCAGCCGGTGTGTCTTCTGGAGATTGAATACCCAGAGGCCTCTCGTGAGTGTCTTACACTGCATTCACCTTGTCTGAGATCATTGAACCTTTTCCTGCACTAGACGCAATTCATCGTGACCATTGTTGTGTGTGTCATAATGATATAAGGGCACCAATCACTCATAAGGGACTGGGTAAACACATTGTGGGTTCATTCATTTAGACTAAGCACATGGGAACATATATACAGAAGTATAAAGCTTGAAGACACATCAGCAGCAGAGCTGTGTCTGTGTGTGTGCCTGCTCAAAAGTAAAAGTGAAATTACAACTGGATCATATGACACATTTTCTTCTAGTGATGTCATGCTGCAATCTTTAAAGGCATATTACAACAACCATATTTCATCTGCTCATGTTCCCAGCAACCTCTATTCATGCCTGCTTGGTTTGGGAGGGTGACCTTCTCCTATTACCCTCTGAAAAAAGGACTTCCTCCCTCTCCCTAACTGTGTCTGCAAAGCGCAGGGCAGCCCTGCCATGCGTGCCAGCCCTCTGCCTCTCTTCTGGAATCCCTGGTGCCCACATGCTTGCACCCTTGAAATTAAAATGGCAGTCACAGTAATGGCATAATCTGGACCCGCATTTGATCAGTGCCGCCTCCATTCCCACCTTCGTAGCCACTGATTGGCCACCCAATCCACCTTCCAACCAATTCACAGTCCACCTCTGTTAAAATCAGGGATTGTGACTGCTTCCCTCCCCCACCGCATCCTCTGAGGTGTGGGATCAGGAACCAGAAATGGTCCTGAAGTTGGCTTCCTGAATCCAAAAGGAAAATCCGGCCCCATTTCTTGTCGTTGTCTTTAAACAACTCCCTAGTGGGAGAAAATGATAGTAAAGTATGAATATTTCTGAACCAAAATTCTGATTCAAATAGATGATTGCCCCATTACTATATTTAGATTGAGAATTACATTTAGACATGACTGCCCACATATATCAAATTTAATGTTGAGCATTTAAAAAAAATATCTGTATTGTCCTACATACCAGTTCCCAGCACAGTTGGACATGATTCAGTCTCTCAAGGACCAGCTTGAGCAACGTACACGCATTCTCCAAGCAAACATCACATGGCAGCAAGAAGAACTACAAAAAATCCAGGAGCAACTGTGCATGGTGGATGACTCGAATTTACAGGTGAGAATGTACAACAAATGCTTGAAACGTACTGGTTTACACAATAGATGGGATGAATCAGCGTTTAATTTTATGTTCCAAAATGTATTCAGCCCATTCCTACTTCAAGATCCATTTTTTGACCACATTTTGGAAAAGAAAGTAAAATAATATTAGTAACTACTTGAACATCAGAACAGAGTAGTTTCCCAATGAAGTGGGTAGGAACTTTCTCAGGTGCTTTGCCACCCTATTTCTGTTGAAATTAAGAGGCTGAATCATCCGGTCGGCGTGCGGAGGTGAGCTGGACGTGTAAAATGACGCGCGATGACACCAGGCGTTTGTCCCGACATCATCGCATGTCATTTAGATATTTCGTTAGGCAGCTGCGTGCCCACCGAACTGTCAACAGCCTATTAAGACCATTAAAAAAGTAATTTAACTTGTTAACAACGCTGCCTATCCAACCTTAAGGTTGACGGGCAGGCGAAGAGCCCAAGTGGCCTTCGCGATTTCCAGGAAACCTCATCCACGGGCGGGATAAGGTTTCCTGAAAGTTTAATAAAATGAATAAATAAATTTTACTTACTTCACAAACATGTCCCAGCACATGTGACCCTGTCACATGAGGGGACATGTTTAAATAAATTTTCACTTGATTTTTCAAAAGGTTTTCACAACCATTCAATCTCCCCGAGGCAGCTCTGTGCCTCAGGAAGGTTGCTGCTCCCTTTTGCACGCATTCTACCCCCTCCCCCCACCCGCACAGGTAGTGCTACCAGCCGCACGTTATGCTGGGCAAGCCTCAATTGGCCTGCCTGCGCAAAATGGCGGCACGCAGGTGATCGAGGGCAGCGATCAGCTCCACCCCTGCCCGCTCCCGCCCAGCCTGCCCGACATAGGAAAAATTCTCCTCAAGAAAGACTGAAAACTACTGTACAAGAACTCCAAATGGAATGTTAGAAAGCAGATCCTGAATTTCTGAGAGTTGGACCTTGAAACATCTTGCTACAGGAATACAGGTTTATTGCTGGGGCCTCAGATAAACTGGTGTTGTTGTGTTTCTATGGGTAAAGGTTAGGTACCATAAATTGTGGTGTATTGAAAGCAATCTAAAAGTCACACTCAGGATGGTTGCAATAAATTACAGCAACACACCAGTCAGACCTTAAGTTTTATTGATGATAAAACCATGTATGAAGATTAAAACTGTGATGCACTGTTCCTGGGAACAAAACTAACTAGTCACTGACCTATCAGATAAAATAAACTGTAACTAAACTAGTGATGGTGTAGGAAAAATTAAACAGTAAGGTTTAAACACATCTGTAGACCACTCAAAGCATTTATATCATTTGGATTGCTGCCTCTGATATAGAAAGTGGTGGGTTCAAGCCCAATGTAATAATTGTAAGTTAAACCATTTCTTACTGTTATGGGGATCATGTGACTGTACAGACGAATCAGCCCTAAGCATAGGGATTCTTAGGGGCGGAGCTATTTAGCCTTGATCTTGGAACAAGCATATAGCCTCATCAGGAGTCTGTAAATAAAGTTTACTGTTTCTTATAAGAAACTATTCCTGCATTCCAAGTTTATTACAATTGGCGACGAGGATATATAGTGTCGACACAGCACCTCGCCTCGTGACTGTGAGTATTCTGATATTTTAAGGGAAGGGCGAAAAAAAGTATACTCACCAGCAATGCCTCTCTTTGGCAGAATTGACCCATATCACTCATCCGCCGAGGACAAGAGTCAATACATTGAGCAATTAGGTTTCTACTTTGTAGCTAACGAAATAACGGCAGAGGAGAACCAGAAGGCAATTCTCCTAAGTGTCTGTGGGAGCAAAACATATAACCTAATCTGTAGTTTGACGGCTCCGAACACGCCAAATTCCAGATCCTTCACCAAGTTAGTAGACCTCGTGAAAGAACATTTTCAGCCTAAACACTTAGTGATCATGTAAAAATTCAGGTTTAGCTCTCAAGCAAGGGTCCCCAGTGAGTCGTTCGCAACGTACATCACGAAGTTAATACAGTTAACGGAGCACTGTGACTTCGGTGATACTTTAAACGGCATGTTGTGAGATCATTTGGTTTGTGGCATAAATGATGACGCCATTCAGCACCGTTTGCTTGCAGAAGTTGAGATAGGCCTGAAGCGTGCCATGGAGATAGCGTGAGCAATGGAGGGACTCGCAGGCTTTACAGAGTGTGAAACATGGCGCCAGAACTGGCCACGGGCGTGGCGTGAAGACCAGGGAGGCTATCGCGAAACAGGACATGGTCCCCACCACTAGACAAATAAAAGCAACTCACCAGTAATCCAGAAGTTAAAGTGTTACCGTTGTGGGGGAAATCTGTAGATTTAAAGAGGCAGAATGCCATGCTGCCACAAAAAACGGCATGTTGTTAAACAGTGCGAGGCTAGATCAAGGAAGCCATCCAGTCATCAGGTCAAGTTAAATGAAGTGCACAATATAGATGAGCCAGAAGTTACTGAGGCTGATGTTTATTCCCTACACAATCTGAAGGCCAGGAAAAGTGAACCAATCACTATTACACTTCAAGTAAATGGAAAGCATCTGCTCATGTACGTTGACACAGGAGCATCGACCACAGCGGTGGGAGAACACATCTTTAAATACCTCAGAGAAGGTACCCAGCTATTGAGTTTGGAAAAAGCCGCTGCTCAGTTAAAAACATATGCAGGAGAAGCAATACAGAGGAATGGCATCACCACTGTACCTGTATCATACAGACAACAGACAGTTGAGCTGCCAATAATTGTGGTAACAGGAGAGGAACCTAGCCTTCTGGCCATGATTGATTGAAAGAAATCAAACTAAACTGGTCAGAAATTTTTCAGGTCAGGACAGGAAAAATTCCAGAGTTGCTGAAAAAATATGACAGAGCATTCCGAGATGAGTTGGGGGAAAATCAAAGGTCTACAAGCTAAAATATACATGGACTCTGAAGCGACAACTCAGTTTTTTAAGGCAAGACCTGTGCCTTATAGTCTAAGAGAAAAGGTAGATGTGGCATTATGTCATTTGGAGAAGTTAGGAATAATACAGCCAGTCCAATTTTCAGAATGGACAGCTCCCATGGTCCCTGTGATGAAACCGGACCAAACCTTTCACATCTGCAGAGATTATAATGGTGAACAAGACTGCAAAATTAGGCAAATACTCAATATCAAAGATTGAAGATCTGTATGCTAAACTCGCAGGAGGAAGGTTCAACACTAAACTGGACATGAGTCATGTGTATCAACAGCTCGAGCTAGACAACACATCAAGAAGTTATGTCACCATAAACACACACAAGGGCCTGTACCAATATACACGCCTACCTTAAGATGTGTCTTCTGCCGATGCGATTTTCCAAAGAACCATGGAAAGCTTACTACAAGGACTCCCCCGAGTTATAGGCCAGAATTTTTTGCTGAGCAGGCAGGTGCCCGACCCACTCGAGCGCAAAATGATGACGCTGGGCGAGCATCCCAACATCATTGCACACTTGCACAATATTTCGGTCGGCAGAAGCTCAAAACTTGGAAGCACACCCGCCAACAATTAAGGGGGCTATTAAGCCCATTTACTGCGCAATTACTGGGATTTTTCACTGCCCGTCCAACGTTGTGGTTGGCAGGCTGGCCATTAATGGGCCTACTAGCGTGAAATTGCGGTCTGTTCCCCGGCCGTTCCCGGGCCCGCTGATCGCGCCTAAAAATCCTGCCCATAGCGTACCTGGACGACGTCCTAATCACAGGATCCACAGAAGCAGAACATGTGGCCAACGTGGAAGAGGTTCTGAAGAGGTTTATAGAGGCTGGCATTCGTTTAAAAGGAGAAAAGTGCACTTTCCAAGCAAAGTAAGTTACGCATTTGAGTCATCGAGTGGATGCCCAAGTGTTGCATCCATTAGAGGAGAAAGTCAGGGCAATCAAGCAAGTGCCCTCTCCTACCAACAAGTCTTTTTTGGGCATGGTAAACTATTATGGTTAATTGTTGCCTAATCTATCAACAGTGTTAGCCCCTTTACACTTATTATTGAAGAAGAACCACAAATGGTCCTGGAAGGCACAGCAAGAGGAAGCTTTCACAAGAGTTAAGAAGCTTTTATACTTGTCGAATAGTGCACTATGACCCGTCTAAGGAATTGATACTCACTTGTGATGCATCTCTCTATGGAATAGAAGTAGTATTGTCACACAAGATGGAGGATGGATTTGAAAGACTGATAGGATATGTATCTGCAACCGAGAAAGGATACTCACAAATTGAAAAAGAGGGCTTATCAATCTTATTTGGAGTAAAAAATTTCCATCGATATTTGCATGGTCAACACTTCATCATAGTGTCAGATCACAAATCACTATTAGGGTTCTTTAGTGAAGATAAGGCAGCCTCACTGATAACCTCTGCTAGAATTCAAAGATGAGCTTTAATTTTGTTGGCATACGAATACACTTTTATGCACCGTCTGGGTGCGCAGATAGCAAATGCAGATGCCCTCAGTTGTCTCCCTTTGCCAGACAGTATTACATATGTTCCAGTACCTCAAGAAGTAGTACTTGCATTGAATTTCCTGAACTCCTCACCAGTCTGTGCGAGACAGATAAAGAATTGTACAAATCAGGATCCAACTTTAGCATGAGTCCGTGAACATGTATTACAAGAATGGTCAAATGCACAAGTCCATGAAGAATTAAAACCATTCTTTGTACGTAGATCTGAATTGTGTTGTCAAGATGGTATCTTGTTATGGGGAGCAGGAGTCGTTTTCCCTGTGCAAGGAAGAGAACCATTATTGGAAGAACTTCATAGTGCACATCCTGGTATTTTGAAAATGTCGGTGCTCACATAAAGTTATATCTGGTGGCCAGGTATAGACAGTGATATAGAAATATGGTGATACACTGTCTATAGTGCCAGCAACAGCAGAAGTTGCCTGTTTCAGCCCCACTGCATCTGTGGGAGTGACCTGGTCGACCCTGGGTTAGACTACATATAGACTATGTAAGTCCGTTTCTAGGTACCATGTTTCTGGTGATTATCAACACACATTCAAAGCGGATCGAAGTGTTTGAAGTGAGATTACCTACATCGTGTGCAACCATTGAAAAACTGCTCCAGAGTTTCAGAGTTTATGGTTTACCTGAAGTTATTGTGTCAGATAATGGTACGGCTTTCACTAGCACTGAATTCCAAAGACATGTGAACCTAAATAGGTTAAACATGTCAGAACAGCACCGTATCATCCCTCGTCCAATGGGTTAGCAGAAAGAGCAGTACAAACCTTTAAAACAGGCACGAAGAAACTATCAGAGGGAATGTTGGAAACACGAATTTCAAGATTTCTGTTCAGCTATTGCACAACTGCTCATGTGACCACTGGTTTAACACCTTCAGAATTGTTAATGAAGCACCGACTTTATAGAAGATTGAGTCTAGTATTCCCTAATTTAGAGGGGAAGGTGGGGAGAAACCAGAGTAGTCAGAAAGTGAATTATGACATTCACAGTAAAGGTCAAGAGTTTACTGTAGGGGAGACAGTTTTTGTATGAAACTTTACGACTGGACCGAGATGGGTCCCTGGTACAATCATTTCTGAAACAGGACCTTTATCTTATCAAGTAGAAGTGGAAAACAGGTTTGTTAGGAAACATGTGCATCATCTCAGAAGTCGAGAAACCCTCCAACAGCTGTTTAATCCACTGGAAATCGAAGCCGGAACTTCGACCCCTGAGGTGCCAGATCGAAAAAGAATAGACATACCTGATGCCTCTGTTGAAGTAAATAATTCTGAACTGCCATTGTCTAAGGATGTCCCTGATGCTGCAGTTCCTGTGCAAGTCAATCCAATAGAAGAATCTCCAGTTCGCTCTACCCGCATCCGAAAACCTCCTTAAAGACTAAATTTATAATGGCACGAACTGTATATAATTGTATATAATATATTGAGATGTTTTTGTAATAAATAAGAGGGTAAAACAAAATTAAAGGGGGAGGAATGTAATAATTTTAAGTTAAACAATTTCTTACTGTTATGTGGATCATGTGACTGTACAGATGAATCAGCCCTAAGCGCAGGGAATCTTAGGGGCAGAGGTTTTTAGCTTTGGTCTTGGAACAAGCATGTAGCCTCATCAGGAGTCTGTAAATAAAGTTTACTGTTTCTTACAAGAAACTAATCCTGCATTCCAAGTTTATTACACCCAACTTCTCGACTTGTGCACATGTCTAGGTTGTGTCATAATCATCTAGTTCATGGTTCATATCAATATTTTAGAGGTAATTTTTCGTTTTGGAAAGATTAAATTTGTAATGGCAGGGTAATTAAAATGCTGGATTGTAGGAAATGCCAGAACACCTCACGTAATGGCAAAGGATTCCATGGGCAGAATTTTCCCATTGGCATGCAGGGGCAGGCCCTCACGCCCGCACGTAAAATAACGCGCGGCGATGTCGGGCAAGTGTCCCAACATCACCACGTGCCATCGCGATATTTCACTGGGTGGGCACACGATGATGTCCGACGCGCACCCGCCATTAATTAACAGGCCATTTAAGGCCCTTGGCTCACCAATCGACGCCAATTTTTCGGTGCCCGTCCAATCTTTGGGTCGGCGCATGGGCACAATGGGTAGGCAGGTAGGACACATTTGTATAAACCTCATCCATGGACGGGATAAGAGGGCTCACTGGGGTCGTGAATGTGCACAGTCAAGTATTTATTTTTGAAAGTTTTTGAAACTTGCCTGTGTGATCTGCAGTACTTCAAAACACATACCAGCTGCTTTTTCTGGACTCTTAATCTTCAGACTCTTAATCGGCAGTGAGTAATCTTTTCTGGGTCTGCAGGTTTCAGGAAGCCTTCCCTTAGCCTGGGAATGGGAGCTGAACTGTCCACTGGAGGCAGCTCCTCTGAGGAAGAAGGGAGGGCTAGAAGGGGGAGGAGGCCAGGAGTCCACATTCAGCCTCCAGGGGAGCCACCTTTGGGAGGTCAGGCGCAGGCACAAGGGGCGCAGGGCCAAGAGGTAGTCCAAGGCGGAAAGGGCCGCAGAAGACACCACTATCCTGCTGCCAGGTATACAGGCAGCAAAGCCGCTACCTCAATATGTCTGAGATGCAGTGCTGAAGGAGGCTCCATCTCTCAAGGGAGACAGTCAGCTATATCTGTCAGATGGTAGGGGCTGAGATCTCCGCTAACTTTGGTGGGTGGACCAATGGCTCTGAAGGTCACAACTGCCCTCAACTCTATGCCTCCGGCTCTTTCCAGGGTGATCTTTGCGATGTCTCCCAATCAGCTGTCCACACTTGTGTCAAGCAGGTTACAGTCGCTCTGTTCAGGCGTGCATTGACGTACATCCACTACCGTTGGGACCAGGCAAGCCAGGCACAGCGAGCCAGAGGCTTCGCGGCCATTGCTGGCTTCCCCCGCGTCCAGAGTGCAATAGACTGCACACATGTGGCCATCAAAGGTGCCAGCAGGTGAGCCCGGTGCCTTCGTCAACAGGAAGGGCTTCCACTCCATGAACGTGCAGATAGTGTGTGATCACAGGATGCAGATTCTGCAAGTCTGTGCAAGGTACCCAGGCAGCTCCCACGACGCCTACATCCTCAGACACTCCCAGGTGCCAAGGCTCTTCAGTGTTCCAGCCCGGCTGGATGGATGGCTGCTGGGTGACAAGGGCTATCCCCTCAGAAGGTGGCTCATGACACCTCTCCACCACCCAAGAACAGAAGCTGAGCAGCGCTACAATAGGAGCCACGGCTCCACAAGGGCGATGGTGACATGTCTGAATTTAATATGTCAAGCAAACCAACTTATTCCGAAAAAAAGACAATAGTGTTACAAATCAAAACAAATCAAAAGGACCTCATCTCGGGTCAACACAAAAGCACCAGTGAAAAACCCATGGTATGCCTAAGGTGCCTTATGTTTTCATTTCCGGGTGCTACGTCTTGGTGTTGCCCCATCGCTCAGAGTGGCATCTGAGACAGCCTGCTGACCCTGCTGTCCTGTTGGCCTCGATGACCTTGGCGGTCGTCCTCTGGCCGTGGAGCCAGTGCTGGCCCCACCTCGGAGGGAGCTGCCAGTTCCACAGCTGGCATCTCCCCAGTTGTCGCAGCCTCACCAGATGCTGCGGACATTGGGAGAGGGGGGGAGGAGCTGCCACCCTCATCCAGAGCGCCCTGAGTGGTGACCACAGAGACGCCAGGCAGCTGCTGCACCAATGTGAGGACGCTTCAGACCTCCCTGCTCACCATGGATGGATGGGCACCAAGCTGGGGAAGTTGATACCCAGACCACCTCCCACACTGGCACTGACCAGCTGAGGTCAACGATGGTATGAGCGCTTGCTGGTCACAGCGCATCCCCAGGAAGCTCTGATGGGTCTCCTGTAGTAGCCTCTCCACAAGAGTCGCCACTCTCTCCATGGAGGACGCATGGCGCTCGGACATGTGGCTCATTGCTTCGGCGATTGTCCGCATAGACTCCTCCATCATGGAGACCAAGCCAAGCATAGCCTCATGTATCTCCCCCAGATGCTCCCGCACACCCAGCCGCATTTCATGCACCTGCTGTGTCACGGACGACTCCAGAGGCACATCATCAGGCACCGACTGAGCATGTGCCTGGTCCCCTGCAGTCCTCCGACTGCTGGTGCCATGGGCATTCTCTGTCTCTGCCAGCTCCTCCAGCGACTGTGAAGTGCCCTCACCGCTGTGCCCTGGGACACTAGCCATTGTTTGAGTTCCCACCGAGGTGCTAGTAACTGCCCTGGTGCCTGCCTCGTGGAAATGGTGTGATGCTGGTGAGACTTCAGGCCCCTCAGGTGTGAGAGGGGGCCTCTGCTGCGCCTCCTCACAGCCCTGCTCTGATGATGCTGAAAGGAAGAACAAGGACCGTGGGTCAGTTAACGTGGAGACAATGTCAAAGTGCATCCCTGTCCCCCAGATCATTATGCGCTCATCCTTCCATTAGCAATGCTCAAGCCATGTTGCAAAATTTAATCAATTAACATTCAGCATTGCTATGGCTGTTGGGAGAACAATGCTGACCTCACTGTTGGGCATTCATACCTGCCCGTGGCACCCCAGCCTTACCAACACCAGTGGACCTGGGCACATGGCACCTCTCCAGATCCAGGGCCTCCTGCTCAAACTGGCTGAGAATGGCTAACTGTGCCTGGCCGCCGCCAGTCCTCACACACTCTGCCGCGTTATGAGTATTCTTCTGAAAATGAGAGATGAGCATTGCTTAGTGCAAATTGCACATGGACTCTCTTCGCGCACGGCCCACCCCAACCAGAGTGGGACATATCAGGGCTGCTGCCAAACACTCTCACAAAGATACTAGGCCTGTTCCCCAGCCCCTCCCCCTCCGGACACATGCTGCCTGGATCACCTTAGGCACCACATGGTATATCCTTCCATAGCAAGGAAGCACAAGCACGTGGAGCGCAGAGGGCAGCAGATGGTTCGGTGCCATGCCATCTTGAAGCTCCCCCCCCAGCATGTCATCACCCTGACTTGGACATGTCCTGCAGTTCCAGCACAGCGCCTAAGTGCAGCTCCTCCAGGTTGCCCCTCAGTGTAACACATGCTGCGGGGGCAAAACACATCTCTTCATCACCCTCTCAGGCTGACCTCAGCATGGGCAATATCTGCTGGCCCACCCAGCAAAGGACAAATGCCGTCAATGATTCAATGCAGTCACTACACTCAGACTTGGGGGGTGGGAGATGGGGGGACAGCAGGGGGGTAAGCCAACCTGCTGGGTTAAATGACCAATGCCAACATGGTACTCACCCTGCCAGAGCGCAACAAGTCATTGAAGCCCTTGCGACACTGGATCCAGGTACGCCGCACCACATCGCGGGAGCTCGCCACCTCCGCCACCTCCTCCCAGGCACGTTTCGTCATGTGGGGGGGGCCCCTCCTCCCATCCTGGGGAACCAGCACCTCCTGCCATGCTGCCACCTCCTTGAAGAGGGCAGCAAGGCAGTCATCCGAAAAACGAGGAGCACACTGGCCCTACGCTCCAGCCTGGCCTGCTCTGCTGGGCCTACCCTCCGGACTGGCCTGCTCTGCTGGGCCTACCCTCCAGACTGGCCTGCTCACCAGAAGCCCTCTGGTGACCCCTTCCTCTTGACATTGTGAGCAGCCTTGCAAAGGCTGCCAGTGCTTCATATAAACAGGCCGCCGGTTCGCCATTGGACTCAGCGGACAGTGCACTCCCGCCGCCGCCCGCCCACTCCCGCTATCCTCAGGAGTCGCGTATTACGCTGGGCAGGCCTTAATTGGCCCGCCCACGTAAAATGGCGGCGTGGACCTGATCTCGGGCAACGATTGGGTCTGTGCCCACCCACGCCCCCGCCCACTCCCGGTCTGCCCCTCCCACCAACCAGAAGATTCAGTCCCATGTGTACTTATGAGGTCAGAGGTTGAAAGGCATAAAAATGGCAAGTGGCCGCCTTTTAAACTGGGGGGGTGGGGAGGGATTGCAAAAAGTAAGCCTGAGACGAATTACTCCGACTTCATTAGACATTTAAATTATTCATGCAGATTTCAGGGTCTATAGGTTTAATTTTGAAGCTAAAATTTAATTAATCTAAAATTCTATTGAACATCTCAACTAACCTCTGTTGTCATGGAGATAATTCAGGGTGGAGCCTTGGCTGAAATTCCAGGAAGTTGTCTGTGGGATTTTTCCAAAATGTCTTTGGAGTTAGACCTAAAAGCGCCCAAGTCGGTGGGTGTAAGCATGCAGAGAAAGAAAGAGTCTGCTAAGAGCTGAAAAGCAGCTGTAGACCAGAAGCAAAAAGGCTATCAGAAATCAGGGGGTTTTCTGCATTGGAGACACACAATGCACAAATGCAGTGAGGCCTGATTTTGAACTGAGTTGAAGAGAGCTTGGAGGATCACTTAGCCAAAAGCTAGTCAAGGATCCCAATGAAATTTCAGACCTTGGAGAACAGCTGGACCGCCGCCCGTGATCGGGCCCAGAAAGCAATTTCACATTGGTGGGCCAATTAAGACCTGCTCAGCATGAAACACAAGCAGCAGCGCTCAGCGCTGCCTGTGCAGGCAGGGAGAGGAGTGCAAGCCGGGCAAGTGCGACCTTCGCACATGCGCACGAGTGCGCACTACATAATCTCCCTGAGGCAGAGAGATGAACTGATTTCAAACAAAATATTAAAAATTTTATAAATGTTATGAAACACGTCCCTTCAAGTGATTCTGTCACATGAGCAGGGACATGTTATTAATCACAAAATAAAGTTATTATTTGATTTTAATTTGCTTTTGGAAACCTCGTCCCAGCAGATTGGAAGTTAGCAAATGTAACACGACTATTCAAGACAGGAGGGAGAGAGAAAACAGGGAACTGCAGCCCAGTTGGCATGACATCAGTCACTGGGAAATTGCTGGAATTTATGACTGAGGAAGCCTTAACAATACACTTAGAAAAGCAAGAACAAGCCAACATGACTTTACGAAAGGGAAATCCTGTTTCACAGATCTATTACGGTTTTTTAAGGGTGCAGCTATTAGTGTGGATAAAGGGAAACCAGTAGACATAGATTACTTGGATTTCCAAAGGGCATTCAATAAGATGCCACTCAAAAGGGTTAATGCACAAGATAAAGGCTCATGGAGTTGAAGCTGATATATTTGCATGGATAGAGAATTGGTTAGTGGGACAGGAAGCAGAGAGTAGGAATAAATGGGGCATTTTCAAGTTGGCAGACTGTGACTAGTGGAGTGCCACAAGAATCTCGAGCCTTGGATATTTAGAATCTATATTAACGACTTAGCCAAAGAGACAGAGGGTAAACGAAAACATAAATTGCTGGAAAAACTCAGCAGGTCTGACAGCATCAGCGGAGAGAAAGACAGAGATAATGTTTCAAGTCTGTATGACTCTTCTTCAGAACTAAAGAGAATAAAAATGGGTGGAATATATACTTGTTAAGGGGGTGGGACAGGTGAAGCTGGATAGAAGACCAGCGGTAGGTGGAGGCAAAGGAGAGATTGTGAAAGATGTCATAAAGAAAAGGTCCATGGGGTGTTGATGGTAGTGATACTGGCTAAAGGAGGTGCTAATGGTGACATTAAGAGTAGAAAGCAGGATGAGCAAGTTACAGATGGCCCTAGTGGGGGGTGGGATGGGGGAGGGGATGGTGTGAGAGAAAAGATCAAAAAGGGCTAAAAGGTGGGGATAAAACAACAAATGGAAATAAATTTTTTAAATAATAATAATAGAAATAGGTGGGAAAAAATATATATACAACTTTAAAAATAAATATTTGGAAAAAGGGGATCAAAAAGGGGTGAGGATGGAGGAGAGAGTTCATGATCTGAAGTTGTTGAACTGAATGTTAAGCCTGGAAGGCTGTAAAGTGCCTTAGTCGGAAGATGAGGTGCTGTTCCTCCAGTTTGCGTTGAGCTTCACTGGAACATTGTAGCAGGCCAAGACGGACATGTGGTCATGAGAGCAGGATGGTGTGTTGAAATGGTAAGCAACAGGAAGGTCTGGGTCATGCTTGCGAACAGACTGGAGGTGTTCCGCAAAGCAGTCACCCAGTCTGCATATGGTCTCTCCCATGTAGAGGAGACCACATTGGGAGCAGCGAATGCAGTAGACCAAATTGAGGGAAGTGCAAGTGAAGCATTGCTTCACTTGAAAGGAGTGTTTGGGCCCTTGGACAATGAGGAGGGGGGAAGTAAAGGGGCAGGTGTTGCACCTTCTGCGATTGCATGGGAAGGAGCCGTTGGAGGGGGTTGAGGTGTTGGGGTTGATGGAGGAGTGGACCAGGGTGTCCTGGAGGGAATTGCCCCTACAGAATGCCGACAGGGGGGTGGAGGGAAGATGTGTTTGGTAGTGGCATCATGCTGGAGTTGGCGGAAATGGCGGAGGATGATCCTTTGAATGCAGAGACTGGTGGACTGAAAAGTGAGGACAACGGGTACTCTATCATGGTTCTGGAAGGGATAGGAATGAGTGAGGGCAGCGGTGCGGGAGTTGGGTTGGACACGGTTGAGGGCCCTGTCAACCACCTCGATTAAGGAAGGAGGAAGGCATGTCAGATGGGAATGCAGGCTGGGAGGACAACCCAAAGAGGCTGCAAAGAGATATAGACAGGTTTACTTTGGTCATAAGAATAGAAAAGCAGAATATTTTTTAAAAGGCTTGAAACTTGTAAATGTTGATGTTTAGAAAGACTTGGGTGTACTCATACAAGGAACAGAAAAATTAAGCATGCAGGTTCATTATGCAGTAATTATGAAAACAAATCACATGTTGGTGGATACAATTACAATTTTACTGCAATTGGACAGGGCTTTGGTGAGAACATATCTGGAATACTATGTGCAACTTTGGCCCCCCTATTTAAGGAAGGATATACTTGCATTGGAGGCAGTACATTGAAGGTTTACTAGATTAGTCCCTGGGATGAGAAATTTGTCCTATGTTGAGAGGCTGAGTAAATTAGGTCTATATTCTCAGGGGTTTTGAAGAATGTGAGATGATCTCATTGAAACATTCAAAATTATGAAGGGGCTTGACAGGATAGATTATGAGACGTTCTTTCCCCTAACTGGGGAATCTAGAGCAAGGGCCACAGTTTCAGGATAAGGAGCCAATCATTTAGGTCTGAGATGAGGAGAAATTTCTCCACTCAAAGGGTTGTGAATCTATGAAATTCTCTACCCCAACATTGAATATATTTAAGGCTGTTATAGACAGATGTTTGGTCTCTCAGGGAATCAAGGGATATATGGAACGAGTGGGAAAGTGAGATCAGCCATCATCATATTGAATGACGGAGCAGGCTCAACAGGTTGTATGGTCTTCCCTAGCTCCTATTTCTCATGTTCTCAAATTATTTTTGAACTTTCTCAGCTAGTCTCAGGAGCAACTTGAAGTTCGAGACAATCAGCAAAACCATAGAAGGAGGAAACAGCAATTCATTTTTCACAATTGATAGCATTTGATTCAGGTGTGCCTCTGACTAACTTCTATGAGAACCAAAGAAGTCTGCTTTCATTCCTATGCTGTGTATAAACAAATATGGAATATTTCCGCTATATTCAGTGATACAGTAGAAGTAAACAATTTGCATTAATATGGTGTCATTCATAGCCTCCGAATGCTCTGAAGAGCTGCACAGCTAATTAATTAGTTTTGAAATGTATTAACGTTTGTTATGTTGGCAAACATGGCACTCAATTTTCATAAAAAGGCCTCACAATTAGCATTAAGATAAACGACCATTTGATTTTTTTGGCGTTGAAGAATAAATGTCAGCCAGTTAACTGGGAAATCTCTCCTTCAAGTAGTGCCATGGGGTTTTTCACATCCGCTTGAACAGAGAAGCAGGCTTTTGGTTCATCAACGCCAACAACCAAAAGGCAACATTCCCACCAGTGTAGCACTTCCTCAGAACTATTTTGAACTGTACACATAGAGTATGAGCTCAAGCCTTGTAGTGGGGGCTTTACCCATGATTTTCAGACCCAGGGAAATGACCAGTAAGCCAAGTTGATATTGTAGTAGGAAAAGGCTTCAGTGGAAGCCACGGTGCCGTGTTATTTATAAATGCCTATAATGTTGAAAAAGATTCTGGTGGGTATTTAGAACTTGCCTAGAACTATCTCTGCCTCAGATAGTGTGTCCTGATTGAATTTTATATTCAGAAATTGGGTGAATACACTTGGCGTCTGCCTGTAGGAAGTTAATGCCTCTAGTGCTTTGATATAGAAAAATGATCAGATAATAAAGCTAGCGATAAAAACATAAAGGAATCAGTTCTTGACTCGCCTGAAATCCAAACAGACAGCAATTGAAAATGGAGGAGATAGGTCTGAAAATGAATGAACAGCCTGCCCACCTAAAATAGTCGGACCCTGATTGCCGTTTTCTGATACTATTGGGCAGAACATGCACGCTGTGCTCTGTGGTACTAGACATTGAATCACCTAACCAGTAGTCATAGAAACTGCCCAAAAACCAACCCAAGAAACCTTCAGATTTCTTTAGGTGGGTCCAGGAGGACCACTGTTGTGGTCTGTCAACCTGCCGTCAGCTCAGTACAGAAGTTGGCCAATTTCCTGCCATCCCAGGATTGGTATGCTGCAACGGGGTACCTAATGCTTGCCAGTAACATGTTAATGAGATCAGGCCCTCAAAATGATACCGACCTGGTCGCACCAATGGGTGAGAAACCACTCTGCCTATTTCATATGCACTTTGGCTGCCACTTGAAAATTGCCTCAATTTATTTTTAAAATGGCTTCTTTTTCCTGATTTTTTAGTAACTTTGGTGTTTCTGCATTACTCATAGATTATGGTATTAAACTTAGCCTTGATGAAAAAGGGCTGTGAACATTGGGATATTGCTGTAAGTGGATTTGCCCAGTTTTGGGGGTGAGCAGCCAAAAAATTTGATATCTGGGAACTAGACTGAAAAGGTCTGATTGTTGCATTTTTTAAAGCATTCCATGTTATAAGCAAGCAGGTCTGTTTACAGCCCTGTTCATGCGTTGAGGGTATCTCCCATCATTTGAACTGCAGGAATTGATTGCCTTACACAAGCCCGACCATGTCATTGCTAATTGAGGAGGCTCCACAAATGAGTGGGCCTGGAATCAAATACTCTAGTCACCTGACCGCTGAAAACTGTCGGGAAGTGGCAGTTGTCCAGCCAATGGAGCAGAATTTCGGGCAGCAGGAGGTCACCGGCAAATAGGTAGTTGCTGGGAGGGTATTTCAGGAGGTTCCCTTTGGAGGGAAGGAAGAAGCCTGAGCCAGGGGAGACCTGGACATTCCTTGTGGTACTTCTGCCGCCCACTCCCCCACCATCCCTGCAAGGAAACAAAATAAATATCCACGCCTGGGTTTGCTTTGGCCAGAGGTATACTTCCTCATGTCACCAACTGGGGGGTAAGTCAAAACATCTTTACTCGGGCCACACTTATAATGGCATTAGGAGCCTAATGACATAATCAGAACCTTAAAGAATAGCCTCACTGACTTCAGTCAAGTCTCCTTGTGCCTGCTCAGAAGGTCAGGTTAAAATTTAAGACAGAAGGGTGGGATTGGGCGCTGCTGGATAAATCAGTCCACTGATTTTAACTGCCCACCTGGTTTCTGCTGGGTGACTAGTATCGCTTCTTTAGCGATTTTTGTTTAAATAGCTCTAAAGCTTGCCTGGGATTTCAATGTTCTCGGATCTAACAGAAATAATCAATCAAAATAACACTTGTTCAGGACCAATGTGTAGTATAAACTACTGGCCTGGATTTAAACCATCAGTATATAGTGATTTTGTTTTATTTTTTCGTTGCTTATCTGTTGTACTTTGATTTTAAACATTCCTTTATTTTTCCTCCTCTTTCAATGGTTGTTTTTTAAAATTCTTTCATGTGATGTGGGCATCGCTGGCAAGGCCAGCATTCATCAGGCCAGCATTTGTTACCCATCCCTAATTGCCCTTGAGAGGCCGGTGGTGAGCCACCTTCTTAAACCACTGCAGTCTATGTAGTGTAGGTACACTCAAAGTGCTGTTAGAAAGAGAGTTCTAGGATTTTGATCCAGTGACAGTGAAGGAACAGCGATATATTTCCAAGTCAGGATGCTGTGTGGCCTGGAGGGGAACTTCCAGATGTTCCTATGTATCTGCTGCCCTTGGCCTTCTAAGTGGTAAAGGACATGGATTTGGAAGATGCTGTCAAAAGAGCCTTGGTGAATTGCTGCAATGCATCTTGTAGGAGCCACACATTGCTGCCACTGTGTATTGGTTGTGGAGGGATTGAATGTTTAAGTTGGTGAATGGGAGCCAGTCAAATGGGCTGCTTTGCCCTGGATGGTGTCAAGCTTCTCGGGTGTTGTTGGAGCTTTACTCATGCAATTGGAGAGTAGAGTAGTCCATCACAAAACAAAAACAAAAATACCTGGAAAAACTCAGCAGGTCTGGCAGCATCTGCAGAGAGGAACACAGTTAACGTTTCGAGTCCAAATGACCCTTCAACAGAACTAAGTAAAAATAGAAGAGAGGCGAAATATAAGCTGATTTAAGGGGGTGGTGGGACAAGTAGAGCTGGATAGAGGGCCAGTGATATTGAAAAAAAGGGGGGAGGGATCAGAAAGGGGGTGGGGATGGAGGAGAGAGTTCATGATCTAAAATTGTTGAACTCAATATTCAGTCCAGAAGGCTGTAAAGTGCCTAGTCGGAAGATGAGGTACTGTTCCTCCAGTTTGCGTTGGGCTTCACTGGAACAATGCAGCAGGCTAAGGACGGACATGTGGGCATGAGAGCAGGGTGGAGTGTTGAAATGGCAAGCGACAGGGAGATCTGGGTAATGCTTGCGGACAGACCGAAGGTGTTCTGCAAAGCGGTCACCCAGTCTGCGTTTGGTCTCTCCAATGTAAAGGAAACTGCATTGGGAGCAACGAATGCAGTAGACTAAACGCAAACTGGAGGAACAGCACCTCATCTTCTGACTAGGCACTTTACAGCCATCCGGACTGAATATTGAGTTCAACAATTTTAGATCATGAACTTTCTCCTCCATCCCCACCCCCTTTCCGATCCCCCCCTTTTTTTTCCAATAATTTATATAGATTTTTCTTTTCCCACCTATTTCCATTATTTTTAAATGTAGTTCCATCCATTGTTTTATCTCTACCTTTTAGCCTATTTCGATCCCTTCACCCCACCCCACCCCCACTAGGGCTATCTGTACCTTGCTTGTCCTGCTTTCTACCCTTAATTAGCACATTCCTTAGATAATATCACCACCTTCAACACCTCTTTGTCATTTTGTCTATGACATCTTTTGGTTATCTCCACCTATCACTGGCCCTCTATCCAGCTCTACTTGTCCCACCTTGTCCCATCTACTTAAACCAGATTATATTTCGCCTCTCTTCTATTTTTACTTAGTTCTGTTGAAGGGTTATTCGGACTCGAAACGTTAACTGTGTTCCTCTCCGCAGATGCTGCCAGACCTGCTGAGTTTTTCCAGGTATTTTTGTTTTTGTTTTTGTTTTAGATTTCCAGCATCCGCAGTTTTTTGCTTTTATCTTAGTCCATCACAATCCTGGCTTGTGCCTGAAATTCATGATGCTTTTCACTGGGTGGCACTGTGTCTAGATTTAATTTAGTTATATTATTGTAGTTCCTGATTCCAATCATTAGATGGTAGTATGCAGGGATACAGTTGAAGATTTCATTTCCTGAGTGGAAAGATTTCTCTGTGCATTGTTATACGAAATTATAAATCAGTTTAAAGAAAAACATGTATCTGATTCTGTTACACATGGTACAGCATGGGGGAAATGTTCAGTGCAAGAGGCTAGAATCTTACCCTACAAACAGAATTTAGTTAAAGATCTGAATGTCACTAACATGATTGAAAATCTTTTTTAAAGCTTGCTTTTATCCCTTTCAGTTATTGTTACAGCAGCCAACGCCTATCAGCCTGAGTCCATTACAGTATCAGGAATCACAACAGCAAAAGCAGCAACAAATGGATCTTGTGGTGCCAGACCAGGATCTTCCCAGTAAACAGTTCCAGGTAACACTGGGAACAACATGGAACCAAGTAAACTCGCTACATTATTAGGTTTCTTATATGAAAACATAAAATGCTGGAAATACATAGCAGATCCCTCATCATGATAGAATCTTCATTAGGAGTGGGAGATAAGTGATAAATTAAGGCCGAACAAAACACTAAAATTATAAACCCCAAATGCATTTATGTTTGTGATGCACATGGGCTGTGTCATGTAGGGACTCTACCCTTTGGGGAGCAAAACAAAAGGCAAATAAATGCTGTTTGGAAAGATGACTATACATATTATAAGATATCTAGGGTGGAATTTGATGAGGGCAGCAGGGGTCCACCATCCACCAGCAAAACTGGTGGCACCCCCGCTGACCCGATTCCCAGGAGCCCTGAGGGAGTTAATTCCTGTATTGGCAGCAGGAAGCCTGCCCCTGGGCTCCCGGCTCCATGGGGGACATTTAATTCAAAGACTTCCCCAGAAATCCCACCTCCAAGGCAGTGACAGTAAAGGAATGGCAATATAGTTCCAAGTCAGGACAGTCTGGGGCCTGGAGGGGAACTTGCAGGTGGTGATGTTCCCATGCACCTGCTGCCCTTGTCCTTCCAGATGGTAGAGTTTACAGGTCTAGAAGGCACTGTCAAAGGAGCCTTGGTGAGTTGCTGCCATTGTGCATCAGTGGTGGAGTAAGTGAATGTTTAACATAGAAAATAGGAGTAGGAGTAGGCCATTCAGCCCTTCGAGTCTGCTCCACCATTCATCATGATCATGGCTGATCATCCAACTTAATAGCCTGCTCCCGCTTTCTCCCCATACCCTTTGATCCCTTTCGCCCCAAGAGCTATATCTAACTCCTTGAAAACATACAATGTTTTGGCCTCAACTACTTTCTGTGGTAGCGAATTCCACAGGCTCACCACCCTCTGGGTGAAGAAATTTCTCCTCATCTCAGTCCTAAATGGTCTACCCCGTATCCTCAGACTGTGACGTCTGGTTCTGGAGTCCCTCACCATCGGGAACATCCTTCCTGGAACTACCCTGTCTAGTCCTGTTAGTATTTTATAGGTTTCTATGAGATCCCCCCGCATTCTTCTGAACCCCAGCGAATATAATCCTAACCAACTCAATCGCTCCTAATATGTCAGTCCCGCCATCCCAGGAATCAGTCTGGTAAACCTTCGCTGCACTCCCTCTATAGCAAGAACATCCTTCCTCAGATAAGGAGACCAAAATTGCACACAATATTCCGGTGTGGTCTCACCAAGGCCCTGTATAATTGCAGCAAGAAATCCCTGCTCCTGTACTTGAATCCTCTCGCTATGAAGGCCAACAAACCATTTGCCTTCTTTACTGCCTGCTGCACCTGCATGCTTACCTTCAGCGACTGGTGTATGAGGACACCCAGGTCTCATTGCACATTACCCTCTCTCAATTTATAGCCATTCAGATAATAATCTGCCTTCCTGTTTTTGCCACCAAAGTGGATAACCTCACATTTATCCACATTATACTGCATCTGCCATGCATTTGCCCACTCACTCAGCTTGTCCAAATCACACTGAAGCATCTCTGCATCCTCCTCACAGCTCACCCTCCCACCCAGCTTTGTGTCATGTGAAAATTTGGAGATATTACATTTAGTTCCCTCATCTAAATCATTAATATATATTGTGAATAGCTGGGGTCCCAGCACCGATCCCTGCGGTACCCCACTAGTCACTGCTTGCCATTCGGAAAAAGACCCGTTTATTCCTACCCTTTGTTTCCTGTCTGCCAACCAGTTTTCTATCCATCTCAATACACTACCCCCAATCCCATGCGCTTTAATTTTACACGCTAATCTCTTAAGTGGGACTTTGTCGAAAGCTTTCTGAAAGTCCAAATAAACCACATCCACTGGCTCCCCCTCATCAACTCTACTAATTACATTCTCGAAAAATTCCACTAGATTTGTCAAGCATGATTTCCCTTTTGTAAATCCATGCTGACTCTGTCTGATTCTGCCACTGTTTTCCAAGTACTCAGCTATTAAATCTTGTATAATGGACTCTAGAATTTTCCCCACTACCGACGTCAGGCTGACTGGTCTATAATTCACTGTTTTCTCTCTGTCTCCCTTTTTAAATAGTGGGGTTACATTAGCTACCCTCCAATCTGTAGGAACTGTTCCAGAGTCTATAGAATCTCAGAAGATGATGCCCAATGCATCAACTATTTCTAGGGCCACTTCCTTAAGTACTCTGGAATGTAGATTATCAGGCCCTGGGGATTTATTGGCCTTCAATGCCATCAATTTCTCCAGCACCATTTCTCTACTAATATTAATTTCTTACAGTTCCTCCCTCTCACTAAACCCTGTGTTTCCCAACATTTCTGGTATGTTATTTGTGTCCTCCTTTGTGAAGACAGAACCAAAGTATGTATTTAGTTGGTCAGCCATTTCTTTGTTCACCATTATAAATTCCCCTGTTTCTGAATGTAAGGTGGTAGATGGGATGCTGATCAAGCAGGCTGCTTTGTCCTCCATGGTTTTGAGCTTATCTTGGAGAGGAGGACACTGATGAAGTGTGGGAGTGAGGTTTGGAGAAAAGGGCAGAGGGGTGGATCCCAGTGGGCCCCCACCGCTTCCTGATCCTGGGTCTCTCAATCAAGCACTGAGTGCTTTTGAACGAGGGAACCCCCCTGCCCAACCCCATGAGGTTACAAGCAATCAGGTTTGCTTGTCAGTCTTCCTCTATGGTGAGTCCCCACTCCTACGGGAGCAGGATAAGGCCCTTAAGTGGACATTAATTGCTTCAAGCCTTCCCACTCCAGAATTTCTCAGGGAAGAAGCAGCAGGTGCCCCACCCCGCATCCTCTGCCCGATCAAACAGACTCCCCCCCCACCCCCGTTTCCAAATTCACCTCCAGAGGAGGCTTTAAATTCCTCCCCTGATCTTTGTCCCATTGAACTAGAGTGTTTATGGAGGGTTAGTGGTACAGCTTCTAATTTTGCCATATGCTCATGTACAGGTTATCCTAAGTAAGAAAAAGGAGAATATTCAGTTTGTTACCCTGTCTGCGCTGCTCAGGTCATTGAAATTCCAGTGGCAGTGGTTTATAGTTATGGAGATGAGAGAGTTGGTATTCAGAGATATTGCCACCTCGCTCCGCGTGGCATGAGAAAGATTCTTTAGAGTTATCCTCCCATGCAGACCCAGAACTCTCTCTCCTCTAGTTGATCAACTTGAGGAGAGTTTGACAGTCAGTCTCACTGAAATTTTGAACTCTTTTTTTACTCCTCCTTGGAATGCATTCTGTGCCAGACCCGTCAGTGGAAGACATTCTTAAAAAGTTAGGCAAAATGTCAGGAGCCATCCAGTGCAGTTACCTTACGGTGAATTTTTCGATTTACCTGTTTGTGACTCAGCCTGCAGCTGCAACCTCTAGCCAGCCTCAGCTTTTTAAAGCTGCCTTCTCATTTTTTCACACCCACTGAACATTACTACCAAATTACGTGGGGCTTGAGCTGGAGATCCTCCAGTGGAACTCACTGCCGCATGGACTGGTTGAGGTGAATAGCATTGATGCCTTTAAGGGAAAGCTAGATAAGTACATGAGGGAGAAACGAATAGAGGATAAACAAATGAAGAAAGATAAGAGGAGGTTTGTCTGGAGTCTAAGCACTGACATAGACTTGCTGGGCCAAATAGCCTGTTTCGCTGTTTTAAAATATAATGTAATTCTATACAATGGATATAAAAATGAGCTGATACACAATCTTCTGGCGGATTCAGCTTTCTGAGCGTTATCAGGTGCAAGTAAGGTACAACGCACCTCATGGAATTTTGAGAGATGCATGTCTCGGTCCCTAGTGAGATTGATACAATATTTGATATAGTTCACACAAAGCAGAGTTTTGTGTGTTAAACAGAATATATTGGACTTTGATTTTCTTACTCAACAAGACTGTTTTTTCATATTTTTATAGAATGCTAAGATGATTCGTGCTGGACAAGTTGTACAGACTTCCCTGCCTAACCTATCCTCTGGAAGCCTGGCATTACATTTCAGCAGTCCTATGATGTTCTCTCAGGCCCCAACGATGACTCTCCAGAGTGATGGCACCATTGGCCATTCAGGTCCTAACTTCGCTCATGACAGGCAACTAAGGTAATAGCAACTTTATTTCACAAATTACAATCAATGCATGAATGGTTAATAATAAACTTTTGGAAGATATTTATTATGCGTATGAGTTATCTATCAGAAAAAAACATTATTTTAAGGAGTATCTATCTGGAATTTGGATGACAGTGAATTAGCATACCTCTATTATTTCTGGAACCAAAGCTTCAATCATTAACCTCTCTGGTTTCAAACTGATTTTCAGTGGTCAATGTTTTATAGCACAAAATAGCCCAAAATTTCAGGGAAAGTTGCCAATCTAAGTAAACATGAGGCCACATTTGAAAATAAAATACTTTCACTAGTGCAACAGAAGTGATCTATTTTGACAGAGTTAAGGCATGGTGCTGGGGAAGAGGAGAGGGTGTTTTACGTGTGCCTGGTGCTCTATATCTCATCTGGTAATGATTGATGCTGATACCTTGGTTGGCTAAAAATAGAAGTGTACAATTATCACAAAATTATGATGGGAAAATGTGAATTGAGTTTTATTTTTAGGAACAAAATAGCAATGGGATAGGACATCTGTTCACCTTCTGACACCATTGTTTACAATAGCTGGTTGGTTCCAGGTGTGATCTCTGTTGCCAAAAGGGAGCCCACCAATGCAAGGGAGAGAAATCCAGTGGCCTTGCATCAAGGGTGCTGCCACAGCTAGCAATTGAGGAAGCTCAAACAGGAAGAAGAGGCCTAAAGAAGGAAAGTGCTGCAACCATTGTAGGTCTTGATATAAAAGCCCGTTCCTTCCAGCAGACGAAAGCAAGGCATTTATCACTGCCACCCAGTGCCTGGTGACACTCTCTAGAGGCAGTTCTTGGGGAAGGCAATGATGACAGGGGCAGACAGTGGGCCAAGCTGGCGGGAAAGGAGCAATCAGGCTAGGAATACTGTGGCGGGTAACTCACCTCCTGACTCCCCTAAGTGTGTCCACCACCTACAAGGCACAGGTCAGGAGTGTAATGGAATACTCTCCACAGGCCTGGATGACTGCCTCTCCAACAACACATAAGAAGCTTGACACCACCCAGGACAAAGCAGCCCGCTTCATTGGCATCCCTCCCACAAACATTTGCTCCCTCCACCACTGACAAACAGTAGCAGCAATGTGTACCATCTGAAAGTGCATTGTAGGAATTCACCAAGGGTCCTTAGACAGCACATTCCAAACACACAACCACTACCATCTAGAAGGACAAGGGCAGCAGATAGATGGGAACACCACCACCTGGAAGTTCCCCTCCAAGCCACTCACCATCCTGACTTGGAAATATATCGCTGCTCCTTCACCGTCGCTGGGTCAAAATTCTGGAACTCCCTTCCTAACAGTACTGTGGGTGTACCTACACCACAGGGACTGCAGCAGTTGAAGAAGGCAGCTCACCACCATCTTTTCAAGGGCAATTAGGGTTGGACAATAAATGCTGATCTAGCCAGCAATGCCCACATCCCGTGAATGAATGAAAAAAACCAGTGGCAGGCCTCGCACTGTCAAGTCGAGAGAAATCTGCACTATCGCTGGATTCTCCCCAGGTACAAGCTATAGAAAGCACACATGTGGCTATCAAGGCTCCCACAGGCCAGTCAGCGGCCTTCATTTACCTGAAGTGATTCCATTCCATCAACGTGCAATTGGTCTGCGACCACTGGCAGCAAACTCTGCAAGTGTGTGTTCACTATCCTTGGAGCAGCCACAACGCCTACATGCCAAGACACTCCTATTTAATTCCAAAAATATTAGAAGGCAGTTAGCTCAAATTTTATTCTGCAATCCTTGGTACAGATTTAGCTTCTTTGTTGCAAGTTTAGTTTTTAGCATACACCCTTATCTGCTTTTAAGAAAAAGATTTAAAGAGAATCCTGATTAGGGAGAAACTACAAGAAAAATCCCATGGAGCAGCTTATTGTCATTTGAATCCCATGATAAGATTTTCTTTGTAATCTCTACCACCTGTCCATTATCACTATCAAATATGGAGCAGTTATTTTCCGCAATGGAAATTAAATCTGATTTGTTGCCATATGTTGTGGTGTGCAGTAGGTGTTACTGTTTTTAGTGGCAGTTGTCAGAGCAGAATTCAGCAGGGCACTTTCTGGTTTCTTGCAGAGCAATCATTAGTTCTGCTGATTTTCCTTAGTAAAAGCCCACGGTTGGCTGCAGCTAACAATGCCAGACTCAAATGTCTAAAAATGCTCACAATGCGTATATCTTTTATCGTAACCACTGACTCAAAAGCAAAAGTACTACTGCTGAACCTAGTTATACATGCTTAGAGAGATTCCCATTAAAACATTCAGTGCCCCAATTAACAGATTGGTAGCAGTAAAATTGGAAAGTTAAAACATGTGTCACAAGCACCCTTCACCAGAAAAAAAATGCAAAAATAAGTTGAAAATAAGATTTGGAATGCTGCCATTACAGTTGCAAATAAAATAAATTTCCCAGAAGGAAGTTCCAGTAATACTAGTACAAGCTGACACCAGTTCTGAATGGGGAAATAAGAACAGTTCAGAACTAGTGTTTCTGTAGAAATTACCAGTTAATACTGGTAATGGTACCAGTAAGCCAGTTGTTGATGCCAGTAATACTGGTGATATAGCTAGTACTGATCCGAACTGGTTATTTTTCCATTTTTCTTTATACTGCATTTACATTTATTGCTTATATGCATTTATTTCTCACTTTTATTGCTGGTGCAGCCTTGAGCATCAACTGATGTCAATAACTTCACCTTCCAATGTGTTTTTTTAATGTAAATGCTCAAGATTAATAAATATGATTCTGCAGATTGTCAGACAATGCACTCAGAATAAAAATGTACATAAAAATTGCAAATTTTATTGTGAAAAATGCCAAGCATACAAAATTAAAATTCCTCATTGATCACAGGCAAAAAAAAAACTCAGAATGAAGGTTTCATTAAATGGGGCAACAACTTTATTCCTGGAGAAGTAAGAAAACACAAATATCTCATGCACAATATTGTAATGATTGATTTCAGGTCAAATTTGCTCACAGAGAAACAAAAATAGGAGCAGGAGTAGGCCATTCGGCCCTTTGAGCCTGCTCCGCCATTCATTATGATCATGGCTGATCATCCAACTCAATAGCCTGCTCCCACTTTCTCCCCATATCCTTTGATCCCTTTCGCCCCAAGAGCTATGTCTAACTCCTTGAAAACATATGATGTTTTGGCCTCAACTACTTTCTGTGGTAACGAATTCCACAGGCTCACCACTCCCTGAGTGAAGAAATTTCTCCTCATCTCAGTCCTAAATGGTCTACCCCGTATCCTCAGACTGTGACCCCTGGTTCTGGACTCCCCCACCATCGGGAACATCCTTCTTGCATCTTTCCTGCCTAGTCCTGTTAGAATTTTATAGGTTTCTATGAGATCCCCCCTCATTCTTCTGTACTCCAGCGAATATAATCCTAACCAACTCAATCTCTCCTCATATGTCAGTCCCGCCATCTCAGGAATCAGTCCGGTAAACCTTCGCTGCACTCCCTCGAGTTCAGTTCCATTATTTTCTCTGTTGTATAACTGATCAGCTTGCTTTGCTCCTTTGAGACCTCATCCTCACTCAACCCCTTCTTCAAATGATGAGTGAAACATACTGTAGACGGGGAAGGTAAAATAAAAACATAAGCATTAACTCATTGAAGCCATTAAAGCTAAAAAAATAGCGAGTTTAATTGTCCTCTGGCTTGTCACACTCACCCACTACCACTCACTGAGCTCCAGACCGCCCTGCAATGGAACATGTAGGGGAAAAAAAAGAAACACATCAGTCAGTGGTCTGTGTGCAAGACCTGTAATACAGACTAAATGACAGTGCATATCAAACTGCATGAATGCAGATGACACATATCACCCACTGTGATGTCCATCTGTTTTAAGGATGCTTTGTGTATGAACCGGTGCAGATTTTATCTGGAAAATTCAGAAAATCATACCTTCTCATCTATTGGAGTGAAAAGCACCTCCACACCTGTGCTTGCTGCAGCTGTGAAAATAAATGCAAGTGTGGCTCGCATTTAACCAGTTCTGTGCAGGCCTGGGCAGGGTTGTTGCTCTGAGAGACATGGTCATGGGCTACAGTTTCCCCACATGCGATTGCTGTGGTCCTCAGGCTGCAATAGAAAGCAAGAGAAATAGCTAAGCTTACATGACTCCTCAGGACTAAGATAGGTGTTGCATAAGAGTTGCAGTTATCTAATCACGTATTACTCTGTATGAAGATGCTGAATAACTGATCCTGGAGCCTACAGTTGAGCCTCAATAGCTCCTCCAGCTTTTCCTGGAGGCCTTGATTGATCCCAGAAAACTCCTCCAACATCTGCTGAAAGGCTGCCTTCTATACCTCCAGCTTCTGCTAGAGGGCTGCCTTCTTTACCTCCAGCTTCTGCTGGAAGGCTGCCTTCTTTACCTCCAGCTTCTGCTGGAAGGCTGCCTTCTTTACCTCCAGCTTCTGCTGGAAGGCTGCCTTCTATACCTCCAGCTTCTGCTGGAAGGCTGCCTTCTTTACCTCCAGCTTCTGCTGGAAGGCTGCCTTCTATACCTCCAGCTTCTGCTGGAAGGCTGCCTTCTTTACCTCCAGCTTCTGCTGGAAGGCTGCCTTCTTTACCTCCAGCTTCTGCTGGAAGGCTGCCTTCTTTACCTCCAGCTTCTGCTGGTGGGCTGCCTTCTTTACCTCCAGCTTCTGCTGGTGGGCTGCCTTCTTTACCTCCAGCTTCTGCTGGTGGGCTGCCTTCTTTACCTCCAGCTTCTGCTAGAGGGCTGCCTTCTCAACCTCCAGCTTCTGCTGGTGGGCTGCCTTCTCAACCTCCAGCTTCTGCTGGTGGGCTGCCTTCTTTACCTCCAGCTTCTGCTAGAGGGCTGCCTTCTCAACCTCCAGCTTCTGCTGGGGGGCTGCCTTCTCTATCTGCATAGAGTCATAGAAGTCTATAAGCACAGAAAAAGGCCCTTTGACCCATCGAGTCTGTGCCAGTCAAACAAGTACCTAACTATTCTAATCCCATTTTCCAGCACTAGGCCCATAGCCTTGTATGCCATGGCATCACAAGTGCACATCCAAATACTTCCTAAATGTTATGAGGGTTTCTGCCTCTACCACCCTTTCAGGCAGTGTGTTCCAGATTCCCACCACCCTCTGGGTGAAAATATCCTTCCTTACATCTCCTGCCCCTTACCTTAAATCTATGCCCCCTGGTTATTGATCCCTCCATCAAGGGGAAAAGTTCCTTCCTGTCTACCCTCTCTATGCCCCTCATAATTTTATACACCTCAATCATATCTCCCCTCTATCTCCTCTGCTCCAGGGAAAATAACCCCAGTCTATCCAATCTCTCCTCATAACTAAAACTCTCGAGCCCAGGCAACATCCTGGTAAATCTCCTCTGCACTCTCTCTAGTGCAATCACATCCTTCCTATAATGCGGATTCCAGAACTGCACACAATACCCTAGCTGTACACTAACCGGCCTTTTATACAGTTCCAGCATAACCTCCCTGCTCTTACATTCTATGCCTTGGCTAATAAAGGCAAGTATCCCAAATGCCTTCTTAACCACCTTATCTACTTGTCCCACTACCTTAAGGGACCGGTGGACATGCACACCAAGGTCCCCTAATCCTCAGTACTTCCCAGGGTCCTACCATTCATCGTGTATTCCCATGCCTTGTTTGTCTTGCCCAAGTGCATCACCTCACACTTATCTGGATTAAGTTCCATTTGCCACTGATCAGCCCATCTGACCAGCCCATCTATATCTCCGGGTAATCTAAGGCTGTCCTCCTCAGTATTTACCACCCCACCAATTTTAGTGTCTTCCGCGAACTTACTGATCAACCCTCCTACATTCAAGTCTGAATTGTTTATATATACCACAAACAGCAAGGGACCCAACATCAATCCCTGTGGAACCCCACCGGACACAGGTTTCCAGTCACAAAAACACCCCTCGACCATCACCCTCTGCTTCCTGCCACTCAGCCAATTCTGGATCCAATATGCCAAATTGACTTGGATCCCATCGGCTCTTACCATCGTTATCAGTCTCCCATGCAGGACCTTATCAAAAGCCTTGCTGAAGCCCAAGTATACTACGTCAAATGCATTGCACTCATCTATGCACCTAGTCACCTCTTTGAAAAATTCAATCAAATTGGCCAGACATGACCTCCCCTTAACAAAACCACGCTGACTGTCCTTGATTAATCCCTGCCACTCCAAGTGTAGATTAATACTGTCCCTCAGAATTGATTTTCATAGTTTCCCCACCACTGAGGTTAGACTGACTGGCCTGTAGTTCCCTGGTTTATCCCTTCCTCCCTTATTGAATAACGGTACCACATTGACTGTCCTCCAGTCCTTTGGCACCTCTCCTGTGGCTAGAGAGGTATTGAAAGTTATTGCCAGTGCCCCTGCTATCTCCTCCCTTGCATCACTCAACAGTCTGGGATACATTTCATCCAGGCCTGTAGATTTATCTACTTTTAAGCCTGCCTGACCACTTAGAGCCTTCTCCCTTTCTATGCTAATTTCTTTAATTATATCACAGTCCTTCTGCCTGATTTCCATATCCACGTCGTCCCTCTCACTTGTGAACACCGGCACAAAGTATTCATTTAGAACCCTACCTACGTCTTCCGGTTCCACACACAAATTATCACTATGGTCCTTAATGGACCCTACTCTTTCCCTAGTTTTGCTCTTACTCTTAATGTACTTGTAAAATAACTTTGGATTTTCCTTTATTTTACCTGCCAATGTTTTTTCATGCCCCCTTTTTGCTCTCCTAAGTTCCCCCCCCTAAACATTCTACACTCCTCTAGGGCTTCTGCTGTTTTGAGCCCTCGGTATCTGCCATAAGCCTCCCTTTTTCTCTTTATCCCATCCTGTATATCCCTCGACATCCAGGGTTCCTGGGATTTGTTGGTCCCACCCTTTGTCTTTACTGGAATATGTTGGCCCTGTACTCTCCCTATTTCTTTCTTGAAAGAGTCCCACTGCTCTGACGCAGATTTGCCTACAAGTAGCTGCTTTCAGTACACTCTGGCCAAATCATATCTGATCTTATTAAAATCAGCCTTCCCCCAATTTAGAACTCTAATTTCTGGCCCATTCTTGTCCTGTTCCCTAACAACCTTAAATCTAATGGAGTTATGATCACTATCTGCAAAATGCTCCCCCACTGATACCTCTACCACTTGCCCAGCTTCATTCCCTAAAATTAAGTCCAGGATCGCCCCTTCTCTTGTAGGACCTTCTACGGCCTGGCTTAAAAAGCTCTCCTGGATGCATTTTAAGGATTCCGCTTCCTCTAAACCTATCACACTATGACTAACCCAGTTAATGTTGGGGAAGTTGAAATCTCCCACTATTACTACCCTATTATTTTTACACTTCTCTGAAATTTGCCTACATATCTGTTCTTCTATTTCTCTCTGACTGTTTAGGGGCCTATAGTACACTCCCAGCAATGTGATTGCTCCTTTTTTGTTTTTCGGCTCTACCCATATGGCTTCGTTTGAGGAGCCTTCTAAAATGTCATCCCTCCTTACTGCTGTAATTGATTCCTTGATCAATATTGAGGTACCTCCTCCACTTTTACCTCCTTCCCTGTCTCACCTGAGGACCCTATATCCTGGAATATTGAGCTGCCAATCCTGCCCCTCTCTCAACCATGTTTCTGTGAGAGCAAATACATCATACTTCCATGTGTTAATTTGTGCCCTCAACTCATCTGCTTTATTCGTCAGACTCCTTGCATTAAAATAAATACCATCCAACCTTGCCAAACTTACTTGTGCCTTAACAGGCCTATAATTTCTATGCCTTCCAGACTCACTTGCTCTCTCTTCTAATTTTGGCTGTGCATCTCCCCCTGCTGAACCACCTCTCAGGATCCCATTCCCCTGCCAAGTTAGTTTAAACCCTCCCCAATGGCACTAGCAAACTTCTCTGCAAGGATGTTGGTCCCATTCCGGTTCAGGTGCAACCCGTCAGCCTTGTACAGGTCCTACCATCCCCAGAAACGGTCCGAATGCCCCAGAAATCTAAAGCCCTCCTTCCTGCACCATCTCTCCAGCCACGCATTCATCTGGACTAACCTCCTATTTCTATACTCACTAGCACGTGACACCGGAAGTAATCCAGAGATTACTACCTTTGAGGTCCTGTTTTTTAATCTGTTTTCTAGCACCCTAAACTCTGCTTGCAGGACCTCATCTCTCTTTCTACTTATGTCGTTGGTACCAAAATGTACCATGATCTCTGTCTGTTTGCCCTCCCCTTTTAGAATGCCCTGCAGTTGTTCAGTAACATCCTTGACCCTGGCACCAGGGAGGCAACATACCATCCTGGAGTTACATCTACAGCCGCAGAAATGCCTGTCTGTTCCCCTTACTATCGAGTCTCCTACCACTATTGCTCTTCCCCTCTTTTTCCTCCCCCCCCCCCATGCAGCTGAGCCACTCACAGTGCCATGAGTGTGGCTGCACTCCCCAGAGGAATCGCCACTCTCACCGTTTTCCAACACAGAAAAACGGTTCTCAAGCAAGATGCACCCTGGGGATTTCCTGACTACCTGCCTGACACCTTTCTTCTGACTGATGGTCACCCATTCCCTCTGTGTCTGCACTTCCGTAAGCTGTGGAGTGACCAAGTCTAAAAACGTGCTATCTACGAAACTCTCAGCCTCACAGATGCACCTCAGTGCCTCCAGCTGCCGCTCAAGCTCCGAAACCCGGAGCTCAAGTAGCTGCAGCTGGTGGCACTTCCTGCACACATGGTCGGTCAGAGCGCAAAGAGCGTCTAGGACTTCCCACATGTTGCAGGTGGTACATAACACGGGACTGAGCTGCCCTGCCATGCCTCTAGTTGAAAAAAAACCCTTACTTTAAGTTAAATACAGTAAAAAAAAGTTA
This sequence comes from Cetorhinus maximus, assembly GCF_964194155.1. Classification (NCBI taxonomy): domain Eukaryota; kingdom Metazoa; phylum Chordata; class Chondrichthyes; order Lamniformes; family Cetorhinidae; genus Cetorhinus; species Cetorhinus maximus. The sequence goes on along the minus strand of NC_135885.1, from coordinate 65,587,997 downwards.
AATTATTTATGCACTTTAAATAAAAACTAGAACCCTTACCTTTCCTTAACTTAATCTATTTTAAACTGGAGAAAAACTGGAGAAAAAAACTGGAGAAAAGCACTTACCCGCTACTCATCAATCAGCTCTCACCTTTGTGCTGAAGTCACTTTTTGAAGCTTCCCCGCACTTGTGCTGGTTCTGATCTCCCCGCCGCTCTCTCGCGCTGTCTTGTGATATCACTGTTGTTATTTTCAACAAGAACTGACTGCAGGACACTCTTCCCAGACTGCTTCACTGCAATGCTGACTCCAGCACACTCTTCCCAAGCTGCTTCACAGCAATGCTGACTGCAGGACATGCTTCCCAAGCTGCTTCACCCGATGCTAACTACAGCACACTCTTCCCAGACTGTTTTACCGCGATGCTGACTGCAGGACACTCTTCCCAGGCTGCTTCCCAGCGATGCTGACTGCAGGACATGCTTCCCAGGCTGCTTCACCGCGATGCTGACTGCAGCACACTCTTCCCAGACTGTTTTACCGCGATGCTGACTGCAGGACACTCTTCCCAGGCTGCTTCCCAGCGATGCTGACTGCAGCGCACCCTTCCCAGATTCTATTCCCTTCCGCTGGGGGGCTGCTTTCTCTGTCTCCAGCTTCTGCTGGACGGTTGCCTTCTCTGCCTCCAGCTTCTGCTGGAGAGCTGCCTTCTCGGCCTGCAGCGTCTGCTGGAGGGCTGCATTCGCCACCACCAGCTTCTGCTAGAGAGCAGCTTCTCTGTCTCCAGCTTCTGCTGGAGGGCTGCCTTCTCTACCTCCAGCTTCTGCTGGAGGGCTGCCTTCGCCACCACCAGCTTCTGCTAGAGGGCAGCTTCTCTGTCTCCAGCTTCTGCTGGAGGGCTGCCTTCTCTGCTTCCAGCCTCTGAACAGTCAGCAGCTCTTTCAGGTTCTGGGCGTGTTCTGCCCAATCCTCCAGCTGCATTGCTGCCCTGAAAGTACTAGCTTTATTACTCTTGGCCGCTGGATGTTGGGACGTCATGCTTCTCAGCTTCTTGCATCAGGAGGCATATGTTCATTCAATCTTATCCTTTTATCAGAAAAAAGAAATGAGATGTTATAAAGGGTGTTGGCATTTTTGACGTGAGCAGGCATACAAGTTCCATGCACTGTTTGCTTTTAAGCACTTAATTGTTCATCAGGTCTGCGAGAATGTAATATTTGCCTACTTGATAAACAGTGGCCGGGATTTTCTGGCCCTGCTGTGGAGGGACCCGCTGCGGGGGACGAGGCAGCCCAGCAAAAAGTCCATTAACTTTCGGCAGGACTGGACAAGCCTGGTGGTGGCCGGGCCCGGAAAATCCTACCCAATGCATAGAGAGCTGCACATGTACCCTGGTCACAGTAGCACCTTCCAATGCCCTCCTCGCTTCAAGGGTTGCGAGGGGTACATCATCGTCACTGGTGTCATTCTCTTTAGTAGTGTCCCGAACCTTTGGCATTTGCATGTGTGTTGATTCCTTCTGCTCCTTGAGACCTTCATGGGACTCTACAGACGAGGAGAGACCTCAACATGTTTCAAAGACTCATTTAATTTGCAATGGCTGTGAGCACAAAGTTTTAGCTTTATCACTGGGTGGAATTTTATGTCCCACAGACGGGCGTGCGCCCTACCCAATGAGGCGTAAAATAGTGCGCGATGACATCGGGAGATCGTCCCGACGTTATCATGCACTTGCGTGATATTTCGGTCAGCGGGCGCACACAAGAGTCGCAACGCACCCGCCAACAATTAAGAGGCCTATTAAGGCCATTAAAGTGTTAATTAAGAGTGACTTTTCACTGCCCGTCCAACCTTACAGTTGGCAGACGGGCAGGCGAATCAGCCAAGCGGCCTTTGTATTGTTGAGGAAACCTCATCCACAGGCAGGATGAGGTTTCCAAGACTCATTTTTAAAAATGGTTTGTCAGAAATTTTATTATCCATGTGTTCAAGTGAGCGAGTCCTATGTGTGGAAAAAATTTCTGAGATTTTAAAATCTTTATTTTTGTTTTAAAATTCTTCAGCTCCCTGAGGCAACTCTCTGCCTTCAGGGAGCTTTCAGCGCATGCATTCCTGTGCCTGCACAGACTTCAGCACTCACTCTCCTCCTGCCCCTACCCCGGCAACACTGAGGATTTCAGCACGCGTGTCACACTGGCTGGCTGTTAATTGGCCAGCCAGCGTGAAATTGCAGTCAGGAGCCAATCACGGGCAGCGGGCCAGTTCCTGGCCACTCTCGGGCCCTCCCCATGCCCACCCGACAACCTGAAAAACCTGAGATTTACCTCCAAGCAAATGGATCTGAGCCTTATGAAAGACATCAGGCGGAATTGTCCCAGATTTGCACTAGGTGGCCTTTCATGCCATTTCGTCCACTTCCCGCTTCGTTAATTATGCAGCCTCAGGAACCACGCTGTCTCGCTGGTGGACAGCCTTTGAATCTCCCGCCACGCCCTTACCCCCATATATCGTCGCTCTGGGTGCCATATCTAAACTGCAGCCACACACACAGTTCTCAATGCTTGCAGCCCAGGACTGCTCCATGTGAAGACATGGCCCTGAAAGCCATGAGGAGTTAAGTGACCCATCACTGAAATGTCTTTTGGAGGCCCGTTGTGATGTCCTCCACCCCCACTGTGGCCGTAGGAGGTCCAGCAATCTCTCCACTCCAGCTTGGGAGATGGTGGCAGTAATGGTCAGTGCCAACGCTGCACAGAAGAGGTTGGCTATCCAGTGCAGATAGATGGTGGATGATCTCATGTGTGCCACCAGAGTAAGGTAAGCATCTCATCACTCTAAACTCACACACTTAAGGCCATCACACTCCACTGGCATCTCACTCACTGCCAGTTCAAGGGACATCACCACACACACACCCTCACATCTCCATCTGGCCTCATCTGCTCTGGAGACTGCCTCCTCAACCCTCACCATCTTGAGGCCACTTGCACAGATTAACATGTGTCCCCCACACACACCCTGGGTTACCCCCCTTCCCTAGTACAGCCCTTATCCTGCAGCCTCTTCCCTTCTCTGAAGCCATGTCTCCCTCTTCTCCAAGCAAGCTCTAGCCCTGCAGCCATTGAAAATCCACCCCCACCTTATGGGGTGTGGGAGGGGGGGAGTGGGGGGAGAGGAGGGGGGAATGAGGGTGGGAGCAAAGGGAGGAGAGTTGGGGGGGGGGGTGGGGAGAGGGTGGGGTTTGGAGGCATGGGGCAGCTGAGGTCAGGGGGTGGTGGGAAGAGTAGGGAGAGGGAAAGGGTGAGAGTGGAAAGTGAGGCTGGGGTAGGGTGGGAAGAGGGGGCATGGTGAACGGGAAAAGAAGGGGGAGGGGCAAAGGGGGGAGGGAGTGAGGGGTGTGAAGGGTGAGGGGGGCGAAGGGAGGAAGGGGAGAAAGGGGAAGGGGCTGAGAGGGGCAGGAGAGGAGGGTAAGGGCTGAAAGACCTTCTTGCTGGAATTACAATAGGTACCAGCTCACACTGGCTGAGAAGTACTGGTACCTATACTGGTGACCACTCGGAACCTGGAAGCCCCTACTGGATTTCTGAGGAGTCCAGTAGAATTGCCAGTTTGTTAGTCACTTCCATTAAAGTCCAGTCCAGACCAGTTAAGCACCAATTAGTGCCAACTCAGGCTTCAACTGTTTTTTCCTTCTGGGAATTATAACCAAAAGCTAGGCCCCGGATGCCTAAATTACGTGAACAACATTACGAATCAGTCTATTTCTGGTATAAAATCCAAGAACAAGAATATACACTCTACTGACATTACCTCAGCTGCATTAATATATTGATATGAAATTCCCTCTACTTATGGTAGGAGTTTTCTGAGCCAGGTGTGTACTTGTCCGAAGATGTATATCTTGTAAGCGATTTTCTTCCATGCTTCTGGTCAGTAACTACCATTTATGGGGCATAACCAAGGTGAAAATCCACACTATGGTCTTTTGTCTACAGTGCTGCAAAACAGTGATTCAAAACCCTTAAAAATTTAACTGCAGTCTGCATGAGTCTTAACTCCAGCCTCAGGCACATCACATACCTTAGGTTGACCAATCTCCTAAAACTAATTTTGCTTTTATCCTAAAACTAATCAACTGGTGTGTCTATACCCAGAGGGAATACCTTAATAGGATGCATTGATCGACATTTGCAAGTGGGTGTTCAGCACATATAATAAGGTTTTTAAGCACCACTCAATTGAGCCAATGCACTTGAGATAGGCACCTTCTCCAAGTCAAACTAGAAAAAAATCGCACATTCTGAGAAAGTACTGCTGTGGAAATGTAATATTTACTCATGGTTTTCATTTTCCTTTTAAGGATGCTACTTAGTCAACCCATTCAACCAATGATGCCTATTACATGCCACACTAGACAACCCACAGAATTCAGTGCTGCTGGACAACAAGCTAAGTATGTCAAAACTATATTAAGGATTTAAATGCCACAACTCTCTTCATTGTAGAAGTTTTCTGCATTATGGCTCTGAACACTAATATGTGACTAGTTGGTTTGGATTCAAGGATATTTTGTAACCCAAGAAGTATAGCAAGGGTGAACTCCTACATTTATAGCAACCTCCAATTTCATTTTGAATGGAAACATCTATATGAAGAAGAAATTGAACACTGATGCTAAATGATGTGTTGAAAGAAATTAATATATATTAATTTACAGCAACTCAAGGATAGAAAATGAAGCTTTTTTTATCACAGAATGCAACATGAAAGGGCCCATTTTATCTTCTTATCCAAGTAAAGTCTACCCTCTTCATTGGTTATACAGATAATTTTGTTCTGTATGTCAAATTCAGAAGTGGTCAATTTAGGGTAAGAAAGTCATAAAAAGATCCATTTTATGTTTGGTGATTTATTGGAACAAATTCTTTCCAGTGGATGTTACAAATGTTGGTTCTACTCCACATATTCTCTTGGTTTAACTGTCTGCTCCTGTAAGAGCAGACCCTGCATTCTTTATGATCAGGTGCTGTCCTTACTGCTTCGTCTAGTTGCACAATAACAGGACCTAGAGGTGTAACTGTATATCGTGATTCTTGCATATGCCCTCAAGCGCACTTCTCCAACTTTCTAAAAGTCAGAATGACTAACACTTTAGTGAAATCAAGGTAGATACAAATTATTGAGCTGCTTTGTTTTACAATCTGCAAGCAAGCAAGCATACACATATCCACCTGTAAATTATGTCCTTTTAAAAAAACTTAATTTCAGTCTATCCTTACAACAAAAAAGACAGTAAAATGCCATACTGTGTGTTAATGGGCCGAGTCACAAAGTACAGGAGATATTGTAAATCTGAAATATGGACAGAAAATGCTGCAGTTACTCAACAAGTCGGGTAACGTGGAGAGAGAAACAGTTAACATGCAGGTGTGTGACCTTTTGTCAGAACTGGAAAATGTTACAAATGTTATAGAAGCAGGAAAAGGGGGAAGGGGAGGAGGAAAGAACAAATTGAAAGGCGTGTGAGAGAACGGAAGACAGGAGTGATTTAAATGACAAAAGGGGTGATAGTGCAAGGACAAAGGGCTGATAAAGGAGCAAGTAAAGAGACAAAAGATGGTCAATGACCAACATCAGCTGTCTGAAAAACTAGAGGCAGTCAACACCCCTTTGTCCTTTTGTCTACGACATATTTGGCAATCTCTTCTTTGCCTCCACTTATCACTGGCCTTCTATCCAGCTCTACTTGTCCCACCCCCCTCAAACAGCTTATATTTCACCTCATTTCTATTTTTCTTTAGTTCAGATGAAGAGTCATATGGACTCGAAACGTTAACTGTCTTCCTTTCTGCAGATGCTGTCAGACCTACTGAGTTTTTCCAGCTATTTTTGTTTTTGTTTCAGATTTCCAGCATCTGCAGTATTTAGCTTTTATATTAAGGCAGTGGTTGTTATTGGGTGGTTAAGTATCACTACTGTTTGGTCAATCCGTTCACCCACCTCTAAACTGGGCTTTGATCCTGGTCAGTAGCTTTTGTCTTCACGTAAGACTGACCTGGACCTTTAGCTGCCTTGCTCAGCAGATCTGGCTAACTGACTTTGAACATAGGTTTCTGCTTTCTTTTGTCCTGCAGTTAGACAAGAAATTGGAAAGTCGAATTCTGACCCTGTTTGGTGGGTGACCAGCAGAGTTGTCTATTATCTGGCTTCTTCCCACCACCCTCCCCACCACCCCTCAGCCCAAGTAGAGAGTCTTAGAACTAACTCCTGCTGTTATCTGAATTAATAAAGCTATCCAAACACAACAGTGTATAGTTAACTTTTATCTCCAGCAAAAAACCAGAAACAGCAAATTAGCTATCTACTTTACACCCGACATAATTTCCTTTTCCTTTGAAATCAAATGACATTTAGTTATGTAGCTAATAAATACGTGTTTATAGTGGGTTATTTGGGCAATTTTAATGATATTTTTATTGATGCAATATTTAATTGCATAAATGTTTCTCAACAGGTACTTACAAGGACAACAATTGTCCCAAAATTTGGCACCACAGCCAGTTAGAAATAGCGTACCAATGATCTCCAATGCAGTGCTTATGGGTCAAATAATAACAACTCCGGGATTTCCTATGCCGCATCCATCTCTGTCCCAGCAAACTATGCAACTTCAACAGCAGCCACAACACTACTTACAGGTAGATTCCTGCTGATGGATCTTGCAGTTATAACCAACCAAATGTGTTTATGTTTAAAAGTCTGACATCTATTTGGTGCGATTTTATCATATTGTTGTCTTACTTGTGGTAAGTTTGTATGTCTCTTTCTTGCTGTATATATGCTGTTGCTTGAGTCAGAAGGCTGTGAATTCAAGTCTGGTATCAGGGTTTTAGCTTTCAGTTTAGGTAGATGCTTCAATGCACTGCTGGGTCAGAGGTGTCTTTCAGATGAGAAGTTAAACCAAGGCTCCATTCTCCCATTCAGATGGTTGTAAAAAATATCTTATGTTACACCTCACATGATTTTCCTTTCCATTGACTAGAAAATAATTGGCTTTCTCTCCCCTTTCTATACTTGTATAAATTGTGATTCAGCGTTGTCTTATAGAAGTGGGTCAGGATTTTTCGGCGTGCAGGGGTAGGCCCGACACGCCGGCATGTAAAATGATGCTCGATGACGTCAGGCGTGTGTCCCGACGTTATCGTGCAGTCTCGTGATGTTTCATTCGGCGGGCGTGCGCTGGAATCGGCTGCATGCCCGCCGAAAATTAAAAGGCCTATTAAGGCCATTAGCAACCTCATTAAGTTGAAATTTACACTGCCCGTCCATACTAACGGTTGGCGGGCAGGTGAAAAGGCCAAGCGGCCTTTACATTTTTTACAAGCGGGATGAGGTTTCCTAAAGCTTTAACAAATTGAATGAAAACTCTTTTTAAAAAATAAAAACATGTCCCATCTCATGTGTCATAGTCACGTGAGGGGACATGTTTCATTAAATTTTTAATGTTTTGAATAATTTCTTTAAAAAGCACGTCAATCTCCCTGAGGCAGCTCTGAGCCTCAGGGAGATTGAAGCACTCTTTCACACCCATGCGCGAAAGAGCGCTGGACCGGACTCTCCCCCCACCCCCCCGGCCATGCACGTAGTAGCGCCACCACTTGCGTGTTACACTGGGCAGGCCTTAATTGGCCCACCCACATAAAAAGGCCGTGCGGGGCCAATCATGGGCGGTGGTCAGCTCACGACAGCCCCCACTCGCTCCTTCTGAGCCCACCCGAGGCAGAAAAAATTCTGCCCGTGGTTGCATTTAGCATTTTAAAGTGTGATCATAAGACATGGGAGCAAGAGTAGGCCATATAGGCCCTCGTGTCTGCACTGTCATTCAATTATCACCAACCTCAACTCCATTTTCCTACCTGATCCCCATATTCCTTGTTTGTTTTGCTATCTTCGCACTTTATTCCTTTGGGAATTTCTTTTCCTCTTTCTTCTTTCATGGGATGTGGGCGTCACTGGCAGGGTCAGCATTTGTTTCCCATCCCTAATTTCCTTTGAGCTGAGTGGCTTGCTAGGCCATTCCAGAGGGCAGTTAAGAGTCAACCACATTACTGTGGGCCTGGAATTACACGTAGGCCAGACCAGATAAGGACAGCAGATTCCCTTCCCCAAAGAGGCATTAGTGAACCAGATGGGTTTTTCCAACAATCAATGATAGTTGTCATGGTCAACATGATTACTGAGACTAGCTTTATATTCCAGATTTATTAAGTGAATTTAAATTCCACCAGCCTGGTGGGATTTGACCCATGTCCCCCAGAGAATTAGCCTGTTCCCTTGGATTACTAGTCCAGTGACGTTACCACTGCATCACCATCTCCCCCCAGTGGGTGCAGTGAGTAAGTGTTGGACGGATTAGCAGGGTGGTTATCAGCTTGCTGAACCACATCATGGATGTTCCATCCATGACCAATATGTCCTAGAGTGGGACTTTGAACCCAGACTTTCTGGCTCTGAGACAGGGGTGCTACCTACTGAGGCACAAAACCCCTTGATTCCTCATGATTTCCCTTAGAGTCCAAAAGTCTATCTCTACCTCAGTCTTGAATACCTGATGGTTGAGCCTCCATAGCCCTTTGGGTTGGAAAATTCCAAAAATTCATAACCCTCTGAGTGAAGAAGTTTCTCTTTTTCTCAGTTCTAAATGGCTGACCCCTTATCCTAAGACAGGGTCTCCAATTCTAAACCCTCCAGTGAAAACAACCTCTAAGCAGCTACCCTGTCAAGCCCTCTCAAAATCTTATATTTCAATTAAATCATCTCTCATTCTTCTAAACTCTAAAGAACATGGCCAAATCTCTTCAAATCTCTGCACATAGGACCTCCCTATCATCCCAGTGTTCCACCTAGTGAACCTTTGTTCCCCCTCTAAGGCAGGTACATCCTTCCTTAGGTATGTAGACCCAAACTGTGCACAATACTCCAGATGTGGTCACACCAATGTCCTCTACTACTGCAGCAAAACTGCATTGCTCTTGTATTCCCCTTGCCCTGCTATAAACCATTTCCCTTCCTAATTTCTTGTGGTACCTGCATATTAACTTACTGTGTTTCATGTGCAAGGATACTTAAATCCTACTGAACACCAACATTTAGTAGTTCCTCACCATTTAAAAATCTGTTTTTCTATTCTTCCTACCAATGTGAATAGCCTCACATTACACTCCTTTTGCCACCTTCTTATCCACTCATTTAACCTACCTATATCCTTTGTGGATTCTTTGTGTCTTTCCCACAGCTTACTTTCCCACCTAGCTTTGCATCATCACTACACGTGAATATATTACACTCACTCCTTTTGTCTAAGTCGTTTATATACATTGTAAATATGTGAGGCCCCAGCACTGATCCTGTGGCATCCGGTAATAACAGGCTGCCAACCTTAAAAATTATCCATATATTCTTAGGGAAGAATTTTCCGGTTGGCGAGCGGGGGCGGGGCCCGCTCACCGACATGTAAAATGACGCGTGGTGACAGGCGTGCGTCCTGATGTCACTGCGCGTCATTTAGATTTTCAGTTCGGCGGGTGCGCAGCCGAGTCAGCTGTGTGCCTGCCAAACTGTCAAAGGCCTATTAAGGCCTGTTAAAAACTAATTAAAACAGTTAGATGAGCTGCCCGTCCAACCTTAAGGTTGGCGGGCAGGTGAATAGGCCAGGTGGCCTTTGCATTTTTCATGAAACCTCATCCACAGGCGGGATGAGGTTTCATGAAGTGTTTTAAAATTCATTAAAAATTATTTTAAAAATTCATTGAAACTGTCACATGAGGGGGCATGTTTTAAAAGTCTTTTTTTCCTTTATTTAAATTTTAAAACTTGCGAAAGAAGGCAGGCCTCGACTCAGGGAATCCCTCCCTGCCTGCACAAGGAGCGCTCAGCGCTTCTGGATGTGTCTCACGCTGGACAGGCCTTAACTGTCCCGCCCACGTAAAATGGCGGCACGGACCTGATCGGGGGCGCCAATTGGGTTCGCGCTCGCTCCCACCCACCCCCGCTCAACCCCCCCCTCCCACATCGATGGGGGAATAATTCAGCCCCTACTTTCTGGGAGAATCCTACCATCTTTGAAAACTTATGCAATCAAGAACAGTTATCAGACCTGACCCCAATGGTGTCAACCGGCTGCATGGCGTCACAATCTTATGAGAGACAGCTGATTAAGGGACTGCCTCTGCGTTTGCCATCCTAAAGGCAGCTTCCCAAGGTGAGAGGCTCAATGAGAGGGCCCGAAGCTGTGGACAGCCAGCAGCCCCACCATAAGAATTAGGCAGGCAGGAGAACGCAAGGGCACCTCAAAATTGAGGCATTCTAAAAATCTAAAAATCAATCAGGGTCACAGCATGGGAAACCCTGCACACGGTTGCTTGTGGCCATAGCTATGGCCTTCTCATCCCAATGGCTCCAGACTGGGGTATTTAAGAGGGGGTACCGATAGTCCCCCGGCCTGCCACCAGGACGCCGCCTTCATTTACCTGCCAGGTTCCAACCTCACCAGGGGCCTGTGGGCTATCAGGAGATGTGACAGAGATGGAAATTGATGGTCTTAATGATGGCGTGGATACATGGTCGGAACCTCATTTTGGTTTCGCGTAAGACACCAAGTAGCAGACAATCTGGTTCAGCCTGACACGGTTGCCAGGAAGAGGGATGGAGTCAGTAGCTGGGGGCCAGAGTTTGTTGGGAGAACTGAAGACAATGTGCAGAATTTAATGGTTGAAGCAGTGGAACCATCCACAGCGCAGCCATTTCCAAGACCCCTGAAGGGATTAAACCCCAATCAGGCAGTCGGGGTTTTTGGGTCCTGAAGGTGAATGTCCAATCTCCGTGAGCTGCCATCCAATCGGAGCACCACAGGGAACAGTGGCCAATGTCAGTACGGCATTAGATCCCAGGAGAAGGATCGTCACTAGAGCCCCAGATAGAGATAAGTCAGGCATCTCCCAGCTAGGGGGGTCGATATAAAGGGCAACAGGATGTTTTCCTGTGGGGGCAGCCCTTGCTGCGTGTTACCTCTATTGGGCACAGATTGCCTGAGAAGGAGGGAGCCCCCCGCCCACTCCTCCACCAGGCCACAGGCATGCCCACGTTGGTTTATCTGGCAACTTGCCCACCGTGCCCACTGCCAGCTGCTACTAGAATACGAGCAGCAGTGGGATGAGGCCAGTTAAGTGGCCACTAAAATGTCTCATAAAGCCTCTGAGTTGGAAAGCCATCCTAGAACCTTCCTCTCCTGGACTTAAATGGGAGGAGTCAAGAAAGGCGACGGGTTCTCTACCATGAGCCTTCCCAACCCTTTGGATGGGGCCCCACCCCCACCACCCAGCCTGCTCCCGGAGGCAGGAACATTAAATTCTGCCTAATGGCTTTGGTCTTCCCAATATTTTAATTAGAGGAAATTTCTCTTGATCCAGTGCTGGATGTTGGAAAAGTAGTCTGACAATTAAGAGAGAGTGTGGAGATTCAGAGAGAGATGATGGTGAGGTAGAGCTTGGTATCATCAGTGCTCATGGAAACTAATGTGTTTTCTGATGATGTTGCCGGGGTGGAGGCAGCATGTCAATGAGGTATAAGAGCCAAAGGATAGATCCTTCGGGGACACCAGAGGTAATAGTGTGGGAGCGGGAAGAGATCATTGTAGGTGATCCTCAAGCTATGATTAGATAGGTAAGAATGGAACCATGTGAGTGCTGTCCCATCAGATCAGTAATGATGGAGAGGCATTGGAGGAGGATGGTCTACTGAACCATCTGGATCAAAGCTGCAGACAGATTGAGAAGAACCAGGAGGGCTAGTTTGCCTTTGTCACAGCCACATAGGATGTCATTTATGACTTTGATAAGAGCTGATTTGGTGGTGGGGCAGAAACTGATTGAAGGGACTGAAACATGGAATTCCAGAAAACATGGACTCAGATCTGGGAGTTGACAATATGTCCAAGAGCTTTGGAGAAGAAAGGGAAGTTGGAGATTGGGCAGTAGTTAGTAAGGATAGTGGAGTCATACATTAGATTTTTTAGGGAAGTGGTGATACTGGCAGAGTTGAAGGTGAGGACGACAGTACCTGAAGAGAGAGAACTTGAACAATATCAGCTAAAATGGGAGTCAGGAAGGGAAATTGGATGAACAGCAGCATCTAGGAATAGGATTAAAAGAGCAAGAGGTGGGTCTCATCGTCAAGATGAATTTAGAGTGGGCATGAGGGCTGATAGTAGAGATTCTATAGAAAGATCCAATTTCAGGGCAAGGGGAGTTTGGCCTAGTGGGCTAGGGGAAAGAGAGGAAGCGGCAGAGGCAGCTGAAATCGTCTCAGTCTTAATGATGAAGAACTCCATGAGCTTCTCACACTTGTAGGAGGTGAGGGTGGAGAAGACAGGGCAGAGCGTTTTAAGAAGATGGTTTGCTGTACAGAAAAGAAGCTGGGGGTTACCTTTGCTTTCTAGGATGATCCTGGAATAGCAAGCAGTTTTCACAGACAAGAGCAGGATGATTAATGCTTTATTTGGCAGTCATATCTGGCTGAATTTGAATTGTTACACTGCTGTAAGGCCTTGACATCTGTCTTTAGGTTTATAAATTACCCCTGAATCGTTCCACTCCTATTTTTAGTGTGAAGCCCATTCCACAGCCCAAGTTATTCAATTCACCAGGGCACTGGTCCCATTTGAGTAGATCCAGTTTTTCCCAGTATTGGTGCGGGTGACCCATGAATTGAAACTCTGTCTTTCACATCACTCTTTGAGGCAGGCATTTAACTTTCTAATCTGTTCAACCCTCTACCAATTTGTGTGTGGCTGAGGCAGTAATCTAGAGATCTGGGCCCTAGCTCTCAAACTCCCTCAGCTGAACCTCATTTCTCATTCCACCTTTGTTATTGGCTCCTATATTGATCACGACAACTAGATCCTGCCCCTCCTACTCCAAGTTCTTTTCCATCCACAAGAAGATGTCATTACTCTGACACCAGGCAGCCAACACAACCTTTGGAACTCCCAGCCATGGCTGCAGAGGACTGTATCCCCCTGACTATGCTGTTCCTGACTACTAGCACATTCCTTTTCACTCCACCACTTGAATGGCCTCCTATACCATGGTGCCATAGTCAATTGGTTCATTCGCCATGCAGACTATGCCCTCACCCGCACAAGCAGCCTGAACCTCACGCCTGTTGGATAAGGGCTGAGGCTCCTCCAGCACTGTACCTGGGGTTCACTTACTTGCCTGTCTCGCAGTCACACCCTCCTGTCCATGAACGCTAACAAAATCCTTAACACTGCCTTATCTAAGGGATATGACTGCCTCCTGGAGGTAACCTTCCCCTCCTTGATTTACTGCACTGTCTGCACCTCGGTCTCCAGCTCAATGAGGGAGGAAGATATTTACCGTGGAGATACTTGTCCGGGATTGCAATCCACAAACTCCCACATACTGTAGGTGCAACATACCACCTGTACTGTCATTCTTATCTAACTTTGTTTTATTTATTTAATTAATTAAAGTTTATGGGCTGAATCTTCTGGCTGACGTGCGGGTGGCGGGGCCCACACGTCCGCGCTTAAAATGTCGTGCGAGTGTCCCGACGTCAGCATGCAGCATTGCGATGTTTAGGTGGGCGGGCGCGCTATGCAGCGCAAAGCGCGCCCGCCATTAATTAAAGGCCTTGTTAAGGCCATTAAGTCATCACTTGTTGACGATTTTGTGGAGCCTGTGCGAACTTCGGCTCGGCGCACGGGCCCAATGGGCAGGCGGGTAAGTGATTTTTTAACAAACCTCATCCACTGGCGGGATGAGGTTTGATTTCAGATTTTAAAAAGTTGAATAAAGTTTTTGTGTACTTTATTAACATGTCCCATCTCGTGTGACATTTTCACATGAGGGGGACATGTTAATGATTTTTTTATTTTTCCATTTTTCAACTTTCACCACCTTTCAACGATCTCCCTGAGGCACCACTTAGCCTCTCGCAGTTGGGAAATCCGCCCCCCCCCACCCACCCCCCACAGGAAGTGCATAGCGCTTCCCATCGGGCGTCACGCTGGGCGGGCCTTAATTGGCCCACCCTCATAAAATGGCGGTGGGGCCCGTTTCGGCGGTGGTGATCGGCTGCCCGCCCGCCACCGAGTCAGTCGGGCCTGCCCATCAAGGGCAAAATTCAGCCCTATGTATTTAATGAACTTAGCTTATAGTTTTTAATCTTTTAACTAATTAACTACTCCAGTTTAAGTATAGGTAGACTAAATTAAATATTTACCTGTAACACCACAAGTATTTGAGGCAAAATTATTACCTTCTTTCCTTTCTGCACCAAATTCCCACCCTCACCAAATTCCCTACACTTACACTCTATGGTGCACTGAATTTATGACCATGCAACCAGTGATGATGTACTAGTCACAAGATTTTATATGTAGTAATAAAATGTGTCAACTTCATATTCAGTAAATGTGATATCAATTCAAGAATATGTTTTAATTTTCCCGCCAGGCACAAACATCTAGTTCCTTGCAAGCTGAACAACCAGAGCTGCTCCTCCTCCCTCCTTCATATCCACAGCAACAGGACATTCTGGGATACCACCAACAATCTCAGCAAAGACCACATGTACAGCGCCTCTCTGAATCATAAAATGTTTAACTCACCCAGTAGCCTTTCAGTGATGAAGAAAGATAGAGTCTAAAGCCTTTTGTAAAAGCAATATTCACCCTTTTGGTTTAATAATTTTCAGTTAATGTGCTACACTTTTACTATTTCCATAGCATGGTACAAATGAGATGTATTAAAATATAGAGCTTCACAAAATTTATTGTAACATATTTTAATTATATGTCTGTTAATTGGAAATGGAAAAAGAATGGCACATTGAAAGTTTCAATTTGGCGTTATAGATTATTTACACAATAGTTTTTTGACTGTTCTCATCTCATTTTTAAATTCTGGTGATTTGAATATGAGAGGGCCACATCTACTGCTGGTTAATTGATTGAAACAGCAGCGGCATTATGAATGTTTTAAAATGATTATTGAGTTTGTTATATAACTCATTAGCATGATCCGAGAATAAATAGTTCAGAGGTATTTTAAATACATAATGGCAGTAATTTTCTGATTTTGTAGAGTTGGAGAAGACTTGCCTGTTAGCACCATATTTCAAAAATTCTGGTGTTCTTCACATGATTTTCCAACCATAAATTTAAATGGTCAGAAAGCCATGGGCATTGTGTGCCAGGATTTTCAATGTGCATTCTTCCCCATCAAAAGTATAAAGTTAGGAAATTACCCCTTATATGTACAGATGTAACAAGCTGGCCTCTGATTCCTTTTACCCTTTCTAAATTTGCTGTTATCAATCTACAGCAGGGAAATAAACTGGCAGGTCTATGGAAATAGAACAAGGGAATGGGACTGACCAGATTGTTCTTCAGAGGGCCAGCATGGGCTCAATGGGATGAATGGCCTCTACGCGGCCATTATGACTCTGACACAAGGGGATTCGAGCATTATGAGAAACTGAGAAAGATGCACTTGACTTTTTTGCACAAACATGGCTTTTAAGTTTGCAATGTAACCTCGTTTCTGTTATGTATTCAACATATCTTTTACGATTCCCTGTGCTAAATCACAAAATTGGCACATTTCTGACAATCTAACAGCTAGTGTGCTACTAGGCTCCCTCAAGGACACACACTTTGGCCAAATCTTTCCAGCCCTATGGGATGTTCTTCATTTCACCTTTAATAGAACAATCGCTAGTGGAAAAGGATCAGTTCTACAACACTGGACACTTAGAAGAAAACTGTTTACTTTGTTGTATGATTTTCAGAGACAGGCACTTTTTCTGATTTGTATGTTTTATTAAGGCTGCATTTGTTACATAAAAATCTCAAAATAAAAAGTGAGGGAGGAACTGTCTATCATACAGATACTGTAATATATGAGTTATTTCTGTATAAATGATTCTTTGCAACAGAGGTGGATTTTAGTCTAATTTTGTATAAAATGCATCAAACCATTTCATATTTGTTTTTTGTCAGTGACCATTTTGTAATAAATAGTAGAAATCATTGATATACATCTCACAGTGTAAGTTGTATACCTTCACACCTATGTTCTTCACAAATATATAGTGTCCTGGAATTTTCTGCATATTTGGGCTCAAAGTTCCCAGGCAATCAGGGCTCCAAGGAGAAATGTGGCCTAAAAGATTGTTGAGTTCTGGGAGTGAGTTATGCATGCAATTATAATGGCCCGGAATTTGCAGTTGTAATGATAGCAGAACTGTCAGTGTTCACTGTCATTACTGTATAAAACTGATAACAACTTCTGGTGTTCTCATGTGCATAGTTAAACGTGTGAAACCTGAAGTTGTTGCCAATGATACCCTGTTCCACTTCCAGTCTTTGCAGGTGCAATCAGCACAGAATCAATGTTTTGATGTGAACTATACCATGCTCACTGCAAAAACCATTGAAAAAATTAAGCCTTGTTGACTGAGAGAGGTGTAACTGAGTTTTTAAAGGTGTTACTAAATCATTATTACTGTTGAACAACCTCTGGGTCTGAAAAACTCATTTTGTAAGTCTGGAATGGCATTCTCCCCAATTCCATAATAAAAATTCCATAGATTTTTAAAATAATAAAAACATTATTTTATTCTTTCAAGTTTGTTTGTGAGATTTAAGCTACTATTCAATCCCATGTATGTGGCCTGATCTTTAATTTGCTTTTTGTAAAATTATTAAAAAGCAAATGATAATCAGTGCTTTTTACTTTCTGGATTTCTGTCTGTGAGAATTCCTCAATCTGATTGACTACTTAGGCTGCTTGAAGATTTCATTGTTCCTGGAAACCACAGATCCCCTATAGATCGCATCAGAATGAAATGAATGTAAATAGAGAAAATTGACAGTACAGAGTCTGCTAAATCTTTGTGGGCAGTTTTCTTTGAGGTGAACCTTCAGGATGGCATAATCTGGACCATAACATGCAATACCAAGAGCATTTGTCATTCCTTCATTCATTCATGTCTGTTCTAGCTCTTTGAAAGAGCTTTCCAAATAGTCCCTCTCCCTGCTTCTTATCCATAGCCCAGCAAGTCTTTCCTTTTCAAGAATTTCTCTAATTCCTTTTTGAAAGTTATTATTGAATCTGCTTCCACCACCCTTTCCATTAGTACATTCTAAGCCATAACAACTCACTGCATAAAATTTTTGTTCCTTATGTTGGCTCTAGTTCTTTCGCCAATTACCTAAAATTTGTGTCAACTGGGGAATGAAGTTTCTCATTATTTACCTTATCAAAACACTTCATGATTCTGAACATGGACTAATAAAGTCAAGTTCCACAATTTCAGATCATAATCACTGCTTCCATTTTTTCAGACAACCAGCACAAATAATGATCCTTCTGTTGACATTTTAGCTCCTCTAGATCCACCTTTTGTTTGTTTACTTATTCAATTAACACCCCATTTTGTACCATCATCTCCTGTCATTTAATCCACCCTATCACAGACCTTCCCTTTTGTTCTTTCCCCCCCTCCCTCCTTCCTCTGCCTCTATACTCGCTTAAAAGCTATTACATCTTTGACATTTTTCAGTTCTGATGAGAAGACATTAATCTAAAACAATAGCTGTTTCTCCCCCTGATTATCCTCATCTGAGGAATTTTCTCAACATTGTTTTTATTTCATCTCCCCTTAACCTTCTCCACTCTAAGAAGAACAATCTCAGTTTCTAGTCACTCCACACAACTCTTTTGTCCCTGGTACTACCTCTCTCGATTCCTCCACTGTTGCTAATTTATCAGACTGCCTATCTGAAGACTGAAACCACTGGGGAAGAATTTTACCAGCCCGCATGAGGGAGGAACAGGGTGTAGGAGAGGACAGGTAAAATCACAGGGAGCTGTGGTGGATCATCTCCCTGACCGTATCCTTCCATCAGGAATTTCACTGAAGGTGAGTACAGGATTACACAAGCTTCCTGCCACAAGGAGGCAGGAAGCCAATTTAAATATATAAAGGCCTTATTATGAGGCCAGGCCTCCTGCTTCAACCACCTGCTGCGTGGGAGTCTGCTGGCTAAATGTAGGTGGCCTCCCAGTGGCAGCTCTGGAAGGAGTGTCTTTTAGGCAAAGAGGAGGGAGGCAGTCCCCATGACCCCAGCGATTTCCTTGGAGGAGTTTCCCCTCCATCGGTAGCGATTTCATTTAAAAAAAAATTATTTTCAATCTACCTGTTGTAAGCTTCCTTCCTCAGAAGTGGCCACCGTTCCTGGTGGCACTGCTGAAGCAGTTCAGGTGCCCCTGGGCCGGCAGCTCTCACAGGCGGGCGGCCAACCTGAGGCAACCCCAGTGGCAGCTAGTGAATTGGGTGCTGCCAGTAAAATTGAGCAGGAAGTCCCACCAGCCAACTGTGTGTGTTGCCAACACAAATTTTCAACCCATAGTGGAACCTTGCCGGCTTTGACAAAATTTGGTCCATTGTTTTTGGTGGCTGCACCAAAATCTGTTCCCTAGCTACCAACTCCATCCCTCTCCCTGGCAACTGTCTGAGACTAAACCATACTGTTCACAATCTTGGCGTCCTTTTTGATCCCAAGATTTGATAGATGTGTACATGATCATGACAGGTTTAGATAAGTAGACAAAAAACAGCTGTTTCTATTAGCTGCTGGTATGAGGACACCAATTTAAGATTTTGGATAAAGTAAAGGGGGGATGTGAGGGAGAACCTTATATGCAGTGAGTGGTAAATACCCAGAACACGCTGCCTACCAGGGCGGTGGCAGGAGAGACGATTTCAAAAGGAAATTCGATGGGCACTTGAGGGAAATAAACTTACAGGACGAATGGGCCTGAATGGATTACTGTACAGAGAGCCAGCATAGATTCAATAGGCCAAATGGCCTCTTCTGTGCCATAATGACTGACTCTGTGAGATGAGCTTCCAATCACATCTCTGCCAGCGCAAAGGCTGTTTATTTCGACCTCTGTAACGCTGCCCAACTTCCAATCTGCCTCAGCTCATGTGCATTGAAACCCTTATACATGCCTTTGTTACCTCTCGATTTGACTATTTCAATGGACTCCTGGCTGGCCTCCCACATTCTACTCCCTATAAACTTGAGGTCATCTAAAATTATTCTTCTTATGTCCTAACTCGTACCAAGTTTGGTTCACCTATCACCTCTGTGCTCACAGACTTACATCGGCTCCCTAAACAAGCAAATTCTTATTCTCCTTTTCAAATCCCTCCCTGGCCTCGGCCCTTTCTCTGTAATCTCCATCAGCACCAAATCCTGACGTACCTGCACTCACCTAATTCCGGCTTCTTAAGCATCCCCGATTTTCATCACTCCACCATTGATGGCCATGCTTTCAGCTGCCTAGGCCCTGAGCTCTGGAGTTCCCTCCCTAGATGTCTGTGCTTCCCTACCTTGTGTTCCTCATTTAAGACACTCCTACCTCTTGATCAAGCTTTTTGTTTTCTAACCCAATATCTCCTTATGTGGCTCAGTGTCATGTTTTGTTTTATAATGCTCAAAGCACCTTCGGACATTTTAGTATGTTAATGGCACTGTATAAATACAAGTTGTTATTATTTGCTGTTCTTGTGGCTCTATTCCTGCATTTCCTTAAGAATCGTACAATTTATTTACAATTCCTCTCCTCATTCATTCTACCAACGTGAGTCACTTAATACTTCTCTGTGTTAAACATGACCTGCCATGTCTGTTCATTTCATTAATTGATGTCCCCCTGAAGACTGTTACTATACTTTTCAGTACATTTCCAAGTTTTGTGTCATTTTCAAACTTTGAAAGTACAAGTCATTAATATATATGAAAATGAACCAGACTCCCAACACTGACTCCTGAAAGACACCACTGTAAACTTCTCTTCTGCATAAAAAAGAACCACCCACTTTCAGTCCTTCAGCAATTTCATATCCACACAGCTAATGCTCCTTCAATCCCTAGACTTCTGATTTACAAATAAGTCTACTATTTGAAGGGAGAGGGAAGACTGCTAGGACACTATACAGAAACACCGCCTGCCTGAATTTCTTTTGGCTTCTGTTATATTGTAACATTATTCAAAAAGAATTCGGGGCTATATTGTTATGTGTATATGAACATAGGTATCCAGGATGCCACATCACTACTACAATCTCTCTACCAAACTAACAGTGTGTCATTCCACAGCACAGGGTGAGATCTGAGAAATGCATATGTCAGCTCCAGTATCTGTGTAAAACAGTGTGATTATTTTGAACTTCTGGGAACCACAAGGCATAACATGGTGGCAGCAGGTGTTTGTGAGTAAAACCAAGCATTATAAACAAAGTAAATGCTGAATTAGATTGAGAAAAATTAACCTGACTTTCTGCGAGAGAAAAAACAGAGGGAAGAATATTGAGCACAGCGGGCACGCACGCAGCTGGCCCGCCCAAGCGTAAAATGACACACAATGACGTTGGGCGAGTGTCCCAATGTCATCGCATAGTCCCGCAATATTTCATTCAGCAGGCACGCGCCGGAATTGGCAGTGCAACTGCCGGCAATTAAAAGGCCTATTAAGGCCATTAAAAAGGTAATGAAATTCAAATTTACGCTGCCCATCCAACCTCACGGTTGGCAGGCAGGCGAAAACGCCAAGCGACCTTTGTACCTTTTAGGGAACTTCATCCACGGGCAGATGAGGTTTCCTAAAGCAAATAAAAATAAAATTAAAATTTTATACTTGGATTAAAAACATGTCCCTGCTCATGTGACAGAGTCACATGAGGGGACATGTTTTAAGACATTTTTATTTTGTTCATTAAGTTTTTTTAAAGAACGCTTCATCTCCCTGAGGCAGCACAGTGCCTCAGGGAGATTGAAGCGCTCTTTTGCACACATTCGTGAAGTTTGTGCTGAGCCTGCTCACCCTCTTCCCTGCTCCCACGTGCTAAGTTTGAAAATGACACACTCCAATCACAAGAAAGAATCTTAAACTTGAACAAGACCAATTGCTTAAGTATGAGGGGAGAGCTGACAAAGGTTGATTGGGTAAATAGACAAAAATGTATGGTGATAAATAAACAGTGGAAAACATTTTTAAAATCATTTCAAAGTGCTCAACAAAGTACGTTCCTTTCAAAAACAAAAAATCAGCAAGATCCATCCGTGACTTACTAAGGAGGCTAAGGATAGTATTAGATTAAAAGAAGAGGCTTATAACGTTACAGAGAATAGTAGTAAGTCTGAGGATTGGAAATTGTTTTAGAAGCCAGCAAAGAGCAACAAAAAAAAATGATAAAAAGGAAAAAAATAGAATTTTTAAAAATTCATTCATGGGGTATGGGCATCGCTGGCTAGGCAATCATTTATTGCCCATCAGTAATTGTCCTTGACAAGGTAATGGTGAGTTTCCTTCTTCAGCCGCTGCAGTCCATGTGGTGTAGGTACCTTTTTGCACAATTCACTCTGGGCAAGGTTTTGCCCTTGGTGAAATTGTGGTGCAGTGCCAATCGCAGGTGGCAGTGAGCTTCCCGACTGCCCCCGCACGCCCCGCCAAGCACCCTGCCAAGGGCAAAATCTTGCCCAGAGTGAATCGTGCGAAAAGGTACCTGCACCACATGGACTGCAGCGGTTGAAGAAGGCAACTCACCACTACCTTCTCAAGGACAATTAGGGATGGGTAATAAATGCTTTCCTAGCCAGCGATGCCCATATCCCATGAAGGAATTTTTAAAAATTCTATTTTTTCACATCCTTTTTTGTTGCTCTTCACTGGTTTCTAAAACAACTTCCAATCCTCAGGCTTATTATTCTTTGTAACATTATAAGCCTCTTCTTTTAACCTAATACAATCCTTAGCCTTCCTGGTAAGTCACAGATGGATCTTTCTTGCTGATTTTTTGTTTTTGAATGAAATGTACTTTGTTGAACACTTTGAAATGATTCTTTAAATGTTTTCCATTGTTTATTTATCACCATACATTTTAGTCTATTTACCCAATCAGCCTTTGCCAGCTCTCCCCTCATACTTATGTAATTGGTCTTGTTCAAGTTTAAGATTCTTACATGTGATTGGCATGTGTCATTTTCAAACTTAATGTGGAATTCCATTGTAGTATGATCACTGTTCCCCATGGAATCTTTTACTATGACATCATGAATTAACTCTGCCTTACTGCACAATACTAGATCTAAAATAGCTTTATCCTCAGTAGATGCCACGACATTTTGCTCCAGGAAACTGTCAGAAAAGCAGTCTACAAACTTCACTTCCAGACCACCTTTGCCGATTTGATTGGTCCAGTCGATATGAAAATTATTATATTGAACTATTATATTGTCTTTGTTACATGCTCCAATGATTTATTGTTTAATGTTCTGTCCAACAGTAAAACTACTGTTAGGGTGGCCTATAAACTACTCCCACCAGCATTTTCTGACCCTTGCTATTCTGAATCTCCACTGATTCTACTTCCTGATTTTTTGAGCTAAGATACTTTCTTTCTAACAACCTTTTTCTATCCTTTATTATCAGAGCTACCTCTCCTCCTTTTCCATTCTGCCTGTCTTTTCAAATGTGATGTGTCCTAGAATATTTATTTCCCAACCTTGGTCATCTTGTAACTATGTCTCTGTAATGGAGTTAGATATAAACCATTTATCTTTATTTGTATTGCTAGCTTGTCAATCTTACTGTGGATGCTCTGAGCTTCCAGATAAAATGACTCCAATTTTATTTTGTAACTACTATTCTCTGTATGGACCGTACTCTCTGATGCACTATTACCGTTACCCTCTCTGTCCCTTTCTGTCTCACTCAACTTGTCTTTACTCACATCGATATACTTTTCTATTGCCTCACCTTTTTTCCTTGGATTTCTAAATCTTCCTTCACTTGAACCTCCTCCCCCATGTTGGTTTCAAACCACGTTTCACTACTCTAGCCATATTTGCTGGTGTACTCTTATGTTTGTACACTGTCAATTCTTGTCACATCCTTGTTACCATAACATGTATCTCTTCACTATTCCTTGTTCTTTCTTTTTAACTTTCCAAATCTCCCCTCACGTGAACCCTGCTCCGCCAATATTTAATTTAAAGCCATCTCTACAGCCCTGGTTATGTCACTCACCAGGACACAGGTGAAGACCACCCCAAAGGTACAGCTCCCTCTTTCCCCGGTACTGCTGCCAATGCACATGAATTGAAACCCATTTATGCCACACCAATCTTTGATCCACGCAATCAACTCTCCAATCTTATATACATTATGCCAATTTGCTTGTGGCTTAGGTAGTAATGAGGGAGATGATGGTATAGTGGCATTGTCGCTGGACTAGTAATCTAGAGACCCAGGGTAATGCTCCCAGGATCCAAGTTCGAATCCTGCCACAGCAGGTGGTGGAATTGGAATTCAATAAAAATCTGGAATTAAAAGTCTAATGTGACCATGAAACCATTGTTGTAAAAACCCTTCCCTTTAGGGAAGGAAGTCTGTCATCCTTACCTGATCTGGCCTACATGTGACTTGAGACCCACAGCAATGTGGCTGACTCTTAAATGCTCTCTGAAATGGCCTAGCAAACCACTCAGTTGCCAAAAAAAAGGAATGAAACTGGATGGACCACCCGGCATCGACCTAGGTGCCGGAAATGACAACAGCAATCGCATCCCTGTTGACCCTACAAAGTCCTCCTTACTAACATCTGGGGGCTAACTGTCTCACAGGCCAGTCAAGCAACAGCCTGACATAGTCATCCTCATAGATTACAGATAATGTCCCATACTCTGCCATCACCATCCCTGGGTATGTCCTGTCCCACCATCAGGACAGACCCAGCAGAGGTGGTGGCACAGTGGTATACAGTCAGGAGGGAGTTGCCCTGGGTGTCCTCAGCATAGACTCTAGACCCCAAGTTTCATGGCATCAGGTCAAACAAGGGCAAGGAAACCTCCTGCTGAATACCACATACCGCCCTCCCTCAGCTGATGAATCAGTGCTGCTCCAATTTGAACATCTCTTGGAGGAAGCACTGAGGGTGGCAAGGGCACAGAATGTACTCTGGGTGGGGGACTTCAATATCCGCCACCAAGAGTGGCTCAGTAGCACCATGACTGATGAGCTGGCTGAGTCCTAAATGGCAAAGCTGCTAGACTGGGTCTGCGGCAGGTGGTGAGGGAAAAACATACTTGACCTCATCCCCATCAACCTGTCTGCCGCAGATTTATCTGTCCATGACAGTATCGGTAGGAATTACCACCACACAGTCGTTGTGGGGACGAAGTCCCACCTTCACATTGAGGATACCCTTTATTGTGTTGTGTGGCACTACCACCATGCTAAAATGGATAGATTTCTAACAGATCTAGCAACTCAAGACTGGGCATCCATGAGGCGCTGTGGTCCATCAGCAGCAGCAGAATTGTACTTGAACACAATCTGTAGCATCATGGCCTGGCATATCCCACACTCTACCATTACCATCAAGCCAGGGGATCAACCCTGGTTCAATGAAGAGTACAGGAGGGCATGCCAGGAACAACACCAGGCATACCTAAAAATGAGGTGTCAACCTGGTGAAGCTATAACACAGGATTACTTGTGTGCCAAACAGCATAAACAGCAAGCGATATACAGAGCTAAGCGATCCCACAACCAACAGATCAGATCTAAGCTCTACAGTCCTGCCACATCCAGCTGTGAATGGTGGTGGACAATTAAACAACTCACTGGAAGAGGAGGCTCCACAAATATCCCCATCCTCAATGATGGAGGAGCCCAGCGCGTCAGTGCAAAAGATAAGGCTGAAGAATTTGCAATAATCTTCAGCCAGAAGTGCCGAGTGGATGATCCATCTCAGCCTTCTCCAGAGGTTCCCAGCATCACAGATGCAAGTCTTCAGCCAATTTGATTCACTCTATGTGATATCAAGAGACAGCTAAAGGCATTGGATACTGTAAAGGCTATGGGACCTGACAATATTCCGGCAATAGTACTGAAGACTTGTGCTCCAGAACTTGCCGCGCCCCTAGCCAAGCTGTTCCAGTACAGTTACAACACTGGCATCTACCCAGCTATGTGGAAAATTGCCCAGGTATGTCCTGTACACAAAAAGCAGGATGAATTCAACCCAACCAATTACTGCCCCATCAGTCTACTCTCCATCATCAGTAAAGTAATGAAAGAGATCATCATCAGTGCTTTCATGTGGCATTTGCTTAGCAATAACCTGCTCACTGATGCCCAGTTTGGGTTCTGCCAGGGCCACTCAGCTCCTGACTTCATTACAGCCTTGGTTCAAACATGAAAAAAAGAGCTGAACTCCCGAAGTGAGGTGAGAGTGACTGCCCTTGACATTAAAGCCGCATTGACGGAGTGTGGCATCAAGGAGCCCTAGCAAAACTGAAGTCAATGGGAATCAGGGGGAAAACTCTTCGCTGGTTGGAGTCATACCTAGCACAAAGGAAGATGGTTGTGGTTTTTGGACGTTAGTCACTTCAGCTCCAGGACATCACTGCAGCAGTTCCTCAGGGTTGTGTCCTCGGCCCAACCATCTTCAGCTGCTTCATCAATGACCTTCCTTCCATCTTAAGGTCATAAGTGGGGATGTAGGCTGATGATTGCACAAGGTTCAGCACCATTTGTGACTCCTCAGATACTGAAGCATTCCTTGTCCAAATGCAAGCAAGACCTGGGCAATATCCAGGGCTGACAAGTGGCAAGTAATATTCATGCCACACAAGTGTCAGGCAGTGACCGTCTCCAACAAAAGAGAATCCAACCATCGCCCTTGATGTTCAATGGCATTATCATCACTGAATACCCCACTATCAACATCTTGGGGGTTACCATTGACCAGAAACTGAACTGGACTAGCCATATAAATACTATGGCTACAAGAGCAGGTCAGGGGCTAGGAATCCTGCAACAAGTAACTCCCTCCTGACTCTCCAAAGCCTGTCCACCATCTACAAGACACAAGTCAGGAGTGTGATGGAATACGCCCCAGTGCAGCTCCCACAACACTGAAGAAGGTGGATACCATCCAGGACAAAGCAGTTGGCTTGATTGGCACCACATCCACAAACATTCGCTCCCTTCACCACCGACACACAGTAGCAGCAGTGTGTACCATCTACAAGATGCACTACAGGAATTCACCAAGGCTCCTTAGATAGCACCTTCCAAACCCATGACCACCACCACGTAGAAGGACAAGGGCAGCAGATACATGGGAACACCACCACCTTGAGGTTCCCCTCCAAGTCACCCATCATCCTGACTTGGAAATATATCGCCGTTCCTTCACTGTCGCTAGGTCAAAATCCTGGAAATCCCTTCCTAACAGCACTGCGGGTATACCTACACCACATGGGCTACAGCGGTTCAAGAAGGCAGCTCACCACCACCTTCTCAAGGGCAACTAGGGATGGGCTATAAATGCTGGCCCAGCCAGTGAAGCCCACATTTCTTGAATGAATAAAAAAAAATCTAGAGATTATTACCTTTGTTGCTTGGCTTTTTAATTTAGGCTCCTAGCAGCTCATACTCCCTCAGCAGAACCTCGTCCTTACTCCTATCTATGCCATTTTTGCCCATGTACACCATGACAACTGGATCCTTCCCCTCCAACTCCATTCCTCTCCACTCTGGAGGAGATGTCCTTAACCCCGGCATTGGGCAGGCAACACAGCCTTTGGAACTCATGCTCCTGGCAGGACAGAACAGCACTATCCCTCTAATTATGCTGTCCGCTGCTACAAATGAATCCCTTTTTACTCCCTCAACTTGAATGTTCCCCCGGCTGTTCGTAATAAGCAGAGTACAGACTGTACTCAATCAGCCCACACTTGCAAAACCCAAAACAAAATGTCTACTCTTAGATGTGATTCCATAATTGGGTAGCACTTGCTGAGCTATCCTGAGTGTGCTAATAGCTACACTAACAACCAATTTAAGATAATCAGTCTAACTCGTAAATAAAAGCAAAATATTGCAGATGCTGAAAATATGAAACAAAAACAGAAAATACTGGAAAAACTCAGCAGTCCTAGCAGCATCTGTGGAGAGAGAAACAGAGTTAAATTTTTGAGTCCATATGACCTACTCTGAAGAAGGGCCATACAGACTCGAAAATAATTTATCTAAAAAATACAAATGTTCCTACACCTCACATTCTAAAACTTCAGCCATGTTTATGTATTTAGCGTTTCAAATGTAGTTTCTTTTTGAAAAGCCTCCAGACCAGCTGTCTCCAATTCAATTAAATCCCCCACACACAGATAAACTCAGAGAAATTAATCCAAACCTCACTATCAACACACTTTTACAATAAATATCAGTAATATGAGAATTATTAATTTTCATGAAAGACACAACATGCTATCACCTAAGTGATGCCTTAAATCGTGTTTTTGAAAAGAAAACAAGCTATAAAAGACTCTCAAAGTATTCAGTTTAATTAGAAATGTCGATTGTTATAATGTAAAAACGTTAATGATTGGTATATAGAGGCATTATATTTTTCAATGAGGGTTGTTATATTGTTACAAAAACAGAAAATGTTGGGAAAACACAGCAGGCCTGACAGCAACTGTGGAGAGAGAAACAGAGTTGACGTTTTGAGTCCTCATCATACACCCTTCTTCAGCTCTGGAGAAGTCACATGGACTCGAAACGTCAACTCTGTTTCCCTCTCCACAGATGCTGTCAGACCTGCTGAGTTTTTCCAGCATTTTCTGTTTTTGTTTCAGGTTTCCAGCATCTGCAGTATTTTATTGTTATCGTGTTTTATTGTTATATTATTCCAAAAGAGTTAGGATGCATATTGTTATGTGCATGTATAAGTATCCAGGATGCCACATCGCTTGCTACTGCACCACAGTCAGAGTATTGAATGAACAATATATTATTCTGCAACACTTGGTGAAATTTGTCAACTATTTTCCATGTCAGCTCCTGTATCTGTGTAAAAGTGTGATTATTTCCAACTTTTGGGAATGGCAAGACAGAACAACTCCTCTCACCCACTCTAACCTGTCTCCTTCTGAACTTGCCATACTCCGTTCTCTCAGGTCCAACCCTGACTTTGTTATCAAACCTGCCGACAAGGGTGGTGCTGTTGTTGTCTGGCGCACTGACCTCTACTTTGCAGAGGCTGAGCGCAAACTCGCAGACACTTCCTCCTACCTTCCCCTGGACCATGACCCCAGCACCGGACATCAAGCCATTGTTTCCAACCGTCACTGACCTCACCTCCTCTAGGGATCTTCCCTCCACAACTTCCAACCTCATAGTCTCCCAATCTCGAACCGCCTGCTTCTACCTCTTCCACAAAATCCACAAACACGATTGGTCTACTGGGATAGTCCTGTCAGCCTGTTCCTGCCCCACGGAACTCATTTCTTCCTATCAACTCCATTCTCGCTCCTCTTGTCCAGTCTCTTCCCACCTACATCCGCGATTCCTCTCACGCCCTACATCATATCAACAATTTCCAGTTCCCTGGCCCCAACCGCCTCCTCTTCACCTCCATCCCCCACCAGGATTGTCTGAGGGCTCTCCGCTTCTTCCTTGAACAGAGGCCCGAACAATCCCCGTCCACCACTACTCTCCTCCATCTGGCTGACCTTGTTCTCTCACCGAACAATTTCTCCTTAAACTTGCCTCACTTCCTCCAAATAAAAGGTGTGGTCATGGGTACATGATCCCAGTTATGCCTGTCTCTTTATGGCGTATGTGGAACATTCCTCGTTTCAGTCCTACTCAGGCCCCCCTCCCACAACTCTTTCTCCAGTACATCGATGACTGCTTCGGTGCCGCTTCATGCTCTCGTCTGGACCTGGAAAAATTTATTAATTTTGCTTCCAATTTCCACCCCTCCATCACTTTCACGTGGTCCATCTGTGACACTTCCCTTCCCTTTCCTGACCTCTCTATCTCAATTTCCGGTGATAGGCTGTCCACCAATATTCATTACAAGCCCACCGACTCCCAATCAACTCCTCACACCCTGCTTCCTGTAAGGACTCCATCCCATTCTCTCAGTTCCTTCGCCTCCGTCGCATCTGTTCTGATGCCACTTTCCAAAACAATGCTTCTGACATGTCTTCCTTCTTCCTTAACCAAGGTTTCCCACCCATGGTGGATGACAGCGCCTTCAACCGTGTCTGACCCATCTCCCACGCCTCTGCCCTCACACCTTCCTTTCCACCCCCCCGAGAATCATGACAGGGTCCCCCTTGTCCTCACTTTTCACCCCAGCAGCCTCCGCAATCAAAGGATCATCCTCCGCCAACCCCAGCATGATGCCACCGCCAAACACGTCTCCTCTTCACCTTCCCTGTCGGCATTCCGTAGGGACCATTCCCTCCGGGACACCCTGGTCCACTCGTCCATCACCCCCTACACCTCAACCCCCTCCCAAAATACCTTCCCATGCAATCGCAGAAGGTGCAACACCTGCCCCTTTACTTCCCCCCTCCTCACCGTCCAAGGGCCCAAACACTCCTTTCAAGTGAAGCAGCGCTTCACTTGTACTTCCCTCAATTTGGTCTACTGCTTTCGCTGCTCCCAATGCGGTCTCCTCCACATTGGAGAGACCAAACGCAGACTGGGTGACCGCTTTGCGGAACACCTTCGGTCTGTCCGCAAGCATGACCCAGACCTCCCTGTCGCTTGCCATTTCAACACACCATCCTGCTCTCATGCCCACATGTCTGTCCTTGGCCTGCTGCAACGTTCCAGTGAAGCTCAACACAAACTGGAGGAACAGCACCTCATCTTCCGATTAGGCACTTTACAGCCTTCCGGACTTAACATTGAGTTCAACAACTTCAGGTCATGAACTCTCTCCTCCATCCTCACTGCTTTTTGATCCCTTTTTTTCAAATATTTATTTTTTAATTTTTACATATATATTTTTTCCCACCTATTTTTTAAAATTATTTTTAAAATTTATTTCCACTCATTGTTTTATCCCCACCTTTTAGCCTATTTCGATCTTTTTTCCCACATCATCCCCTCCCCCCAACTAGGGCCATCTGTCACTTGCTCATTCTGCTTTCTACTCTTGTCACCACTAGCACCTCCTTTAGCCAGCATCACCACCATGAACACCCCTTCGAGCTTTCGTTTATGATAAAAGCAAAATACTGCGGATGCTGGAAATCTGAAACAAAAACAAAAACAAAAATTGCTGGAAAAACTCAGCAGGTCTGACAGCATCTGTGGAGAAGAATACAGAGTTAACGTTTCGAGTCCGTATGACTCTTCTTCAGAAGTAAAGAGAAATAGAAATGACATCTTTAGCAATCTCTCCTTTGCCTCCACTTATCACTGGCCCTCTATCCAGCTTCACCCGTCCCACCCCCTTAAACAGTATATATTTCACCTCATTTCTACTTCTCTTTAGCTCTGAAGAAGTCATACGGACTCGAAGAGTTTACTCTGTCTTTCTCTCCACAGATGCTGCCAGACCTGCTGAGTTTTTCCAGCAATTTTTGTTTAATAAGACAGAATAACCTCCGCTGCTGCTCTATTTCCGCAAACTGCCCCCAAGGCTTTGTTCCTGCGGGGATCGGAGCTGCAGCAGCTGCTGCCCCGGAAGTGGTTCCTCGACCTCTGTCCTTAGTAACCGCCCACAATGCATCGCTCCTTCCTTTCCGACATTTACCCGGCAAGGTGAGTAGGGGTCTGTAATCTGTGTCAAAACAACCCGAATCCATCCTGCTGTCTTATAGCTCTCAGATCGGGGTAATGTGAGGGGAGCGGATCCATACAGAGAGAGCAACTTTCTCCCGAGCCTATTTCTTCTCCCTGACCTGTCGGAGGATTTAATTCTGATTAAATGTTTGAGGGTAGGCCTGAGGCCCTGGGCTTAATGCCGGCTTCGTTGGCGCCGGTGTGGGCACCGCTGATATATTTTGCTGGGTGGCGGATAGGGACCAGCCCCCGGCTCGGATTGTCTGGAAGAATGTACCTCGGTTTCTGCGGTGTAAGCTCAGCACCCCACAGAGGCCTAGAGCTCGGCAAACGACTCACTGCTATACTCGGTGGAGTTTAATCCGCTCCTGCTGGATGTGAGTATTTTGTGAACGTACTCGTTTCACCAGATCTAACGGGGTTCGAATTGTTTCCACCTTCACAGATGGCTCCTGCTAAGAAAGGTGGAGAGAAAAAGAAGGGCCGTTCTGCCATCAACGAGGTGGTTACCAGGGAATATACAATAAATGTGCACAAGCGTATCCATGGCGTGTAAGTAAAGAGAGATTTGTTTCGAAAATGTACCTTTTGTGCCTGCAAGCTTCTATAAGGACATCTATTTTCAAGAGTCTGCAATGTCCAGGTTTCTGTGCTACCCAAAATAAAAGGGAAATAAAACGGATGCTGGAGATCTGAAATAAAAGCAGAAAAGAACTGAGTCAAATTGGACTAGAAAGGTTAACTCTGTTTATCTCTCCACGGATCCTGCCAGACCTGCTAAGTTTTTTCCAGCACTTTGTTTTTATTTCTGCATTACCCAAGGTAGTTTCGTGCTGATGAAGTGTGATTTCTATAGAATCATAAGAGTGAATACAGCACAGAAAGGAGAGTAAACATAAATGCTGGCAATAAACACGTCTGGCAGCAACTCTGGAGAGAGGATTTTTCTGCTCACAGATACTGCCAGACCTGTGTATTTCCAGCATTCTGTGTTTATTTAAGATTTCCAGTATTTGTAGTACTTTGCTTTTGTACAGAAAGATGGAAGCTATTTGGCCTGTCATGTCTATGCGGCTCTCTACAGAGCATCTCTACTAGACTCACTCCCCTGCCTTTTCCCATATCTGTAAAATCTTTCCCTTTAGGTGCTTATCCAATTTCATTTTGAAAGCCCTCCCCCCATGCACGTTTAATCCACCACCGCCACACTGTCAGGTAGTGCATTCTAGATCCTAACCACTTGCTGCATAAAAAAGATTTTCCTCATGTTGCCATTGCTTTTGCCAGTCACCTTAAATCAGTGTCCTCTTGTTATAAGTGACCAAACCTTAACCCAGTCATGATCATATTGAATGGCGGAGCAGGCTCAAAGGGCTGAATGACCTACCTCTGCTTCTATTTTTCTATGTTTCTACATGCCCCCAAAAGCCCTTAATATCAGACGAGTAGCAGATAGTGGTGCAGGGAAGTCATGGATTTCTGAACGATACGTCCTGGCTACTTCGTAAATATTAGTGCTTCCAGTTGAAGTTCTAGTTAGTTGTAGCGTATGTGTAACCAAACTACTAGTATTCATGTAACATCTTTAACATTCTCTTAGCAAAGTCACAAATGGCATCCCATGGGACTGACAAAGGTAATCTATCCCTCAACCTGTCAGCAGCCTCTGAAATGGTTGGCCACACCATCCTCCTTCCAATGCATCTCCAATGTCATCCAGCTGGGCGTGACTGCAATTGCAGGGTCCAAACTTATTTATCTAATTGTAGCTGGAGAATTACCTGCAATAACTTTCCTTGCCACTTCCACACCATTACCTCTGGTGTCCCGCATCCTCGACTTGCTCCTATTTTTCATCTACATGCAATTCCTCAGCAAGAACATTTGAAAACTCATCAGTTTCCAGAAATACACGACATTGTTAGATTGCTTGTCTGACATCCATCATTAGATGAGCAGACGTTTCCTCCAGTGAAATATTGGGGAAAAAATGTCAGTGGCCACTGACTGCATCCCTTTCTGCCAACTGACTGAGCCTGACCCTGACTGTTTGCACCCTTGGTGTCATATTTGACCCTGTGATGAGCTTCCAACCACACATCCATGCCATTACTAAGATAGCCTATTTCCACCTTAGTAACATTGTCCGACTCTGCCCTCCCCTCTGCTTGTCTGTTGAAACCCTTATCCATGTCTTTGTTACTGCTAGGTTACTTCAACACATTCCCACATTCTACCCTCTGTAAACTTGGTTATCCAAAACTCTGCTGCTCATGCCCTAATTTGCAGCAACTCCTAGTCATCCATCACCCTGAGCTCACTGACCTACATTGGCACTTGATTAATTTTTTGGAAATTCTTGTCTTTGTTATCAAATCCCTCCATGGCCTCACCCCTCCCTCTGCCTGCAATCTCCTCCAGACCCCCCTAACCTTCTGCACTGTTCTAACCTGGCCTCTTCAGCCTCCCCGATTTTATTTCACTCCACCATTGGCGGCCAAGCCTTCAGCTCTCGTATCCCTTTAGCTCTGGAAATCATGCCCCAAACCTCTCTACCTCACTTTTTTTTCTTTAACGCAGCCCCTAAAATCCAACTCTTTAACCAAGCTTTTGGTCATCTACCCAAATATCCGATGTCGCTCAGTCATATTTTGTTTTCTAATGGTCCTGTGAAATGCTTCTGCAACGTTTTCTTAAAGGTGCTATATAAATATAATTTGTAGCAAAATGTCATCACAAACAAATATTGGCACAGAGTCAAAGTGGGAAATATTAAGACAGATGATTAAAAGCTTGTTCAAAAAAATGGGTTTAAAGAAGCAGAAAGAAGGGGAGAGGTTTGAGGAGGCAACCTTAGGGCTTTGATGGTTAAAGACAGTCGCCAATTGTGGGACAAAGGAAGTGGAAGATGTACAATAGCACAGAATTTGAGGGATACAAAGTTCTCAAGGTGGTTGTAGAAGATTAGATTCAGAGAGGGGTAAGACTGTTCATGCATGAAATCAAGGTTATGAAACAAGCTGGTTCAGCCTGAAACCACATAAGTGGAATCAAGGGAACACAGTTCATAGCAGGTGATGAAGAAAGTGGCTTCAGTTGTCCTAGCGTTCAGTCAGTTGTTTTTCCGCTGCTACCATTAACAGCAGCAGTACATATTGAAACGGGGAGCTGGGATTGTTGAATCTTGATTCCAGAGAGTGATTATACCATTAAGATTAATTGTGCTGCCCCCACTGGTTCTCTGTTGGGATCAGCTAATTTAATATTAATAATTGAACCTGGAATCGACTGGTCCCACCTGCACAGTCTAATTACCAAAAGAACCATTGTAGACTTAATTTTATTTTATCTTTTGCATAAGAGTTAGCGTATCTGCTAATCTTGTGCCTGTTATTGTGTTTAATCTACAATGTTTGTCTCAGAAGTTCTTCATAAAAGAACGTGGACAACAAAGAGGTTTCTCTGAATAAATTGTTTTAAAGTGCAGAAATTACTTTCGGGGTCGCATTTTTCTTTTGTAACCCTAACTTGATGTGGTTGTGATGTGTGTTTTAGGCTTTAACATATCAAGAATGGTCAGCATTGTAGACACTGATTGACAAAATAGTAACTTGGAATTCTTTTTAAGGGGTTTTAAGAGACGCGCTCCTCGTGCCATTAAGGAGATCCGTAAATTTGCCGTGAAGGAGATGGGTACTCCAGATGTCCGCATTGATACTCGTTTGAACAAGGCTGTTTGGGCTAAAGGTGTAAGGTATGTAACTGGCAGCAAATAATTTCAAAGGTCAACATTCCATCATTTGGAGCTAGCTCAATTGTTCTTTAGTGGTGTCTCAAGACAGCTGGTGTGTGCAAAACCAGTTACTTGTGCTTCCAAACTTCAGATGGTTTCATGAAAACCAGTTCTGGCAATATTTCCTGTTCCTGCTGTACAGTCAAATGACATTCATGAAAGATTGATTTTATCGTGTGAAAAAGCTTGGAAGAAAATCAGGATTTTTCATTTCCTGTGTTACCAATTGTTTTTGCTTGTCTCGATCCTTCTATCAAAGGTGAAAATCAGACTGAATATTTTAAGGCATACTGAAGTCTCTTTCTAAAACTGATAGTGCTTGTTAGACTAATTGTTATTCTCTGCAGTTCTTTCTCTTTCTATGCAGAGGCTTACATTTAAAATTGGGTTTGACTGGATATTGGACTATGGAAATCTCTGTCCATTAGTACCTCAGTATAACATCTAATTCTTTTTGTGTCCCAAACTACTTCCAGGGTCAAATTCAAGAGATCTTGGACCTTGTTGTAGTTGGCTGTTGATGTATATTTTCGCTCATCTGATTATTAAGGGCTTTTGGAAGCATGTAGAAACATAGTAAAATAGAAGCGGGCTAGGTCATTTGGCCCTTTGAGCCTGCTTCACCATTCAATATGATCATGACTGATCCTCTATCTCAACGCCATTTCCCTGCTTTCTCTCCATACCCCTTGATGTCCCTAATAACCAAAACAATTATCCATTTCTTTCTTGAATATACTCAGTGATCCAGCCTCCACATTTCAATATGATCATGACTGATCCTCTATCTCAATGCCATACTCCTACTCTCTCCCCATACTCCTTGATGCCCTTAGAGTCTAGAAATCTACCT
Organism: Cetorhinus maximus; assembly: GCF_964194155.1. Taxonomy (NCBI): domain Eukaryota; kingdom Metazoa; phylum Chordata; class Chondrichthyes; order Lamniformes; family Cetorhinidae; genus Cetorhinus; species Cetorhinus maximus. The sequence continues at coordinate 65,552,612 of NC_135885.1, read as the reverse complement.
ATTTCCTTAAATATATTCAGTGACTTGGCCTCCACAGCCCTCTGTGGTAGAGAATTCCACAAGTTCACTGCCCTCTGAATGAAGAAATTTCTTCTCATCTCAGTCCTAAATGGCCTACCCCGTATCCTGAAATTGTGACCCCTTGATCTAGACCACCAGCCAGAGGAAACATCATCCCCGCATCCAGTCTGTCCAGCCCTGTCAGAATTTTATACATTTCAATGAGATCCCCTCTCATTTTTCTAAATTCCAATGAATACAGCCCTGGTCAGCCCAATCTCTCCTCATATGACAATCCTGCCAACCCAGGAATCAGTCTGGTGAACCTTTGCTGCACTCCCTCTTTGGCAAGTATATCCTTTCTTAAATAAGGAGACCAAAACTGCACACACTAATCTAGGTGTTGCCTCACCAAGGCATGCTTGCTCCTGTACACAAGTCCTCTTGCAGTGAAAGCCAACATACCATTTGCCTTCTTAACTGCTTGCTGCACCTGCATGCTTGCTTTCAGTGATTGGTGTACTAGGACATCCAGGTCCCTTTGTATATATCAACATTTCCCAATCTATCACCATTTAAATAATACTCTGCCATCCTGTTTTCCTACCAAGGTGTATAACTTAATGCCATTAGGATATTCTAGTGTAAAAGTAGCTGTAAATTCTTAGCTTTCAGTTACCTTGGGTAAAAGTTTGGTGTAAATGGTCATGCCCTGGTCACATCAGTTTTCACTTTTTATGAAAGTTTTGGCTTTTAATTATTGTGCTGATCAAAATGTTTAATGAGATTTGCACTGGCAAAAGATTGTAATTCCTCTCAAAGCTGGTTTATCAATAATTCTCCAGTGCAATAACCCATTGGTTTTTTTTTGTATATTAAAAAAAAATGGTTCCAGTTTTCACTAGATCACTGACCTGTGAACATACCTCTACAGAGATTGCTTCGTAGATAAACAGAAAATAGGAACAGGAGTAGGCCATTCGGCCCTTCGAGCCTGCTCCGCCATTCATTATGATCATGGCTGATCATCCAACTTAATAGCCTGCGCCCGCATTCTCCCCATATCCCTTGATCCCCTTCGCCCCAAGAGCTATATCTAACTTCTTGAAAACATACAATGTTTTGGCCTCAACTACTTTCTTAGCGAATTCCAAAGGCTCACCACTCTCTGGGTGAAGAAATTTCTCCTCATCTCAGTGCTAAATGGTCTACCCTGTATCCTCAGATTGTGACCCTTGGTTCTGGACTCCCCCACCATCGGGAACATCCTTCCTGCATCTACCCTGTCTAGTCCTGTTAGAATTTTATAGGTTTCTATGAGACCCCCCCTCATTCTTCTGAACTCCAGCGAATATAATCCTAACCAACTCAATCTCTCCTCCTATGTCAGTCCCGCCATCCCAGGAATCAGTCGGGTAAACTTTCGCTGCACTCCCTCTATAGCAAGAACATCCTTCCTCAGATAAGGAGATCAAAACTGCACACAATATTCTAAGTGTGGCCTCACCAAGGCCCTGTATAATTGCAGCAAGACATCCCTGCTCCTGTACTCGAATCCTTTCGCTATGAAGGCCAACATACCATTTGCTGCCTTTACCGCCTGCTGCACCTGCATGCTTACCTTCAGCGATTGGTGTATGAGGATACCCAGGTCTCGTTGCACATTCCTCTCTCTCAATTTATAGCCATTCAGATAATCTGCCTTCCTGTTTTTGCTATCAAAGTGGATAACCTCACATTTATCCACATTATACTGCATCTGCCATGCATTTGCCCACTCACTCAGCTTGTCCAAATCACACTGAAGCATCTCTGCATCCTCCTCACAGCTCATCCTCCCACCCAGCTTTGTGTCATCTGCAAATTTGGAGATATTACATTTAGTTCCCTCATCTAAATCATTAATATAGATTGTGAATAGCTGGGGTCGCAGCATCAATCCCTGCGGTACCCCACTAGTCACTGCCTGCCATTCAGAAAAAGACCCGTTTATTCCTACTCTTTGTTTCCTGTCTGCCGACCAGTTTTCTATCCATCTCAAAACACTACCCCCAATCCCATGCGCTTTAATTTTACACGCTAATCTCTTATGTGGGACTTTGTTGAAATCCTTCTGAAAGTCCAAATAAACCACATCCACTGGCTCCCCCATAACAACTCTGCTTGAAAAATTCCATTAGATTTGTCAAGCATGATTTCCCTTTCCTAAATCCATGCTAACTCTGTCCGGTTCTGCCACTGTTTTCCATGTGCCCAGCTATTAAATCTTTTATAATGGACTCTAGAATTTTCCCCACTACCGACGTCAGGCTGACTGGTCTATAATTCCCTGTTTTCTCTCTACCTCCCTTTTTAAATAGTGGGGTTACATTAGCTACCCTCCAATCTGTAGGAACTGTTCCAGAGTCTATAGAATCTCAGAAGATGACCACCATTGCATCCACTATTTCTAGGGCCACTTCCTTAAGTGTAGATCATCAGGCCCTGGGGATTTATCGGCCTTCAATCCCATCAATTTCTCCAATACCATTTCCCTACTAATACTGATTTCTTTCAGTTCCTCACTCTCACTAAACCCTGTGTTCCCCAACATTTCTGGTATGTTATTTGTGTCCTCCTTTGTGAAGACAGAACCAAAGTATGCATTTAGTTGGTCAGCCATTTCTTTGTCCCCCATTATAAATTCCCCTGTTTCTGACTGTAAGGGACCTACATTTGTCTTCACCAATCTTTTTCCCTTCACATACCTACCGAAAATTTTACAGTCAGTTTTTATGTTCCCTGCAAGCTTACTCTCGTACTCTATTTTCCCCATCTTAATCAATCCCTTGGTCTTCCTTTGCTGAATTCTAAAGTGGTCCTACTCCTCAGGTCTGTTGTTTATTCTGGCCAATTTGTATGCCTCTTCCTTGGACCTAATACTATCTCTAATTTCCCTTGTAAGCCATGGTTTGGCCACCTTTCCTATTTTATTTTTGCGCCAGACAGGAATAAACAGTTGTTGCAACTCACCCATGCGCTCTTTGTACGTTTGCCTTTGCCTATCCACCGTCATCCCTTTAAGTAACGTTTCCCAATCCATCATAGCCAACTCGCGTCTCATACCATCGTAGTTTCCTTTATTAAGGTTCAGGACTCTAGTCTCAGAATCAACTACATCACTCTCCATCTTGATGGAGAATTCTATCATATTATGGCCGCTCATCCATAAGGAGTTTTACACAACTAGATTGTCAATTATTCCTTTCTCATTACACAATACCCAGCCTAGGATGGCCTGTCCTCTAGTTGGTTCCTCAACGCATTGGTCCAGAAAACCATCCCGTATACACTCCAGGAATTCCTCCTCTATGGTATTGTTACTAATTTGATTTGCTCAATCTATATACAGATTAAAGCTAAATAAGGTTGCAAGTCCTTGGTGGTGATTTTTTCTTTCATTACAATTACCACTTCTGCATCTCGGAGGCATTATTTGGACCCATGTGTATTCATCATAGAGCTGGTTGGTTGGTTAATCATTTTAATGTATGGACAAACTACTGTTGGTGTAGACTCCCAAGTTGAACAAATCTAGTACTGTAGGTATTCTACAGTCATACAGGTTCTACATTGATCGTCATATAATGTAACAGTTCCTTTTTATTTGGAAAAGTTTTTGCCTTCCATTTTTGTTGTTGTCACATTGGCAGCGATTGTCCTAATGATAAAACACAGTCAAACACACATATGAATTAGGAACAGGAGTAGGCCACTCGGCCGCTCGAGCCTGCTCTGCCACTCAATAAGATCATGGCTGATTTGATTGTAACCTCAACTCCACGTTCCTGTCTACCTCCCTGATAACCTTTCACCCCCTTGTTAATCAAGAATCTGATAGCTCTGCCTTAAAACTATTCAAAGACTCTGGTTCCACTGACTTTTGAGGAAGAGAGTCCCAAAGACACTCAACCCTCTGAGTGAAAAATTTCTCCTCATCCCTGTCTTAAATGAGCGACCCCTTATTTTTAAACAGTGACCCCTTAGTTCTTGATTTTCCCACAAGAGGAAACATCCTTTCCACACACATCCTGTCAAGACCCTTCAGGATCTTAAAGATTTCAATTAATTCGCCTCTTACTCTTCTAAATTCCAGTGTATACAAGCTTAACCTGTCCAGCCTGTCCTCATAAGATAACCCGCTCATTCGTGGTATTGGTCTATTAAACCTTTTCTGAACTACTTCTAACACATTTACATCTTTCTTCCTTTAAATAAAGAGTCCAACTCCAGATGTGGTCTCACTAATGCCCTGTACAACTGAAACATAACCTCCCTACTTTTGTAATCAATTCCCCTCAATAAATGATAACATTCTATTAGCTTTCCTAATTACTTGCTGTACCTTTTGTGATTCATGCACAAGGACACCCAGATCCCTGTGAATCTCAAAGCTCTGCAATCTCTCACCATTTAGATAATAAGCTTTTTTATTCTTCCTGCCAAAATGAACAATTTCACATTTGCCCACATTATACTCCATTTGCCAGATCATTGTCCACTCACTTAACCTATCTATGTAACTTTGTGGCCTCCTTATGTCCTCTTCACAGTTTACTTTCCTACCTATCTTTGTGTCGTCAGCAAATTTAGCCACCATTCCTTCGGTCCCTTCATCCAAGTCCACTGTGCCATCTTTGAAGAAGCCATCTTGTTTAATCCCACTTCCCTGCTTTTTTTCCCCATAGCACAAAAAAACTTTGCCCATCTAGTATTTATTCAGCTCCCTTTTGAAAGTTACAAGTGGCAGGTAGCCAATTAAGGCCCAAGGCCAACTGGAATTTGCCAGTTGCAGTTTCCCCTGCTGCACAACTGAATCCCAGCCTATGCATCTAAGTGGCCTCCTGGTGACAAATCCAAAGGTGCCAGCACTCCCAACTTTCTTTTTTAGACACCGCCCCCCCCCCCAAACCTCAAATAGCAGTCTGACATCTGTGGTCTGTATAAATTAAGCTTCATTTAAGTCTTTTTCAGAAGACATATACCCTGAGGCACACTCTGTCTTACCTTCATCTGCAGTTCCCACCCCTGCTGCTAGGACAGCCAATATTTCAGGGCTGGAGGGACTTTTATTGGCCCTTGATCCTTATGAGTGCCTACCCACAGCCACTTATTGGCCAGCAACTCAAAAATTGCCTCAGGCACCAATGCAATGCGAGTGCAGGACAATTTCCAAAACCTTCTGTCTACACTCACTTCTTGCATCTTGCTACCATTTCTCTGCTTAGTTTTGCATCTTTTGTCTACCCCCTTTACTTACACAATGTGCTTATGACTCTCTAATTACCTGCTTTCTGAAGTGGACATTAAGCACCCCATGGCATTTGTCCAGAAATGAACTGTGGGTTTTAACCCCAGTGTGTTTGACAATATTTACCCCTCATCCTTCAGTATCACTTACAAACAGATGATTTGGTTATTGTCTAATGGCCATTTGTGAGAGCTTGCTGTATGCAGATTGGCTACCATGTTTCCCACAACAGTGACGACACTGAGTGATTTGGGGCATCCTGGGATTGTGAATGGCACTGTAAATGCACCTTTTTTTACACATGAGCACTGTATTGTTTAGAATATCTCACAAAATTGAAAATATAAATATTGACGTCACTGAGATTGGGCATGGCTTATGAAAGTCTCCTCACACATACTCTTCCAGTAAGCCATTGCGTGGAGGGCTCACAATGTATAATTTAACCATTCCCACCTGACTGGTTTTGCCGGAGACTGGAGAACAGAAGCAGGCTACTCGCTCCAAGCAGTCCATGTCAATATTCATCCTGCACTCAAGCCTCCACCCCTCTTTCCTCAACTAACTCTTTTCAGCTTAAACTCTATCCCCTTTTCCCTCAAATGCATCTACATTCACTTCAGCCACTCTCTGGGTAAAAAAAACAAGTTTCTTCAGGATTCCCTATTTGATTTCTTGGTGACTATCTTCTGTTGACTGCCTCCAGTTAGCTCTTCCCCCACAAGTGGAAGTACTGTTTGCTCTATTTGGCCACCACTCAACCTTCTCTTTCAAGAGAGATCCAGCCTTATCATTCTCTCCTGGAAGGTATACCTCTGAATTCCTGATATCATCCTTGTAAATCTGTTTTGTGCCCTCTCTAATGCTCCTATATCCATTTTATAAGATGCTAACCAGAAGTGATGTGCGGTAGTCCAAGTGTGGTCTAACCATTGTTCGATACAAGTTTAGCATAACTTCCCTACTTCTCAATTTTTATCCTTCTAGAAATAAACTCTAATGTTTGGTTTGCTTTTTTATGGCTTTGTTAAGCTGTGTTACTTTGTGTATTTGTGCTCTCAGATCTCTGATCCTCTGCCCCATTTAGTTTCTTATTTTCTAAGCAATATGCAACCTTATTTCTCTTGCCAAAATGTAATACCTCACATTCATCAGCCAATTATGCGCTAACTACAAATTTATTGCATTGTATTTATTATCCTTATATCCCCAAAGTCTGGATCATTAATATAAATTTTCCAGAACCATGGTCCCAGCGCTGATGCTTGTGGGACACCAGTTTCCATCTTCTGCCAATATGAAAACTGCCCTTTACACCTGGTCTCTGCCTTCTCTCTTGAAGCCAGCTATTTAAGGATGACAGGATTTAACTTTTTTCAGATTAGGGATTGTGAACTCCTAGTGAACATGTAGACATTTATATCAAACCAAAAACTGAGTTTCCATAAATATTGTTGCTTTTAATGCAAATGTAGTTTTACATTGTATAGCGCATCAAATTTTGTCTTGGTGATGGATAATTGTAATGAAATAGTTGTAGCTCTGATATTCTACACTTGGATGTCTTTGGAATTCTGTAGTTTAATATTTTCACCCACTTGAAGTCATAAGCATGATTTTTGACAATGTGCTGCTTTTATTAAATCCTTAATATTTGTACCTCCAGTAAATCTGCAGTACGTGATAATTCAAATAGGCTTATGAAGCTCGTTAAAACATTTTTCATTGCAAAGCAGTTGCAGATTTCTATTTTTATAGGAGAGATTAACCTCTGCACTAGATGATTTTACATATGGCCCTGGCATTAGTACTTCATTCATAGCTCTGATTTCAATGTGGACAGTAAAACACTGCTTAGATCAATGGGATATGACACAAAGTGGCCCTCAGACTGGACACAACTTGGTCTACAAATCCTTTTTTGACTTCCTCCGCTATCGAAAACAAACAAAACTCAACCACAGTTGTTACATGATCATATGGTATATTCACTGAGAATTTAAGATTGTTACTCGTTTGAAGCTCTTGCATTAGCTTAAAGAAAAATCTGTTTTCAAATTTCTACTCGCCACTTCTGAAGCCTAATATGGAGTACAGACTTACAAGATCTTAAGTGTACCAATCCACAGGTTGAATACTGGTTTCCATTACATATTTACACAAATATACATATTTTTCCAGGAATGTTCCATATCGCATTCGTGTGCGTTTATCCAGAAAACGCAATGAGGATGAGGACTCTCCTAATAAACTCTACACATTGGTAACTTATGTTCCTGTCACATCCTACAAAGGTGAGTTGGCATGATGTTTAAAAACCTCAGACAAGGGGGGAAAGGGGTAAAGGCATTTGCTTAATTTCTTATTGCTCAAATTGAAGTGTGGAAGAGCTTGTGTGCTTATCCTGTTACCTTCCAGTTTTGGTGTGGAGTGGGTTATTTCATGGGTCATTTGTAGACTTGTGTTCTGTATATAAGATACAGACCTTCACCTGCAACCTTGATTTGGGATACTTTATCAGATACCTACCATCAGATAATTTGAGAGCAGTAAATGGCATATCAAAATAGTAATCAGCTTAGGTAAAGCTTGTGATAAAATTTATTTGTGATATTTTGTGCTTTAAGGACCCCAAACCCCACTAAAATCAAAGTATTTGAGATTGGTTTCTACCATTCAAGTTAGATAAATCTGCTGTGTTGCACAAACATAGAAATACTGTTTAATGGTGCTAACTTTCATGTCTGCTCTAGGTAATCAATCTTAGACTTCCTGTGGGTTGAGAATGTCACAAGGCGTTGGTTAAAGTCAGTCTTAATAGTTAAAATGTTAGGCCAACTGCACCTCACGCACTGCAAACCTTCAACTAGGCCCACATAGCACTGCCTCAGGATTGCATCCCTTGTCTGAAAGTTTGAAACCCTAGAGTTAGCATCTCCTCCAACCACAATAAACACTCAAAAATTAAAATTTCTAGAGATGATGCTCAGAATATGACTGCAAGAAACTACTAGATGATTTTGATTTTCATTTGTGAGGCACTCATTAGTGGTGGGAATAAAAAAAGAACACATTAAATGGATGGAACTCTGCAAGTTATGTCATCTGTGCTGAGTAAACTAAATGTCAAACTGGAGCAGGCAGTAAGAATGATCAGATGATTCAATTTCAAAAGGAAATTGGATAAACATCTGAAGGGAAAAAGTGGGACTCGGTAAATTATTCTTAGAGCTGGCATGGACTTGATGGGCCAAATGGCCTCCCATGCTGTAACAATTCTGATTTCCTATTGACCTAATCACTTGATGGAATTAGAAAGCCAGGCTTACTGGACAAGCAGGAAAACCATTAGATAAGCTATTCCACAATAGTAGCTTATTAAACAGCTTGGTTTAACTGTTAATCTGGATGTCTATCTAAACTGTATCTTTTTTTTTACAGGTCTGCAGACAGTTAACGTTGATGAAAACTAAATTGTAAATGTTCTGTTAAAAAAAACTAGAAGCTATTCGCAGTTCATTTTTGAAAACTCTACAGATTCCAAAACTGAAATAAAGTAATGCACAAAGTACACAAAAATGAATTTATTCAAAATTGCACATACAATCTGTAAACTTGACATTGTACCCAAACACATTTTTAGGACAGCACAGGCTTTTATTTACAGTGGAACTTGAAGGTTTCAACTGCCAGCGCTGAAACACAATTCAGAAGGCTAGTAGATTGTCAGACTAATTCTCTGTTGATACTGATTTGCTTTAGCATGGAGGAGTTTATTTTCTACAGCTACTGATCTTTCAAAAAAGCTCACCAAGCATTGCTCAGTCAGCAGGGAAGCCAAAATTTGCTCAAAAGATACACTCCAGTCATCCTCTCCGGGCTGTGTTGTTGGATGGTTATTCTTTGGGCCTATATCCACTGCTTCGAACACAGCGTCATCTGTAGGTGTCAACACCTCAGTTTCTTTAGAACTTGTACTCGGCAGTTCAGACATGCTTCCTGAATTACGTATTCTTTGTCCTGCTTCCCCAATTTGAAGTAGAAGAGTAGTGACCGTAGCAATAGCTTGGTAAAGATGGTTCTCCTCAGGGTCTTCTCGAAACATACTGTATAACGTCTTGCAAAACTGGATGAACTCTCTCTGAATGAGATTAGATTTAGTTTTAAGAAATAGACTTCATAAAGTATGCCACCAAATCCGTACAGCTCAACAGATGGAGTACATAATCCTTATTCGCCTTTATGGATTAGAGCTAGTCTTAATCTCAAAAACACTAAACTACAATTTATGATGGAAAGAGAAAGTTAAGTTTAACTTTCACAAGTTTTTGGTTCTAAAGATAGGACCATTCATTTACTTAGGACCATTCATTTACTAACTATACTAATTGAAGCCCAGTTTGAGAATTTTACACAAATGGTGTATGCAGTGAATGCACCTGGTCAGGCAATTGCAATTACTTGAAATTAGCATCTTTCCAGAAATCTTTAATTTATAATCTCTGATGTAAACAATGAAGCAATTTTTTTAAAAATTCACTCATGGGACGTGGGTGTCCCTAGCTGGGCCAGCATTTATTGCCCATCTCTAATTGCCCTTGAAGGTGGTGGTGAGCTGCCTTTTTGAACCGCTGCAGGCCATGTGTAGATACACTCAGTGCTGTTAGGGAGGGAGTTCCATTATTTTGGCTTAACGACAGTGAAGGAACAGCGATATATTTCCAAGTCAGGATGGTGTGTGACTTGGATGGGACTCCCATCTATCTGCTGCCCTTGGTCCTTTTAGATGGTAGCAGTTGTGGGTTTGGAAGGTGCTGTCGAAGGACCCTTGGTGAGTCCTGCAGTGCATCTTGTAGATGGTACACACTGCTGCTACTGTGCTTTGGTGGTGGAAGGACTGAATGTTTGTGGATGGGATGCTAATCAAGTGGGCTGCTTTGTCCTGGAATTGTTATTGTTTACATCTATAAATGTTAAATCTTGTCTAATCTCATCCAGGCAGGAGCTGAACAACATTGGGTGCAAGTCTCTGTGAAGTTTCCTGTAAGCACAGTAGTGTAGACAGGAGCAGTAAGTTGCAAAGGAACATTGATCAATTTGCTTAGGTTCATCTGCCACAGTACCATCAGAGTATTTTCTAAGTGATGGAAAGCAAAGATTTAGGTGGTCCTAAACTAGTGGATAGATTTTTAAAAAGTCAAAAAAACTAATGGAGCGTTGGGTTGAAATACTAATTGGTGGAAGTTATGCTGTAGTTGTATAAAGCTTTGACTAGATTGCATGTGAAGTACTGAAGTTCTTGGTACTGAAACTTGGAAATGATATATTATCCATGGAATGGGTGCACTGCAGATTCAACTAAATATAAGGAATAATCGCATAACATTACTTTTATTCCTTTTGAGAGACTTCTACTCGCAGGATTTTTGAATGCTTAATGACTTTTCCATTTTTTTTTCATTCAGTAGGAATCTTTGGTTACTTCCATAACTCCCCTTCCTTCCCTAATTCGAAGTATTTCTTCTGGCACTGCCTAAACTCAGTTTACAACTCACCCTGTGAAAATATTTACTCTAGGAAATTAATGAAATGTATTATGAGGAGATTTGAAGCAAGCCATGAAAGGCATACCTGATTCATCAGTGAAAGATCTTTTGTGGCTTCCTTTTTTCTTTTAACCAAATCTTCAAGCATTTTTTTCAATTGGTGTTGGTAATCAGTTGCTCCACCTTTTAAGGATAAAGCTTGCTTAATTAGTCAACAGGTAGATTAAATAAATGCATGTAAAATGTTGGGATCATTCCTCCTCTGTAGTTAACAGCCCTCACCACTTTCATGTAGATGCTTATTTCAAGATTGTCCTAAAACCAAGACTTAAAACTCTAGACCTGGTTATTCACATGATACAAAATTATTGTGGGAGACACACAGACACCCTACAAGTTAGCAATAAAAAATCTCCGTAAGCAGACACTTATCTGAATTTAGGATTAGAGTGCAAACACGCAACTTCAATAACACAAAATACTAATTCGAACAGTAACAACCACTCCACCTCTATGTTAAATGCTCTGTACCTTGGCAAAACCATCTGCTATTCCCTCACATGACGAACAAACCTTTCGCGCAATGGCTTATTAAACTCCCAGTCCCCATGCACATCTCTACGCCAACACTGTCTGAATCCTTCCGATCTGGTTCCCACTCTTTCAACGGCACAAGATTCGCAACAGAATAGCAAATGCATTCTCTAACTTTCATGGTGCATTATCCCTTCTCATCCCCATTGACCTTTTTAGTAGCTTATAACATATTTACCATACCACCTTCCTTCAAATGCCTGTTACAGAAAATGCTGGAAATACTCAGCAAGTTAGGCAGACAGAACAGTTAACTTTTCAGGTTGATGATCTTTCGTTAAGAACTGACAAAAGTTAACTTTGTTTCTCTCTCCACAAATTACGCCTGACCTGCTGAGTATTTGCAGCATTCTCTGTTCTTTTCCTTGTCCATCTCAGGCATGCAGTCACTTGGTTTCAAACTTACATATCAAATTGTAGCTAATGCATCTCTAGCACTGGTTTTTCATCCTGCAGTGTTACTTCTGGACTCCTGCCAAGATCCTCTTTGAACCCTGTTCTTCATCTACATGTTTTAGCAATGTCATAATTGTATACATTTCCACATGTATGTAATGTCCCTAACTACCTTTCTAGATTCTTCCACTGCCTCAGCTGTCATCCAGTCTTGAAGAAATCATAACCTTTCCAGAAAAACTCTCAAAAGACTGCCAGTGCCTTCAGCTCATGTCAATGACTTCCCATACCCCCATCATTGATCCTATAAACCTCCCCATCCAGTGTCACAGGCTTTATCAGAAGCCACTTAACAGCCTCCAAATGGCCTCCTTAAAGATACTGTAGTGTGATTTTGCATTTCTCTTTTTCTCTCTTGTTTTTGTGTCCTTGAGACTTTCTCTACATGACTAAAACAACTTTTACTTATGTACTACGAAAGAATAATTTAGAAAAATACGGTTTGGGATGTATTGACAAATTTCACCAGTAAATTTAAGTTAGGAAGCAATATTTTGATTTGATAACTTTGGATGACTGTTCAGATGAAACAAAGAGGGAGTAAATATGTACTTGCAATTTGATTTGAAGTAATCAGATTGTACATTGGAGACAAATGTAGTTCTCAGAGGAGATAGGTTATCTGTGTCATCGTTACTGTAGGCTAGAAAAACAAAAGCAAGAATAAATTTCAATGATCAAACAACTCCCATCACTTATATCAAATGCAATGTTGCACATCCCAGCAAATGACAATTCAGAAAGGCTTCATGAAATTCATATTTTGGTGCAATATCAGTTGTAAGACTGCATTCCCATCAGGGCAGAATTGGGCTAAGCTTAGTTTGTGGTTGAATACCTACGTTTGGATCATACCAGGAGAGGATCATGACCAATCCCAAGGAAATTATTACCTCAAATAATTTACATCCAGCAAACAAATCCACCCCCATATGTGTCATGCAGAATTACTGAAGTAACAGAAAAAATACAAACATATAAATTAGGGGCAGGCCTGCTCTGCTATTCAATAAGATCATGACTGATCTGATTGTAACAGCAATTCCACATCCCCACCTAGCCCACTGTTTATCAAGAATCTATCTAGCTCTGCCTTAAAAATATTCAGACTCCACTTCCACTGCCTTTTGAGGAAGAGAGTTCCAAAGATACTCCCACCCTCAAAAATTCTCATCTGTCTTAAATGGGTAACCCTTTATTTTTAAACAGTGACTCCTAGCTCTAGAAATATGCATGTTGCTATTTCCTAAAATGTCTCTAGATGACCTAGACATGTTACCAATAGTTTTTCTCCGGTGAATATGTCAGAGTAACCAGAGTTACGTGACCTCCTTTCATCAGACCACCTGTAAAGCAATCAGCAGGGCGAGGGAGGAAGGCATTACTGCTGTCCCACCCATCCACACCCAGTCGTCTTCTGTTTTAAGTTATGTAAACTTGAACATGTGCAACTAGATTGCAGAGATATCATTGCACCCCCTTCCCCAGATGTAAATAATAGATTTATCAAATAACTAATAAAGCACATGTTTATCAATGATTGATACTGTAGGATTTATTGTTTCTGCCAAAGTAATTCAGGAGCTGTAATACCAAGCAAAGCATTATAAGTTTTTAAAGACAGTCTTTCCTGTAGTCTTCCTATTATTGGCTTATAAAGATTATAACTTTTATTTACAAAGCGTATTTAGATGAAGCAAAATACTCCAAAGCGTTTCAAAGCCCATAAAAAAATCGATGTCAAGCTAAAGGAGGAAATGTTAGGAGTGGTGACCAAACTCTGGTTAATAAGAGTTTAAAGGGATAGGGTGAGTTTAGGGAGAGAATTCCAGAGCATAGGCCTAGGTGGCAGAAAGCATAGCTGCTAATGAGTGGGCTGGGGGTTCACAAGAGACTTGAGTCAGAAGAAGAGTTTGAAGGTCGAGAGTGATCATTGTATGACTAGTTGAAAATAGGGAGATAAGGATGTGTGAGGTGATGAAAGAATTTAAACATGACAATTTTAAATTTTGAGACAACGGACTGAGTCAATATAGGCCATCGACTTGACAAAGTGGAAAATTACCCAGGTATATCCTCTCCACAAAAAGCAGGACAAACCCATTCTGGTCAACTACTGGTCATCAGTCTACTCTTGTTCATCAGCAAAGTAAAGGAAGGTGTCAAAAATGCAATCAAGCAGCATTTCTCACCAATAACCTGCTCACCAATGCCCAGTTTGCATTCTGTTGGGGGAAAATGGCTCCAGGTTTCACTTCAGCCTTGGTTTAAACAATTCAAAAGAGCTGAGTTTCAGAAATGAGGTGAGAGTGACTTCCCTTAACATCAAGGCAGCGTTTGACAACGGTAGCAGGGAAGCCTAATAACTCATGGGAATTGGGAGAAGAGCGAGTACTCGCCACTAATTAGAAAGCTAGTGCAAAGGAAGATAGTTGTAGTTGTTGGTGGCCAAATATCACATTTCCAGGATACTACTGCAGGTGTTCCTCAGGGCAGAGTCCTAGGCCCAACCATCTTAGCTGCATCATCAATGACTTTGCCTGTATCATAATGTCATAAGTGGGAACAATCACTGACTATTGCAGTGCTGAGTTCTGCTCTGAACTCAGATACTGAATCAGTACATGCCCACATTCAGCAAGACCTGGACAACTGTCAAGCCTGGGTTGATAAGTGGCAAAAAACATTCATGTCACATAAGTGGCAAGGCAATGGCCAATTCCAACAACAGAAATCTAGGTCGTTTTGACATTCAATGGCATTGCCATCACTGAATCCCCTACCATCAACATCCTGGAGGTCACCACTGAACATATAAATACCATGAGCACTGGGCATTGTGGCAATTGACTCACATCCTAACTCCCCAGAGCCTTTCCACCATCTGCAGGGCACACGTCAGGAGTGTGATGGAATACTATCCAAGACAAGACAAAAACAGCCACCATCTTAAACATTCACTCCCTCCACCACCAGTGCATATTGATAGTACACATGCTATCTAAAAGATGTACTGCAGCAACTCGCCAAAGCTTCTTTAATAGCAGCTCACAAACCAGCGACCTCTACCAGAACAAGGGGTGCAGGCACATGCAATCACCACCTCCAAGTTCCCCTCTAAATCTCACACCATCTCGTCTTGGAAATATATTCCTCTAACGTCACTGAACCAAAATCCTAGAATTCACAATCTAACAGCATGTGGGAGCACCTTCACCACAAAAAAGGCAGGCCGTAGTGGTTCAAGAAAAGGGAAAGAAGAAAGACTTGCATTTATATAGTGCCTTTCACAACCACCAGATGTCTCAAAGCACTCTACAGTGAACTAAGTACTTTTGCAGTCTCGTCATTGTTGTAATACATGGAGTGCAGCAGTCAATTTGCACACACCAAGTTTCTATGAACAACAATGTAATAATGATCAGATAATCTTTTTGAAATGATAATTGAGGGATAAATGTTGACCCAGTGCTCTTCTTCAAAATAGTGCCATGGGATCTTTTACATTGACCTGAAGGGGCAAAGAGGACCTTGGTTTAACACCTCATCTGAAAGACAAGGAGGATGAAAAATGGCTGCTCACCACCACCTCAAAGGCATTTGGGGTTGGGCAATAAGTTTTGGCTTTGCTTACAATGCCTACCTCCCATGAATGCATAAAAAAAAGGGCAGGGATGATTGGCAAGTCAGGTAAGATACAAGCAACAAAGTTTTGGATGAGCTCAAGTTTACAGGGTGAACAATGGGTTGCAATAAGCTAATGCGATGTATTTGCAAACTAATACAAAATTGTAAGCATAAATAAGATAAAAGCCGAGGTTTCGTTAATGTAAATACAGCACAAAATCAGTATAAAATTTGAAACCTAAATGGAAACTCACTAACTGGACTGATGCAGATTTAACACCTTCAACAGAATATGCTTCTTTCTCAACTTTTATTTAAGGGTTGCTTTACCTGGTGGAATATGCAGTCTGTACAACAGTCTGAGTTTTTCACTGATGTCTCCATAGTACATTATATCTATGATATAAAAATAGAACTATTATTCAACAAAGCCCGAATTTTCTGTATACTCCATACTGCCAATGTTAAAGCAAGTTTTTTTGCAGCTTGAATACTTCGTGAATCATACAAATTACTCCAAGACTTTAAAATAAACAGAACATACATATCTACATTAATCCTGTATATAAGGGAGAAAAAAAAGTAGTTACCTAAACAACTGACAAATTCTTTGAAGTCAATTAGAGAGTCTTCATTTTCATCTAACATTCGGAATGTCCTTTGGGCTAGAATATCTGTATGTGTACCCCATGTCCAGGGGCTTAGAAGACAGAAGAGGTTGCTGAACTGGAAACTATTTATTCTGTATTGTTCCAAGTATGGGAGGCTGGGATCATGATGCAGTGCCGCTGAACCGTTTCCACCCCAGTAACAACTTAAAAGGTGTTCTCGCTAGTTGTTTAAAACAAAGGGTAAATATTAATCTTAGAATTTTATTTACTCTGTATTTAGAAGGGTTTTTTTGGAAACAGAATAAGAGACAGAGGTTAGAACACATTTTTGCAAACTCTTCAATTCGAACTAAATTTCTTTCTCTTGCCAGTTCCCATTCTGACAGTTCCACATTCATTGCCCACCCTCATAAGTGGATATTTTCCAAGTGGAACTCTCCATGATTGCTGATAATATTATTTGACTGCAATTAGCTTAAGTAAATCCAATGCATACCAACCAAGCATCCACACATATTGTCACTTGCAACAGCAGCTAGTGGAGTACAATGTCCACCATTACACTCTACCAAATTTCTGGTGACAACTTTCAATTGCATCATTACATTAGTTCCACTGTCACCCATTTAGTTATACCATCATGGGAGAAATCTAAAGGCCAAATGCAGAAAAGGGTAGTAGGAGTCTCCTGATCTTAAATATTTTCTAATTGTTAACTAAGTATCACTGGCAGAGGGCCTAGCAGCAGGGATCCTACCTACCCACTTCATCAGGGATAATATGTATGTGGAGAAAATTTTACCAATTTTTATCTTAAAGGTGCCAATCCAAGATTATGACCACTGGGGTTTGGGAAATAACTCATTAACATTCAGAATTGAAAGTCTATGGTTGAGTCACTTGAAATTACCAACACTCAAGACTCACCTTAAATAGGTCATAGAGGTCTCCTAGACCTTCACCACTAAATGAAACATCTGGTGCCACAACTCTGAGCTGCAAAATTATATAATAAAAAAAGTTAAATTAGCCCCATGATTTTCTGTTAGCTGAGAAGCTAAGCAATTTCCAAATCAATGAGAAACTTTTAGAATGTTTACAAAACGCAAAGGCTCAGGCTCTTCATCTGTTTTATTCTGTTACTTTTATTCTCTTATTTTGTTTAGGTCTATTAATCACCAATTTTGTATATCCTGTTATTAAGCTTTCCTTTGTGTGTTCCAACATCATCAGTATTTGTTTACATTATCCAGGGAGACTAGATTTATCTGGGATAGAAACAAAGTGATTAATCATGAGTGTTTGTCATATTAAAGTGTTCATATCTGAACTACAAATCTGCTTACAATATTGAAAAGTACTTTTAAATATAACAAAAATAGTTTGATTTATGAATGTGTGATCCTTCCTTCTCCAGATCCATTAATTTCTGCTTGGCCAAATTTCTACTATGAATAATTCATTTTGCTTATAAACATATTAGTAGCTTCACTGCATCCCATCAATAAAGATACTTTGTTTTTACCAGGTAGTTTGACTATTACACATTCTCATTATTGGAATCTTCAAATGGGCTGCACTAGTATCTTTAATGTTTGTCACAAGAGCAACAAGGCACTGGTTAGTGGCCATTTTCTCAAGTATCAGCAATACTGTTGGAAAGGGTATTTCAAAACAAATTATCAACTGATTATTAAAGTTTCAATATGCCACAAATATTTAAAAAGATTATATTTAGGACACTGATCAACATTAATAATTCCGTGGTCACAATCTGTTTTTGACATTTTGTTTAAAGTTCCATACCATTTATTGAACTGTACAGTTATGTATTTTACTAATAGCATTGACTTATAGATTACATTGAGTTTTCCTTGGCTATGTGATTGGTGGCAATGTCTATATAAGCACATATGAATTTAGGTGAAAAAGACCTTGTCATTAGTACATAACAATATTGTGAATTACAATGTCTATTACATTATTTCAAAATTGGGTTGAGTTTGCATCACAGAATGATGAAACTTTTAAATCTAAAAGTTAATAGCTGGGCTCTGTAGTTTTGAACGTACAAGAATGAAAGTGACAGATCTTTCTTCAGTATCATACATGGCACTACAATTAGATCATCAACTCTGTCCAAGGTACAATGTTACCATTTAAATTCAAAGTGAAATTGACAGTTTCTTCCATCCAGAAATAAAAGTATGTTGGCTGAAAAATAAACCTGCTAAAATTGTTAAATTAAAATTTTGGTTACTATCTATAATTAACCCTTGCGCGAGATGATTTTTTTGATATGACAAAAAATTTGATTACAATGTACTTTAATCAGGAACAACAAATGGGTGGACTCACAATTTAAGCATTTTTTCTTTAGGCACCATTTGAAAATAGTTGTAATTTCATCAAATAATTTCATGTATGGAAATATACACTTCTTTTTTCTTTTGTCATGGGATGTGGGCATCACTGGCAAGGCCAGCATTTGTTGCCCATTCCCAATTGCCCTTGAGAAGATGGTGGTGAGTTGTCGTCATGAACCGCTGAGTCCATCTACAGTAGATACACCTACAATGCTGTTAGGGAGTACCAGAATTTTGACTCAGCAACAGTCAAGGAGCAGTGATATACACCCAAGTCAGGATGGCATGTGGCTTGGATTGGAACTTGCAGATGGTGGCATTTCCCATGCACCTGCTGCCCTTGTCCTTCTAAGGGGTGGAGGCCGTGGATTTGAAAGGCACTGTTGAAGGAGTCTTGGCAAGTTGCAACAGTGCACCTTGTATATTTGACACACTGCCGCCACTGTGCACCAGTTCTAGAGGGAGTGAATGTTTAAAATGATGGATGGGGTACTGATCAAACAGGCTGCTTTGGATGGTATCAAGTTTCTTGAGTGTCGTCGGAGTTGCACTGATTTAGTCAAGTGGAAAGTATTCCACAACACTGCTGACTTGTGCCGTGAAGATGATGGACAGGCTCTGGGGAGTCAGGAGGTGAGTTACTTGCTGCAGAATTCCCAGTCTCTGATCTACTCTTGTAGCCACAGTATTTATATGGCTGGTCTAGTTTAGTTTCCGGTCAATGGTAACTCCCAGGATGTTGGTGGTGGGGCATTCAGTGATGGTAACGTCATTGAATGTCATGGGGTGATGGTTAGATTCTCTCTTGTTGGAGATGGTCATTGCCTGGCACTTGTGTGTTGCTTGCCATTTATGTTTTTGCCTGAATGTTGTTCAGATCTTGCAGCATATGGACTTGGACTGCTTGAGTATCTGAGGAGTCACAAACAGTACTGAACACTGCAATCAATCAAAGAACATCCCCACTTCTGACTTTATGATGGAGGGAAGGTCACTGATGAAGCAGCTGAAGATGGTTGGGCCTAGGATATTACTGAGGAACTCTTGCAGTGATGTCCTGGGGCTGAGATGATTGGCCTCCAACAATCATCTTCCTTTGTGCTAGGTATGACTCCAAAAGTGAAGATATTCCCCCGACCGCCCCCACCCCCATCCACCGTTTCCCATTGGCTTCAATTTTGCTAGGACTCCTTGATGCCACATTCCCATCAAATGTTACCTTGATGGAAAAAGCAGTCAATCTCACCTCATCTCTTGTTCATACTTGGACCAAAGCTGCAATGAGGTCAGGTGCCGAGTGGTCCTGACAGAATCCAAACTGAGCATCAGTGAGCAGGTTATTGCTATATAAGTGTCAGTTGATAGCATTCTCAATGATACCTTCCATTACTTTGCTGATGATCGCGTGTAGACGATGAGGCAGTGATTGGCTGGATTAGATTTGCCCTGCTTTTTGTAATGACTTGCATGATTAATGTATTAAATAGCTATCATCACTGGTGTGAACAAAAAAAAACCCTTTGGTTCTTTTTCTCTTTAAATCACACTAATTCGTTCTGTAAACTTACCACGTTTTGTTTAGTAGTATCCTCCAAGTTCTGCAGCACTCGTATTCTGTGTCTGCAACGCATTAGCTCGATTTGTCCTACATGAAGATCTCCAAATTTCTGAATGTGCAATAAAAACAGATTCAGAAGAACTTAACATGCAGTACAATGTAGAATCTCTTTCATGATCAATGCAAGTGGGCAGGGGGCGATAAAAAGGAAGAGAAGCTGCAGAAGTCAGACATACACTTGGTCAGCTTTCTAATTGCACTGTGCTGAAACCAAATGTCCCAGGTCCACAATTACCAGCAACCAACTGAACTACCCCATTCTACGTGATCAAGAAAGTTAATAGTCAAATTCAACTACACGGTCGGTGCTGTTTTAGTGCTAAGCTGAAGTTTTAGATACCAGCAATTTTTATTGTAGTTTGTTGAGGATTCAATAATAGTCATATAGTTAAAACAGTACAAAATGGAAAATTAATGTCAACATTTATTTTTAAAATCCTCCAAGACCCATTGTAACAAGGCATTGGTCCCAAGGCTGTAGAAAAAGCAGACATACCATTAACTAATCTGAAAATGTTGTTAACACTAGTCGTGGAAGACTATGTAACCATAAACATTTCACTAAGAAGTGGTTGCCTGATAGGCATGAACTTCCACACAAAATACTGAGAAAGGTGGAAAGAGAAAGAAATAGAATAGAAACATCATTCACCAATGTTGTCTTTCATATTATCTTAGATGCACTTAGCTACTGCTGGGAACCCAGAATTCAAAATCATTCTCCAATCCAAATTTGATCGCCACTTCCATATTTGCATAAAAATGTATTACACAAATTAAAGATGTAAACTGGTATTATAAAGAATACGTATAACAAGTGAGCCAGGACAAAACCAATCTGTGATCTAATGATAGTATTACAAATTGAATTTTGTACTAACTGCCTGCTGTAGTAGGTTCAATTTATGAACCAAAAGTATCAGCACATATTGGCTTGTATTGGTTGTATTATACTTCTACCACAGTGCATTTTAGCGAGAATCTAGCTAGGATGTTAACGTGAAACATTACTAGCCTTCAACTGGCCCGCTGTTAAAATGCAACATTTTCATGGTCTTAATAAAGTAGTACAGGTACACAAATAGAATGCAGACTCAACACATCTGGAATTAGATTCTACAATGGGTTAAGGCACAGGCCTTTCACTTCTGGAGTTTCAATTCAGATTCAGCCTGGATGAAAGTCTGAGTTGGTGCATTGGTCCATTGTGAAAAGGAACTTGAAAAATTGGAATCCAGCTCTCAGTTTCCACCAATTGTCAACCTCACTCAAAAGGCCACAGGATGGCTGATATGGGGAATAGAAAAAGGAAACATCAATGCAATAGGGAGTGTTCTTTTGAGGTTGGACCTGCAGCATGTTGTTGGGCCAGAGTACAAGGAATATTACTCTGCATTTGGATACATTATCGCTGACCAATGCGAATGCTATGGGTTGACACTGGGTGCCTGAAAGAGGAAGAGCCCTATTCTCCAGCATTAACATCCTTCACCTTGATGAGCACAAAAAAAATTAACAAACTTATTACTTAGATGAGCAGGTAGGTGATTGGTTGCTGAGTTTTAAACTAGTATAGAGGAGATGTAAATATTTTATTAAATTTACAGTGTAACAAGTTAAACTAGTTTTCTTTTCATTTATTTATGGGATGTGGGCATCGCTGGCTAGGCCAGCATTTATTGCCCATCTCTAGTTGGTCTTGAGATGGTGGTGAGCTGCCTTCTTGAACCGCTGCAGTCCATGTGGTGTAGGTACACCCAATGTGCTATTAGGAAGGGAGTTCCAGGAATTTGACCCAACGACAGTGAAGGAATGGCAATATATTTCCAAGTCAGGGCGGAGAGTGACTTGGAGGGGAACTTCCAGGTGGTGGTATTCCCACGTATCTGCTGCCCTTGTCCTTCTAGGTGGTAGTGGTAGTGCGTTTGGAAGGTGCTGTTGAAAGAGCCTTGGTGAATTCCTGCAGTGCACCTTGTAGATGGTACACACTGCTGCTACTGTTCGTTGGTGGTGGAGGGAGTGAATGTGGATGTGGTGCCAATCAAGCGGGTTGCTTTGTCCTGGATGGTGTCAAGCTTCTTGAGTGTTGTTGGAGTTGCACTCATCCAGGCAAGTGGAGAGTATTCCATCATATTCCTGACTTGTGCCTTGTAGATGTTACACAGGCTTTGGGTAGTCATGAGGTGAGTTACTCGCTGCAGGATTCCTAGCCTCTGACCTGCTCTTGTAGCCACAGTATTTATATGGCTAGTCCAGTTCAGTTTCTGGTCAAAGGTAATGCCTAGGATGTTGATAGTGGGGGATTCAGTGATGGTAATGCCATTGAATGTCAAGGGGTGATGGTTAGATTTTCTCTTGTTGGACATGGTCATTGCTGGCACTTGTGTGGCGCGAATGTTACTTGCCACTCATCAGCCCAAGGCTGGATATTGTCCAGGTCTTGCTGCATTTGGACATGGACTGCTTCAGTATCTGAGGAGTTGCGAATGGTGCTGAACATCGTGCAGTCATTAGCGAACATCCCAACTTCTGACCTTAAGATAGAAAGAAGGTCAGTGATGAAGCAGCTGAAGATGGTTGAGCTGAGGACAGTACCCTGAGGAAATGAGATAATTGACCGCCAACAACCACAACCATCTTCCTTTGTGCTAGGCATGACTCCAACCAGTCGAGAGCTTTCCCCCTGATTCCCATTGACTTCAGTTTTGCTAGGGCTCCTTGATGCCACACTCAGTCAAATGCTGCCCTGGTGTCGTCACTCTCACCTCACCTCAGGACTTCAATTCTTTTGTCCATGTTTGAACCAAGGCTGTAATGAGGTCAGAAGCTGAGTGACCCTGGCAGAATCCAAACTGGGCATCAGTGAGCAGGTTGTTGCTAAGCAAGTGCCACTTGATAGCACTGTTGATGACCCCTTCGATTACTTTACTGATGATGGAGAATAGACTGATGGGATGGTAATTGACCAGGTTGGATTTGTCCTGCTTTTTGTGTACAGGACATACCTGGGCAAATTTCCACATTGCCAGGTAGATGCCAGTGTTGTAGCTGTACTGGAACAGCTTGGCTAGGGGGCACAGCAAGTTCTGGAGCACGAGTCTTCAGTACCATTGCTGGAATATTGTCAGGGTCCATAGCCTTTGCACTATCCAGTGCCTTCAACCGTTTCTTGATATCACATGGAGTAACAGCAAGTTACTACAAATATAATTGTAGAGAATCATTGAGTGATATGCCTGAACTTGAAACCCAATTAGCTAAATAAAACACAAAGATGGCAGGGCAGGTGATGTATTGCATGCAGCTGTAGTATATAATGCTGTGTTGCCTGCCTGGTGCTACGGCTTATGCAGACTGGAAAGGAACTTGGGCCATAATTTTGCGCTCGACGTGATTGGCACCGCACCGTGATTAAGGCCAATTAAGGCTTGCCCAGCATGAAATGTGAGCGGCAGCACTGAGCACTGCCTGTGCAGGAGACCCGGGGTGGGGGTTGGGGGGGGTGATGGGAGAATATGAGCGGGCTGAGCGCAAACTCCGCGCATGCATGTGGGCGAGCGCTGCATAATCTTCCTGAGGCACAGAGCTGCCTCAGGGAGATGAAAAGATATATAAAAAAATAAAAATGTAATAAAACATGTTCCCTCAGGTGACTCTGTCACATGAGCAGGGACATGTTACTAATGAAAAATTATTTTATTTTTATTTGCTTTTGGAAACCTCAGCCCGCCCGTGGATGAGGTTTCCAAAAAGGTGCAAAGGCCGCTTGGCCTTTTCACCTGCCCGTCAACTGTTAAAGTTTTCACTGCCCGAACAACCTATGTTAATTTTAATTGTCGGTGGGCACACTGCTGGCTCTAGCGCATACCCGATTGAACTATCACGTGACTGTGCGTTGACGTCGGCACGCTTGGGCAACGTCAACGCATGTCATTTCACGCTCAAGTGGATTGGGTGAGCACCTGCCCGCCGAGCGAAAATTTCTGCCCTTGGAGTTGAAGAGGAAGGATCCAATTGTCGTGGTCACCAATGACATAGGCAGGACTAAGAAAGAGGTTCTGCTGAGAATGTGAATAGCTAGGGGCTAAACCACAAAGGTAACAATCTCTGGGTTACTACCTGAGCTACCACCAAATTGGCATCACGTAAATAAGATCAGACAGTTGAATGCCTGCCTCATAGATTGGTGTGGGAGAAATGGCTTTGATTCTTGGGGCACTGGCATCACTACTGGGCAAAGAGGAAACTGTACCGTTGGGATGGCCTTCAACTGTACCGCGCTGGGACCAGTATCCTGGTGAATCATATAACTCGGGCTGTAGAAAGGGTTTTAAACTAAATAGTGGGGGGGACAGAGGATTCACATGAAGGGGGATCTGGAAAGTTAAAGAGAAAGAACAAGGCAATAGCGGAGACTAGCAATACAGGTAATGATAACCCGAGTGTGACAGGAAGGGAGAGCGTTAGCATAAGAGTACATCAGTAAAAAGGGTCAGAGTAGGGAAAAACGGTAAAAGAGACATAATTAAAGGCTCTTTATCTGAATGCATGCAACATGGATGACTTGATAGCACAAATAGAAATAAATGGGTATGATATGAAAGCCATTACAGAGACATGGGCTGGATTTTCCAGCCCCACCATGGAGGGAGCCACCACGGGCAATGCGGTGGCGCAGCCAAAAGTACATTGACCTTCGGTGGGACCGGACGATCCTGGCACCAGGCAGGGCCATAAAATCCCGTCCATGGTTTCAAGGTGACAATGGCTAAGACCTGAATATTCATGGGTATTTGACATTTTGGAAGGACAGGAAGGAAAGGAAAGGGAGGTGGGTAGCTCTGTTAATAAAGGATGAGATCAGTACAGTAGAAATGCTGATGCAATGCCAAATTTGCTGATGATACAAAGGTAGGTAGGAAAGCAAGTTATGAAGAGGATACAAAGAGTGTTTGAAGGGATATAGATAAGTTAAGTGAGTGGGCAAAAATTTAGCACTTGGAGTATAATGTGGGAAAATGTGAGGTTGTCACTTTGGTAGGAAGAATAGCAAAGCAGAATATTATTTAATTGGAGAGAGACTGCAGAATGGTCCGGTACAGAGGGATCTGGGTGTCCTCATACATGATTCACAAAAAGTTAGCATGCAGGTACTGTACTGCAAGCAATTAGAAAGGCAATTGAAGTGTTGGCCTTCATTGAAAAGGGGTGCAGTATAAAAGTAGGGTAAGTATAAAAGTTTTGGTCACCTTACTTAATGAGGGATACATTTGCATTGGAAGTAACTCAAGGAAGGTTCACTAGGTTGATTCCTGGGATGAAGGGGTTGTCTTCTGAGGAAAGGTTGAGCAAGTTGGGCCTATACTCACTGGAGTTAGAAGAATGAGGTGATCTTATTAAAACATATAAGATCCTGAGTGGACTTGACAGTGCAGATGCTGAGAGGGTGTTTCCCCTTGTGGGGGAATCTGGAACTAGGGGCCACAGTTTAAAAATAAGGGGTCTTCTAATTGAGTTGGAGATAAGGAGGATTTTTTTCTTTCAGCATGTCTTTAATCTTTGGAATGCTTTTCCCCAGGGAGCAGTGGAGGCTGGGTCATTGAACGTTATTCAAGGCTGAGCTAGACAAATTTTTGATCTACAAGGGAGTAAAGAGTTATGGGGGGAGGGAGAGGGGCAGACAACAAAGTGGAGTTAAGGTCACAATCAGATCAGCCATGATCTTATTGAATGGTGGAGCAGGCTCAAAGGGCTGACTGGCCTACTCCTACTCCAATTCCTTATGATCTTATGAATATGTATTTACTCAATGTCTTCACAGGTGTGAATATATTTGATGCATGTTTAGCATAGGCTACTCTTTCTCTTATGCCATCCCAGAGTCATTGCCTGCATCAATTATTTTATTAAACATGCATGAGGCAGGAAGGCTGCACTTGGAAGGATATACTTGGCTAACTGGCCTCAAACAGCTTTGCCATTATTCCTTTAGACATCATTTCACTGTGGTTTATTAAATATTGTAGCTTTCCCAAGCTTATCAGACCATTACAAAACACAAACAGTTCACCTCATATGAGTCTCTTATTAGATCAGATATTTCCATTTGCTGAACAGGTTCTTTATCATCACTAAAGACATGTTGCTGAGCAATTTGAAGCAAAGGACTCTCTTTGTTTGTGATATGATCAAGAAACCTGCAAGAAGAGATTCGTTTTACTTCATGAATTAATTTGTGCTCCAGCATTGTATTTTTTTTTCATTTTCAAAATTAAACCAAAGAAAATGTTACAGTTTATCAAGAACAAATTCACTACACCTGCTAAGGATTATCAAGGCTTGCCCATCGTCTGTGCAGCTACACAACTCTTGTGTGTTGGCGTCTAGTATAGTCATGCCCACCTGGAAGATCACCCTTATTCCATCATAGAAGAAACAGTCAACAACATTTAGTGCACTCTCAAGGGGTATAATACTAAGGAACAGAGTCAGGAACCAGGAGAGGGAAATGGATGCTAAACAAGACAAATCTGTCACATGTTCAGCCAGCTCTGGCAAATGCTCTTTAATAAGTTCTTCAAACACAGCTTGATCTACCTGAGCACCTGGAAAACATTGGATATAATAAGGTGAATGGCACAATAGGAAAGCACAACTGGATTGAAAAACTACAAGTACAAACTGTCTACACTAGCAATCTTGCTGTGACAAAAACAATGATGGGCACTTAAAGTCATGTTCCCTACATTTTTTTTACATTAACAGCATGCTAATAATCCAGCAGGTTTGACAGCATCTGTGGAGAGAAAGACAGAATTAACGTTTCAAGTCCGTATGACTTCTTCAGAACTGTTCTGAACCATTTTGAGTTCTTAAGAAGAGTCATATGGACTCGAAACGTTAACCCTGTCTTCCTCTCCACAGATGCTGTCAGACCTGCTGAGTTTTTCCAGCAATTTTTGTTTTTGTTTCAGGTTTCCAGCATCCGCAGTATTTTGCTTTTATTATACTAAAAATCCAGTCTGTCATTTATGTCTATTGACAAACATGATGCCCATCATGATGCATGTTAACAGTACGATTCCAGAGCTATCCATCTACTTTTTTTAGATGTCAGATGGCAGAGGAAGATCGATGATGCTCTGTGACTTGCTAACAAGAGAAACAAAATGAGTTAAACTCATCTATCTGGTCACAATGTGACCCTTCACCCACTGGCCAATCAATAAGCAATTAAAACTATCTTATGCAAATTAGTGACTGGCACACTTGACTCAGAGGCTTTTTGGCTCAGAGGTTTGTGTCCCCACTGTTTACAGGCATTAGATTATTGTAATATCTGGGATTCTAATGGTGCACAGGCACTCTGGATTGTAACGGAAAGTGGTTTATAAATAGCAATAATACTGGCAGATCACAACCTTGAGAACATTAAATAAAATTACAATCTTTCCAACAATAAATAATTCCTCAAAGATGATACTGTTCAATGAACTCGAACAAAATGCAATGTTAATGGAAGAGTTCTATATTTAGATAAAACATACATACTAGTTGCTAGAATAGGGCGACTGGTGTTAGGATATAAGAGAAATGAATTGTGATGGGGCAATGGCAATACGTACACCCATTGAAAACATAATGGGAAATTGATTAGTGTTTTTGATGCTGAAGTGGGATTGGAGGGCCGAAGACAGAATCTGTTGTCCTAATTTAATGTCAATTTTAAGGACACTTTGTTCCTAGTTTTATATGATGTTTTGTTATATTTAGTCCAATAGCTAAAAGTTACAGCAATTTGGAATGCAGTAGGGTTGTTTGGAGCATAGATGTTTCTTTGCAATAGAGACTGAAGAGCTGGAAGATGCAAAATGGATAGGCACCATGGCAGGAAGGGAAGTGTAATTACAGCGCAACAAACATACACTGACAGTTCCTCATATAAATGTAGACATAGGAATTTAAATATGGGAAATGTTGACAGGATTTCTTTGCAGATGGTGTTTTGTTATAGATTATACATATTTAAATAGAGCTGAATGCCATTCAACATCTATAGACTAACACAGGATTTCTTGCTACAGGAGACAAGTCATTTATTTTGCTAAACGTAGTACAATCTTGTTTATTTTCTTCCCGAGATAATGTGTGCACTAAGATTTTTAAGTCACTGGGATTTCTGTGACTTCTTTGATTAAATTAATCCAAATATAATTATGAATTTGGAGTTCTAGCAAGACAGCCCCAATACTGATCTCTAAGAGTAAATCCAAACACCCATATCAGAACTTCCTGCCTGGGACGCATACTCACAACATTCGCCTGAGCCACAATTAAATAGCAATTTTAGCCAAACTAAAATCATGGGGAAAATGCAGCTATGGATTGCAGGGGTAGAGATGTTCAAAGACAACAGACCAAGCATTTGAATATATTTTTAAATTTAAAGTTGATTGTTGCCAAACAAACATTTACCAATAACTCTGCGGTTGAAGTAATCTGGGAGCATTTTCTCACAGACAGCAACTAGTAGCCAAAAGGCTTCTTCCTCCTTTGCATAGAGTAATAACACAGAGGTCAGAATATTCATTGACTGTGGGCATAGAGGAAAGAAAATATGTAATTTAGAGGCATAATAGTGATCTGATCTTACATGAACTAAGTGGCACTTTAATGAGGTATTATTGAAGATAAAGGACATCAAATGGACTGCCAAGCTAAGACAAATGTATCTGCTGAATGCTCAGCCTCTGTCCATATGGCAAAATCTGTTATGCGTCATTAAATTGGTCTGATATGTGGAAATTCTTCATCCATTTCAGACATACACAGCAATACAATGGGCTGGGTGATTTGATGGCTTATTAACTTACAAAAAAACGTCAATTACAAACTGTAGAACTAGTTTCATACATTACAAACAAATTGTTCTAACTAAAAGACAACACTACCCCCATATTATCTACCACAGCTCTCATACCACATTTGAAATCATTTGTTGATAAAGTTGAATGTAAAAGAATTTTCAAACTGTAAGATTCCAAGTTTTTTTTTAAAAAAGCAATTGGTTGAAATCTATTTTTGAGAAGGTTTAGTTCATTTCCATCATATTCCAATCATCTTGCCGAGCTAGTAAATGGGTTTTAATTTTCACATTTAATTCAAGCAAATAATTTTGAACAGTTTTTACCTGGCAATAGCCTATTTTAGGGTTTCTGTATGCGTATGCTGTCAGTACTCTCCTTAATGCTGCAATGCCAGTGTCACTCTGAAATGCTGGGTGTTCAGGCAGGGAACGATGCAGATCACGTTCAATTTCCTCAGTTGCCATGCAACATTTGCCCATAGATTCATCCACCAGATTAGCATAGTAATCAGGGTGTGCAGCTAAATCAGTCACAGCATCTGTAGATTGGCATTTAACATTGTGTTTATATACATGAAAAATGTTTCATTTTCAGTTTTCCTACATTTGTCAGTGTAATCTTATTTAACTACATGAACTGACTGGAATAAAACTAGCTCTTCATAACAGCAGGACAAATTTATGGCATATGCAGGTTTTTAAAATTCTAAGCTTCTTCTTACATGCATGAACAAAAGTACTAAAATGTTGATTACTTGCTGGTAATATTAGAACAATGAGGCTTTTCTCAATAAGTTCAGTAAACTGCCCATAAATTGTTTAGATTTGTTTGGAATTGTCATGGCAATTTCCAGGATTAACTATCCCAAGATAAACTGGAATTAAGTTACTGCATGTAGTGGGGAATGGTGTTTGCATCCAGGACTAGTTTCGAGATCACTATTTTCCTAATCCAACAAGGATTGAAGTAGTACCTTCGTTCAAGGAAATGCAGTGGGTTAAGTAACTGATGTGAGAGTGGGAGAGACAGCAACAACACAGTTAAGTTCAATGTAAGGATAAAAAGGGATAATGAAGAATCAAAGTCAAAAGTGCTGGACTGGTAAAGGCAAAGTTCAGTGAGATAATGAAGAGGTATGGGTGTTGTGATTCGTGACCTGTCTGCACCAGTTCTGGTGGAAGTGGACAACATGCAAATTCCATGCTGTCACCTCATTTACATGACTGTTGCAAAGGGCTGAGCATGGCCTTGCTGCTTCCGCTCTCAGATGGGAGCCGAGCCGTGGCTAATAACACGTGTTGTGTCCGGTCTTCTGTTCATAAAGGCAGTTTTAATGGCAAGCTGCACTAAATTACAGGAGGCTGCTGTTCAATACCCTTGCTACAATGGTAAACAAGGAGGATGGAACATGGCACTGCAGGTATTAGCGATGGAGACAGACGCTCCCTCTCCATTGCGGGTAAGAACCTGGTCATCAGGTGTGAGGCACTCTCGCTGTTGCTGTACGTGGCGCAGGTCTGGCCCATTCCAGACTCCTGCGCGATGGCGATCACTCGAGCCATCTTCCGCTTTATCTGGAGGTCGAAAATGGATCGTGTCCGCAGGGACGCGATGTACAGGCCTCTAGATAAAGGGGGAAAAAACGTGCCCAACATCGCCCTCATACTGATGGCCACCTTTATGTGTGGCTGCATCAAGCGGTGCGTAGATCCTCAGTACGCAAACACCAAGTGTCACTACGTGCTGAGGTTCTACCTGTCCCCGGTGTTGCGAAGGATGGGTCTGGCCACGCTACCGCGGAACGCTCCAAGTAGTTGGACCGTGCCGTACCACCTGTCCCTCGTGGAAAAATTTATGCAGAAAAACACCTTTGACCACAAGTCCAGCAGGCAGTGGTCAGCACGTAACGTCCTAGAGGCCCTGAGGGAAAAGGAGAGGGTGGACCCTGTGGGACGGTTCCCCGAGCAGACTGTCAAAGTCATTTGGCAGAATGCCTCATCACCAGAACTTTCCAACAAGCACCAAGACGTAGCTTGGCTGGTGGTGAGAAAGGCCCTCCCCGTCAGATCCTTCCTACACGCCAGGAGTCTCACCCCCTCTGCACGTTGCCCTCGAGGTGGCTGTGGTGGGGAAGAGACCGTTGGTCATCTCCTTGTGGATTGTGCCTTTGCAAAGAAAGTCTGGAGAGAGATGCAGTGGTTGCTGTCGAGGTTCATCCCGAGCAGTTCTGTGACACAGGACTCTGTGCTCTACGGGCTGTTCCCAGGGACACACACCGAGACAAACATCAACTGCAGCTGGAGGATCATCAACTCGGTGAAAGACGCGCTTTGGTCTGCCCGAAACTTGTTGGTCTTCCAGCACAAAGAGTTGTCCCCGACCGATTGTTGCGGACTGGCACAATCCAAAGTCCAGGACTACGTGCTGAGGGACGCACTAAAGCTTGGGGCAGCTGCCGCAAAGGCGCAATGGGGAAGGGTCGCTGTCTAAGACCTTTCTGCCACAGCGCACCGAGAGACTGGGAACTGTTTAGAGCTCCTCGGGCTGTACAGCTCAAAATGAAAGGCTGTAAATGATTGTAATATTGTTTGTACTGATGCACCTGGTGATACATTTTGTAAAAGTTTAACCTGGATTGTACCCTTGTAATGGTGTTTTTGAAATGGTTTGGAATGTGATTGAAGATATTTTATGAATAAAGTATATTTTTGCAAAAACAACAAAAAAAAAAGACTGGAGGAGAGAGGCCATGGGTTCTATGGGAGACGGATGGGTGGCCAGGAGACCCTCAAAGGGATTGGGAACAGGTGCCAGAGAAGTTAGTGCTATCATCCGGACCCGAGGATCTGGCAGCATTGACACAAGTAGGCTTCATAACCTTCAAGTGACATCTCCTACTCAACACTCTACCAGTCTCTTATAATGCACCATACACCCATCACTCATCCAGCAGCAGTCTCTGACACTCAGGGAATCCAGAGAGTTGGGGTCTCAAGGATAACTAATCAGCACTTCTACCTGGATACAAGGGCTATTTGATTCAGGTTTCAATGGAGATGGGCTTTGAGAGGGGAAAGGTCTAAGATATTCCTGAAAACCCACAGTCAAGGTTAGTCTGCTAGAAATTTGGGAGAGGAAGAGAGCTATAGGCAGCAAGATGCTTTGGTTCACCTACAGGAATGTGGGTTGGATCTCGCGCTTGAATCGCAAAGGCCAAATTCATGAGAAGTTAAAATGAGGCTGGAAGACTTGCCTATCTTGTTGTAGAGGAAGAACCTCTGGTGGGGAAAAAACCCATTGTGAAAGACAGTTCTGAATTTCAAAGTTTCCAGGTTGAGAAGGGAAAAGAACAGAAGTAAAACCTTGGGAGCTAAGAATCATCTTGGGCTGGTTTGAGGAGAATTGAATGTCTACTTAAAAGGACAGTGAAAAGTATAACTGTGAAGTGTACTTTTGCCTAAAATAAAAAGGGGATGATCTGTTCTGTGCCTTAAAGTATAAGCTACTCACAAGGATAGTATTTAGTCAATAGTGCTTTTAGTCATTTGGTACAGTAAAAGTCTTAAAATGTGAAATATTGTCCTTTCAGATATTAACTGGAAATTCAAAGTTATTTTAAAAGTTATTAGTCTCAACGGAAATCGTAACATTAGGATTGTTCTTCCCTATAGGGTCCTTTACTAGAGATCATTACACATTACCAAGCCTAAAATAGCCTGTTCCCTGGGTTGATTCATAACATATTGTTCTAAGAAACTGACCCAAATATACCCTATGAACTTGTCCTCAGGGTTATCCTTGCCAATTTCATTTGTCCAATCTATATGGGAATTAAAATCACCCACACTTATTGAAGTACATTTCATACAAGCCTCCATTATTTCTTTATTTATACTCTGTCCTACAGTATAGTAGCTATTAGAGGGCCTCTAAACTACTCCAACCAGCGACATCCTTCCCTTACTACTTCTTAGCTCCACCCAAACTGATTCTACATCTTGATCTTCTAAGCCAAGATAATTTATCAACACTGTGCTGATCTCATCCCTTGTTAACAAAGCTACCCTACCTCCTTTTCTTTTCTTCATATCTTTCCAAAATGTCAAATACCCTTGAATATTCAGTTCCCAGCAATCACATCATGCTCATTATTTTCTATCTCTGCCATCAATTCATCTATCTTGTTACAAATACTGCGTGCATTCTGTGATAAAAGTATAATAATTTTCATAATATTTTTCTGTTTTTTTGTGAAGCAGCTTAAGGGGGTAAGTATAGTTGGGCCTATGTGTGATTTAATTCCATTTGGAGTCACATAGACTGCAAGTTTGAAATCATCAAAAAAAGCTAGGTGCTTGACAAGCTAATGAGTAAACATGGATGCTGGCTCAACATGTAAGGTACGAAGGGAATTTGCATTTTTAGATAAATGTAGGGATACTTGGATTTCAAAGGGATCTTAGTCTGTTTGCAACCAGCCAGATAAGTAAGGCTAAGGAATGTGTTTATTTTTGGTGGACTTATTACTTCTGAATTCAGTGCAAACATCTCATAATAAATACAAACTGCAAAACCGTTGTGATAGCGCAACCAAGTTTCCCTCATGGATTTGGTCCGCCTGGCACACATCATCTGCTATGTCATAAAAATTCAGATAAAGAGCCTTTAATTCTGTTTTTTTTTTACTATTTTTCCCTACTCTGATCATATTTCCTGGTGCCCTCTTATGTTTGTACATTCTGTTCCTTTCTGTCACACTCTGGTTATCATTACCAGTATCATTACCCTGCATTATTACCTTGTCCTTTCTTTTTAACTTTCTAAATTTTCCCTCCCCAGAACCTCCGCAACCACCCCCACACCCCTCCCACAATCCCCACTATTTAGTCTTAAACCTTTGCTACAGCCCTAGTTTGATTCGCCAGGATACTGGTCCTGCAGGGAAAAAATGAATAGCTATGAGGAGAGAGCAGGGGGAGTGGGTCTAATTGGATTGCACTTTTAAAGAGCCAGCACAGGTATGATGGGCTGAATGGTCCCCTTCTGCACTGTGAGATTCTAAGTATGGTTCAGGTGAAGCCTATTCCAATGGAACAGCTTCCGTTTTCCCCAGTGCTGGTGCCAGTGCCCCACAAATTAAAGCCCATTTCTCCCACACGAATCTTTGAACCATGCATTCAACTCTCTGATCTTATTTACTCTATGCTAATTTGCTCATGGCTCATATGGTAACCCAGAGAGTATTACCTTTGTGCTTCTGCTTTTTAAGTTAGCCCCTAGCTGCTCAAACTCCCAGAACATGCATAACATCTTTCTTAGTTCTATCTATGGGCAGAATTTCACCCATGTTGGGTGGGCTCAGCAGGAGCAGTCGGGAAGCCGCCCACAATCGGCACCAGACCGCAATTTCATGCTGTGGGCCAATCAAGGCCCGCCCAGCGTGAAACGTGAGCAGTAGCGCTCAGCGCTGCCTGTGCGGGCCGCGCGAGCACAACCTTCACCTATGCGCGTGAGTGCACACTTCATAATCTCCCTGAGGCACAGAGCTGCTGGGCAGGCGCTCCACTGCCATGGTGCACTCACGCAATATTTCCGTCGGCAGGCGCGCCCGCACGAGTCGGAAGTGCGCCCATCGACATTTAAGAGGCCTATTAAGGCCATTAAAGTAGCAATTAACTGAGATTTTTCATTGCCAGGCTGGCGAATCAGCAGGCTGGCCTTTGCATTTTTCAGCAAACCTCATCCACGGGCGAGATGAGGTTTCCGATATTAATTTTAAAAAATGTTTGGACAGAATTTATCATCATCCATATGTCCCTGTGACTGATTCTGATTTGTGGACATTTTTTCCCGGTTTTTAAAATCTTTATTTTCTCCATTTAAATTCTTCAGCTCCCTGAGGCAGCTCTCTGCCTTCAGGGAGTTTTCATTCTGTGCTCCCACACGCCCGCGCTGACTTCAGCGTTCGCCCTCCTCTCGCCCCACCCCACAGCACTGAGCCTTTCAGTGTGCCTTTCTCGCTGGCTGGCCGTTAATTGGCCAGCCAGGGTGAAATCGTGGTCGGGGCCAATCAGGGTCGGGGGTCTGTTCCCGGGCCCAATGATTGCGGGTGCCCAGTGAACTAAAAATCCTGCTCGAAGAAACAGAATGGTATAGAAAGAAACTACTTGCATTTATACAGTTCCTTTCATGTCCTCAAGACATCCCATAGGACTTCAGAACCAATATTTGCTTTTTGAAATGTAGTCACTTGTTGCATTTTTGGAAAAACATGGTTGCGAATATTCACTGAGCCAGATTGCAATAAGATGAATGTCCAGTTAATCTGTTTAGATATTGGTTAATGGATGAATGCTTGCTAGGACATTGACATTCCCACGCAGAGCTTGAGGATCTTTTACATCCATTTGAACAACCAGATGGCACCTTGGTTTAATGTTTCACCTGAAATATAGCACCAGTAACAAAATGCAGCTCTCCCGTAGCGCTCAATTCCTAGAGTGGGACTTTCAAACTTCTGACTCAAAGGCAAAAGTGCAACCATTGAGCCAAACACTTTACTGGACTCATCTGTAGCAGAATGAATTTGTCACAACATTCCGAATACGCACCTGAAAAGAGAAGCCACAACTCTCCTCGAAGACATTCTGGAATTCCCATTGCAACCAGCTTTCTTATCTTCTCAGTCCGAAACATACTGACTGTGCGACCATATTCCACAAAATGATCGTACCATAATTGATTTTTCACATGTTCCATTTTCTAAAGATACAAATCCACTATTATTTAGAAGCAATTTGAGTAGCAGCCTTTGTCTAATCGTCCTCTTATAGTGAGATTGCAAACCGTATAATCAAATGGAAATAAAAATGATTAAAGCCATTATGTTGTCTTATTGAGAATGCAGCCATTTTAAGGTAACTTAACATGATATTATCATCAGTACATGTCAAAGGTATTAGACTTTCAATCTTTAGAAAACAGTTTAAAAATAGTTTTTCCCTCTTCTGACAGGAGCATTGCCTCACCATGGCCTATACAAATGAAGTTCGATTACACTTATGCCTCCTTTAGCTCAGCGATTTAATTTCTGCCTCGAAAGGAAAAGCCTCAGGCTCTGTCAGATGTTCAACAATCACCACCCCTCTCCAAATTTCCCTCCATCTCATCCATTCACTCGCTAACATGGCCCTTGCAATCCCTGATCTTACAATGGAAGATTGCATTGATACCATACTCAACAGAAGCTGAGCTCATCCTGTCCCTTACTGAAACCTGGTTATCCTTTCCACCACCTACCCACTCAACCCAACACCATGGCATTAACAAATGGGATTTTCCACGATTTCCTCTGGTATCTTTTCCCCTATAAGCAGTCATACAAGGAGGTGTTCTTGCCTCTGAAATTAGGTGTCACGTTGGCGACCCTACTGTTCTCTCCCGTACCTAAGAATGTTTGAAAGATTGTCAGAGCCTCTAGACTTTCATAAGCTGGCAAACCCAATGTCTTTTCCATTTTGAATTCCGCAATTGTGACATGTGTATTTTTTCTGTGTCATTACATAGGAACAAGAGAAGGCCATTCAGCCTAATGAGCATGTTCTGCTATTCTATTTCATCACGAGTGATCTGCACTTCAACTCCATTTAACCACGCTAGCTCCATATTCTTGCTACCTTTACCCAATAAGAGAATTAAAACATTGCATCATTTTCTCTCATCCCCATTACAACACCCTCCTGTGAAAACCAAGGAAAGTAAAAATTTTAGTATCATTAATCCTTCATTCTCGAGAGGATTTCCTTTTTCTTCTCTGATCAACCTCATACTTTCTGTAACTATAAGATGAATGAACAAGTTACAGTAAAACTCAAAATTATCTTCCCTAATCAATTATGCAAAGAATAACTCAGACCTGTCTCTGAACACACCACTGACAGTCAAAGTTTAGACTTATGTGAACAAATGAGCACTTCTGCAATGTATTGAAGAGCAACAACGGTCTATGGAACTGAACCGTAGCACAATTCATAGAAATTACAGTAATGGCTGAGTTAGTGGATTTTTACAGTAACGGCTGAGTTAGTGGATTTTGGCTGAGGTGACAGTGCAACTGGCTCCAACATTCTTGGGCTTTTTCAAAGGATGGGAAGGAGAGAGAGGAAGACAAGCATTCATAGAATACAGTGCACTCACACTACAATTCAAGTATGAAAGATGATCTACTATCCCTAGATTTACAGGTTTAATTGAAACAGAGATAAGGTAGTCCTATTAACAATGCATTAATAAAGTACGCATGAACTTGTCATCAAAATAACCTTGCAAGTAACACCATCTGATCACAGAAAATACACTTTCCCACAGGCTGAGTTCGCAGTAGCAATTTTATAAATTACAAAATGCTACAGCAGGATAGAGATACATACAAAGAATAAAATTTAAAAGAAACATGAACTGAATATTCGTATTTACATACCATTGTGGAATTTGCGCTTCCAGTTTCAGTCAGGTGAAAGAGTGCCATTAAAGCTTCTGAATTCAATGAATGTCTCGGCTCTTTTTTGATACTTGAATTGTTCACGAGTGAACCTAGTGCTGTACTAGTTGTACAGATTTCTTCAGGACATCCTGAAGATTCTGAGGAAATCTAAAACACGTTGGGTTTAATTAATATTATGCTTTTAACACCTATTCATTCATTTCACATAGCCAGGCCCACAATTTAAAGAGTCTTCAAACTGTTTTTGGGTTCTATTTAAAGAGAAACGTCATGGCTTGGATTCTGTTGTGGAAATAATGGTGAGGCTCTCAGCGTTCACCGTTATTAAAGCAAAAATCAGACAGAAAATTCCTGTGACCGCACATGCAGAATTAAGTGCTGAAAGCAAGAGGTTGCTAAGTTGTCTTCCTCCTCCAAAAGCTACGTCATACTGGTTTCTCACCAATTGACTCAACATCAAACGACTGTGAATTTGCTGTACTTGTTTCTTCAGAATCCACTAAACTTTCCAGAAAAATCTAGAGCTTGTTCATACTATTGTAGTTTTTTTTTAAAATGGCACATTGCACCTTAATTACTGCCAAATGGCTTCTTTGATGCTGAAAATTAAATTTTAATAAGTATGGAGTCTCATTCATGCAGATTTTAATTATTGTTGGAGATTTCAAAACTATAAAATGCAAATAGTTTTAAAAAGTTTGTTTCTCTTATCTCTTTCTTAATCTGATCTTTATTTCCCTCTATTTTGCTTTCTGTACTGTGATAAACCCATGTTTTATATTGAAAATGACTTGTTGAGTGGGCTGAAACCGCCGAATAAATAAAAAGGCTGAACAACAGCGTTTTTAAATGATTTAAAATAGCAGTTTCTAGATGGCAAAACATTTGCATAGCAGTACTCTACAAATTCCAAAGCCATTAGTACGAAGGCCTGTGTAGAAGTAACCCACCAGAGACAATCAACTTAGGTGAGTGTGAAAGACCCATCCCCTGAACCATTCACAAAACATTCAGACATCACCTGTGTATTCAGCTGGGTATGGAACAAGCCATTAGACACAATTGCTTTGGACAATGGATCCTGGCTGAGAAGAGAATTCCTCCAGCCATAACCTAGTCATTTCTAAATAATGGACCTGGAATTAACTTGCTATGACCAAGTTTCGGTAACTGGTCAGTTTATGAGAGATCATGTGATAAGCAACCTGATCCTCTTTGTGTTTTAAGAAACTGATTTTCTCCATGCCAGTCAGAAAAGAGACAGACAGTCTGAGTGCAGGTCAGAAAGACCCTGAGTGGGCACTCTCTCTCCAGCCATCCTGCAGGCTTGTGCCCTAGCTGATTGATACACGCAGCATCTTAAAATCAATCCAGCTGCTGACTCCAGAAGAAAAGACAGAAAACATCTGTCAACATCTTCAAATCGTCCAACACAAAATCTGGAAAGACCACCGAGCCTCGCCACAAACCATCCAAGTGATCAATCTACAGGATCCATGTACAACTGACTTTTTTTGGACTCTTAAAGCATTTAACTTTCCCTCCCACTTTGTAACTTACTTGAGAACTTTTGAATGTATATGTGAATGAGGTTTGGAACGTTTTCTTTATTTTGTTTACATCAGGTGTTAAGTACAATAAATCCTATTTCCTTTTCTTTTAAAAACTTAGAACAAAACCTGCCTGTGTGTGCCTTTTACACTCTCAGTATTTAACAGTTAAACACTCACTGAATTGGCAAATTCTTTAATTTTTGACCTGTTGCAGTCAACTAAAGAGTAAAAAGAGAGGGGAGCTATTCTACCACTTCTGACCTGACCATAATAGTACATAATTTGGCATTGATTTCAAAATTCTAACTTACACTTCCTGCTTTAGACTCTGTGCTGCTCACTAATGATTCTTCAATCTGAATGGTTAAGGAGATACATGGTTGCTTGTCCTTTCAGGTGCCAGATCCCCTGTAGAGGGCACAGCCCCACACCAAAATGGCTTTCTAAACACAGAAATTTCCAGTGCAAAAGCCCATAGAAAGCCTGTGAACAAGTGAAAGTGTAATGAATGGCTAGTGTCATTTGCTTACCACTGACCAAAAAATTCCAAACATGATTACCACAGTTTTCCAGAATTTATGACCAGAGCAAGGCCCAAAGCATTATGAACTTTACTGAAGCACTGTTTAAAATTGGCTGATGAATAATGGATTGTGAGATCCAATTATTGCATAGACATGGGCACAATTAAAACTATATACAAATGTAAAACCAAACAAAACATTTTGAACCATGCAAAGTTTGTCCTTTTTGATTGTATATTAAACTTAACCTACACTTTTAGGTGGTGTTTATGCAGTTGCAATCAGCCACATTCCAGAGCTTATCCTGAAGTACAGAACTCTTAATATATCTTCGCCCCCAGCCCATTTTTCCTGCTAACTTCTTGAGATGATGGTTCCAGTCACTCTGGTATTTGTTGGAATGGCTTGTCATGTGTAAACAAGCTCTTACTTGCAAGTGGTATCAGAGCATAATCCCAGGCCAACTATAGTATCCAGCTGAGATCAATGAACTTAGCACAGATCAGGTATTGAATTTATGATTTTCTTTGTGCAAATGGACCAGATTTTTGTGGCCTCATGGAGACTCTTTGGCCTTTAAAAATGGCAGATGGGACCCGGATCCTGAAGTCCTGTCCGCATTTCCGAAAAATCCTAATTTTGCCAGTAGGGGAAAGAGAACAGGGCATGGCTCACACAGGCAGGAAACCCAAACTCAGCAGGGTCATTTGAATTCAGTTCTAAATTGAAACATTTTCACTGTGGCAAGGGCCTTAATCCACAGTGTGGGAGTCACAAATTTATGGAGGAGACTTAAATGCTCGTGAAGGGTGGATACGGTATGTAAAACTGTCAACTGTGAAGTTACTTTAATCCTTAGCCCTTAAAAATTAAAAAAAAGCCTGTGTCAGTGAGATTTGAAAAAAATGTTCCAGCAGTTACAATAGTTGTTTGTTAATATTACCTCAATGGCCTTCATTATATGATATTATATCATGCATTCTGGGTGGGAGACTTCAATGTCCATCACCAACAGTGGCTCGGTAGCACAGCTACTGACCAAGCTGGCCAAGTCCAAAATGACATAGCTGCTAGACTGGGTCTGCAACAGGTGGTGAGGGAACCAACAAAAGGAAAGAACATACTTGACCTCAGTCTCTCAAACCTGCCAGCCACAGATGCATCTGTCCATGACAGTATCAGTAGGAGTGACCACAGTTGTGAAGTCCCGCCTTCACATTGAGGATAACCTCCATCATGTTATCTAGCACTACCACCATGCTAAACGGGATAGATTTCGAACAGATCTAGCAATTCAAGACTGGACATCTATGAGGCAACGTGGGCCATCAGCAGCAGCAGAATTGTACTCAAACACAATTTGTAACCAGTATTTCCAACAACCTCATAACCTCATTGCCAGGCATATTCCCCATTCTACCATTACCATCAAACCAGGGGATGAACCCTGGTTCAATGAAGAGTGCAGGAGGGCATGCCAAGAGCAGCACCAGGCATACCTAAAAATGAGGTGTCAACCTGGTGAAGCTACAATACAGGACTACTCGCATGCCAAACAGCATACACGGCAAGTGATAGACAGAGCTAAGTAATCCCACAATCAACGGATCAGAGCTTACAGATCAGAGCCACGTCCAGTCGTGAATGGTGGTGGACAATTAAACAGCTCAAGGGAGGATATTCCCATCCTCAATGCTGGGGGAGCCCAGCACATCAGTGCAAAAGATAAGGCTTTTGCTACAATCTTCAGCCAGAAGAGCCAAGTGGATGATCCATCTTGACCTTTCCGGAGGTCCCCAGCATCACAGATGCCAGTCTTCAGCCAATGTGATTCACTCCACGTGATATCAAGAAATGGCTGAAGGCACTGGATACTGCAAAGGCTATGGGACCTGACAATATTCCAGCAATAGTACTGAAGGCCTGTGCTCCAGAACTTGCCGTGCCCCTATGCCCCTAGTCAAGCTGTTCCAGTACAGCTACAACACTGGCATCTACCCAGCCATGTGGAAAATTGCTCAGGTATGTCCTGTACATGAAAAGCAGGTAAAATCCAACCCAGCCAATTACCGCTCCATCAGTCTACTCTCCATCATCAGTAAAGTAATGGAAGGGGTCATCAACAGTGCTATCAAGCAGTACTTGCTTAGCAATAACCTGCTCACAGATGTCCAGTTTTGGGTTCTGCCAGGGCCACTCAGGTCCAGATCTCATTACAGCCTTGTTTCAAACATGGACAAAAGAGTTGAACTCCCGAGGTGAGGTGAGAGTGACTGCCCTCGACATCAAGGCCACATTTGACTGAG
Source organism: Cetorhinus maximus (assembly GCF_964194155.1). Taxonomy (NCBI): domain Eukaryota; kingdom Metazoa; phylum Chordata; class Chondrichthyes; order Lamniformes; family Cetorhinidae; genus Cetorhinus; species Cetorhinus maximus. The sequence goes on along the minus strand of NC_135885.1, from coordinate 65,510,751 downwards.
TGTGGCATCAAGGAGCCCTAACAAAACTGGAGTCAATGGGAATCAGGGGGAAAACTCTGCTGGTTGGTGTCATACCTAGCATAAAGGAAGATGGTTGTGGTTGCTGGAAGGCAGTCATCTCAGCTCCAGGACATCACTGCAGGAGTTCCTCAGGGTAGTGTCCTCGGCCGAACCATCTTCAGCTGCTTCACCAATGACCTTCCTTCCATCATAAGGTCAGAAGTGGGGATGTTTGCTGATGATTGCACAATGTTCAGCAACATTCATGACTCCTCAACACTGAAGCAGTCCATGTCCAAATGCAGCAAGACGCAGACAAAACCAGGCTCAGGCTGAGAAGTAGCAAGTAACATCTGTGCCACACAAGTGTCAGGCAATGACCATCTCCAACAAGAGACAATCCAACCATCGCCCCTTGCTGTTCAATGGCATTACCATCACTGAATCCCCCACTATCAACATCCTGGGGGTTACCATTGACTAGAAACTGAACTGGGCTAGCCATATAAATACTGTGGCTGCAGGAGCAGGTCAGAGGCTACGAATCCTACGACAAGTAACTCACCTGCTGACTTCCCGAAGCCTGTCCACCATCAAGAAGCTTGACAGAGTCCAGGACAAAGCAGCCCACTTGATTGGCATCACATCCACAAACATTCACTCCCTCAACCACCGCCACACAGTAGCAGCAGTGTGTACCATCTACAAGATGCACTGCAGGATTTCACCAAGGCTCCTTCAACAGCACCTTCCAAACCCACGACCACTACCATCTAGAAGGACAAGGGCAGCAGATACATGGGAACACCACCACCTGTAAGTTCCCCGCCCAGTCACTCACCATCCTGACTTGGAAATATATTGCAGTTCCTTCACTGTCGCTGGGTGAAAATCCTGGAACTCCCTTCCTAACAGCACTGTGGGTGTACCTCAACCACATGGACTGCAGCTGTTCAAGAAGACAGCTCACCGCTACCTTCTCAAGTGCAACTAGGAACGGGCAATAAATGTGGGCCCAGCCAGTGAAGCCCACATCCCATGAATTAATTTTTAAAAAAATTAATGCTTGGCTGCTTTCCACAACCTACAATTATCCCAGCTAGAGGTTGGGATGGGGTGGGGGGGGGGGGGGGGGGGGTGGATTAAAAGTTTACAGTTTGATTGACAGCTCAAATAGGTTTTTAAAGGATTAACTATCTTTGATGTGGAGTTTATGAATAAAAGTCTGTTTGCTTTGATAAGGGATTAAATACTTGAGGGGCTTTTAAAGCTTTGAATGTCCTTTCATGAATGACAGTTTTTTATTTATAGTGAAAACTGCAATAGATATTTTTATCTTTATTTTACTTCATCTCAACATGGCTCCTTAGGTCTGCCTATGGTGGATATTGGGTGAATTGGCATGGAGGATGTAAGATCAAAGGCTGGTGGGTGGGGGCATGGGCTGGCATGAGTTGGCATTGAGGATATGAGGGCCTTTGGGGGTGGCTGGAGACATGAGCTAGTATGGATGGGACCTGGGGGGTGGGTGGAGGGGTGTGAAGGGTGAGGCCCCATATTTAACAAAACAATTGGGACAAAGTCCCAGAGAACTGAAGTGGGCTTTTTAAACAGCCTGTCTTGCCACTTGGCTGCCCTGTGGCCATCTCTGATCTATGTTCAGGGGTGGCGGCAGTGAGCCTGACTCCATCCCACCCCCAAAGGATGAAAAAAAAATCTCACACAAACTATTTGCCTCGGAGCGAAGTACAGCCCTATGACTCAGCTACTGACCTAGTGAAGTATCTGAGCCATAGAGCAGTCCAATATAGCTTTGACATCTTCAAGCTGTTGGGGAGTGTAAAGCAAAAAATCAAACTTGAATAATTAGTCAGAATCAGACCCATACCAACAAGGATCATAAGAGTCAGAGTTATACAGCACAGATCCTTTCTAAGCATCTGCTCAAAGCTCTATTGGACAGTAAGTTTATTTAGCAACTACCTATTAAATTTTCAGGGGGTTTCTGGACTGTTTGAGCACAGCCCTGCTTGGAATTCACAATTACTCACACACCCAAAAAGACAGATTTACTCTTCAAATTGTTTCATGCAGCATCTACCGCCATCTTTTCTAGCAACTCCGTCCTCCTGTATTGGATATCCTGAATCCTGAGGTAAGGAAGGAAGTCTGCTTGTACTTCAAGGCAGTAAGTTAGAATCTTGGTTAGGCCACACTTAAGAACATGCACAATTCTGATCTCCATTTTACAAGATGTATAGAGGCATTGGGGAAGGTGCAAAAAAAGATTTGCAACAATGATACCAAAGCTGAGAGATTATAGCCATCAGGAAAGGCTGCACAGACTGGGGCCATTTTCTCCACAAAAAGGAAGGCTGAGGGCTGATCTAATTGAGGCCTTTAAATTTGATAGAATAGATGTAAATACGTTTCCACTTGTGGAGGTACTTGGAGTTGGAGTTTAATATATATATAATATTTCTATAATATAAAATAGAATTCAATAAAGAATTCATGTGGTATTTCTTTACCAGAGTGGCAAGAATAAGAACATAAGAAATAGGAGAAGATTCGGTCTTCTCAAGCTTGTTATGCCATTCAATGAAGTTGCGGTTGATCTGACTGTGGCTAACTCCACCCACCCCTCTGACCCCGATATCAATCAAAAACCTGATCAGCTCAGTGGTGAATATGTTCAATAACCCAGCCTCCACTGCTCGCAATTTCAAACACTAACAACCCTTAGAGAAGAAATTCATCTTCATCTGTGTCTTAAATGGGAGAACCCTTATTTTGAAACTGTACCCCCTAGTTCTAGATTCCCCCATGAGAGAAAACATCCTCTTAGCATCTACCCTGTCAAGCCCCTTCAGGATCTTACATGTTTCAATAAGGATATGGAACTTCCTATAACAGGGAGTGGTTGAGGTGAATAGCATAGATTTATTTAAGTGGAAGCTAGATAAGTACATCAGAGAGGAAGAAATGGAAAGGTATGCTGACAGGGCGAGATGAAGTAGAATGGGGCTCATTGACTTGGTTAATCACCAGCAGGAATCAATCGAGCCTAATGGATTGTGCCTGTCTCTATGCTGTAAATTCTATGCACAGACTATAGCCAGAGTGTGTTAAACTGGCATTTTAGAAACTGTCCTAGAGACCTTTTAGAGTTTCTTGGTGATTTTTACAAGTTTTACCTTGATTAAAAGAGCGGTTTTATGAAATGCATGGCTCAGAGAGCTGGATTCAGGACTCTCTGTAGACTTCAAAAACATCAACTCGGGAGGTCTGAATACTTCAAACTTCTGTCTGCTTTCCAGCAAGAAAGACAGCAACGTGAATTTTTTCAAAAGTTTGACTATTTAATTAAGGTTTATTTATTAGCCATCTCCAACAATGACAGAGACTTGTGCCACAGCTGCACCAACCAAGGTGGGTGGTTAGTTTGAAGTGCATTAAAATCAAACTTGAACAAGCAGCTAGTTTGCTTTTTAAAATCTCTTCTGGGAGAAAAAATGGCACCTTGCCCTGTAGTAAGGATTTCCTGTTTTTAGTTTTTACATAGAACATCTTGGGGGATTGTACTGCAAAATTCCCAAGTGGCAATGAAACTCAACTGGCAGTCTGGGCTACAAACAATTGCTGCAAATTGTCCCAACTCAAGAGCTTAAGGACAGGCCACAAGTGGAGACAGGAAAGCCAGTATTCTGGGAATGCCAGAGGCGATGATAATTTTAGCATATCTATAAACAGAGTTCCTGCTGATATAAAAGGTATCACACGATATGAAATCCTCATTCAGAAGCTAGGTAGAAAGTTAAGCCTATCAAAATAAAATTACATCTCAATGCTTTCTCCTTTTAACAATCCTTTCTGCAATGCTCGCTCTCTTGCCCACATTCTACCCATCCAGTCCCAAAATCTTTCAACTTAGTTCAATAGCTATATAGCTCATTAACTTCAGGTGAACGAGTCCATGGGCAGAATTTTTCGCTGAGTGGGCGGGCACGTGGCCAACCCACTTGAGCGTGAAATAGCGCATGATAACGTTGGGTGAGCATCCCGACATCATTGCACACTTGCGCGATATTTCGGTCGGCAGGCATGTGCCAAACTTGGAACTGCACCCACCGACAATTAAGAGGGTAATCAAGCCCATTAACAGTGCAATTAAGAGATTTTTCGCTGCCTGTCCAACATTACGGCTGGCAGGCGGGCAAAAAGGCCAGGTGGCCTTTGCATTTTACAGGAAATCTCATCCACGGGTGGAATGAGGTTTCCGTTATTAAATAAAAAAAATAAAAATGTATGGGCAGAATTTTCATCGTTTATATATTCAGGCGGCTGATTCTGATGCGTGGACATTTTTTTCTGCATTTTAAAATCTTTATTGGTTGCTTTTAAGTTCTTCAGCTCCCTGGGTTAGCTCTCTGCCTTCAGGAGCTTTCATTCCATGCTCCCCCACAGCCATGCTTATGTCAACGCCCGCCCTCCTCCCGCCCCCACCCTGGCAGTGCTGCACATTTCAGTACACCTATCACGCTGGCTGGCCATTAATTGGCAAATAACTTGAATTTATATGGCACCCATCATACCATCAGAAATTCCAAAGCACATTACAACTAATACATTCCTTCTGAAGTGCACCTACTGCTTTACATACAAACACAACAGTCAATTTGTTCATTGCAAAGTTCCTGCAATGAGATAACTTATCAGTTAATTTGTTTTGGTGGTGTTGGATGATGGATACGTGTTGGCCAGGTCATCAGAACTCCCTACTTTCCTTGAATAGTGCCATAGGATCTTTATGTACACATGAACAGACAGACAATCAGTACTGCCAACATCTTGGCCCAAAGATGGCGCCAACAATAATGAAGCACTCTTCACTACTGCACTGACTGTCAGCCTGGTCTATGTGCTCAATTCCAAATACTTGGCTCAGCAGCAACTCTTGCAATATTGGAGGCAGATTGTACTAGCATGGAATTTGAGTTGCTTCTGGATCAAAAGGTACAGTATCTAGTGGAGTGGAGAAAAAAAAGACAAGAAACCCATCCAAAATGACCAACATAGGTCATGTTTCTTAAATAGGCAGCATCCACAGGTGATTCTCACCTTTTTCAATGGATGAGTGCTAAATTGTATGTGAAGATTGAACAAATCAGAAAACAACATTAAGTTGAAGGATAGGTAACAAGATGTAGGCCTGGATTTTCAGAGCCGTGAAGATGCTGCAGCATATCCAAAATGGCGGACGGACCCCAAATCTGGAAGTCCCACCCTCATATCTGGCAGAAACCATTTTCGCCGGGTGGGGTGGACGGGACAACGGGCTGGATGCAGGATGCGACTTCCACATAGGAGTTGGGAATCCCAAGCTCAGCATGACCATTTGAACTTAGTGCCAAGTTCAAACAGACCCCATTCTCGCCGTAGCAAGGGCCTTAACCCGCAGGGTGGGAATTATGAATCTTCAGAAGTTGTAAATGGTCATGAAGGGTGGATAAGGACGATAGAACTATCAAGCTCTCAAGTTATTTAAATAGCCAGCCCTTTAAAAGTTGAAAAGAAACACCTGTCTGTGACAGAGTTGAAAAGAAAATCTGTTATAGCAATTTCAATAGCTGTTCGTTGACAACAATAAATGTTATCATTGTAGCATTATCAATGCTTGACTGCTGTCCACAATCTATCATTATCACACTGGAGGGCCGTAAGTTCACAGCTTGATTAAAAGTTCATAGAGGTTATTAAGGGAACGGTTGTCTTTGTTGTGGGGTTATGAATATTTGTTTTTATGGGATCAAGTACTGAGGGAATTTAGAAGTATTGAATGGGCTTTAGCGAATGAGTGTTTTTTATATAGTGAAGTCAAAATAGACATTTGGAGCATTATTTTATTTCATCTCAGCATGTCTTCCAAGGTCTGCCCATGGTGAGTTGGCATGGGCGATGTAAGGGAGAAGGGAGGGCATGAGTTGGCATAAGACTATAAAGGGGGATGGGTTGACATGGAGGATGATGCCCCATTGCTGGTAGGTCAGGGTGTGAGGGGAGTGCGCTAGAAGGTCTAATGTTTAACAAAACAACCGTGGAAAAGACCCCGAAAACTGAGGCAGGCTTTTTAAACATCTCCCCCAGGCACTTGGCAGCACCTGTGGGCACTCCAATCAGCATCCAGGGTTTACAGGTTGGACTCCATCTCCCCCTGTCCCTGGAACAAAGATCCTGCCATGCCACTTCTTATCACCCCCCTCAGAGAAACCACCTCAGGAGCAAAAATCCAGGCCATAGTTCTCATGAAAGACACTTTCCCCACCCCACCCCCAAATGTTGACCATTACACAATTGCTACAAGATTGTTCTCAGGAGAATATCCTGCACAAAAACACTAAAGTGGTCAAGCCCAATGCTGTAATAAAGTTGTCAACTGAAATATTTACTGAATAATGACTTATTTTTCATTTCTATACAATTAACTGGCCAAGTCAGATTTGCAATTATATCAGTGTGTTATAGCTATATTACTTTCAAAGTGCAGCAAAAGATCCAAGCAAATATGGCAGTCATTTAGCACATGGCAATATCCCAGAAACTACAAAAAGTTGAGGAAGGACATTGACCAAGAGAAATGAGATATTTTAATGTCTAACTGAATCATTAGAACAGGCAGCTGGGGCCTCAGTTTCACATCGCACCCACGGAAAGGCATCTCTGACATATAACACTTCTAGGACTACCACTAGATTGTTCACCTACATTTTGTGCCCGACTTCTAGAGTGGGGTTTGAACCCACACCTTCTGACAGAGGTGAGGGTGTTACCACCTAGATCAAGCTGACACTTGAATGCAAAATTATTTGCATGGTTGAACATTTCAGACAGTGTGTTCTATTTGAGTGGCGCATCTAAAAGCAACTTTGCTTTAAAATTAAGACACTTTTTTTCTTAAGCAGTGTAAAGATTTTACTCAAACGCAGTAAAGTAGGCTTGTGCCAATGGAGTACGAACATAGGAGCAGAAGGGAGGCCATTCGTCCCCTAAAGCCTACTCCACCATTCAATAAGATCATGGCTGATCAGTTTGTGTTTCAAATTCCGCATTCCCATCTATCCGCAATAACCTTAGATTCTTGATAAGCAGGGGAATCAATCTACCTCCACCTTAAAAATATTCAATGACCCCACCTCCACTGCTTTCAAAGGCAGGAAGTTCCAAAGTTGGACAACCTTCAGAAAAAATTTCTCCTCATCTCTGTTCCAAAAGGGCAGCCCCTAATTTTAAAACAGTGTCTCCTAGTTCTGGACTCACCCACAAGAGGAAACATCCTTTCCACGTCCACCTTGTCACGACCATTCAGGATCTTATATACTTCAATCGAGTTGCCCCTCAAATCTTCTAAACTCCAGTGAAACAACCCAGTCTCTCTAACCTTTCTTCACAAAACAGCTCACTCATTCCAGGTTTCAATCTAGTAAACGCCTCTGAACCACCTTCAATGCATTTACATCCTTCCTTAAATATTTAGACCAAAACTGCATACACTGTTCGAGATATGGTCTCATCAATGCCCCATAAATGCCCTGTATAGCTAAAGCATAATATCCTTACTTTAATGTTCAATTCCTCTCATAATAAAAGGTAGCATTCCATTAGCCTTCTTAATTACTTGCTCGTCCTGGATTCTAACTTTTTATGACTCATGCACTGGAACACCTAGATCCCTCTGCACCTTCTGCAGTTGTTTTCCATTTGAGTAATACTCTTCCTGCCAAAGTGAACAACTTCACATTTTCCCACATTATACGCCATCTGCCAGATTTTTGCCCACTTACTCAACCTATCTATATCTGTCTGTAACCTCATGTCCTCTTCACAGCATGCTTTCCTACCTTTGTGTTGTCTGCAAATTTAGCTACCATGCCTTCCCTTCACTCACCTCATCTAAGCCATTGATGTAAATTGTAAAATGTTGAAGCCTCAGCACAGACCCCTGTGCAACTCCACTCTTCACATCATGCCAATCAGAAAAAGACCCATTTATACATTGTTGTTTTCTGCCAGCCAATCTTCTATCCATGCCAAGTATGTTACCCCCTGAACCATGAACTTTTATTTTCAGGAATAACCTTTGATGTGGCACCTCATCAAATGCCCCCAGGAAATCCAAGTATGGTACATCTACAGGCTCCCCTTTATCCACGGTGCGTGTTATTCCTTCATAGAAGTCCAATAAATTGGTTAAACATGATTTCTCTTTCACAAAACGATCGACAGGCAAAGCAAGAGACTTTGGGACCTGGACATGTTCAACACAATTTCTTCCTGATTACCTTGAGTTTCTCTAAGTACCCAGCTGTAACCTCCTTAATGATCAATTCTAACACCTTCCCCACAACAGGCATCAAGCTAACTGGCCTATAAGCTTCCTGTTCTCTGCCTCCCTCTTTTCATGAATAGAGGGTTATATTTGCTACTTTCCAGTCTGATGGAGCCTTTCCAGAATCTAGGGAATTTTGGAAAATTAACACCAACGCATCTACTACCTCATTAGCCACCTCTTTAGTAAATTAGCAATTAAAAATTAGTAATAGTACTTGTATAATGAATCCAAGTATAGAGAAGATCAGTTATGTAAATAATATTTTAAAAAGATCGACAGGCAAAAGCAAGAGGCTTTGAAACTTGGACATGTACAACACAATTTCTTCCAAGCATGGGCTATTTCCAAGTACAGCAGAGAAAAGTTATTTGAAATCCACCTGATAATATTCTCAATATCATTTTATTTGTATACTGGAATTCCCATGTTGTGGGATCTGGCTCAGCTATACACTGCAGATTCCACAACTCAAGGGTCACCATCGACCTGTTCGCTCTCCATCACCTCTTCCACCAAGCACCTCTGCACCCACCCCCCAACCTCACATATCATCATCATAATCTAATTTTATATTCGCCAACTAAGGGAGTTGAGTTTCAGTTTTAAAACGTTCTGGTAACAAGTCAGATATTATGCAAATTAGTTTTAGTTTTAGCAGTTAAGATGCAGAGCTCAGGAAATATTTAGACAAAATTGGCATTTCGCATCTCATTCAGTGGCAGACTATTACAACATTATCAAACCCATTTTAGAAATATATGAATCTATTTTAATATTGTTAAAATACCACCTGTCCAAATGCCCATTTCCACTTGGTACCGTAAACATCCTTCGGATTACGCCCTTTATTCTTCTAAAACAATGGGTAAATCATTGTGATCTACTCTATCCCCTTTGATGTCAGACTGAAAACTGCTTCAATAAAGCAATCAAACCAGTAAAATAAATTTCACAAAAAGTTTTATTACAAAACGTGTATTGGTCATTACACTATTATTTTGAACACATTCCTGTAATATCATTGAAAACTATATACATATTTGTACCATTTATACAATTAAAAAAAATAACTTGGGAGAACTCACACTGATCATGTATTGGTCACCTGCAAGAACATCAGCACTTGCATTGGATGATGGCCTCTCAGTCCGAGATTTAGAGCACTTTAGGTTTAGAGCTCTAATACTAGCATCCTGTATCTACAAGTAGCAGACTAGCTGATTAACTACAAAGCCAACCTGTCCTGCCAGCTAGGCGCAGGCAATCTGGTCAGGCTACTGTGCATCTACACAAGGATTGCAGTTTGATACTTGGACTGCTATTATATCTCGTGACTGCATTCTTCCCCCACAATTTGGGAGTGGGAGGAACAATCTGTTCACTGTGTGGCCCCTCTTTTACTTGATTTTGTTCATGGCCCTGTAGAAGATCCTGCCCCAGATGTGAAGTTTTTCTTTGCTTGGGAGCATGCACATATTGAATGTGCGTTGGATTTATTTCCCCTCATTTTTTTGCCCAAAAATATCTTGGGCATGAATCTGTGAAGAAAGGGAAAATAACTTCAAATAAATATCTTTAATTAATTGAATTTTGATAATCCATGGAAAATTATTCCATAAGACAAAAAAAATCTTTATTTCAACTACAGCAAGTTATTAGGCATGAAATTGTATGCAAGATCTTACTAATTAATTGCAAATTATAGAAGAATTTAGAAATATTGCTGTTATGAGTATATTAAAGAACTCTCACTTACCAGAATTAGTTGGGTCAGAGTCGATGTTGGCTACCTTGCGTATAGGATCATTATCTTTTGTAGTCTTTTCTCTGGCCACATGGCTGTGCATTTCTCCACCACTTATGATATCAAATATATTTTCTAGTCCTCTGCATATGAAAAAATGATTTTCACTACAATTGCAGGCTTATGGCCGCCCTCTGCTGTTTGCATCAATTTGCTGCCGAGAAGTGTACCTTTTGGTTAAAATACACTCACCTTAACATAATAATTCATCAACCAAAAAAAGAGACAGCCTAAACTGCCATGGGTCCTATAGTCAAGCATTTTCTATCCTTTGTTGCCAGGTGCACTCATATGCCAACTGACATTTCTATTGGTTGCGCATTAGATTTTATTTTCAAGTACAGGGTAATTTTCAATTGATCGTTAACTTATTCTGTATGATCAGTTAAAAGTGTGTTGGATCAAATTACTGAGCTAAATATGCAGTAACAAAGTGCTTTTAAGATACAGTCCTAGAACTAAATCACTTTTCTCCTTCAACTGCAACCTCTCCTGGAGGTACAGACTCATGCGGAAATCAATGTGATGAGTTAGTGGACTTCCAATGCCTCACAATTGAGAACAGACAAGAGTGAGTAACAGAATGTGAGTTAGAAAGGTGGCAAGGATGAGAGGTCACAGCTAAACCTGATCCTGGACAGAGACACACACACACACACAACGCCCCCCCCCACCCCCCCAACACCCTCAAAGGGGGTCACTAATTTTTTTTGTCCCTTCCTAGCTCTGGGAGTAGTGTTTCTGCTGCTCGTCCAACTGAGATTAGCTAATAGGGTCTTGCTAATCTCCATGGCTCGGTACCACACTACATGGAGCACTTCTCCATTAACTGGCAGCCACAGAAATGGAGTTTCTAGTTACTCTTAAAAAAAAGCATACAAATAATTTAAATCGAAAGAGAAAGTGCTGGGAATGCTCAAGTGACCCGAAGTGTTAACTCAGTTTCTTTCTTCACAGATGCTGCCAGACCTGAATATCTGCAGCATTTTCTGTTTTAACTTCAGATTAACAACATCTGCAGTATTTAACTTTCGCATGCAGATAACGTTTTACTTTTTTTAAAAAAGGAAATATTGTTTTGCTGAACTGTCAAGTGCACTTTAGGATAATTCTGACTTCAGTGCTACGTGAAAACATTAACATTAAATGCAAAAAGTCAACAATACCTTTTCCTCAACTCTCGGTTTCTCATGGCAGCCAGGCTTTCCCCCTTTTAAAAGCTGAAGCTGTTTGTTTAGTTGCTGCACAAGATGTTCTCTATTTTTAATTTCTGTAAATTGAAATACCCTCTTGCTTTTAACACCAACAATAATTGGACTGGGGAGGAGACTAGTGTCCTCCATCTTCTCCACAGTAACCACCTGTCAATGTAAAGCAAACAAAAATTTATTGTAGACTAGCATTATCAGCATAAGGATAGCTTGCTGTGAATCTGCTGCCAAAAAATTCAAAAGAAATCAACCAATAAAAAGCGATAGATATCTCATTCCAACATTCTCCAACTGCTTCAAATATTTTTCATACATTTCCATCAAACACACCCTCCTTCACCGGTAAGTTCGAGGGAGAGGTGGAAGATGAAGCAAAGCAACAATTTTGGCTCACATTGCAACTCTGTCATAAAGCAACAGGTGTTACTTGAAAACAAGGTCAGGAGGAAATAATGCTTTTTGTTTTTGTTTACTAATGCGCAGATCTGAAGTGGTGCACCCTCCCTGGATAGTGATGCCAGTAACAAATTAAAAATAAAGCCAACTTGTAACTGATTCTAGCTGATTTCACTATCAGGCAGGGTTCAACTCCAAACAGGTTTTCTGGGCCACAAGGCAAATCAAGGACTCTTGCCAGTACTGGGTTATTTGCAGAGGGTCCATTTCAGTGGGCCATGACAGCCACTCTTGCACTCCAGAATGGCAGCCTTAAGATCTTTACAGGACGAGGCAAAACAAAAATACCTTTTCCAAACAAAGTTTCTTGGCAACGAGGGCAAAAGCAGTTTTCCGTATTGATATATATTCAGGAATTTTAAAATGTGTTTACTTCAATATCTTTTAGATTGATGTACAAAAGTTTTCTGGACTGTGCAGCTTTAAATTCAACCCAGAGTTGACCAAGGCAAAACATTTAGTGTTTCAGTGTTAGAGTCCAGTACCTCTTGAAGTGGAATGATTACATAGCAGCTACCTTCCTCCTTGCTGGCAAAGCATATGTAATTTTCTGAGATATACAACTTCCCTGCAGTGTGGCATTGGTTATATGGTGTCCACAGGAAACTGTCCACTATCACGATCAGCTTCTCTGCTCGTGGAAGCCTAAAACAAGCCCGGAAATACTCAGTCTGCATCCTAGCTTCAAGATCCCTGTACCAAAGTGAACGGAAAGCATAGTTACAAATCAGTTCAACTTAAATGGAAGGCTCAGTTTAAATCACAAGTTATGAACTAAGACTGTGGTCTTTGATTTAAAACAAGATCACAGATCAATGTTTCCAGATACTAGTACGTTTCTAGTTCGAAATTCTTACTTCCCATTAATACGCATGAGCCCTGATAATATATGTTGACAGGCAATTCAACTGCAGAGGACATGATTGGTAACTCCGATCTGATGACAACTGGTATACACATGCATATTCCCAGCAAGGGGCACTGTATAACGATCAAGAACAGAGACCCTGGCAAAAATGCTTTGCTTCCCCATTCTACCATTCTGACACCCCCAACCCACCACACACCCCTTACACCCTAGCTGAGAGTAGCTAACTCAGGCAGGGAAGCAAAGGTGGGGGGAAAAAAAGAGTAAGGGTAGAAAGAAAGATTGGTCCTGGGACCTTCCTGCTCTAAATGGTTCAAAAACAGAAGGATTACCATAGCCTAGAGGAAGCTATTCAAGGCTTCTGAGGATAACGGAATTGGCTTTGTAAGTTATGCAAAGCTAAGGATAAGTGCAGTGAAAACATGTAAATTAGGGACACTTAGGGATTTTCATCAAGTGTCCTTGTTTTCCTGATAGTACAGTAAAACCAGAGGAGCCAAATATCCCTGTATCTCCTGCACAGTTAGCTCTTTTCCATTGCCTCACCTGGAATTGTGGCCAGAATCTCCCCAACACCCCCCAACCCTGCCCAGCCCCACACAATTCATCTCTCATTGAATGGAGAGAATAAACCCACCCCAATTTCAGACCCTCTCCTGAACGTCGACACCCATGAATCTTGAGACTGCAGCCCCACCCTTCCCCCAAACTGCGCTCTGTGGCAGTGGTCAACTTGTACCATGGAGCAGGGGGTGCGGGCTTGCACTACAGCAAGAAAGTTAGTGATCATCAAGTAAATAATCACCATAAAAACATCAAAATGATCTTTTCGACTGCTAGAGGCAGCACCCTGGAGATGTATATCCAATTTCAGGAGAGTTTCAGTCATTCCTAGAGAGTTGGGAAGCCAATGTCAATTAGCATTCTCAGCTTTTGAGAAATGGAGAGCATCAGAAGCCCTCTATCCATGGGATACTGTCAAACAAGCCTTCAATTCCGGGGATAGAGCGGTTTCTCTGCTATGGATGTTGATTAAAGAGATCCCCATTCCACAAAAGCCATTTTACCCACACATTGCCATCTCACCCTGACATACATGTCCTGTGGTTTAAGCTGTAAACAGACTCGGTACATTGAATGCTGTCCTAGTTTGCAATTTGCAATTTCAAGATGCAGCTTGTATCTGCTACAAGTTATTTGGGACTGCCAATAGTTTTTTTTCTTGCAAGTGTCTGTTGTACATATTTCATTCTACATCCCAACGCTTACAACTATCACAAATATTAGAAGGCGGACAACAAAAGGCAAGATGTCACAGACCGCTTTCAACTAACTTGTACAAAGGAAAACCAGGAAGGTTGGGTGTGCGTCATTAAGATCAAAAGGTTGGGAATAACATTTAAACTCTAAATAGCTGTATAGATAAACAACATTTAAACTCAAATCTATATGGCCAATGGCATACCATGTTAAGCTCAAATGCTAGATTAATTCAGTATTTAAGCTATCTTGCGAGAATGTCCCATGACTGTCTCATTTGCACAACAGGAGACATTATACTGGAAATAAAGTTTTCATGTCAGTACTTCAGAGGATATGAAAACTAATTCAAGCATGATGCAAAATGATCCAAATTTAAGTTTTAAAAAAAAATCAGACAAGGAGGCACAGCGAATGGTTATACATTAAACTGAAACAAAATACAGTCAAGACTATTTTGAGAAATAGTGCTATGTTTTCCAAAGTTAGCTAGAATTTTATTGAATGTTTTTCTTACTTCTTTGTTATTTGTGTAGGTTTTTGTAGAGATGGATCCAATTCAAATGCCTCATTGTCCAGCAACCTTCGAATAGTCACATCTGCCAACAGTTCCATAAGCCTGAACGTTTCATTGATGTTAAGGAACATGGAGAAGTCACGTTCTTTACTTTGTGTGGTCACCCGAACTATTTCTGTGATAAGAGTATTCGAAGTTCTTTCTAGTTTTTTCACATCAACCCAGGGGATAATGAGTTTCACTAAAATAAAAAATGCAATATTCAGGAATTCAGGAAAGCTACCTTTAAGCAAAAAAGTATAAAAGTATGTTGCAGTACCTATCTACAATGGTAGATTAAAAAGGGTTGACATATTTTCCAGATGCCCAATAATACTTCATTAGTCGAAGCTTCAACCTCTGCCATGTGATTTAGAAGAGTTATTTCCCTCAAAAAGGATAGATCTCAAACCGTTTGGAACCAGCTGCTAGAATTTGCAGCACACTTGGTATCATATCATTAAGCCTTTAATACAGTTCATCAACCTCATATCAATGCTGAGTTTAAAAGCTTCACTACAAGGTGGAAGCACAAGTACAAGCTTCTATCCAACCACATTGCTTTTTACTGCAGCACTATCCTAACCAGTCTTCCATTCACCACTCTCCGCAAACATCTGCTCACCTAAAACGCTCTAGTGCGTGACCTATCCCACACCAAGTTACACCAACATCACCACTGTCTTCATTAATCTACATTGATCACAGTAAGCCAAAAGTTGGAATTCTCATCCTTATTAAATCCATCCATGTTCTCTCCCCTTTCTAGTTATACAGTCTCCTTCAGCATTAAACCATCTCAACCCTGAATACTCAATTTCTCTGACTGCAGCCTCTTGTGCATTCCCTCAACTTTCAAGCCCTCACGATTCAACACATCTTCAATCGCCTAAGTTCCACTCTGAAATAACTTCCCCCAAATATCACATCCCCACCCACCTCTCATTCACGCTCTCTTCCTGCAAGATCTGACACCCCTTAAAAAGCTATCTCTCAGATCAAAGCTTAGGCCACCACTTCCTCTGACCATTAAGAGGGAGTGCTACACCAGTGTGTCAGTCTACATTGTGTGTGTCAAAGTCTGCAGCGGGAATGTAACCTATAACTGTCTAGCTCACAAGCAACAGAGTTATTAACTGAATCAAAATGACACTCAAACAGAACTGCAACCGGGTTTGCCAAAGGCCTATTGAATAGAAAGGTACTAATCCATGCAAAAACAAAATCCAACATTTTGCTGCTTGGTTAGCCTACCTGTCCACTGCATGCACTTTGTAATGACAAGCTGTAAACAAAATATTTGTGTTATTGTATAAAGAGGATTTTATAACAGAACACTTCATCTAAAGGCTTCATAAAGGGGCTAAAGCAAATCGACAGGGAAATCTCAATTTACTTCAAAAGGGAGTGAGGATTTGTGGCTTTCCAACAAGGGAACTCACATCACACCAACAGAGAATGTGAAATCCATAAGTGGCTGGGTGGATAAATACCTTCCACTCACCTGAGAGAGCATCATTTCGGATATGGATGACCAGTCCATTTTTATAAACAGAACAATGATTACAATGCTAAACAACTATACCTCAAAAACAAACACCATTACTGTGACATGGAATTTTCCAAAGGAGGGGTTTGAAAAAGAGAGTGAGAAAGTGGGGGAGGGGGAGCGTGAGGGAAGCAAGAGCTCAAGGGGCAAAGGAAGAAAATATCCACAGGACACCAATTTGCAGTGAATAATGGAGGACACTTCCATTTAGTACCTTGCATACCTCTACCCTAGCTTGAACTTAAAAAGGATATTCCAGCCAATGTTTCTACAATACTAGGAAATTAAGTACAAAGTAAATACAAAGCAAAAAGAGGAAATGTCAATTTTGTTCCTATGTACAGAGCATAGAATTCAAATTGTCAAACACATTTACAGCACAGTTAAACACATTCCCACAAACAGAATTATAAATTGTCCTGGCTCCTGACCAGTATTCCAGAGTCCTGAAATATACAGATTAGTGTCTCTATGTCAGTCTCTCCTCAGTCCATTATTCTAAGCTATTTCCTGTCAGGTTAACAATGGATGTTAAATATCTTTCCACAATGTAAATAGCCCCAACATGAAGGGCAGTTGGAGGGAATGCCTATGACGTACAGCTTTTTTTCATGTTATAATCTCCCACATATAGAAAATTAAACTGCAGTTTACAAATAAGTTCTTTTACCCCCCTCTCCTCTCCCCAACCTGTTGAGAGGAACGATGACTGGATACTAATGAGGTGTGGATGCCGAGATGGGTGTGTGGAGTAATGAGAAAGGACAAAACTCAGGAACCAGCACATCAATGGGTCAGTGAAATTGTGGGAGCATTGAAGGCAGTAGTCAAGAGAGGAGATGGAAATGGTACAGTCATCTGTTCCAGAGGGAGGAAATGTGGCAAGGCAAGTAATGGAGATGGGACTACCAGAGAGGTAGAAGAGGAGAAAGGCCCAAGACCAGATGGAAAGACGTGGTGGCGAGAGACTGAAATGTAGCGAGATTGGAAGAGTAATGGGTGCCCGATGAGATGGAGAAGGCTGATCAAGCAACATTGGGCAACACCAGATAAAATGGGAGAAGCCAAAAGAAGTGGAGAGAATGTTTCTACTTTTGGGATAATTTAAAACTTGGGGCCACAAATACAAGATAGTTATCAATACATCCAATAGGGAATGAGGGAGTGGCTAAAATGTGGAACATACTATTAGAAGTGCATGTGGCATATAGTTAGAGCAGACTCGTCCAACCCACGGCCCAGAGTTTGGCCCACGAAGTCCCTATATATGGTCTCCAGAGTGATTGTTCAAAATGACGCTAAAATGGGTCAGTGAGGTCCTCCAATCACAAGTCTGTTCCTCTCCCATGTTTACTGCTGATGGCTCATAGTGAGTCACTTCCCCGCACCAATGGATTGAGGGGGGGATATCGGTGGGGGTAGGGGGGGGTGGAGGTGAGTGTATGTAAGCAAGCAATGTGAGCGGAGAGCGAATGAGTGTGAGTTAGTGAGTGGAGAGCAGGTGTCTGGCTCACTCCTAGTCTCAGGGTTCTCATTGACCCTCACTGCCACACACCAACATGCACTCTCACAGTGGCTGAAGGCAAGTGCATAAGGACCCTGAGCCTGGGAGTGAGCTGGACACACACACACACACTAATGGTCATCTTTATTTATTACTAATTTCTTTTTTTTACAATTATCAATTTATGTTACTGACTTTTTGCTCAGCAAGTGGTTTGTTTTCATAAGCCAGCTTTTTTTTTGAAATTCATGTTTATTGTTGTGCCAAATCTTATCTTTCCGAAATTTGCTCATCAGCCCCGGAGTGCGGGAAAAATTTAAACATGGCCCCCCAACATGAAAAGGTTGGACATGCCTGGATTAGATGCTTGCAAAAGGAAACTACCCAAGTACGTGGGAAGAAAAAGGAGTAGAAAGATATGCTGAAAGGCTGGTATGAAGCACAAACACCACAGAGCAGTTGGGCCGAATAGCCTGTTTCTGTGCTGTATATTCTATGTAACTCCACTCTGTTATGATCCCCAGCTGAGGTTACCACTGGGTGGAATCCAACTTGATAGATCCTAACTTTTATTTATTTGTTTAGATACATGGAGAGGAGCTACTGAATAGAGTCACCGGAGTCAGCTAATGAACTTTTAACAAAAGCATAAAACATTTATGAAACAAGATGAACTATATTGCAATACTCCTTCACCCACACCTATACCTTTACAGATATATACAGATTTGTAAGGGTAACACAAGTTACAAAAGCTATCTTATAATGTCCACAGTAAGTACATTCCATATAAATGAATAGGTGACCTGTGGTCAGGCACACCACACTCTGAAACCAAGTGACAGATGCCACCCCAGACAGATGTTATGGATCCCTCCTCAACTCTTCCCCAGACGCTTGCCACGCCGTGAGCAACTGGTCTCACTGAACTCCATCTTTCACATGAGGGTTTCCAATTTCCACTCTCAAAAGACTTGCTTTGGAATCTTCTCCCAAACTGACGTTTTCTTTCAGACACCTTCCGCAAGGGTTCACCTCCAGGGTTTCAAACTCTCCTTCCAATGTTCCTCTTCCTTGGGTCACTACATGCATTCAAACTGTCTTCCATGCAATCTCTCTCACCAATTCAGCCATCAACAGCACACCACTGCTTCACATGCCCATAGCAAAGAGTTACAGACTTTCAGTTGTCTCTTTGGGCCTTCTGACTGCTCAAGTCTTTATTTCTAAACTTGAAGCCTTTCTCTGCCCCTCACTCTTAACTTCACTTAACTATGTTCCTGTCCTTCCTTGGACTAGAAGGTCTGCTTGGGACTTTCTCCCATTCCACTCCCCTGGACTTGGGAACTTTTCTTTCGCTTGGGACTGGCTATCTGTTCTGTACCCTTTGCACTAGTCTCTCCTGGCAGCTACTTTCAAAACCAACTGAACTCAAAACAGCTCCCAAATCAAACTGCTGTTTCTAGTTTCTTCTGTGTGTCTGTGGGAGGGACCTGCCTCTCTGGACCCCTGTTGCTAGGCGACAGCCCAGCTTCTCTACTCTTGTTTAACTTAGCTGCAACAGTTCTAAAACTCATTAGAAATGCAGGCACCTTTTAAAGTGAAACTAAAACTTAATTTGACCTTTTCTTAACACACAAATACAGAAATACAAATCAAACTTAAACATTAAAGTTAAAACTCATTCCTAACACCCACAAATACAAATATAATTTACTTAGGCTATTTCTATTTCCTAACAGTTCTCTATCTACATAAATATACATATTAACAGAATCTGAGAACAACACTACTCCTTTAGCTTGATCACATGAAATTAAATTTTATTAAAATCTGCCAAATTAGATTAAGCTTCATGTGGCTAGCACAAGATTGACATCTCGTAGCACTATAGCTAACTGACTTCCTTTAAAAAAGGGAAGTTTATTTTGCAAATTTCTGCAGCAGCCATTTCATATATTAATCATAATGCTACTTTTCACGATTTGCAATTGTACTAAGAACCCAGATACACTTAAAATTTGAATACCATGAATACCTTTAGGCATACAATGTTATTATATTCAAAAATACAAGGACACTGGAGATGCAATATCATTTTAGAATTCAGGCAATTGGATCAAAATGACTGGATCAGTTATCACCCAAACTTCCTGGCCCTCAATGAAATTAGTCAGTAGTTCATTTTTTCGACTGAAATGTTCAACTCGCCAGAAGAAAACTGCTCAAATAGGATTCCTAAAAAGATTACAATTTCACTTTCCCTACTGTTAAAGATTACATTAATGCACACAGTTAAGAAAATTGCTACGAGATATATGTGGTATCACAGGGCTAATGTGCAATACTTGCTCCCTCATCCAATGTGGTTCAAGGTACAATGTAGACACAAGATATTTGCTGACTACTAACCTCCTCTCAGTTTTTGGGATAGATAATTGGATGCTCAAATAATTTAAGCTTGCTACCAGTGTAGCTTTATCAATGATGCACCATGAGTCAAAATACTAAAAATGAAATATAGTTCAAAATTGTACTAGTTTTTCTACAGTTGACTTTAGTTTATATCCTTCATCCATTCTTACCTTCCTTACCCAACAGGAAAGAATAGAAGCAGAGATGGTTGATGCTGAGGTAAATCCAGCCTTGACGGGGAACCCGCCCAATCCAGCAGCAACATGAATAATAAGTCACCAGCTTTTCCAAGTCTGGGAAATTAAATCTGGTCTCAAATTTTACCAGAGCCTCCCGAAACTTCTCAGGATCTTCTTCCTGTTCTGCCAATTTGCTCCTGGTTTCTTCAGCTATAAGCCCCTGATTAAAACAGGTTTAAAAACTTTTTTAAAAAACTATGGCTAAGTGCACAAAGTTACACTTTCCACTTTGTTCCCATTTTGGCACTCGTACTTTGTGTGCTGAACAATCTATTTTTCTGATTTGCTGGTGAAGCTATATTTATAGAATGCTTCAATAGGCTTTAGGCCATTAAACAATTGAAATTCTCAAGCATTGTACATTTTGATCAAGTCTGTAGGTAGCTACATCTTATACATACTGATGAGCACATCAACTTGCTTACAGCATGGTGCCAGTATTTCACAAATACTTAATTCAATGAATTAAAAAAGAAATAAGGTTTTTGGTGATTAATTATGATATTTTTAAATTTGATCCAATTGTAATTAGTTGATCTAAATCAGGGCATGGAGTTTCCACTAAGCGTGTAATCGGATAAAGGTGCCCAGAACCTAGGGGATCCAACAGCGCTGGTTTTGCCAAGGTGATGTCTTGTTGAAGTTTCTATCCATACGCATTAGTATAAGCCCAAATCCCATTACAATAATTATCGCAATCAAGTAATAGAATTGATTTGTGACTGGAACAGAGCAACATAAAGGAGGAACTGGCGGGGACTGCGTTGGGTAAATCAAACTTTGAATCCGCTTTAAAAAGATTGTGAATATTCAAACGTAAAGTAGTTATGGGTGTCACTCACTTACACTTAAAATTTCTCAAGCTTTAATACTATTTAATTTGTTCCCAGATTGTGCTGACATCGGAGCAGAAATCATACGGAAACTCCAAGCCCTTGCTGTTTTAGTTGCAAGATTTGATCAAAAGCAGCAAAGAGAGTTTCTTTCCGAACTATACAGACAGCAACTTGGCAAGCTGTCCTAACTTCCTCTGTGTTGAATCACAAAGTTAATATTCATAATGATCCCATGATTCACTTATAATTGTTAACTGCATTTGACAGTAGAAAGATAATGTGAATATCTTCACTTTCTTATAGGCGTAGATTCAAAATGGCCATTCGTTACTTCTAAAAAAGCAGTGTGTAGAATATAATGTTGTGCATTATAAGCATCCTGCTTTGTTCCCAACCAAGAGTGGTCTAAACAAGGCTGCTACACATTTTAACACAGCTTTCCAAGTCAGGCAGTCACTCGTGAATTGAGGATTCCACCCACGTGGGGGGCAAACTGACTGTTCCCCTGCATGTAAAAATGGCGCTAATGTAAAAGTGTTAACTATCCAAATTATATTCAATTGCTTGCCCATGAAATACATTTTGCTTCTTCTAATTTTATACTGAATAAAACATACCTTTCTTAATGCTGGTAAAAGAAATGGACCTCTGTATACTTATTCATATAGGGTGTCAGATAAATAGGGTTTTACCATAACACATTTACTTTTTGAAAGTGCACAATACAAAAAAACGTATTTGACATTCTCTAGCACTTTCCAGCGTCCCAGAAAGTGGGTGAATGCTTTTAGTTTAATGAGCTCAATTGTTCACAACAATTTTTCCATATTGCACTTACCTTTACTTTACCGTGAACAAAACTAACAACATCGTCTTTATTATCAAATACTGAAAGGGTGTGCAGAAGATTCTGTTCTAACCATTCCCAGTGATGATGGATTTCTTCCACAGTGGCACCTTTTAGGAGGATGATTTGCAAAGAAACAAAAGAATATGTTGATATTTTGTATATAGTGACAAGTCTATGCCCAGAAGTTTACAACAGTTTCTTTTCCCTTAACACTTCAAGTCCAGTGAAAATTAAAAGTTACAACTTATGAAATGGATTTGTCAAATAGCAAATGTCAAGAAAGCTGCTTTAACATTAAAAAATTTTTGAGCAAATTTTGCTTCTTACAGGCTCTCTCACATGAATACCTCTATTCTAGTGCCACTAATTATTGGCTCATCAAGCTAGGCAGCATCTAGATCTGGAGGATCTCAAGGAGGAAAAGCCCATACAGGCTGCTGGTGGATGTGTTCTTCAGAACCTTCAAGGCAGTTGCTCCCAAACATAAAAGCAAAATGCTGCGGATGCTGGAAATCTAGAACAAAAACAAAAATACCTGGAAAAACTCAGCAGGTCTGACAGCATCTGCGGAGAGGGATACAGTTAACTTTGAGTCCGAATGACTCTTCATCAGAACTAAGGAAAAATAGAAAAGAGGTGAAATATAAGCTGATTTAAAGGGGGGGGGGGGGGGGGGGGGGACAGGTAGAGCTGGATAGAGGGCCAGTGATAGGTGGAGTTTGCCAAAAGATGTCATAGACAAAAGGACAAAGCGGTGTTGACAGTGGTGATATTAGCTAAGAAATGTGCTAATGGGGACATTAAGGGTAGAAAGCAGGAAGCGCAATGAACAGATAGCCCTAATGGGGGTGGGGGAAATCGAAATAGGTTAAAAGGTAGAGATAAAACAATGGATGGAAATACATTTAAAAATAATGGAAATAGGTGGGAAAAGAAAAATATATATAAATGATTGGAAAAGGGGGGATCGGAAAGGGGGTGGGGATGGAGGAGAGAGTTCATGATCTAAAGTTGTTCAACTCAATAACTCCTTTCAAGTGAAGCAGCATTTCACTTGCACTTCCCTCAATTTAGTCTACTGCATTCGCTGCTCCCAACGCCGTCTCCTCTACGTTGGAGAGACCAAACGCAGACTGGGTGACTGCTTTGTGGAACACCTTCGGTCTGTCCGCAAGCATGACCCAGACCTCCCTGTCATTTGCCATTTCAACACACCACCCTGCTCTTATGCCCACATGTCCATCCTTGGCCTGCTGCAATGTTCCAGTGAAGCTCAACGCAAACTGAAGGAACAGCACCTCACCTTCCGATACTTTACAGCCTTCTGGACTGAATATTGAGTTCAACAACTTTAGATCATGAATTCTCTCCTCCATCCCCACCCCCTTTCCGATCCCCCTTTTCCCAATAATTTATATATATTTTTCTTTTCGCACCTATTTCCATTATTTTTAAATGTATTTCCATCCATTGTTTTATCTCTACCTTTTAGCCTATTTTGATTCCCCCCCACCCCACTCGGGCTATCTGTACCTTGCTAGTCCTGCTTTCTACCCTTAATTAGCACATTTCTTAGCTAATATCACCACTGTCAACACCTCTTTGTCCTTTTGTCTATGACATCTTTTGGTAATCTCCACCTATCACTGGCCCTCTATCCAGCTCTACCTGTCCCACCCTCCCGTAAATGAGCTTATACTTCACCTCTTCTATTTTTCCTTAGTTCTGATGAAGAGTCATTCGGACTCGAAACGTTAACTGTGTTCCTCTCCGCTGATGCTGTCAGACCTGCTGAGTTTTTCCAGGTATTTTTATTTTTGTTTTTGCTCCCAAACATGCTTGCAATGACACTGGATCTGCTCCCTTGGCAATTAAATTTGGATTTCCCTTATAAGGCAAATATTCAAGCAATTGTTAAGCATGTAAATGTTTTTTTTGGACAAGTTATATTAAGCCATCATAACTTTGCTTTTGCAACTAAATAACGCTTTGCACCTTTATTCCAATCGAGTTTTTGACAAAAAAGTACCAATTTACTTAGGTTCTATAAATAGTCAGAAATAATTTCCAACAAAATTGGCTAATATTTTACAGGTGCAGTTTTCTATAGTTAACTAGAAAACATGGCACTGGGATAAATACAGACTTCAATGGAAGTAATTCCATAAAATGGATGACTAGCGGAATAATATTTCGGCACAGACTAGAAGGGCCGAATGGCCTGTTTTCTGTGCTGTAGTTTTCTATGGTTCTATGGGTTGCAAAGGGGGTTGAAGCAACAAACGTACACTTTGGAAGACAGCAGGAAAGGCTCCGGTATTAAACAAACAAGACTTTTATTATTTCTACTTCAGAAATAATTTTCAGCAAATAAAACTTCAGAATTTCTCATTTGAACTTAAACCACTCTCAAACTATAGAAGCTTTTTTTTAAAAAAAGTTTTAAATCAACTGCTTAGAATGGTTGTAATTTCCATTATCCTTAATTTGCCTTCGAACACCTCCACCAAGTTTTGGATATATTCTTTTCCACTACCCTGCTACTGTTCTCTCTCACAAGCTGTTTTCCATTTATACAATCTTACAAATCAATAGGTAGTTTATTTTGCAGACTGGCCTTGACATTCCTTACAAAGTCATTCATCTCAAGTGGAATGCATGCTAAAGGAAATTGTGTCACTTCTCAGGCCAGGTGGATGAAAATGGAGGAAAAACAGAGCAAAGTTCAAATGTCAAATCCAAAAAATTAAACCCAAGACTGTACAGGTGCAGGTGCTCACGGAAGTAAGAAATTAATCAACTTCTAAATGTGACTCTACTAATTGTTCAGTATTTATCATCTTGCTAAAAAAAAATGTTGAATTTGGTTTTCTAGGAAAAAAATTAAATAGAATAGCAGTAAACAAACTGTTGTAGGGTGGCCGAGTTGTGCTAGTGATAGAGTTGATCTGCAGTGGATGGAAACATTAAGTTTATTTACGATATGCTCAGCAGCAACTACACGTGTGCTTTCAGCTCCAACTCGGACTCTGCATTGACTGCTGAGGTAGCCCGTGCTACTCTCCTATTGGTTACTACAGATCATGTGAGCTTCCTTAACAAGTATTATTTTTAAAAGGTACATTACACACTAAATAAAACCATAATTACTACACAAACATTAAATTTAGACTATTTAGCACAGAAGCATCTTGATCCCCTGCACATTTAAGAAAATGTCTTATTCTCTACACTTATTGTATGATATACTTTTGAAACTTAATGATGTTTAAAAAATGTGCAATAGAATAAGCTTAGACAGTTTTACATACCACAAGCTATGACCCAATACACCTGTGATCCTGGCATCCGATACAAAATTCGGAATGGTGCAACACGGGCATTGGAATCCAGCACTGCATCTAAAGCTCCCACCAGCAGACCTGTAGAAAGCAGGATGTAAGATAGTGACATAAACTAATCGCATCTAACAGGCTATAGTTGAACAACATCTCAAATAAAGATTAAAAGAATCCCATTTTGGTTCTGTTTTTGGCACCTACACAAAGAAAACATTGTGCAAACTAGCTTCTGAATGATCTTGACCAACACTTTACTACTCCACTCCAATGGCCTTTTGGCAAGGCGGATAGAAAATATAATGGCATTGCTCACATTGTCCATGCTGAAGAATGCAAGTTTCTGGTACTTGCTGCAAACCAACAGTTGTTTGGCAATCACAGATCAGAAAATTTACTGAAGAACACTACTACCGAGCTAAGCAAACACTTGCGATACATGTAATGCCACTATTTTTCAGTATTTACATCTGCATTTTCACTATTTAACCAAAAATAGTTAATAGTCTAAGTAGTTAGTGATACTAAAAATGCAAAAAATAGAAGAGAAAAGGTTTTACATTCAGACTATGCATTCAATGTACAGCTTCAGAGCATTACATACTTGGTGCATCAAGATACAGTCCTGCCTGCATTTCATCCAAGTAAAATGGACGTCATTACACCGAAATGATCTGGTAGCCACCTAACACTTCGAAGGCCTGTTGACGTCAAAGGGAGTCTGAGAATTGGCTTGTCCCATTAGTCATCTCTCACGAGTTGCTTCCCCCTCCCCCACTCCCCCCTCAGAAGTCTTTCCTCTGTATTGAGATGATAAAAATTGTGTCACAATTGCATCCACAGGTGTGCACTTTTGGAATGCCATTTGGAAAGAAAGACTTGCCAGTCTGAACATTGGGCTAGTTGTTGTAGTCAGGATGTGGTGCGATTCTCATTCAATACCTTCAGCCTCGCTTATAAAATAGCTGAAGGCATTAATTGGAGCATTGCATTCATGGTCATGTGTTTCTCCAATGGATGAATAGGGCTTGCCTGGATGCAATTGCCCTTTGAAGCAATACTGACAGCTAAGGGCGGCGAGGAAGGAAGAGCAGGGCTGTCTTTGTCATTAAAGCAGTTACGGCAATGAAATTGGGAGGCTAAAGTCACTCTAGATTCTGTTTATTTTATCACAAGCAATTTTAAAAGGTGTAACCTTTTATTGCCTGTGCTTAAGTATATTTGCACGTGGGTGTGTGATAGTGTGGGTGATGCAGCAGGAAAATCAAACTGCTTCATCTTCAGAGACGCCGACAGAATTCCATCAGGTGTGATGGAGTCAATTTAGCAGCAAAGCTAGCTTTTGTATTTCAAAAAAAAGAGGGTTGGTTTATTTGTCACACACATGCCCCAGAGGTTAACACAAACATGGCATCTCACTCACGCGACTCACTCACAATAAATACAGTTGAGGGTAAAGTAGTATGAAATTTAACTATTTTGTGCAGGCCTGAAACTGCAGAGATTTCTCAGAAATTATGATGGTTCCTAGAGTTAATCTGCCTGGAGGCAGTTTTCTCAGGTAGGCTTGAAGATGGAACAGGTGAAAGAGAGGCAGGGAGACTTAGTTTCTCTTTCTAAGTAGTTACTTTGCTGCTTAACTGACTGCCGTGGTCAATGGCTTTGCCGATCAGATCCTCTCTCCCCTGCTGGAATTCTGTCTGTGTCTCTGAAGATGAAGCAGTTTGATATTTCTGCTATATCTTTAGCAGGGAGCCAAGATGGGCACTGTATCATGTGACCTCTGTTCCATCATGGTTCCAAATAAGGGATTGTGGAATTTAATTAACATTCTGAAGTTTTCTTCCACCTTTTTTAAAAAAACGTGGCCAAAGTGTTTAGATTTAAAAAGGAAAATTTGCATTTTTACAATTAAGATGTCGATGGGAGTTTCATTTATCTCCTGGCCAAATTCAATATCAGAAAAGGTATCTTTGGCCTCAAGGGATAAGATAGTTCAACCCATGATCTTAAATTCCAGTTTTATTTATTTTAAAATGTAGTCTTCAAAAATTTGTTTTTAAAGATTCATAATATTGTCATGCAGGTACTTTGTGACAATTTTCATTTCCATTATGTGCCATTTACCATTACTGGTGTGGTTAATTCACTGGCTTTCACCGTACTTTTGGGGTTTGGTATCGAAATAGGAGGGACTTTGTTTTCGAAATGGAGGACGTGAACCTCCAGTTAACTGAATGTACCCAAACTGTACTCAAACCAAGCCTGTAGTCAGCACTGTGCTGCTTTCTCCTGGTTCATTTCCTGATCAGTAAATTGTTGATGAGGTCGAGCAAACTTTGGGAAGCAAATTGGCATAGACTGTAAATTTAGGAATCCATAAATGAATAAATGGAGACAAAGTGTCTGCAAAGCTCACCAAGAACGATTGGCTTGATGGAATATGAATGGGGGCCTTCGCCTATCCTATTAGCAAAGCATCTGGACAATCATCTGGGTAGTCAACTGGGTGGAGACAAACCATTAGATGCAAATCACTGGACAAGGGAACTCGGACTATGAAGGAATTTGCCAGATATAATCATGTAAACCAGGGAATTGGAATCTAATAGCTATGGCCATATTTGAGTCAGTGGACAGTAAGAGCCATGTGACAAGCCAGCTAATCCTATGTGTGTTTAAGTTCCTGTTTTATCTGCTGACCAGTGCACAAGCAAATGAGATGTTGAAGAGGCCAGACCCTGAGTGGGTTCTCCCTCTGCATCTAACTTGCAAGTTTCAAGCCCTGGCTGCTGTTTTTTTTTGTGAAGACAGATATTAGAAAGAACTCAACCCCGCAGCTGCTTGGGAGGCAGAAGGACCTCCCAGTTCAGCCTGAAGCCAGCCAAGTCAACCCAACTTCACGAGGTGTACACTTTAACTTTATTGGACTTTAAATTGCTTAATCTATCCTCCCATTCTGTAAGCTATTTGTGTTTGTGTGAACTTGGCGTATGCGCGAAAGTTGGAACCTTATTATTTTTCTTAGACCAGGTTAAGCACAATAAATACTATTTTCTTTTTCTAAAAAAACTCAAGGAAGCTTGTCTGTGCCTTTTATTATCACAGCACCTCAACAGTTAGCAAGCATGTCCTTTTAAAAAAAAACTTGCAGTCAAATGAGGAGCAGAGAAAGAAAGGATCCATCCCACACCTCCTCATCTGGTCATAACAGAATAAGTGTTAAATGTGGCCAGCAGCTTCAAAACAACCTAACCCACAGAGCGCTGATAAAGGAAGTTCAACTCTTAGGGTTGAAGAATTCTCCAATGGTGAAGGATTGAGTAAAAAAAAACAACAAAGCCACCTTTAACCCTGCAAAATTAAGGAAACACAAGAACAAAGACAGTTACTTCTAATTTATTTTATTTGTATTGGAACTGGAGAAATACCTCACCCACAGAGTGTAATTTGCACAGAAGTACTGTCCAAGAAATCTCAAAGCCTCCAAATTAAAGACATTTAATTACCAAACATGAAATATACAACAACATGTAGCATGTGTTATTTTTGGAGTAAAAGGCTAAGGAACTGGTCAGTATGAAAGCAGTAATGAAATTCACAACAACTGAATTAAATCTTATAATCTCATCCTACATTGCAGCCTAGAAAATTGCTAAAGCAAAAGAAAGTACTGCATGCAATTGCTGAGTTGCCAATGTCACATGTCACTAAAATCACAAAAGGAAACGTTTGGAGAGCAGAAGGCCAAGGAACTGGAAAAAATACTGCACTCAAATGACACTGTCAAATGACAGATTGATTTAATGTCAGAAGGCCGTTTTGAAGTGTGTTATTGCCTGTGTGGCAATGGCTTTGCTGTACAACTTGATTCCACAAACATTTTTAAAGTGTTCTATTTATTTGCCTATGTTTGGTGTGTATGGAGTAGGGAAATAAAAGACTTTTTGTTTTGCAAAGAGCTCAAGACAAAGTCAGATGATATTTTCAAAACGTTGGATGATTTCACGAATGAACAGGAAACAGCTGGACAAATTGCACTGGAGTCTGCAATGATAGAGTTGCAGCAATGATTGGAAAGGCTCTGGTGTGCAAAAAAAAAATTAAAAGCCACTCTGCACCTTGCACTATTTAGACACATTGCTTTTCACACCATGAGGCACTTCCTGTGAAAGATACTGAACCAGGTCTTCAGAATATTCTCACAGTGGTGACACTTGTTCTTCAGTCAGCTTCTCCCATTTTCAATGTGTCACCGCAATGCTGGTTAATCACCCTTCTCCATCTCCCCGTATCATCCACCCATTTCTCATACAACCCCATTGCGTCTCTGGCTATCTGGTCTTGGGTCTTCCTCCTCTCCTTCTGCCTGGCAGTCCCACCTCAATCATTTGCCTCACCACATTTCCTCTCTCCCCTTGCAACAGTCGACCATACCATTTCAATTGTGTCTCTGCTCCTTTCTACAATGCTCCCACAATCTTCACTCACCTTTTGATGTGCTGGTTCCTCATTTTGTCCTTTCTCATTACTCTACACATCCATCTCAGCAGCTACATCTTATCAGTGTCCAGTTCTTGCTCATCTATTCTTCATGTAACCCAGGTTTCTGTACTATATAGCTGAGCAGTGGTAACACTTGTTAAATTTTATTCAATCCAGAGCAACAAACTCCAGGTGCTTTGCTGCACTTTGTGAAGTGGATGCTGAGCACAATTCTGTGTTCATACGTAGAGGTGAGATGGCTATGTTCCCTATGTGTGGCTGCACAGCTATTAGAATGACCCATGCATTACAATTAACAGTCTGCACATAACAGCGAGCTCAACTGGGGGAGGGGCAGGGCTGAGCATTAAACCCCAAATGCAAAAGCTCAAGCAGCTGGAGAGCGCCGGAAGAAAAATGCAACTATGATTGGAAGAGTTTCAACTGTGGGAGAGAGGAATCCAATTGGAGGAAAAGCAAGAGCATGAAAAAGTGCAGCTTTGATTGGACAAGCAGCAAGGGCAAACTGGAAGGAGGAGTACGTGTGCCATGAAGTCAGGTGGCTGGAGGAAAGCAAGGGCCAAACATGGTCGCAGAACCCCCACGATAGACAGAGTTTCAGAAGGTGAGAGCGATCCATATTCACAGGTCAAGGATGTGGCATGGGGGACAAGACTCAAGAAAATATCCCAGTAGTCGATCAGCCAGAGAAGGGAGGGCAAATCTGAAAGAAAGTGAGACCCACGATACAGAAGGAATGTTCAGATCAGCCTAACCCTGTTTCTATACCAATCACAAATGGGGACTTTGGTTGACTTTTCTCCCCTCTACCCTATGAGTATAGTTGCATTGACCAGCTAACTACAGTGTCTGAAATCAGATAACTCAGCCCACACTGGTGGCAGCGTTGGAGCTTTGCTGGTCTGCTTTTGTTGTGCAACCTTAACAGTTGAGCAGTTTTTAAAAGGAGCTCAGCTTAACTCATTTTTGCAAAAACAAATGGCTTTATCCAAGAAGAGTACCAACTTCAAACTCTATGCAATGAGCCCAACAGAAACAATAAAATCAAGAAGATGCATATATGTTTTTTCATATATTGTTCCAGCTCTCTCAGGCATTGCAGTACAGGACCAAATGGCTGCCAGAAAACACTATCTATTTATTTGCTTCTTATGCCTGACAACCAAAGACAATAAGCTTCATCAAGTAAGAGTTGTTAAACTGAATGAGACATTTTTCCTCTGATGAAAGGTCATCGAACTGAAACTTTAACCGTTTCTCGCCACAGATGCTGCCTGACCTTAGTCTTCCAGCATTTTTTAAATTCAAGACATTTTTCTCTTCCGATTGTGCTTTTGTTTGGTTTTCTTAGTGGTGGGTGGGAAAAAGATAAATATAATTCCTTTATTTCAATTTGGTGATATGGGGCATTCTTCTCTGCCACTGCATAGAGTTGAGAATCTTTAATCCTCAAACATAAGGCACAACAACTGTCCACTCCCTCAACAAGAAACAGTGTTTTACTCAATATCAGATGAAGAAATATGAACAACCTAAGGAATGCCAGCCATGCAGGACAACAAGATGATTTCTCACTCTATACTGTGACCTACAATGGGAACAGTTTTAGCAGAAGAGCCAAGAACCAGAGGACATTGATTTAAAGTGATTGGCAAGAGATCCAATGGCAACATGATGTCACGACCACGCAAAAGGCGTTTCCTCAAAGTGGTCCGTGACGTAGGTAGGTAGGTCTGTGTGTGGTGTAGCCCCCTTTTAATTTGCAAGTTATTCACTTAAGTAAAACTGATAGATATTAACTAAAGTATAGATCCAAGGATTAAAATTCATATAAAAAGGAAAAAAAATTCTCCAAGATGAGATTTCAAATCAGTCTCAGGTATTGTTGCATGCTTGTTGCTTGAATTCTTTCTTTCCAAGTGACGGGGGTGAAACATAGATTTGGTTTAGAAGCTGTGATGGCTTGGGAAGTCAAAGAGTTGGAGTTCTCCTTTGTAGGTGAAGGCAACAGATAGAGCAGATGCTGGGAGAGAGTATATGCTTCTTTTCTCACTGGAAGCTGCAGGTACCAACACTTGAAGGATTGCCTGGTTTCTTCTCAGCAGACCAGGGATGATTTTCTGGATGTCTTACTCTAACTCCTGAGGGCAGAGGAACACATGGCTCTCTCATGTTGTTCATTTAGTTCAGCTGTAGGCTGGAACTGACTTCAAGGTCTACTGGGTTCTCTGCACGCTGCCACAAAAAAATGGCTTCTTACAGCCTCCTTTATACAGTTCAAAAATGGTTACATTAATATTCAATAAGTAATGGTCTCAATTAAGCAAGGGAGTTAATTACTGTGGTAAAGTGAAGTACCCTGTCCCTTTAAGACAATGCAAGTGTTCTGATTATGTGACAGCACTGACGAATCACTGTATTGCACAGGCAACTAGGAACTGTAAGTCAAAAACAGAAATACCTGGAAAAACTCAGCAGGTCTGGCAGCATCGGCGGAGAAGAACAAAGTTGACATTTCAAGTTCTCATGACCCTTCAACAGAACTAAGTAAAAATAGGAGAGGGGTGAAATATAAGCTGGTTTAAGGCCCTCTCCTATTTTTACTTAGTTCTGTTGAAGGGTCATGAGGACTCGAAACGTCAACTTTGTTCTTCTCCGCCGATGCCGCCAGACCTGCTGAGTTTTTCCAGGTATTTCTGTTTTTGTTTTGGATTTCCAGCATCTGCAGTTTTTTGTTTTTATTTTTAGGAACTGTAAGTCTAGTTCTGGAGGTTTCTGAGTAAGCACATATGATCTGGTGCTCTGCCCTATGTCTCAATAAACAATCAGTGTTTATTCTTACATCAGTCTGTCCCCGTTATTGATTGCAAGCAGCAATTGATGAGAACATAGGAAGGCATGAAGTTAGAATTCGGTTGGCCAACCAACTCATTCATCCAAGACAAAAAAATTATATCGAAGTCCTTTTAGCTCCTGTGTCCCGTTCCCTTAGAAGCCAAAGGGTTTTCACACCTTTTGGAAGATTCAAAGGACATCCCTAGAGCAGCTTTTGCATTTTAATGACTATTCGTAGCCAGCTCTAGAGATGAGTCTGACAAGATTTGAACAAACACAAAAAGGTTCCTGATTGTCTGTCCATATCTCTATTTTGAAAAAGGCTTTTAAACTCAATTTAAAAGGTTTGAAACCAGGAAAATACCTTTAAAGAGTTGTCCTTAAAATCTGTAATATCATAATTACACATTCATGACAATGAGGATAAACCTTTTTAAAATGCAATGAGTGGTTAGGGTCTGAAATACACTGCCCAAGATTTAGGTGGAGGGACATTCAAATGGGAATTGGATCATTATCTGAAGAGAAAGAAATTGCAGGGCTACTGGGAAAAGGCAGGAGAGTGGGACTAGCTGAGATGCTCCTACAGAGAGTTGGCATAAGAATGACCAACAAAATGGCCTCCTTCTGTACTGTAACCATCTATGAAAGAATTTTTATTTATGTAGCACCTTTCATGACCTCAGAATGTCCCAAAGCTAATTAAGTACTTTTCTTTATTCTTAGACGTGGGCATTGCTGGTAAATCCAGCATTTATCGCCAATCCCGAATTGGCCTGGAGAAGGTGGCAGTCAGTTGCCTTCTTGACAAGCAAGTGGCTTGCTAGGCCAATTCAGAGGGCAGTTAAGAGTCGAGCACCTTGCTGTGGCTCTGGAGTCACAAAGAGATCATACTGAGAAATATGTCTAGGCTTTTTGTTTCTACTGGTGGTGCACATTCACACACCACCTTGATATTGGTGCATATAAAACTCATGAAAAAAAACTTAGAGGGAACATTGATGGCCATCACCAGGCACAATACGTGCCCGCATAATTCATTTCAGAGAAGAGGTATGTACTTTTTTAGCTGATAAGAAACCTGAACTTGCCAAGATGGTGAATGATGATGGGTGGCTGGCCAAGCTGGTTTATCTCACAGACGTATACAGTGTAATGAATAAGCTGAATAAAACTATGCAAGGTGGGAGAAGTCTTTTTGTCCAGTGTAAAAGAATTGACACATTCAAAAGGAAACTGCAAGTCTACAATGTTATGCCCTGGAGGACTAGCATTGTCTTCAAGCTCCTACATTCTTTCAAGAAAAACATCAACTTTGACG
Source organism: Cetorhinus maximus (assembly GCF_964194155.1). Classification (NCBI taxonomy): domain Eukaryota; kingdom Metazoa; phylum Chordata; class Chondrichthyes; order Lamniformes; family Cetorhinidae; genus Cetorhinus; species Cetorhinus maximus. Next base: position 65,476,814 of record NC_135885.1, on the reverse strand, counting down.
TACCACAGCTGCAACGCCTCTTTCTTGTCTATGCAACATTTATGTTCCAGAACTCACAATAGAACAATGTGCTACAGGCCTGTGAGCTACAAACCCCTTTAGTGGGAACATCAAAACTAAACTGCCACCCTCAGCCCCATCTAAATTATTAGAAGAGCTCACTATCTGATGTAATGCCAGTTGTCTGGACAGAGATTACATGGCTGGTCCCAAATGTGGTCAGTGCCCATCATCCCCAAGAATTCTTAAGCTGATTTGATCCAGGGATTTGCCTACTGGAACCGGAAATCAAGTCTCAATCCCACTATAAATCACCAATGGATGTTAACACTCAATTGTGCACGGTGTTGTATCATCTTTGCACCGAAAGTGGGGCTGTTCCTCAGCAATTTGTCTTCATTAAAACAAATCCAAAGTGCTTTGTATCAAGCAAGTTAACTGCAAACCATGCTAAAAGGTGATGAACCTATCCCAGCTACCAGGTATTTCAGATTCCTTTTGCTACCGAATTCACAGAATCGTTACAGTACAGAAGGAGCCATTCGGTTGTCATATCTGCGCTGGGTCACTATAGGAACAATTTACCTAGTGCCACTTCCCCACCTCCTCTCCATAGCCCTGTATATTCTTCCTTTGCAGTTAACAATCCAATTCCCTCTTGAATGCCTCAATAGAAACTCCCTCAGGCAATGCATTCCAGATTCTAGTCACTCACATGAAAAAGTTTTTCATGTCACCATATCTTCTTTTCCCAATTACCTTAAATCTGCACCCTCCGATTCTCAATTCTTCTACCAATGTGAATGTCTTTCCCTATCTACTCTGCCCAGACAACTCATGATTTTGAATACCTTATCAAATCTCCTCTCAACCTTCTCTCTCCATGGAAAAGAGGCCCACTTCTCCAATCCATCTACGTAACTGATGTTCCTCATCCCTGAGACTATTCTCATGAATCTTTTCTTGAAGTTGTTCCAAGCAAACCTTTATGTCAGAGAGAAAAGTCAGCTCAAGGGCCGTGGCATATAAACCCACTTTAGTAATGATAATAGCTCAGAGCAGGAATTATTTGAATTGACTTATGTTCTCTGCTCCAGTAATGCAGGTTAGGACCCCACTTACGGGATACTATAATCTGGAAGGAGCACAAAGGGTTCCCAAATCTACCAAATTTACACTAAGTTGAAAGCTCTCATACAATAAAAGAACAAAGCTATATACAAGTTGAGCAGGTTAAAAAGGCAACGAGAAGCTGAAACACGTACCAGGTGGTAATCATTTCCCCCTTATAATGTGCTTTGAGACAACTCATATACTTAATAAAAACTGAAGGTACCCACCAGCCCAGATTAGCTCCAGCAATATGAGTGGATTCCACCAAAACTGAAGCACAAATGGATTCTACTGATGCCAGCAGGGCCACCTGACTTGACAGGATTGTATCATGATGAAACAAAGTTGGAATGACTGAGTACACAGGGTATAGGGATGCCAACCCTCCAGGATTGTCCTGGCGTCTCCATAAATTGAAGATCAAAAGTTGCTGTGTGCAACCCTGGAGAAATATCATGGGGACATTTAAAAAAAAATAAACAAACATTCTCTTTGAACATTTCTATCTTCCAGCTATAAAAATATTGAAAATGGGAAAGATGACATTTGGCTGACAGTCAAGCATCATCCAATTGGGTAATGAGTCTTTTTGATTTCCAATTGGCAGAGGAATGCGGTGTGTCACAAGGATGGATGTGTTGGCCGACTAATAGCTGGAAGGCGGGACAAGTCATGTGATGAAGCCTCCAGGAAAAATTTGATCGCAATTGGCAATCCTAACTGGGTTGGAGGATACCTTTTAAGTACATAAATAGCAAATGTTGAGGATCTGCCTTATCTGCAAGATAAACAGGTTCTCAGTGCAGTTAGGGTCTCCCTCTCTGCAAATCAATACTTCTGAGCAGACATGACAGTCACAGCAAAAGTGCTTACAACGGCTCCAGCACTTCGAAGTGGCATCGGTACCGCCTCAAACATCACTCAAGCTTAATCATATTGAGGGTTGTGACAGTTATCAACATCTACAACATTTGCAGCTTTACAAAATGGAGATGGAGGTGACTGTCCAAGTTTCATAAGGCCCTGACTTTTCAGGCCAGCATGGAACACTGGTCAATTTGCTTTTTAAACATTAGGCTCAAGAGAGAGAGCTCCTTACTAGAATTGAATTCCTACTCTGACCTACAGCTGGGAGGTCCATTTCATATCTTTGTGATTCTGGACATTAATCCAATTTGGACTTCTTGCCAACAGGATAACATTCCAGATGTGAGGCCATGGGGGGTTTATTTCACTGAATTGCCATGGTAGATTACAAAAACAAGAGTCTCTGGTCTTCAATGTTGAGCTCGATATCAACATCAGTAATGAAGATCCACCACAGAATTCCAATAGGTTGGCAGAGGAGTTCATAGAGCAAAGTAAAATGCTGAGTAATTAATAAGTGAAACAAAAGACAGACTAAAGAAATTCTAAAAATCCTTTTTGATGGGGGCAGAGAGCAGCAGCGCACAGCTCCAACAGGAGAAAAAAAAAACTGAAGCTGCTCACATACAAAGGAAAGGAGAACAGCAACTGAACACCAACGTAGCAAACTTTTTGCTCAGTGTTACATGCCATAGGATAATTCCCTGTGTGGTGACATCTCACAAGCACTTAATTAGCAGAACTGCTTTAGTTCCACATTCTCCAAGTTTTGCGTTTTTTTCTATTTTACTAAAGAATGAACTTTTCAGTTCATAGAATGTTACAGCGCAGAAACAGGCCCCTTGTCCTGTCAAAACTGCACCAGTGCTTTTCTCATTAAGCCATCTAATTTAATCCTACTGTCTTGTTTACTCCCAATCACCTTTACTTTTCCTCTTTTCCAAGTAACTTTTCAATCCCCTTCAATTAACAGTTTGTGCAAAGAAGTGAACACTCCAATCGCCCTCAAATTTTTTTCTGACTTCCCATTTAATTCTGTAACCATCATCCTCCCATTACAGTCTCACTGAGCAATGGAAACAAACTGCTCCTAACTCAATCATAACCTTAAATAATTTTAAATTAGTGACTCAACGTTCTCAATTCCAGGGGGAAAAGCCCATAAATAACTGTAACCCCTTCATCCTGGGTGGTATCCAAAATGAATCACTGCTGCATCATTACCTTTTCCTTCCTATAATCATACCAAGGATACTATGACAGATCTAATCTGGCTTTGAATAAGAAACTATTTCCATATTTTTAAAAACATGCCTTAGTCAAGTTAAAATGGCTACATTTAAGTACAATTTCGAATCTTCATAGCGAAGAGGAGTTTCCTTCAGCTTGCATTGCATTCAAAATGCACTTAATGGACAGATTTTAATGCCTTCCCCGAGGCAAATTTGGTGGTGGTGGGGAATTTAATCAGTCAGGAAGGTAACGGGTGGGGACCCTGCTGCCATCCTGCCGCTGGCCCAATTAGTGCCCACTTAAGGGTCTCATCCTGCTGCCACAGGTATTCAGGAACCAGTTAGAATTAGGATTAATTGTATCGCCATTCACAGTTGACAAACCAAAAGGGGGATCATCAGTGGTGGAAAGATAATCTATCAAAATACAGTGGATAGAAAAAAACACCAACTAGTCAAGAAGATCAGTTGATTTGTTTCCTCTACGGCCAGTGTAGTCATCATTAAAAAGATGATTCATCATAAGAGAGTCTGTTTATAAGTAAACTGATTGAATTTTGCAGACAGAATTGGCCTGGATAGCTTCTTCAATAAAATTGTTTAATGCACATTGAACGAACAGCAGAATAATTATCCTCTTGCAAGCAGCCGTGGCAAACATCTTTGTATTATCCCAGTAAACAATATAGGCGGCAACAAATCCAATTTCACAGAAGGTCATTATTGATTTAGTAGTCAGAACATTTCTTAAAATGCATTCCTGGCTGCATCAGATGCCTTGAAAAATAACTGCCTGTGTCCAGAGTATGACACATTTAATCTATCCAGTGTGTGGCACATTTGCATTCATTAAACAAGCAAGTGAAATGTCTCTAAACAAATTATTCATGGTTACTAGTGTAATTTAGATATAGTGACCAATAGGAAACTGAGGCATTGAGTTGACTTCCGGAACTTTGGTGGTGATTGGGAGGTAGGCGGGGGGAAGAGCGGGGGGAACAGAATTAGAAGCGTGAACAAAAAGGCAGCAAATTAGAGCTGGACTGCACACAGTCTAGTGGTCAAGAGAACCAGCAGAAATCTGACTCCTTTAAACAAAAGCATCTTCATACCAGTGGGTTGACTTTTAACTTACAACCCAAATAAAAGCTTTAGAAAACAGCACCTTGGCAGACACTATTATAATAAAGGAGGTCAACAAAGTGAACATGAAAAGCTTTGCAATATCTTAGAATGCTTAGATGATTAAATGATTGAGAATCAGGAAAAAAAGTTGGTTATTCATTTTTATTTGTAAACTCAAATTTATCATCTGAGCCACTAACCGAGAGAACTATCTTGTTCAAGCTGTATATACACACACATATTTTGGAGTGCCCATCTTGAATAAAAAAAAACTTTACTCACTTCACTCCAGAAGGACCTGGTTACAAATAATTTTGGGGGGGCGGAAATCTGGTCTTGGATTGATTGCCAAGAGTCATCTTTGAGCTACTACCAAATGCATAATGGAATTATGCCGAAGCTTTAGATTTCCAGAGTTGGTGGCAAAGAAAAGCTAGTTGGACATAGAGTTGTAGACAGATCACAGGTTGTGACATCTCCAAGATGTAAGATTTCCTAGTCTCACAATTGGTGCATACTATCCAATGGGCGAAGAAATATTACAGAGAGGGAGGGGAATGCAAGAAGGTGAAGAACATGCTTGGTTTGAGCTACAGTCTGAGGAGCAGATAATTCAAGAAAAGGCTGTGTAAAGTTTATTGGTTAAATGAGAAGGAGAACACAAAAGCAGAATAAGATCATTGCAAAAGTATATGGTTACACCATTTCAGCACATAGGCCTGGATTTTAGCCTGGAGGCAAGTTCCATGCAGAGATGTGGTGCGAGGTCCACGAAAATCAGAAGAATGGGTAACCTGAATTCTTGCAGTTTTTAAAAACTGGCCCATTGTAGTTAGTGAGAAGATCCTGTGGTACAGTGGGTAGCCTCCCTGCCTCTGAGCTCAATTCCCACCCCAGGACTTGATGGCCAAGGTAGGTGCATTCATAACAGGGCCAAACAAGCCGAGTATCAATCTACAAATCCTTCCAGCACACACCAATGGCGAGGTAAAAGCAGGGGAGCTTACTGGTCAGTCATGTAATGGGAAGAACGTTGGAGCCTTTACCATCATAATCCATAGCTCCACTCGACAACATGCCTGTGAAAGTGCATGTTGCCACAGCAACTCAAACTCCGAGTGAACTGTAACACACTATAGTGGTTAGTGGGATCTGATGGTGCCGAGGGAGTTGGTGGGGGGGGATAATTTTTATTCGGTAGCCTGTTGGGTCAGGAGGAAATATTCCTGTTCTTCCTGGCCCACAAGCAGTGCTATAAAGATACATATAGATTCAGCCTTTCCTGCTTCCTTCCACGTGTCAGCTTTCCCGAGGCCTGGGAAACACAGCCAAAAATGATTTTAAAATAGGCTAACTGTTAAAATGAAAGCAGACAGCCTTATATATAAATAACGAAACAGTTAAAACTGGAGGTGGGCAGATTTGAGATATGTTGGGTTTCTGTCTGATTTTTTTGCATTTTAACATCTGGCGTGACTTCAAATTTAAAGGCTAGAATTTCCCCCCAGTGACTGGAAACAGGGGTTGGGACTGTTTCTGGGCATTGAACCTGCCCCGTGGCAGATTAATGGCCAGGAGACAGGTTCACCATCCAATTAAGGACAGCAGACGGGCTTTTGAAGTTGGAGAAGGGCTTTCCCCCTTAACAGGAGAGACTGTAATGAAAGGTAAGTAAGAGAGAGGGCATTTCAAAATGGAGGCACCCTCTCTCCAACTGTTTAAAATCTTTAGTTAAAAATAGATTCAGCAGCCAGGTGGGGTCAGGGGAGCAGTGGCAGTGGAACGCTCTACAGGGTGGTCTGCGGCTGCTCCTACCCCCAGGGAGGGTGCCTAGGTGTGCTTGCAGCACTGGCCCACCCAGCCTGCCGCCAGCTGCCCACACCCAGGCACCTAACCTACCCCCCCATCGCCTGTGGGAGCCTGGAGGCTGATTAGCAAATTCCAGTCAGCCTCCCCTTTAAATGGCCTCAGTTAGACCCTTAATGAGCCCAATTAGCTGGCAGGGGCCAAAAATTCATCCCAAGAATCAACCCATAACATCCAATTGTCAACATCTGGGTATGATATTCCTCACATTAAATAATGTTCAAGACCTCCACAAGTTAATCATCCACAAAAAAATCCAAATTAAAGCAGTTGAATTTTGTAAAATTCCTACAGTAAGGGGCGTGCGAGAAGACAAGCGACTACGCCAGAGTGAGATGGAGACTGAGTGAGTAGTGAATTAGGTTCATGTGGCAAGTTCTGCTAAAGCCTTTTCAGTTTTTAACTATAGGTTAAGAATCAAGATCTGACATAGAACTAACCTTCAGATAAGTTAGTTTACCTTGTTAAACAGAGAACTGCCTGGAGTGGCAGTTGTCTGTCAATCACCTGAAAGCAGTTTGTTCAAGTGGTGTTAGTTACTGTAGCAAGAAGCTAAACTAACTAGTGACTCAGGGTCTATAAAAGAGACAGGCTTTTCAAGCCACACAATCAGTAAGGGGCGTGCGAAGAGATAGGCAGCTACAGCGGAGTTAGATGGAGACGGAGTGAGTGGTAAATTAAGTTCACGTGGGAATTCAGTGCACAGAGAAAAGAGGTGTAGGATACATAGGAGTTATTCTAAGTTAATTAGGTGAGTAATTAAATTAACTAAATACACCTAACAATAGCAGGACAGGTGTTGTGTTGCAGCTATGGAATGTGGGACCTTTTGGACACCAAGGCAATCCATGACAAATACGATTGCAGAAAGTGTAAACAGCTAGAGGGATTTTGGATCACAATTATTGATCTGGACACCAAACTGCAGACACTGCAAAACATAAGGGAGGGAGAGAAATACCTGGACACTTTGTTCCAGAACACGGTCATGCCTCATAGAATAGGATCATCTGTTTTGGTCAGTAGTGAGGGACAGGAGGATGTGATCGTGAGTGAGACAGGTAATGGGACCGAGTAGACAGTAGTGGAGGAGCCTCAGACTTTGCAATTGTCAAACAGGTACAGGAAGTCAAGGTTTGCGAAATCTGCTCAGGGCTGGAGTGAAACTTGCAGTGGGAGGGGGAGGATCCAATTGTTTTCATCCATATAGGCACCAAAGACAAGGAAGGAGGTTCTGCATAGTCAGTATGAGAAGCTAGATACCAAATTAAGAAGGAGAACCTCAAAAAGGTAACAATCAAATTATAACCTGAGCCACGTGCAAATTGGCATATGGCAAATAAGATTGGAGAGATGAATGTATGGCTCAAAGACTGGTGTGGAAGAAGTGGGTTCATGGGGCACTAACACCAGTACTGGGGAGAGTGGGGGCTGGACCATTGGGACAGTCTACACCTGAACCATGCTGGGATATGCGCTCTTGCGAATCGCATAACTAGGGAAGTAGAGAGGGCTTTAAAATAAACAAGGAGGGTAAGGGATCAAGCTTGGGTAGATGTGGCAAATCAAGGGGTAGATTCAAGGCAGGAGAGAATAATAGTAATAAAAACAAAAAGCTAAAAGCTACTGCGGATGCTGGAAATCCAAAACAAAAACAGAATTACCTGGAAAAACTCAGCAGGTCTGGCAGCATCGGTGGAGAAGAAATCAGTTAATGTTTCGGGTCTTCATGACCCTTCGGCAGAACTGAGTATAGTTAGGAGAAAAGTGAAATATAAGCTGGTCTAAGGTGGGGGGGGGCGGGGGAAGAGAGAAGTTGAGGGTGTGGTGATTGTGGAGATAAGCAAGCAGTGATAGGAGCAGATAATCAAAAGATGTCACAGACAAAAGGATCAAAGAGGTGTTGAAGGTGGTGATATTGTCTGAGAAAAGTGCTAATTAAGAATGGAAGACAGGATACTCAAGGTACAGCTGTAGTGGGGCTCTAATGCGATTCGCAAGAGCGCATATCTTCTTCCCTTCACCCCCCGACGGCATTCCGTAGGGATCGTTCCCTCCGGGACACCCTGGTCCACTCCTCCATCACCCCCTACACCTCAACCCCCACCTATGGCACCTCCCCATGCCCATGCAGAAGATGCAACACCTGCCCCTTCACTTCCTCTCTCCTCACCGTCCAAGGGCCCAAACACTCCTTTCAAGTGAAGCAGCATTTCGCTTGCATTTCCCCTAACTTAGTCTACTGCATTCGTTGCTCCCAATGTGGTCTCCTCTACATTGGAGAGACCAAACGCAAACTGGGCGACCGCTTTGCAGAACATCTGCGGTCTGTCCGCAAAAAAGACCCAAACCTCCCTGTCGCTTGCCATTTTAACACTCCACCCTGTTCTCTTGCCCACATGTCTGTCCTTGGCTTGCTGCATTGCTCCAGTGAAGCCCAACGCAAACTGGAGGAACAGCACCTCATCTTCCGACTAGGCACTTTACAGCCTTCCAGGCTGAATATTGAATTCAACAACTTTAGATCTTAAACTCCCCCTCCCCCCATCCCCACCCCGTTTCTCCCCCCTCCCTTTTTTTTCAATAATTTATATAGATTCTTCTTTTCCCACCTATTTCCATTATTTTAAAATCTAAAACTAAAACTTTTTTAGTCTTTCCACCCCACCCCCACTAGAGCTGTACCTTGAGTATCCTGTCTTCCATTCTTAATTAGCACTTTTCTCAGACAATATCACCACCTTCAACACCTCTTTGATCCTTTTGTCTGTGACATCTTTTGATTATCTGCTCCTATCACTGCTTGCTTATCTCCACAATCACCACACCCTCAACTTCTCTCTCCCCCCGCCCCCCCACCTTAGACCAGCTTATATTTCACTTTTCTCCTAACTATACTCAGTTCTGCCGAAGGGTCATGAAGACCCGAAACGTTAACTGATTTCTTCTCCACCGAGAATAATAGTAATATGGGAAATGAGAGTCATAGTAGCAAGAAGGGACAGAGATAAAATCTAAGAATATACCAATAGTCAGGACTAGATGTTATAAAGATAACAAAAAGATTAAACAAAAAGCTCTGCATCCGAATCCACATAGCATTCATAAGGTAAATGAACTGATAGCACACATTGAAGCAAATAAATATAATCGGATAGCCATAATGGAGACATGGCTGCAGGATGACAAGGATTAGGTCCTGAATATGGAGGGGTATCTGATATTCAAGAAGAATAGGAAGCTAGGTAAAGGAGGAGGGGTAGTACTGTTGATCGAGGATTGCATTGGTGCAATAGTTAGAGATGACCTTGGTTCAGAAGATCAGGATGTAGAATCGGCTTGGGTGGAAATGAGGAAAAGTAGGGGAAAGAAGTCACTAGTGGGAGTAGTCTACAGACCCCCTAACAGTAACCACAATGTAGAGCAAAGTATACAAGAAACAACATTGGGTGCTTGTGACAAAGGGACAGCGGTAATCATGTGATTTTAATCTACATATAAACTAGAAAAATCAGATTGGCAGTAGTAGCCTGCATGAGGAGTTCATAGAATGCTTTCGAGATAGTTTTCTGGAATCAACGAGAGAGCAGGTTGTATTAGATTTGGTATTACGTAATGTGACATGATTAATTAATGATCTCAGTGAAGGCACCCCTAGGTAGCAACGATCATAATACGGCTGAATTTCACATTCAGTTTGGATTCACATTCGGTTTGAAAGGGAGGAGAGTGGGTCTAAGCCTAGTATTTTAAACTTAAATAAGGGCAACTATGTGGGTATGAAAGCTGAGCTAGTTGAAGTGAATTGGGATACTAGGCAGGGGATAGATCAATCGAGAAGCAGTGGCAGACATTTAGGGGAATATTTCAAAATACTCAGGATAAGTATATTCCTATTCTAAAGAAAAATTCCAAGGGTAGGACCCACCATTTGTGGTTAACTAAAGAAATTAAGAAAAGCATCCAAACTTAAGGAAAAAGCATATAACTGCACAAAGTAGCAGGTCAGATGATTGGTCAGAACATAAAGAATGGAAGAGAATGACTATAAGGTTAATCAGGAGAAAGAAATTAGAGTATGACAGGAAGCTAGCTAGAAATGTAAAAATGGATTACAAGAGTTTCTACAGATATTTGAAAAGGAAAAGGGTAAGTAAAGTGAACATTAGTCCTCTAGAGAGTGACAGTGGGGAGTTAATAGTAGACAATAAAGAAATGGCAGATGAAATGAACAAATATTTTGCTTCTGTCTTCGCTATAGAGGATACAAAAAACATTCCAGTAATAACTGCAAACCAGGAAGTGGAAGGGAGAGGGGAATTTGGTGAAATTACAATCATAGGGAAGCAATATGAGCAAACTGATGGAGCCACAGGCTCACAAGTCTCCGGGTCCTGATGGACTTCATCTTTAGGGTCTTAAAAGAGGTGGCTAATGAGTTAGTAGATTCATTGGTGTTAATTTTCCAAAATTCGCTAGATTCTAGAAAGATCCTTCAGACTGGAAAGTAACAAATATAACCCTTCTATTGAAAAAGGGAAGGAGGCAGAAAGTGGGAAACTATAGGTCAGTTAGCTTGATATCTGTCATGGGGAAGGGGTTAGAAACAATCATTAAGGAGGTTATAGCTGGGCACTTAGAAGAGTTCAAGGCAATCGGAAAGAGTCAGCATGGTTTTGTGAAAGGAAAAATCATGTTTAACCAGATTATTGGAGTTCTTTGAAGGAGTAACACACGCTGTGGATAAAGTGGAGCCTGTAGACGTGCTGTACCTGGATTTCCAAAAGGTATTTGATAAGGTGCCACATCAAAGGTCATTAAGGAAAATTAAAGCTCATGGTGTTGGGGGTAACATATTAACATGGATAGAAGACTGTTTTCTGCCAGCCAGCCAGAGTATGCATAAATGGGTCTTTGTCTAATTGGCAGGAGTGGAGTCCCGCAGGAACCTGTGCTGGGGCATCAACTTCTTACGATTTATATCAATGACTTAGATGAGGGGAGTGAAAGAGCGGTAGCTAAATTTGCAGACGACACAAAGGTAGGTATGAAATTATGTGAGGACTTAAGGAGGGTGCAGACAGATATAGATAGGTTGAGCAAGTAGGCAAAAATCTGGCAGATGGAGTAATTGTGGGAAAATGTGAAGTTGTTCACTTTGGCAGGACAAATAAAAAAGCAGAGTGTTACTTTAACAGAGAATGTCTGCAAAATTATAAGGTGCAGAGTGATCTAGGTGTTCTAATGCATGAATCACAAAAAGTTAGTATGCAGGTACAGCAAGTAATTAAGGCAGCTAACGGAATGCTATCCTTTATTACGAGAAGAATCAAACTTAAAAGGAAGGATGTTATGCTTTAGTTATACAAGGCACTGGTGAGGCCACATCTCAAATATTATGTGCAGTTTTGGTGTCCTTATTTAAGGAAGGATATAAATACGTTGGAGGTGGTTCAGAGGTTTATTAGATTGATGCCTGGAATGAGCAGATTGTCTTACGAGGAAAAGTTAGACAGACTGGGCTTGTTTCCACTGGAGTTTAGAAGAGCAAGAGGTGACTTGATTAAAGTTTAAGATCCTGAACAGTATTGACAAATGGATATGAAAACATTGTTTCCTCTTGTGGGTGAGTCCAGAACTAGGGGGGCACTGTTTTAAAATTAGGGGTTGACCTTTTAGGACAGGGATGGGGAAAAATTCTCTCTCTCCCTCACTCACACAGGGTTGAGACATTTTGGAACTCTCTGCCTCCGAAGGCAGGGTCATTGGATATTTTTAAGGCAGAAGTAGATAAGATGATCTTAGGCAAGGGAATCAAAGGTTATTGGAGGTGGTTGGGAATGTGGAATTCAAAACACAAACAGATTAGCCATGATCTTATTGTATGGCAGAGCAGGCTTGAGGGGCCAATTGGCCTACTTCTGCTCCTATTTCGTATGTTCGTACGCATAACCTTCCACAAAACCCTTCAGTACTTTTGAGAAAAATGTGCAAGGTAATTAAAATCCTTCCTTGCACTTACTGTGATAGGCTAACAAGTTTCAGTATCCTATACACTAGAGAAGATAAGTGGAGTGAAAAGGGGGAAGGGAGAGAAAACAAGTTTCCTTCAGTGACCCACGGAAGACAGTGTGAAACGTTGTGTTGCTTGTTCAGTTTGTACTTTGATACAAAGTGAAAGCCAAAATGAACAACTTCAAGTTTTCCCACAACACACTCCATCTGCCAGATTTTTGTTAGTTGAATCTAGAGAGAAAACAAACAATGCAGGAAGGGTTGATTAGCTTAAATGAAACCCTCAAAGAACTCTAGAATAATTCAAGTGAGGAAAGGTGTGTATTAAAAGTTCTGCGCTTACACAGGCTACATAAATGAGGAACTACACCAGCAAGTCCTGTTGTGGGAGGAGGGCAAGTGAGAATTAGTTTTGGTTTATCTTTTAGGATTAAAAACTCACTCTCCATTCTGATGGATTTGATAATTTTCTTCAATTTTTGTAGTGAAGGTTGAAAGTTATTCATTTTCACTGGAAGGCATTTTGTTTGTTCTACTCATTTTTTTAAGCAAGACTATTTACCAAGTTATTTTTAATCATTCCTATCTGAATGTTGTCCGGGAGAAAAAGGGAGGGGAAGGTCACATTATAATTACATAGAATTACATTTAGCCAAAGTAGGGCATTAAAACTTTAGATCAGTGAACAGTGAAAGTAAAAAGTAGAACAAAATTACCTGTTCTCCCAGTCACAAATTTATGTCAGAGGGAAAGCACATCTCCTCAAATACAGAAATACATTATGACAAGTATTCAAGTAGCACTCTCACCTTCAAGTCAGAAGGTTGTGGGTCTAGGCTGACATACTAGTGCAGTAGAGGGAGTGTTGCAACTTTGAGAGGTCCCATCTGTCAGATGAGACTTTAAACTGAGATCCAGCCTACCCTCAGGTGTATGTAAAAGATCCCATGGCACTATTTCAAAGGAAGTTCTTTACCCAAAGAGTGGTAAGAATGTGAAGCTTGCTACGACAGGGAGTGGCTGAAACAAATAGTAAAGATGCATTTAAGGGGAAAGCTGGCGAAGCATTTGAGGAAGAAGGGAATAGATGGTGACAACGTTAGATTTAGATGAGAAAAGATGGGAGGAGGCTGGGGTGAAGCATAAACACCGGACTGATTGGGCTGAACAGCCTGTTTCCAGGCTGTATATCCTATGTAAAGGACAGGGGAATTACTCCTTCTGTCCTAGCTAATATTTATCCCTCAATGAACATCACAAAAACAGGTTCTGGCCATTATCACATTGCTGTTTGAGAAAGTTTGCTGTGCTTCCTAAATTGTAACAGTGACTCTACTTCAAAGTCCTTTATTAGCTGTAAAGCACTTTGGGATGTCTGGTGACCATGAAAGGATCTATACAAATAGAATTTTTTTCTTTTTATTTTGTTGAGCAGCGCACATATTTTGTTTGTTGTAAAGATCCATTTCAAGATAGAGGCAATTCTAATATTCCAGTCATAGATTCATGATACAGTGTCCAAATAATGATTACAATTTACTGTATTCCCAATTATCTAAATTCCTATCAGGAACGTAGGAACAGGAATAGGCCATTTAACCTGTTCTACCACTCAATGAGATGAGATAATTGCTGATCTGTGACCCAACTTCATATACTTATCTTTGTCCCATATCCCTTAAGATCTTTGGTTAATAGATCTAACAGATTTAAAATTTACAACTGACCAAACATAAAATGCTAAGATAAAAGCAAAATACTGCGGATGCTGGAAATCTGGAACAAAAACAAAAATACCTGGAAAAACTCAGCAGGTCTGACAGCATCTGCGGAGGGAGATACAGTTGACTTTTCGAGTCCGTATGACCCTTCATCAGAACAGTTCTGATGAAGGGTCATACGCACTCGAAAAGTCAACTGTATCTCTCTCCGCAGATGCTGTCAGACCTGCTGAGTTTTTCCAGGTATTTTTGTTTTTGTTAAACATAAAATGCTGTCTGCAGAAGACAGTTCCAAACTTTTAACACCTTCTGCACGTGAGGAGCTTCCCAACTTCACCTCAATATTACAATTTTCATCTTTGGTTTAAAATTGCCCTATGACCTCATCCCTCCCCATCTCTGTAATCTCCTCCAGCCCCACAACCTCAGAAATCTGCACTCCTCCAATTTTAATTGCTCCACCATTGAGTGCCTTGCCATCAGCTGCCAAAGCCCTAAGATCTGGAATTCCCTCCATAAAGCTCCCCACCTCACCACCGCTCTTTCTTCCTTTAAGACCTTCCTTAAAATCTGCTTCATGGGATCAAGCTTTTGTGTCATTGCCCCAATATCTCAATGTCAGTGTCAAATTTTGTTTGACAACACTCTTGTCAAGTGCATTGGTACATTTTACTGTGTTAAAGACATTATATAAATGGGTGTTGCTGTTGAAGATAGATCTCCCTTTAATCTTTAGACTATGTCCACTAGTCTGAGACTCCCCAGCCAGCAGAGAGAGAAACTCAGCTCCCCAAATTTCTATCAAATCACCCCTTAACCTTCTAAGTGCCAAGAGAACACAACACTAGCTTGTGTAAAACAAAAACAAAAATACCTGGATAAATTCAGCAGGTCTGGCAGCATCTGTGGAGAGGAACACAGTTAATGTTTCGAGTCCGAATGACCCTTCAACAGAACTAAGTAAAAGTTGAAGGGTCATTCGGACTCGAAACCTTAACTGTGTTCCTCTCCGCAGATGCTGCCAGACCTGCTAAGTTTTTCCAGGTATTATTGTTTTTGTTTTGGATTTCCAGCATCCACAGTTTTTTGCTTTTATGCTACTAACTTGTGTAATCTTTCCTCAATTTAATCTTTGGAGTCCAGGTATATCTACCCTACACTCCCACCAATGACAGTAGATCCTTCCCAAGATGTGGCGCTCCAGGTGTCATCTAAATAGGGCATCTGGAATGCACTGCCCGAGAGTGTGGTGGATGCAGATTCAATTGTGCCTTTCAAAAGGGAATTGGATAAGCATCTGAAGAGAAAATTTGCAGGGCTATGTGGAAATGGTAGGACAGTGGGAGAGTAGCTGAGTTGCTCTTGCAGAGAGCTGGCATGAACACAATGGGCCAAATGGCTGCCTCCTGTGTTGTACCATTCTATGAATATTGTAGCATGTAGCATACTGCAGCATGATGGAGGAAGTAGGAAGCGAAGTCATATGGAATGGAACTTTTCTCTTCTCCCCTCTTTCCATGGCAAACCTGGGAACTATAAAGGCATCTCCTAGTAGTGGCAGTACAAGTCATCTGCAAATATCTCCAGTTGTTTAAAATAGTATGCATTTATCCTTAAAGACACCAAACACCTGAATAGTATTGGATTTGTTGCTTAGTGCTTTGTGTGCTTGGTGTTCTTCAGTACTTTGTTTCTTTTTTTATATAAAAGATAAGCAACTAATTGATCTCTTCCGGCATAACGTAGGAACAGTGATGGCTTAGTGTATTCATGAGGAGAATCAGTTAGAGGGCCAGGCATTACATTTACATATTGGTTCAAGTTATCAGTTCTGACATAAAGTAGTATATTCTGTCCCTATTCTTGTTATATTTTTCACTATGAATTCTTAAGTCTACGTTTATAACGGAAACTGCTCTTGTAAGCTTGTCACACAAGAAAAATACCCACCTGTTAGTAATGATCATAGAATCAAAGAATAGTATCGCACAGGAGGAGGTCATTCAGCCAATCAAGCTCTTTTGAAGAGCAAGCTAATTAGTGCTGCTTCAGCTGTGGCTCAGTTCATAGCACCCTCGCCTTTGAATCAGAGGGTTGTGGGTTCACGTCCCACTCCCGGAAACCAAGAACTGTGATTGTACTCGAAAGAGTTGCAATCTGTGACTGTTGATAACTCGAAAGACTTTCCCACTCTTTCTCCAAATTTTTTCTTCTAGTATTTATCCAAATTTCTTTTGAAGGATACTGTTAAATCTGTATTCAACTTCCAATTGGGTAGTTCATTCCAAATCCTAATCACTAATTACATACATTTCTTTCTCATGTCATCTGTTTCTTTTGCCAAATCATCTTTTTAATTTTTTCCCTCTAGTTATCGACTGCTTAGCCATTGGAAACAGTTTCTCTTTATTTACACATGCTAAACCATTCATGCATCTTCAGTGGATGTGATTACAGCAAGTATTTGTAAGCAGATTCCCATATAAATATGCACATTTTTGTTCCACTGCAAATTCCTACCTTCTGGCATTTTTAAAATATATTTGTTAAATGGGGAAAGGACAGGAGAATGGGGACTAAGTGGTTAATTCCCTTAGAGAGTCAGTGCAGTTCTGATAGGCTTGAAAGGCCTCTCATGTAAAATGCTATAATTCTATATTTAGAGCTTGGAGTCAGAGAGCCAGCTCAGTGACTCAGGTCAGATTGATTCAAAACTAAAAAACTTGGATAGAAAAACACACAGTTCGCTTTTGTATGTGTCAGGCATGCCTCAAATGATAGTACTTCTGAATCAAAAGGTCGTTGGTTTAATTCCCACTTCAGAGGTTTAAGCACAAAACCTCGGCTGATACTCCAACGCACTACTAAAGGGGTGCTGTTCTTCAAATGAGCTGTTAAACCGAGGACCTTTCTGCTCACTCAGGTGGACATAATAGGTCCCATAGCACCTTCTGGCACTGTTTGGGGGAAGAGCAGAGGGGCTCTCCTACTGTCCTGGCAATATTTATCCCTCCATGCAGATCATTAAGACAGATGATCTGGCCATTATCACATTACTGTTGAAATGACCTGTCTGTGCACAAATGAGCTGCTGCATTTCGTATGTTACAATGACTACACTTCAAAAGTACTTCGCAACTCGAAGCACTTTATAGCCAGTGAAAGGTGCTACATAAATGCAAGTCTATTCTTTTTTCTTATGACAAGGCACTCTCTTGTACAGCCACTATGACTCCACCCACGCACGAGATCCAAATCTTTCTCACTGCATTTCCACTGTTATCTCTGCTTTTGCTAAGACATGCAGTTTTGGTGAAACTTTTGAAGAAAACTTGTATTTGTGGACAATAGAAAACAACAACAGCTAATTGACACAACTGAATGATGCCTGTTCAAACTTCAGCTCGCCTCTCTAATTTCATGCTGTGACAGCCAGATGTGAAATTCTATGCATTACTATGCTGTACTGAAAGATTTAATTCCTAGCCTGGTGGACTGGAAGAAATAAGATTACTGCTGTGTACAGAATTATTTATAATAAAATCAATCACTATATGGAACTCTGTTACATTCTTCTTTCTGTATGGAGATGAACCAAATTAAACTCTGAACCTGAAATAGCCTTAGCCCAGTAAATTACTCAATCTTTCTTCAAAAAGAGCATTCAGGCACTGATTACTTTCCTGAGAATCATCTTGTGGATGGAATGTAAATAACCTGAATACATCTCTTGCAGGAGATTGAATGGTTGATTACTTAATTAAAACCTAAATTAAATAACCTCTACCAATTTAGGAAAAAATTGGATTGGTGTTTATGCAAAAATTCCATTGTGACACCTGTTATGATCCCCAGCTGAGGTTACCACTAGACAAGCCTAATCCCAGGCTGGAACCCAGAGTCAGCTAATGAACTTTCAACAAAAGCATAAAACATTTATTAAACAAGATGAACTATATTACCATACTCCTTCACCCACAACTATACCTTTACAGATTTGTAAGGATAACACAAGTTACAAAAGCTATCTTATACTCTAATGTCCACAGTCCACTTAAACTACTTGGCAACCTGTGGCCAGACACACCACGCTCTGAATCCAAGTGACAGATGCCACCTCAACCAGATGCTATGGATCTCTCCTCAACTCTCCCCCAGGCACTTGTCACACTGTGAGCTAATCAGTCTTACTGAACTCCATCTCTCGCACAAGGATCTCCAATCTCCACTTTAAGAGCTTGCTTTGGAATCTTCTCCCAAACCGATGCTTTCTTTCAGACGCCTTCCACAAGGGTCCACCTCCAGGGTTTCGAACTCTACTTCCAATGTTTCTCTCCCCTGGGTCACCGCATGCATTCAAGCTTTCTTCCATGCACTCTCTCTCAACAACTCAGCTGACAACAGTACTCTACTGCTTCACATGCCCATAACAGAGTTACAGACCTTCACTTGCCTCTTTGGACCTTCTGACTTATCACAAGCCTTTATATTGCTTTGACTCTGCTTCCTGCAGCTTGGAGCTTTAAACTTGAAGCCTTTCTCTGCCCCTCATTCTTAACTTCATTAACAGGACCTTTTCCAGGTTCCTGTTCTTCATTTGACTAGAAGGTCTGCTTAGGACGTTCTCCTGTTCCACTTCCCTGTATTTGGGGACTTTCTTCTTTAGCTTGGGACTGGCTATCTGCCCCTTATATAGGCTGCTTCTACCTGGCAAGTCTTTTCAAAACTGAACTCAAAAACTGCTGTTTCTAGTTTCTTGTGTGCGTGTCTGTGGGAGTGACCTGCCTCTCTTGACACCTGTTGCTAGGCAACAGCCCAGTTTTTCTACTCGTTTGCGCTTTACTTCTCTTACAGTCATAAACTCTCATTAGAAATGCAAGCACCTTTTAAAGTGAAACTAAAACTCAACTTGACCTTTTATTAACATGCAGATACAGAAATACAAATCAAACTTAAACAATACAGCTAAAACTCATTCCTAACACCCACAAATACCAATATAACTTAATAACACACCTTTAGATAAGGAGCAGGGGAATGTGTGGTGGTTGGCGACTGCAGAACCTGGTGATGCAGGTTTGTGATAGTGACTCAAGCAAGTGGCAGCTTTGAATTATGACCTTTGACCAAAGTTTAATGTCTACCCTATTCTGAAAAAGCTCAGACTCATTTGGTTCTGTGTTCTTCATAAAATTGTAGCTGCATTCAAATGCTTATTACAGTGCATTTTATAAACTCCATCATGGAGTACCAGAAAATATTTACCAAATTTCTAGCTATGCCAATTGTGATGACTGACGGAGCAGACAGGTTTCATCAAGAAACAGTTAAGTTTTATCACAGAGAGATTTACAGGTGCTTTCACACTCAATCAGGAGTCGCGTCGGGAAGATCCGCGCCCCCAGATTGCCGCTCTAAAAGCTCACTGTTCAGAGCCCCCGCAGTACATCACATGACCCCGATTAACAGAAGGGAGGAACTATAACCCCAGTTACCACATTTCCTCCCCCATTAATTTTTTTTGAAAAAAAATTTCTATTTACAGGAAAACATTTAAACAATCCAACAAGCACATATACAATTTCAGGTGATTATAAATAAAGTCTCTGAGGTGCTCTTCTTATACGGCTAGAGTGGCATTGCTCTACCACTGGAGACTCCTGAACGGGATCAACAAGGTCTGGAACTGCAATATGAGACATTGGAACGTGGCAGTTCAGGATTTGACAACTTAAGAGAGACATTTGGCATGTCTATTCTAGGTCTATCAGACACCTCAGGAATTGACAGTTCAACATTAATCACAGGCGGATCAGCTGATTGTTGGAATGTCTCTCTGGCACAAATATGATCTATGTGCTTTCGGAGTATTCTATCTCCCACTTGTACTTGGTAAGATAGTGGACCAATGTCTGAGACAATGACTCCAAGAGCCCAAACAGGGTCCACTGCCAAAATTCCATACATATACCCTGTCACCTAAGCTGAAAGTGTGAGCTTTACAATGTACGTCATGGTTAAACTTCTGATTACTCTGGCTGTGTGCCACCTTCCCCTCTTAAGTTTGGAAAGACAAGATGTAGACATGTGAAATGAAAATGAACTCCCAGTTGTATGGACTCAATCCCTAAACAGCAATATAACCAATCACCTTCTGGCTTTCCCACATCACTGTTTGCTTTTTTTTTTCCCCAAACCCAACGTTCTCCTGTAGCTGCAGCCCAGGTCGGCTCCTGCCTCTTCTCCTCTCTCTTCAGGTAGTCCTGATGCAAAGTTAGTGCCTTAGCCATGCCCTCTACCTCCAAGCGTAGATCTCTTTTTTAGAAGATAAGAAATAGGAGGAGTAGCCCATTCAGCCCCTCAAGCCTGCCCCGCCATTCAATAAGATCATGGCTGATCTGCCCCTGACCTCAACTCCTCTTTCGTGCCAGCTCCTCACAGCGCTCAAGTCCCCGACGTTTCAAAAATCTATCTACCTACTCTTTAAATACTTTCAGTGATCCAGCCTCCACAATTCTCTGGGGCAGAGAATTCCAGACATTCACTACCCTCAAAGAAATTCCTTTGCATTGCAATTTTAAATGAGTTTCCCCTTATTCGGTAACTACGTCCCCTAGTTCGCGATTCCCCCACTACTGGATCATCTCAACATCTACCCTGTCAAGCCCCCTCAGAATCTTGTACGTTTCAATAAGATCACCCCTCTTTCTTCTAAACTCTAATGAATAAAGGCCTAACCTGTTTAGCTGTTCTTGATAAGTCAACCCATTAGGAACTTTTTTTGGTTCCTAACCAACCCCACCCCTCCATTTACTAATCTTTTACTATTCGTAAACCGATAGAAGACTTTTGACTCCCCTTTGCTACAGTAGATGCCAGTCTCGTCTCATAAGCTCTCATTTACGTTTCCAACTTCCCCTCTAAATTTTCCACATTCCACCTGATTCTCACTTGTATTATCAAACTGATATCTATCATATGCATCTTTTTTTTTTACTTCATCTCGCCCTCTTTTTTCATCCAGGAAGCTCTACCTTTCCCCCTTGTGGAAATGTACCTCGACTATACCTCAAACTATCTCCTCTTTAATGACAGCCCATTGTACTATTACAGTTTTGCCTGCCAATCTTTGATTTTAATTTACGTGGGCCAGATCTGTTCTCACCTCACAGATATTTGCCCTCCTCCAATTAACTATTTTTACTCTGGATTGCTCTTTGTCCTTTTCCATAGCCAACCTAAATCTAATGATACTTCGATCACTGTTACCAAAAATGTTCCCTGATTGATGCCTGCTCCACTAGCCTCACTCATTCCCCGGAACAGATCCACCAATACCACCTTCCTCATTGAGCTGGAAGTATACAGATCAAGAAAACTCTCTGAACACACTTGAGAAACTCTTACCCCTCCCTGCTCTTTAATTATCTTAAAATAGGCTGGAATAGTAATAGTGTAAAGTTCCCCATCATCATTATAGTTTTGCACTGCAATTTCCCTGCAAATTTGTTGCTCTATATCTTTCCCACTCATTGGTGGCCGATTGAATCCACCCAGTAGTGTGTTGGTACCTCTATGGTTTAACTCTAAGCAATAGATTCTTTGCCTCCTCCAGGACATTTTTTATTTCCACACTGTAACATTCTTCTTAAATCAATACTGCCATCCCTCCTCCATTCTGGCCTTTGCCGCTAGCTTTCCTGAACAACTTGTATCCAGAATTCAGTCGTACTCAGTTCTGGTTTTTTGAGCTATGTCTCCATTCTCACCACAACATCAAATTCACATGTGGCTATTTGTGCCTGCAGCTCAGAAACATTATTTGCCACAAGCCACACATTCACAAATGCACAGTAAACTATTTAGACCTTATTGTATTATCTAATCATATGATCTCAACTAATACCTTATTATTTCTTACTCTAACGCTTTCGGTCTCTCCCAATTCTTTGTATACCTTGTTTCCCCTTTCTAATGCTACATTTTGATTCCTATCCCCTGCCAAATTAGCTTAAATCCTAAGATAGAAGCAAAAAAACTGCGGATGCTGGAAATCCAAAACAAAAACAAAAATACCTGGAAAAACTCAGGAATATCCAGCTCTTCTTGTCCCCCCACCCAACCACCCCACCCCCACCCATCTTAAACCAGCTTATATTTCACCTCTTTTCTATTTTTCCTTAGTTCTGTTGAAGAGTCATACGGACTTGAAACGTTAACTGTGCTCCTCTCCACAGATGCTGCCAGACCTGCTGAGTTTTTCCAGGTATTTTTGTTTTTGTTTTAGCTTAAACCCTGCCCAATAGCACTAGCAAACCACCCACAAGATCATTGCTCCCAGCTCCATTGAGGTGCAACTCGCCCAGACTGCTTAGATCCCATCTCCCCCAGAACCAGTCCCAGGAATCCAAAACCTTCTTTCTGCACCATCTCTCCAGGCACACATTCATCTGCTCTATTCCCGTATTTCTATATTCACCAGCTCATGGCACCAGGAGTAATCCTAAAATTTCTGCTTGTTACTCTCCTTCCTAGCTCCCTAAAATCTGCCTGCAGGACCTTAGCCTTCTTTCTACCTATGTTGTTGTATGGGCCACTACCTCTGGCTGTTCACCTTCCACCACCCCCCCCACACCCCACCCCCCCACCCCCCCGCCCCCCACTCACCCCTCAGAGTGCTTTGCTGTTGCTCAGTGACATCCTTCGCCCTGGCACCTGGGAAGCAATGCATCGTCTTGGAATCACATCTGTAGCTACAAAAATCATCTGTCTGTTGCCCTAGTTATAAAATCCCCTATTACTTTTGCTTTTCCAATCATCCTCCTGTCCCCCTGTAGAGCGCAGCTAGAACCGAACCGAATACTGGTTGGAGAGTTAAAGATGTATTCAGGGGACTATTGCACCACCACCTAGTCCTCCATGACGGTTTGGCAGTCACCCATTCCCTCTCAGCCTGCATACTCTTGAGTTGTGGGGTGACACCTCTAGAAATGAGTTATCCATGTAGCTCCCAGCCTTGTGGATGCATCACACTAACACCAGCTGTTGCTCCAGCTCCAAAGCCTGGACTCGATCTCCAGTTGACGTCACTTCCTCCTCATGACCATCTAGGACATGAGAAGTATCCTGAAACCCCCACATGGAGCAGGATGTCCACTCCATGAGACAGAGGCCTACTTTTGATTTTTCTACTAAGGAATTGATCTAGCTGGCTTTATAGGTTGACTAATTTAAATTGCTTACCTGAGAAAAAAAAGAAACAACCATACTGGAGAAATGGAATGTCAGACCGGGGTAAGGGGCAGAGGGGTAAGATGCTAAGGGGACAGTGTCTGGACCCGCATTCCTGAACTGGATGTTGAAATGAGCTACCAATTTCCTGACAATACTAAAAACAAGGAGAGCCACAGAGACAGGAGGATGTAGCTGAAAATTTAGAAGTATTTAGAATGACCAAACAAGTGGCAAATTAGATTTAGCACTTAAAACTATTCCACAGATTTAAAAGGGTAAATTCTAAAATTGGGTCACAAGCAATTAGTCAGGAGAAATTTTGCTGAGAAAGTCACAGAACAGTTAGAGGTAGAAGAAATCACACTTCCACATTTTCACTCCTCTTAACTGGAGACTGCTGCTCCTGGCACTGCTCAGAATTCTCAACTGATTTCCTAAAAGCTGGAACACCTGAAGTGCCTCCATGAACACTGGAATTTCATAAGCAAGGCTCTACACTCAGAGCTGAGAAGCAGCAACTCCGTGAAAAAAAACCTATCAGCAGGAACAACCACTGGAGAAAAATTAGCTAATGTGTGTCACTCCAAACACTTGCACACCAGTTTAAATTTCAACTTATATCAACTTCTGTTTTGCAGATGTGAACTTCGAAGAGCCCTGGGGGTGTTTAAACAGACCAGCTCCTTCTATCATGTTACCAGGAGGCTGAACTTGTGAATCAAGCAGGTTATGAAATATGCTTTCATACTTATCACACTCCCTTGTGCCCCTCCCTACAAGGCAACCTTAAGACTTAGTCTTAACTCCCCCCTGTGCATCACACGTGAGATTCACTCATCAAATATTAAATCATATAGGTCAAGATCAGGAAAGTAGAACAAGGTGACATAAACAGGATTTGAAAAAAGTAAAATTAAAACAGATCAAGAATTTATTTGCTTAAAATAAAGTCAGGAAGGGTTGTGAAGATCAAAATAGATATAGGGTTTGTTCTAAGTATCATGCTATTTTGGGCTATAGAAGTATGGGCCGGGTGTCTTTTTCACATCCCTGTAGTTCTCTTGTATTCTCATTGCTTCATCTGCCTGTTCAGGCGACTAAGCAGGACAGGCTAGAGAAACCTCATTACATAAAATAACGTGTTCTACATATCACTGACCATTTTCCTGTTTTAAACATTTGAAGAGAATACAGATCAATGGTTTTGGTCATCCTTTGAAAACTATAATATAAACAAACCCCTTTGTAGGACTGAACAAAGTGAAGGGCGGCAGGGAGAAAGGAGAAAGATTACTCAGCCAAGTATGCTGTTTCCAGTCATGAAATTGATTTTTTCATATCTCTTCAGTGCCTGCAGCACAACTGAAATCCCTTATCACCATACATCGCAGTGCTTCAGCTCATTTCCTGTGCAGCACACCTACTCTTACTTGCCTCTTTACAACTGCCCATGGCTGCTGCAGCAAAGGAAAAGCACCCAAAAGAAAACTGGGCCCCCTGCTGGCTCTGCCAACACCTCTTTGCTTGTGCTGTCATGAACTTTACTTCACAAGCACGAGCCCAGTGCACCCGCTGTGGGGAACGGGTGAAGGGAGAGGGACAAAGAGTACTCAATGAGCCTGAGAAACATACAAAGCGTGCTCACTACGCACAACTAGGCAGGATAAGCCAAAAACAGAAGATGAGGCATTAATTATAGGCTCGGAGGGGGGTGGTGGGGGGATCAGGATACTTCAAATCTTGGCCAAGGAGCCTTGTGACCTAGATTTCAGGGCCCAGTTTCTGAACAAAAAGAAGCTGAGACCATTAAACTGATGTTCAGGTGCTGTGAATAGCATCCAAGAATATAATGCAGCTGGTGGTTCAGTTAGAGAAGTTCACTTACTGCATTTGGAACATTCATAGATTGTCCTGGAATTAGGTTCAAAATTATTTAACATGCAGCAAAGATACCCTGCCTTAACATAATCAGAGAGGTCCCCCAAAGCTACTCTACAATACTAACACACTACTCAATTTGACATCCTGGTGACACCATCAGCCTTATTCTACTGAGAGTCAGCAGAGGTCCTGGAGGATTGAACAGGAGAATGTTGATACTCTTTCGAGTTATCAACGGTCACAGATTGCAACTCTTTTCGAGTACAATCACAGTTCTTGGTTTCCGGGAGTGGGACATGAACCCACAACCCTCTGATTCAAAGGCGAGGGTGCTATGAACTGAGCCACAGCTGACACCTCCCTGAGAATGTTGATAGTGTTCTCAGCTGGGTCTCTATGCCAATGGGTGTGCAGTCAATTGTACTTGGTGGAATTCCTATCAGCATGTAAAAATCACTGATATGTAGAGTTAACAGGAAAATTACAAACTGGGCAACTTATGTAAACAACACACTGGTTACATGCTCAATGGTAGACAGCTGATATGCATGCCCCCTGATGGAATCCAAAACAAGCCAGTTGCAGAGAAGTTGAGGACCATTACAACTTTGTATTGCCAGTATTAGCCAGTCAGTGCCTCTGTTAGAAGTAGGTTTTAGGTCTGAACAAGTAGGCGGTACTTGCTATTGGCTCACTTTGTGAGCATTAATGACTAGTGTTATTGAGACACGGCTGCTGTCTGTAAATAGAGCAGAGTGTTCTTTTGGACAGATGCCAACTGACCTTCTATAGTGCCTGGTGAGCCACCTTGTGTAGATCTTTGCACATTCTGGTGATCTTCCTTTTCAAAATATTTTTGTCCTGGGCCTAAAGATGAGAACAGTTTGGAGCACTACAGCACAAGAGGCAGTGCTACATTAAAGTCCAGCTGGAAAAACCAGAAAACAATTGTAGGAGTTGATACAGTATCTTTAGAAAGTGGCTTGTAAACCCATTTCTAACAGTTAGCAGTTGCCCTAAATGCTTGTTAAATGGTCTGTGAAATGAAATTCATTGGGGAACTTCAAGAAACATTTTAAAAATGATTTACATGCAGTCAATAGTATTTTCCACAGGTGCTGCCAGAGTTTGAAGGAGAATTTCAACAGGTCTTTATAAACAGGGATTTGGCATGATGCCCCAAAATGAGGCTGTAAGTTATGAAAGAAATCGAGTCTCGTAGCTCATGATATGATAACACTGTTCAAATAACATTTTGCTCAGGTTAAAAATTGATGTAACACACTGCTTTATGAATAAATATCACTTGGGTACTTTCACCTTGGAGTACACAAGCTTTGAAGAGAAGACTACACCACTGAATGGACATTTAGAAGTCTCCTTGGCTCATTTTTTCATAGAGCTCAATCTGCTGCTAGAACCATGACCTACCCTGATGGCACCCAAGTGCAATAAGCCTGGTTCATACAGCCTGACATGCAAATTAAATCTAGCTTCCCACATAGTGCAAGCTGGAATCACAATGTTACCCTGAAAAAAAGTAGGAACATGTAAAAGCTCTTTCTTTTATATTCGTTCATGGGATGGGGTCATCACTGTCTAGGCTAGCATGTATTGCCCATCCCTAATTGCCCTTGAGAACTGAGTGGCCATTTCAGAGGGCATTTAAGAGTCAACCACATTGCTGTGCCAGACCAGGTAAGGATGGCAGATTTCCTTCCCCAAATGACATTAGTGAACCAGATGGGTTTTTACAACAATGGTCATCATTATATTTCTAATTCCAGATTTTTTTTTAATATTGAATTCAAATTTCACCATCTGCCATGGTGGGATTTGAACCCATGTCCCCAGATTACACTAGGTCTCTGGATTACTAGTCCAATGACAATACCACTACACCACCACTCCCAGAGATCAAATATAGTGCACTACAGCACTTATCACATACTCAAAGTGTAATGAAAGCAAAGATATCAAGTTTATCATAATTATAGCTCATTTATGTGGACTTCCAGAAGGCGTCCAATACAAGGGATTATTGATCAAAGTGAAAGTACATGGAATAAAAACAGAACATGCTGGAAAAACTCAGCACAGCTGGCAGCATCTGTGCAGAGAAACTGAGCTAACGTCGAGTCCAATATGACTCTTCTTCAGGAGTGAAGAGAGGCAGAAATGTGATGGGTTTTATGCTGTTGAAAAAGTGGAGGAGGATGGTGGGAACAAAAAGGATCAGGTGGAGCAAAAGGGAAGGTCAGGGCAGATTAAATTACAAAGATATAATGGAACAAAAAGGCAAAGAGTGGGAATTGTAGTAGTAAAGGAACAAAGCATTAGCCCAGAGTGGGTGCTATTAGCAGAGCAAAGTGTACACAGAACGAAAAGTAATCCTGTGACATGGGCGGGGAGGTGCCAGACAAAGTACAGATAAATTTATTAATCAAAACTTGAATGAAAGCTGTACATCCAAATTTGCAGTTGATACAAAGTTAGAAAACATAGTAAACTAGCAGGAAGTTACAAAGAGATACAGATAAACTAAGAGTGTGGTCAAATCTATGGCAGATGAGTGTTTAGTGCAAGCAAGTGGAAGATTATCCACTTTGAATGGTGAGAGACTAGAAGCTGTGGAGAACCATGGGGATTTAGGTGTTGATGTGTACAAATGACTAAAAGCTGGTGCACAGGTACAGTAAACAATCAAAAATGTTAATAGATTGTTGGCCTTCATCTCAGGGGATTTGGAATTCATAACTGAGGAAACAAACATCACAGTTGTACAAGCTTTGGTCAGCCCCCTCTGCAGTACTGCATTCAGTTTTTGACACAAACTTAGAAGATGTGGCCCAGATCTTCCAGTCAACAATAAAGACGAGGAGAAGAAATGTGGATGTTAATTGTTTAACAGCTTTACTTTTAAATACATTTTGAGGCCTTCCCAATACTTAACTTTCAACCCAGGCTCTTATGCCTGTGATTGTGTGAGCATCCTGGGGTAAATTTCTAAGTACCAAGCCTCTAGACCCAGTCTTCAGCAGCAGAGCCGGTATCCGAAGCATCCACGAAGTGGTCCAGGCAGCATAATTCTGCCCATCAGATGTTTGAAATTCCTAGGCAATTATTGTGCATGCCTGCACATTTGTCCCTGTTGCCATCAGAAAATCCTATATATATTTGGCCTTGGAAGGGATACTGTGCAGAATTACCATAAGGATACCAGGGTTAAAAAAGTGTTTGTATTCATTAACGACTTGTATTTATACAGCTTCATTAACATAATACAACTTCCTAGTGTGCTTCATGAGGCATTAGAACAAAATTTGGCATCAAGTTACATAAAGAGATATTAGAGTAGATGAACAAAAGCTTGGTCAAAGAGGTAGGTTTTAAGGAGCAACTTAAAAGGAGGAAAGGGGTGTAAGGAAATTCCAGAGTTTAGGGCCTTGGCATCTGAAGGCACAAACACCAACAGTGCAGCAATGATAATCACGGATGCTCAAGAGGCCAGAATTAGAGAGGCACAGATATATATCTTGGGAGTGTTGTGGGGCTGGAGCAGATTACAGAGAGAAGGAGGGGGGAGGATTTGAAAACAAGTATGAGAATTTTAAAATTGAGACGCTGCTTGACCAGGAGCCAATGTAAGTCAGTGGGCACAGGAGTTATGGGTAAACAGAACTTGGTTCTCGTTAGCAAATAGGCAGCAGATCTTTGGATGACCTTGAGTTTATGGAGGGTAGAACATGGGAGACCAGCCAAGAGTGCACTGGAAAAGTGAAGTCTAGAGAGAACAAAGGCATGGATGAGGAGCTGAGCAGCAGGTGAGCTGAGGCTGAGGGACAGTGAGCTGATGTTAGAGGTGGAAACAGGGGGTCTTAGTGATGCTGTGGACGAAAGTTTCTCCCAGATTTAATATGACACCAAGGTGGCAAACAGCCCGATTCAGCCCCACACCATTGCCTGGAAGAAGCTTTGTAAAAAAAATTAAATTTTAAGACATGGGTCAATCAATTTGTTAGATAAGGGCAGCAAGAGACACAAACTAAAGGCCAGAAAATAGAGCTTGTTACTAAATGGTGGAATAGGCTTGAATGGCTGATTTGCTTATTCCTGTTCCTATGTTCCAGTGGCAAACAGTTAAATCAGAAGGAAAATGTGAAGACTGTTCTAAATACCACATTTCCTCATTTCGTAAAATGATCTTAAGGCTGCATTATTACAATATCCATCTCTTAAGAAAAGTTCTTGCAAAGATCCTATTTTATTCTGTCATTTTTCCCCTCCATGTACAGCACTGCCCTAAGCTAGAAGCTGAAACCGTAGATATAATATTTTGTTTCATTTTTGGGAAACACTTATTTGCATAAACTATAGAACAAAGTGGGCACTGTGAGATTGCACATCAAATCATTCAACCCCAGCTTTAACTGGTACACTGCTTAATCAGATTTCTTTTTTTCATCTAATACGGTGAAATAATACAAACACGTCAAGACATGTTTCAAATTGATTTAGAACACATTTTTCAGACCAGTCTTTAAGCAAAATAATCTTTCAAGTCTTCATTGCCTGCAGTGCACTTTTGAATGTTGTGTCTTTTGGATAAGATGTTAATCAAGGTACTGTCTGTGCTCTCAAATGGGCACGACAATCCCATGGCACTACTGCTGCAAAAAGTGCTGGGAAGTAATCCATGATGTCCAGGCCAATATTTATTGTTCAATCAACATCACTTAAAAACAGATTATCTGGACATCACATTGCTGCTTGTGGGAGCTTGCTATGCATTAAATGGCTGCCACAGACCTTGAATCCTTTACTTCAAAGTATTACAAATAAATCATAACACGGTTCAAGTGTTTACCATGGTCAGATAGAAAAGGTTCAACATAACCCTCCAAAGGCTAAATCCTTTCCATTTTCCACCTGTAGGGAAAATAGGGAAGATTGTGGGGTTTGGGGGAGGGTTGGGGGGGGTGCACGAAGAGAAATTATCCACGATTTCTGCTCCCAATTTCCATTAGTCCCCATGGGCAGTCGATATCTATGTTTTACCCAAAATCAATTTAGGTGGCACAGAAGGGGGAAATCAGTTTGCCTGACATTATCCCATCATAAATTTCTGCCAAAACTCTTACAGGGGAAGGATTGGAGGAGGAAACTGATAGGCACTATGTCACTGATTGAACTGGCCCTTAGTCACATAAATTGGAAGGTCAAAACTATATGAACATGCCTTGTTTTTGATTAGGAATAGAAAAGTAAAACTTCAGCCATGATTTTATACTCGTGATTTGTACCAGTGCCTGCGTGCCATGGGCTCAATTAATATAGATCTCTCTCTCAAGAGAGAATAAAAAACAGCAATTGAGGGAAAGGAGTGGACACAATTTTTAAAAAAAGGAATTTGGAATGGGGATGAAATCTTCAGGGGGCTTTTGCAGGCTGTGAAATAGGCAGCAGACAGCAGTCTTAGGAGAGAATGCCAGAGAGTAAAGCAGAACAGCTGAATGACCGATTGTCTCAATTCGAACTTTCAGTTCTTCCTGACAGTACAATGTACTAGAGAGATTTCCTAGAGACAGTACAATAGAGCACTGATGAGAATCTGATGAATTTTTGAACAGCAGATTATGTCCAACTAATCAAGTTGAATTTGTACAGTTGTCTCTTCAGACTGCCAGAAGGTGTTTGATAAAGTTCTGCACAGCGGATTATTGGCAAAAGGAAAGTGCACAGAATTTTAGGTAACCCTGTGACTGGAACAATAAATAATCAAAAAGACTAATGGAATATTGGCCTTTATCCCAAGAGGTTTGAAATACAAAAAGCGAAGAAGTGATGCTGTAGCTGCACAGAGTCTTGGTCGGAACCTATGCATCCATGGGGTCTGCATCCAGTTTTGGGCCCAAACCTCAGAAGAGGGATTGGCTTTGAAAAGGGGCACAGTGCAAATTCCAAGACTTAAAGGGTTAAAAATAGTGCTGGCAGATTGCACACACTTGGCTCAAATTCCTCAGATTTCAAGGTGATCACATTCAGTGTTTTGAAATGATAATGGGAATTAATAGTTTATCTATCCTGGATTGCCTCACTAGAGGAAAGAGAACAGTGGAGTATAATTACAGCTAGGCCATTGAGGATTGAAATCAGGGAGCACTTTGTCCATCCAAAAGATAGTGAAATTCTAGAACTCTCCTCCAGAAGGCTGTAGCACAGGGCCACTTGAAGTTCAAGACCAAGAAGATGGATAGAGTTTTTGTTATATAGGGTAAGGGTAACAAGGGACATGGAGCAAAGGCAGGAAAATGAAGTTGAGGTACAGATCAGCCATGACCTAATTGAATGGAGGAGCTGGCTCATGGGCCTCCAGTTCCTATGTTACCATGCTCCAACAAGATAGAATGATTCAAAGTGACTCAAAGTAGCACCTTACAGGCAAGTCCAGCCTGAACCTTTTACCATCAAGTATGAGAGCAACCATGTTACGAGAACACTATTACTTCCAAGTATTTGCATATTTAGCACAGCTGCTTCACTGTCACCATGTCAAAGGCCTGGAAATTTCCCTCTCTACCCTTGTGTGACCACCAGGGGTTGAAGGCAACAGGTCACCACCACTTTCTTGGTAGCTACAGGGAATAACTGCAGGTGTCAGTATCACTCATATTTAGAGAAACAATGTTTCCATTTTAAGTCAGTATTACATAGAAATTACAATTTAGTAACAGGCCATTTTGCTATGTAGTCCTCATGGAGGAAGATAGCCAACAACATGCCTTAATCCCACGTAACTGCCTGATTTCCACACACCTTTATCTGTTTTCCCTTCAACCACTTGCCTAATCCATTGTTAAATGTTACATCCCAGAATAGGTTCATTCCATGACTGAAGGAAAATGTGGTATTGATGGTATAAAAAGTGTGACCAAAAAGCTGAGTCACATAGGATAGGCATTTAAAGAGTTTTTAAAAACTGGTACATCTAGCTTTGAATCTGAACCAATGGGATAAAAGTCTATAGGCCTGCTATTAACAGTTTTTAGTTTTGGAAACTCATCCTGGTTTACAGAGGACTCAAGGTTGTCCATAATTGGTATTCTCAAATCAAGGAAATATGTGGGAAATATATAAATAAAAGGTTAACTTGTTTCCATCATTTTCTCTATTCTTTGATATCTGGTTAAAGTAACAAGTCACTT
This sequence comes from Cetorhinus maximus, assembly GCF_964194155.1. Taxonomy (NCBI): domain Eukaryota; kingdom Metazoa; phylum Chordata; class Chondrichthyes; order Lamniformes; family Cetorhinidae; genus Cetorhinus; species Cetorhinus maximus. The sequence goes on along the minus strand of NC_135885.1, from coordinate 65,444,555 downwards.
TTGAAGTCGGTTCTATAGGGTCTATGCCAAAACATTAATTTGTCTTTTCTCTGCATACATTGATGGGCTCATTGTGCAATTCCAGCAAATTTCACCTCTAAATCAGACCTGTTACCAGCAACAGAGCAAAATGCTATCTGCAGTTTAGATTCACCCAGGAGGACTGTAAATGGCAAAAAATAAAAGGCCATCATCAGTCTCTCTTGTGCAAAAGGAGGTTGTTTTGCAGCAGTTACTGACATTTATGGGGAGGCGGTGGGGCATAAGGTTATATACTGACCTTCCATCTCTTATGACCTGGCTCAAATGAACCAGGGGAATCTCAATCCAGTAGAGCAGAATTGATCCTGAAGGTCACTTAAACACACAGATATTAACACCTTTTTCAACTAAGCAAAATAGGCAACAGCCATTTCCTGGTTCATTCCCCAGGACAATGCCTTCGCCAAAGTCAACCTGCCTGGTTTGAATTTAAACAAAGCTTAGCAGTTAACTGTCAGTTATCAGCTAACTGGTGCATTCTCCATGGCAACACCTCTGCCAAACAAACAGAATCCACTTGCCAACCGATCAGCACTCTCTTCTCATGCAGTATAAATTGTTGTTCCCTTTATAATTTGGTATTCTGGCGAATTGTCCTGACAAGTGCAAGATGAAATACTTCGACAACATGTCTCTTTTTCCAGCAATACTAAAACTTGTTTGTTCAATTTTTAATAACTTGTAAATGACTATGACTTTATAGTATTTAGTAAGGAAGCTTCCATAGATGTACATTTAGATCTTCCAGCACCAAACTCTAGATTTATTCAAGTTACATAATGTACATGGTTAGAAAACTTCCCTTGGAATATAACAGTGGAGTATATGGTACTAGGCTAGAATTATAGAACAAAACAAGTCCCCAATCTCAGGGGGAGGCACCAGATATAAGCGAGAAAGTTTCCCCACAAGAATCTTTGAACCCTTGAAAAAAAATACAACTGTTTTAATAGGTTTAAGTTTTCAATTGGGTGAAGAATGCTTTACATGCTAAGCACCCTCCTTTCACTTCACATAACACCCAACAATGGTAACTTTCACCCACACAACCTCTACCTGCAAAACAAAGAGAGCAATTCACAATAATACATTTAATATACGATGATGGGAACAGGAATAGTGACAGATTTTTCTTTTGGGAAGTCCTCTCAGTGACTCAGTTTACCAGAACGATCACATTAACAGACTAACAGGGCAAGATTTGGACCAGGTACACACAGGGACATACCAGAGACACCAGCAGTTAAATGTATTCTGTTGCAAATCAACAGAAGTAGGATTTTTTCCTATTTTGGCCCTCATAAAAGTAAAGACAGCTCTCCTCCACTTAGTTACAAAACAGCAAATATATTGACCTGCCTGTGTAAATAGGTAGTTGGACAGACAGGGGTAATTGGGACACATTTCCTAGATAGATAGCTTTACATTTCATAACTACTGAGATGTTAAGAAACCTATCGTAAAATGTAACTTAGATAACTATGAGATGTTAAGAATCCTATTGTAAAATGTAACTTAGCTGCAGAGTCGTCTTCACAAGGCTGTTTTTTGAGCTAATTCAAAGATATGAAGCTCAATGCTTCAAGAAAAAGTATATTCTTACATATCAGATCTCTGGTCACCTTGTTAACAATACATGCAGGGAATAGTACCATGAGAAATCATAAGATTCTGTTTACAGTGGTTTGCTAAGAGATTAAGAAGTGCCTTCTTGAAAATGGAGATTGATCCCAGTTCTACTGTTTAAAAGTTAAGTCATTCGATAACTTCTGACTTTTTACTATTATGTTACTTTATTTATACAAGTAAGTTAGACTAAGCCTAGCCTGTAAGCAATGATATAAGTGAATAGTTACCACAAGTCATGGTTAACAGAGATAAAAGCAAAAAACTGCGGATGCTGGAAATCCAAAACAAAAACAGAAATACCTGGAAAAACTCAGTAGGTCTGGCAGCATCGGCG